>NC_139256.1:34860732-36060732 GCF_977018435.1 Lepisma saccharinum | reverse complement strand
CCAACACTAATATAAATAAAACTACTTCGGTTTTTACATTTGAACTGCATTATTTCTTTTTGCTATGTATGTTTAATAGTCTAATACAAAAAGTAACAAAACTTACTTTTATTTGCTGCATTCCTTCATCTGGGAGCCTTCATAGTTGCATAATTAGACGCAGATTCCTGCCCTTAATGTCTCCATACATTATTTTTTCTCTTTAGCCCTGTTGCCGCGTACTGGAGTTCCACTCTCCTATAAGTTTCCTCAGCCTTAGATGTTTTGGTGAGTCAAACGCTCACCCATCCCAACCCCCACCCTAAATCCCTTGAGGACCCCCTGGCTCCCTTTTAGAGACCCCTGGGTCCCTCTGGGGGGAAAACCAACACCGAGGAGGAGATCCTGGCCAATGGGAGACTTCCAGGTCAGAGGCGACGTGGGATAACTCCGTCTTCCACCCTGCTTCCCACCATATCCCTCCCGCCACTTGGGGGTGGATCCCTCGGGTTCCCAGACGCTGTATCGGATGGTGCAGTGGTGGTGTGCCCAGAGGAGGACCCGCCGTAGCGAGCGCCGTAAGGGGCGAGAGAGGCCCACACCAAACAAAGATATGGAAGGCTACAGTACTAATAGAATAAATGACGGAAAATACTAATATAATAAAGGTCGGAAGTACTAAGAGAATAAAGGACGGAAAGTACTAATAGAATAAAGGAAGGAAAGTGCTAATAGACTAAGGAAAGGAAGTATTAATAGACTTATGGAAGGGAAGTACTAATAGAACAAAGGAGGGAAACTACTAATAAAATAAAAACGGAAAGTTCTAATAGAATAAGGAGCGGAAAGTACTAATAGATTAAAGGGCCGAAAGTGCTAATAGACTAAAGGAAAGAAACTGCTAATAGACTAAAGGAAGGGAAGTTCTAATATAACAAAGGAGAGAAACTAATAATAGAGCAGAGAACTAAGGTAGGAATTGATTGGTTGGTTGATTTGTTGTTTTAAGTCCACTTTATGCACAGTAAGGTTAATTGGGACTGGACCTACAGTTTAAAGTGGGATCCGAACGGTAGGAATTGAGGGAACTACGGTGATAACAGCCACCTCCTAGCAGCCAAAGAGCACCCTAATGACAAAACATTCCACTTCACAGCAATGCTACCTAAGAAATAGTGGTAACCACGGAACTCTCTCGCAGACTCTAACAGCTAATTTGGACCTAACTGTTTGTCATTGTTCCTTGCCTCTTGTTACGAGTGACCATCCCGAACCACGAATAGGCACTGGAATGAATCAGGGTAGAAATCCATGGACACATACATGAAGGGAATACCTAAGTAAACGCCGAACTGACATAAGCGTGACCTATCAAGCGAGAGATTCTCATCTGAAGTGAAGGAACTATTGAACTGTTACTATTATATTAGTCAACCTAAATGTTGTGAACTAATATAGTTTATATTACGAGTAAATGTCCGCGGTGGCTGAGTGGTTAGCGTGGCGATTCACGAAGCCAAAGATCCTATTTTCGAATCCTGGTAAGGACATGAATACCTGATTATATTAACCTTATCATTTGTCATGGTAGCGTAGCAATTAATGAAGCCAAAGATCCTATATACGAATCCTCACCTCATTATGTTAACCTTATCACCTGGCTTGTTATTCAACGTGTAATAACCGAGTGAAATTACCTAAGAGAGTAACGTAGTTTCAATTGGCTGTTCTGATAGTGGCACCATGAGTCACTGGGGGAATTCCTGGAGCTGATGAAAAAATGCAAAGGAGAACGAACTGCCTGGATGCGACAGGAGACAGTTTACATGCAACCATTACCCTACGGCGCAGAAGTGGAATGTTTCCTACCATAACTAAGAAGAAAACAGGATGGAGAACGATTAAAGCGACGGTTGGTGGGTCCGAATTAGGTTCAGAGCTAGTAGCAAAATACTACTTGCTCCTCACCTATAAGGGTCAGTCAGTGGGAAACATGCCACCTCGTATATCTCGACATGTAGATGCCGTGGCTCCACGATACTCCTGCTGCTACTGGTAGGGGGTTCCGTTGTCGCCTGGTAGATGGCAGTCGAGTCGCACGCTTGTGTGAAGCAGTGCGAGTGTGAGCCGTGTGAAGTGCAGACGTGCAGGGGCTTCCCGTCTGGCACATCGTGGATGCCAGTAAGGAGAAGCAGCGAGCAATCGTGCGTTTCCTGGTGACGGAAGACGATAGTACGCGAGACATTCACCGTCAAATGACGGCAGTGTATGGGGAACATTGTCAATCTCTGTCGCGAGAGACGGAGTGTAATCGGAGGTTCATTCGCGAAGGAAGAACGTCACTGCAGAATGACCAACAACCTGGAGCAAGCGGCCAATGTTGTCCAGAACCTGTTACTCAGATTTCGGTGGGAAACACTCCAGCACTCAGCTTACCATCCGAATATGTCTCCGTGCGATAAGCTATCTTTGGTGCGCTGAAACGGGCACTGCAAGGTCGCCGGTTTATCTTGGATGCTGAGGTGAAGGATGCAGTGAGTAACTGGTTGTTTCAGCAGCCACCCACCTTCTACAGAGCTGCCACTGACTTACGTACCGCTAGAACGGTGGGACAAATTCCTCAATGTCTACGGGGATTACTTTTAAGTTGAGCACATAGTGTCATGGTTATACAAGGTTTTCCATTGACTGACCCTTATACATTACAAATGAACACTTCATATGCACATGCTCTTTAAATTGAGAATTTAAGCGGTTTAAACCCGTGTGGAGTTCCAGCTCTCCTATCGGGCGCTTCATCAGGTGGCGGATAGAGGAAAGCTCACTAGATGTCCTATGCACTGGGCAATGAAAATACCCAAGTCGGACCACAACCAGAACATCTGCCTTGTAGTTAGTAGAGAGATATACAAATGCTAGGGGAAGAAAACTTTGAAAACAAATCACGTGGTCCTCCAGGTTGGGGGTTGAGAGTAAGGCTGACACAATTACCTATCAAGGAGCAACTCGTTGAGAAGCCAATAGACGGAAGGAAGAGTAGATTTTGTTAGAAGACGACCAGGACAAACAAGGAGTATGAGAGAGGTCAACAAGCAAAGAACAATCAACATTGAAACCTGGAATGTACGCACTCTAAGGGACACTTAGAGTCGTTAAACAACGGGCTGAGAAATATGGGATTAACATTATGGGAGTTTAAGAAACAAGGCGGAAATATCAGATACCTGTAAGCCAGGAAACCACATCGTGTTCAATAGTGGCAGAAACGGAAAGATTAAGGGTCAGGTTTCATAGTACTTAAGAATATGAAGAACACTGTACTCAATTTCACACAGATAAACCATAGAATGTGCATCATGAGGGTCAAAGGAAGAATGTTTAACATCACAGTAATCTGTGTATATGCACCAACTGAAGAAACTGATGATGAGGTCAAGGATGACCTTTGTGATAAATTGGGGTATGTTTATGATACAGCACCACAACATGATGTAAAACTATTAATAGGAGATGTAAATGCGAAAATAGGAAAAGAAGAAATTTTCAGAAAAATAATTTGCAAAGAGAGCTTACACAGTGATAGTAACGACAATGGTCTGCGCATAATAGACTTTGCTGTAAGCAAAAGAATGGTAGTTAAAATTACTCAGTTGCAAAGAAGGAAACATGGATAGGAACACACGGAACCACAAGAAACCAAATAGACCACGTGGTAATAAATGATAGACATTCTTCAGATGTAATAAATGTCAGTAGCTGCTGAGGTGCAGACTATAGATCTGACCATTTTAGTAAGAATTAAATACAGACAAAAAATTGCTTGTTATAGAAATAGCAAAGCAATGAAACAAGATAAATATAGTACAACAAAGGTAATAAAAGATGAAATGTATATAGCAAGATATAAAGAGGTATTAGAGAAGAGATTGGACGAGAAGGATGAGGAATGAGATAATTCTGATTTAGATCAAAAATGGAAAACTATAAGAGACAGCATTCAACATACGTCAGAAAAAGTACTGGTTGAGAATAAACCAAAAAGAAGAGAAGAATTGTGGCATGCGTGAATAATGTGATAAAGCCGTAAGAGAAAGAAATGAAGCAAGGATGAAAATGATAAAGAGAAATAGAAGGTAAAATAGAGAAATGTTTAAGGAAAAGAGAAGAGTGGCAGATAAATTATGCAGAAGAAACAGAAGAGAATATGAAAACTAAAAATAGCAGAGATAGAAGAGATATGGAAGACTAGGAAAATATGAGAATACTTCTGGAAACTGAAAGAAGAAAAGAATGGATGTAAACACAGGGTTACCTTCTCCAAAGATAAAGAGGGGAATCTGACAGGATACAAGGAAAGCATAATAAATAGATGGGCAGAGTATTTTAGTGAACTGTTGAATGGAGATAATAATGAGCAAGAAAATGAGGATATGAGTAATACTGAGGAAGAAAGAAGCTTGGCGGTAGAAGAGGGAGAAGAATAGGATATAGAAATGAAGGACACATATAAATCAGAACTGATCAAACCCTCCTGCAAGAAAAAAGGTTAAGGAATCAGTTGTAGAACTAAGGGACGATAAAACCGTAGGAGACGATAACTTCAACGCTGAAAGCAGGAAGGGACATCATAGTTGAATAATTAGAAGAACTGTACAAACAGATATGGAAAGATGAAAAAATGCCTCAACAATGAGGAAGAGGGATTATATGCCCAATACATAAAACTAAAGACAAAACGATATGTGAAAACTACAGAGAAATTACACTTCTCGAAATGGCATATAAAGTATTTGCAAAGATACCAGTCAGGATACTTTCCCCAGTAGTAGAGAAGATGGTCGGAGAATACCAGTGCGGTTTTTAAGAGAAACAGATCAAATATGTTCAATTAGAATGATAATGGAAAAGTGATATGAATACGATATTGACCAGGATCAGCTCTTGATTGACTTCAAACAGGCATATGAAAGCATCAAGAGGAACAAACTACTAACAATCACGAAAGAACTGAAAATACCATTCAAACTATTGAGATTAACAAGAATGACGTTAAAGGAAACAACGAGTAAAGTAAATATTGAAGGAAAATTATGAAGATCCAAATAAGAAGAGGGGTAAGGCAAGGATATGTCATGTCAACCCTGTTATTTAATCTAGCACTACAAAAAGGCTATCACACATTTGAGTATACACCTAGGAGGGACAATCTAAAATAGGACGTGTCAATGCCTAACACATGGGGATGATATTGATCTCATAGCTCGAAACAATGCACAAGTAAATAAAGAATTTCAAAAACTACAAGAACCTGCCGAGAATATAGGACTATATCTACATGTACAAAAGACTAAATATATGCTCACATCCAGAGGAAGGAAATGCAACGAGAGAATGATAACGACAGGAGGTAAAGAATTTGAGAGATGTGATAACTTCAAGTACTTAAGGTCAATAATGAACCAAACAAACAATAGATCTGATGAAATAAAGCAAGAATAGTCGCAGGAAATAGATATTCAGTAGCATTGAAGAAGGTTTTCTCTTCCAAAGAGATAAGAAGAATAAAACAAGATTAATATATACAAAACAATTGTACGCTCAGTTGAAACATATGGGTCAAAAACCTGGACGTTAGTGATAAGGGATGACGAGGTTTTAACAAGATGGGAAAGAAAGATCTTGAGAATAATTTTTGGAGCAGTGAGATAGAACGAAACCTGGAAAATATGAACAAACATACTAATACAAAAACTGTATAATAATCCGGATATTGTAACAGAGATTAAATGTGGACGAATTAGATGGTTAGGACATGTGTGGCGAATGTACACTACAGAGTGACCAAGATGGTATTAATTGAGGGACCAGGTGGAGGTAGAAGGAAAGGAAGACGTAGGAAACGATGACTCGACGACGTGCACGACGAACTGAGAAGACTGGGAGTCCAAAGATGGAGGACGAAGGCAACGGATGGAGATGACTGGAGGCTGGTTGTGAATGAGGCCAAGGCCATGCATGGGCTGTAGCGCCGAGGAGTAAGTAAATAAGAGGTTAATAGATAAATCACAATGTACATTTACTACGGTAAAGTTATCTGTAAATACTTTAAAAGTTAGAGAACATGAAACTCACTGCTGGAAGAGCCAGATTTAGAAGCAAGAGATACATACGGTAACTTAGGGTGAATCGGCTTACAGGGTGAAATTCTCTCTCCCTACACAAAACCAAAAGAACTGAAGGAAGTGTTTCGATCTGGCTGTGAAGTTTGGAACTTCTAGCATCTAGTGAAAGTAAAAACCTCCAGGGAGAAGTGTATTTCAAACTGCCAAGAAGTACAGATGATACTTGTGTTAAAGCAAAGTAGAGAAGAAAAACTGTTTTAAAAATGTATTTATGTATTTATTAGTGTTACGCTACACTATATGCAATATTTTAAAGATCATTTGTGCGTAACATGTTTAGTTGTCGCAGAAGTAGTCATGAAATTTCCCTTAATTTGTGTCGCCGTTAGAGAGTTTCCAACTGATCAACGGAATATTGTTGCTTTTTGGAGGATAAGGCTCAACACTATATGTGGCTGTTTTTCATCAATAGCAATGTTTAAAAGAAAGGACACTACACATAATTTTCTGACTGTTTCCCCACAAGTTCGTTGACAACTCTAAGACCCACCACGTTTCCTGAATCCTGTTTGATTCTTCTGGATTGTCATGTGCCACACAAGATCCTAAATGCATTGAAGTTTCATGAGAAGAACGACATACACATGATATGTATACCAAGCCATACGACATATCGACTACAGCAATTGGATTTTGCGTGTTTCAAGTCTCTAAATTCCATATTTGTCCGAATGCAATAACTGTACGCAAGACAAGGGGGTGAGAATAATAAATACATTAACTTTGGAAGCATTCTGAAGGCATCATGGTTGATGGTAGCAACTCCAGCGATCGCAGAAAATGGTTTGCGTCTCCTTATGTGTTTATCCTCTGATCGAAGAAAGTATGCCAGAAGAACCAAAGGTGTGCTCAAGGAAGAAGAAACTTTATTTGTGAAAGATGTGCGAACAAAGAAAAGGTCCTATACTCTGATCATAAGGTTTGTATTGGATATTAAATACTAATTTTGCCTAATTTTATAGTATTAACAGATAACTCTACCGCTGCAAATGTACGTTATGATGATTGATCTTTAAGCCTCTTAAATTTACAATTTAAGGAACATGCGCATTTAAGTGTTTATTTATGTATAAGGGTCCGTCAGTGGAAAACACGTCACCCTGTATAACTACGAAACTATGTGCTCACCTTAGAAGTAATCCCCGTAGACGTTGAGGCATTTTTCCTACCGTCCTGGTAGTAGGTCAATGGCAACCCTGTAGAAAGTGGCGCTTGCTGCAACAACCAATCATTCACTGCATCCTTCACCTCAGGGTCCAAGTTGAAGCGGCTAACACGCAGTGCCCGTTTCAGGTCACCAGAGATGGAATAATCGCACTTGGACATGTCCGGATTGTAAGGTGGGTGCTGGAGGACTTCCCACCGAAATCTGAGTAACAGGTCCCGGACAACATTGGCCGTATGGTCCAGTTTGTGGTCGTCCTGCAGTGACGTACTTCTCTCGCCAAGGAGCTTCCGTCTACACTCCTTCACACGCGACAGAGATAGACAATGCGCCTCATTCACCACCGTCGAATGACAGCAGTATGGGGACATTGTTCATCTTTGTCGCGAGTGTATTAGTGGAGTTGGAGTTTCCTTCGCGATAGAGGAACATCACTGCAAGGCGACCATAACCTGCACCATACGGCCAATGTTGTACGGGACCTGTTACTCAGATTTCGGTGCGAAGCCCTCCAGCACCCACCTTACAATCCGGACATGTCCCCGTGCGATCATGCCATCTCTGTTGAGCGGAAGCGGCCACTGCGTGTTAGCCGGTTCAACTTGGACGCTGAGGTGAGGGATGCTGTGAGTGATTGGTTGTTGCAGCAAACGCCCACCTTCTACAGGGCTACCACTGAACTACTGCCAGGACGGTAGGACAAATGCCTCAAAGTCTACGGGGATTATTTCTAATGTGAGCACATAGTTTCATAGTTATACAGGGTGTCCTGTTTTCCATTGACTGACCATTATACATTATCACTTCATATGCGCATGTTCCTTAAATTGAGAATTTAATAGGTTCAAAGATCAATCACAATGTACGTCTATTACGGTAAAGTTATCTGTTAATACCGTAATGTGGGGGTGATTTCGGACAAGAGCGTATATGCTCCTTTGTCGAGCATTTAAAATTGCACCAGTGTGTTGTGAGTTCCTGCATTGTCGCTTGTGGCATTGCTGTGTTATGTGTAGCTGATAACCTTCAGTTGTTGAACCTGTGCACCTGTGTCAATGTACGTGTGAGACTAGTCTGAAGTTGAAAGAGAATTTACATTGTTGTCCTTAATAGCGGAAACTTTCGACCATAGCAGACAAATAATGGGAATTAGGATTTTTTGTCCCAAGAATGTGTCAACAATGGAGGTGTGAGGTTAGTTTTGTGATAGTGTAAGCAGTGTTCTTTTACAAGCGGATATGTAACAGCAGTGAAAGTAGCAGATGGTGCTTCATGGGGTGAATTCGGTCAATGCTGCATGGGTACAGAAAATACGTTGGAAGACAGAATTAAGGAAACTATGATAAGAAAGATTTGGAGAATGCCATAAGAAATGTGAAGGCAGGAAAGTTAGCACACAATGAGCACGTAGACAGCAGAGATGAATCAGAAATGCAAGATCAACAAGAGAGAGAGAGAGAGAGATCCCATGTCAGAAACTAGCAATCGTGTTCTAGAAGAGGATATGATGTGTTTGTAACAGTGCATTATACATACACAGATAACAAGAAGATATGTAGGTGTTGTAACTGGTGAAACCCCAAAACATGTTGATGTGAAATTTCTATGTCCTGATAATAACAGTAGTAGAGCCTTCGTGTTTCCTACCGTAGAAGTTGAGCATTCCATTGGAAGAAATGAAATCATGGAGATTCTTCCAAAGCCGAAAGAGAAGATAGGAACATTGACATCTGGTTATGATATTCTGTGATGTGATTGTCATTGTCTTGTTTATTATGCAGATTTTTTAATGGATGTTCGTATCTATGCATTTTGTCTCTATGTGGCCTTTTACGTTTTCTAAAACTCATTTTCGTTTCAGAAATCACCCATAGAATGGTACAAATTCAGACAAACTGTTTGTACAATTGTTGTCCGAAATCACCCCAAAACGCACATCGGACATCAGATATGTTTAATTAAATTTCAAGTAGGATCTCTTCATCCAATGTTTTATCTTAGTTGTGTTCCTCATAAATATACTCCACAATACAATGCGTAACGAATGAAAAGATAAATAGGGTAACTTAGGTTGATTCGGGTCACAGGGTGAATAGGGTTACTTTTGAAATTCTCTCTCCCTATACAAAACCAAACGAACTGATGGAAATGTTTCGATCTGACTGTGAAGCTTGGAGCTTCTAGCATTTAGTGAACGTAGAAACTTCCAGGGAGTCGTGTATTTGAAACTGCCAAGAAGTACAGAATATACTCGTGTTAAAGGAAAGTAGAGAAGAAAAACTGTGCTTTAAAAATGCCTATGTGTATTTATTAGTGCTTTACTGTACTATATGCGATATTTTAAAGACCATTTGTGCGTGACATGGTGTTTAGTTGTCCCAGAAGGAGTCCTGATATTTCGCTTAACTTGTGTCGCCGGTACAGAGTATTGAACTGATGAACATAAAATTGTTTCCATTTTGGAAATTAGGCTCAACAGTATATGAGGCTGTATTCCACCATTAGCAATGTTTAAAGTAAAGAACACCACCCAGAATTTTCTGACTGTTTCCCCAATGCTTCGTTGACAACTTTAAGACCTACCACTTTTCCTGAAGCCTGTTTGATTCTATTGGTTACCAATGCGCCACACAAGAATCTAAATACATTGAAGGTTTATGAGAAGAACGACATACACATAATATGTCTACCAAGCCATACGACACATCGACTACAGCCTTTGGATTTTTCGTTTTTCAAGCCACTAAATCCCATATTTCTCCGAGTGTAATAACTGTGCGCAATACGAGGAGGTGAGAAATATAAGTACGTTAATTTAGAAAGCATTTTGAAGGCATCATGGCTGATGGTAGAAACTCCAGCGATTGCAGAAAATACTTTACGTCCCGTATGTGTTTATCCTATAATCTAACAAAGTCTGTCTGAACAACCACAGATGTGCTCAAGGAAGAAGAAGGTTTATTTGTTGAAGATTTGCGAATAAAGGAAAGGTCCTACAGTCTGAACATAAGGTTTGTATTGTATATAAAATCCTAATTTTTCTTGATTTTTATAGTACTAACATATAACTTTACCGCAGCAAATGTACGTTATGATTGATCCTTAAGCCTCTTAAATTCACAACTTAAGGTACATGCGCATTTAAGTGTTTATTTATATATAAGGGTCAGTCAGTGGAAAACTATGTATAACTATGAAACTAATCGCTCACATTTAAAGCAATCCGCGTAGACTTTGAGGCATTTGTCCTACCGTCCTGGCAGTAGGTCAGTAGCAGCAGCCCTGTAGAAGGTGGGCGCTTGCTACAACAACCAATCACTTACTGCATCATTCACATCAGCGTCTAAGTTGAACCGGCAACCACGCAGTGCACGAATCAGCTAACCATAGGTGGCATAATCGCACGGGGATATGTCCGGATTGTAGGTGGTTGCTGGAGTGTTTCCCACCGAAATCTGAGTAACAGGTCCGGGACAACATCAGCCGTATAGTCCAGGTAGTGGATCGTCGTGCAGTGACGTTCTTCCTTGGCGAAGGAACCTCCGACTTCACTCCTTCACCCGCGACAGAGATGAACAGTGTTACCCATCCACTGCCGTCATCGACGATGAATGTCTCGCGTACTAGCGCCTTCCGCCACCAGGAAACGCACGACTGCTAGTTGCTCTTCCTTACTGGCCTCCACGATGAGCCGGACGGGAAGTCCCTGCACGTCTGCATTTCACACGGCTCACACTCGCACTGCTTCACACAAGCGTCCGACTCGACTGCCATCTACCGGGTGACAACGGATTCCCCTCCCAGTGGCAGCCGGAGTTTCGTGGTGCCGTGGCATCTACACGTCGAGATACGAGGTGGCCTGTTTCCCAATGACTGGCCCTTATAATTCGGACCACCAGCCGCCGCTGCCTCCCTCACCCCTCGCGGCACCCACAGAGACGAGCCCTCCCCCGAGCGACACCACCTCAACAGCACCCGACACGGCATCCAGTTATCCAAAGGACCCACCCCTCCTGGCACATGAGGGTGGAAGTGTGGAGTTTTCACCAACGAGTGCTTTTCAGCAGACGCTGGTGCCTACGTCCCCACCGACTTGGGTTACGTCGCCCACTGGCCATTCACCCCTCCGCAGTGCTGGTTCTCCCCCGTGTAGGCCTCGATTCCATGAAGCCCGTCTTGGCCTCTGGCCCGTGTCCGAATCCACAGGTGCAACCCTCGCTCGAAGTGGGAATTCCTATGCTCTGTCCTGGGAATCTCTGGAGCAAGCGAACGACAACAAGTCTCTGCGCAAGTAGTGACTCGCTCTCTCCCATTCTCTATCGTCATGGGACGCCTTGGTCAACAGACAGAGTATAGTTGGGGGCTGCTTTTCAGAGTTTAGAGATTGTTGTATGGATCAACCTGGAGACAATGAAGCAAGTTGGGAATGCTTCAATTTATCTCAGCCGAATGGATGCTTCCCTCATATTTTCTTAAAAGGAGGAATAGCATCTCCCGTGTCCCTCCCCCCCCCACCCACTTCGAGCTCCAGGTTCAACACTCCAAAGCACCTTACTACCCGTCAATTCCCCGTACCGTTCTTCTCTGAACAGGCTGAGTTTGAGAGGAGAGGAGGAAGGTGCGTCAAGTGTACCCTTAATAAAACTTTTCCTGATCTCCCTGAAAAGTCAATAGTTAGGCTGGATAGTCCAATGAACTAACAGATTCTCTATCTATGTGTACAGGTAATGGCAACAGACAATCTGCTTCCGACAGCGAATTGCTATCGACAAGAGCACCCTTGAGTGAGCGGTTGACGTTCAAGCTGCAACAGCGCTGCTCTTGAGCCGAGGCTCAAGATGCCTTGAACGGTAGGGGAAAGCGACGGGGAGCAAGACGGATTCGAACACGGCTTTAAGTCTTGGGCCAGTTGTTTGATTGATTGATTGATTTAGTTTATTTTACTTCGCGTTTTGTGCCTCGTGGCTAATTTGCGAAGATGAGGATGAGTGATGAAAGGATGAAATTGATGAATGGACATTCACAAACAACCAAGCCCGACCAGGATTCGAACCCGGGACCCTTGGCGTCGCAGCGCGATGTGCTAACCGCTCGGCCACAGGGTCGGGCTTGGGCCAGTTGTGAAGGCGCCAGAAAATAATGGGTGTGGAGGAATATATTCTGGTGGCAAGGCAAATTTGATGTAGGGTACCAATAAAATACAAATAAATTCCATTCTAGAGAAGATATTTGTGACAAGGGTAATTGTCGAGTTTTCTTGTTTATCAGTTAAAGGACACATTAAACATTCACACTCTTTCCCCCACCCCTTTCTGGCGCCTTAACCCTGAGCCTCCCACGGGGCGATAAGTCGGGTGCCGGCTTTAGCGGTTCCAGAGGCAAATGGTTGCAAACAAACTCAGCGTCCACCACCTTCGCACCAGTGGTGTGCTCAGGATTTTCGAAAGGGAGGAGTTACGTAAACACTCTTAGTAGTCATATCTCATTTTGAAATCTTGCCCTCCCTATGGCGTGGTTTATTGTTTTTTTAAATACTATGCCAAAAGGAGGGGTAATGACTCAACAACTCCCCCTTGGGAACGCCACTGCTTTGCAGCAGGATTTTTGCTTACCAGTGAGGAAACTCGATTCCGGCCTTCGGAATTTGTCTGCGTTTCGCCTCTTTGTTAAGGGAACTTCGCTGTGGAAAAGGTGTGGAACAAACAGCAAGATCGACCTCCTTATTTTTGCTGCTTTCACCAAACCCTGTTTTGCTGCCCCGTGAGTAGTGGGGTTTACGGGGGGGACAGCGCCGGAAAGTATGAACCCCCTCTCAAGCAGATTTGCTATATTTAAAATTAGGTTAACATGAGCATATGAGCTTCTTGTTCAAGTGTGGAATTTTGTCTAATTCAAGATTTTTGTGAAAATACCCTCATGGATTCCATGAGAAAGTATGACCCCCTCAGATTGATGAGGCTACGCTTATAAAAGGCATTTTTGTGAGATTGTTGTCCATAAATTGCTTAATATGCCCCCTCTTTTGGCCATACTTAAAACTAGGCCACGACACACACACATACACACACACCACCCACACACACACACATACACACCCACCCACACACACATACACACACACACACACACATATTTATTTCTGGTTTAAGTTCAATTGGGTACTAGCTTCAATTTGTTTATCTAATATTAAAACAATGTAATTCTTCTAGAATTGCTCCGTGACTCTCTCATTTCTTACGTCATAAACATATGATTTCTCACCTATGAGAATGACACTACAAATGGTGTCTTCAGGTAAAGCCTCGTGGAATTCACAGATAATTTTAATGTTTGTTCTGTCATTAACCACAACTTGTTTTCTTTTTGAAGTGTTGATTACAAACATGGGTCTCCGTGCTTTGAATTCATCTGGTGTGTAATACATGTCAGTACTGCCAGTAGTGACACGTTTGAAAGCCGAAAAAGCTTCATATAATTTAAGAAAATCATCCTTGGACATGTCTAAATTGTAATTTTCTCTAGGAAAGACTTCATTTCTGCCATTTTTAAGATATATGTTCTTGATGTTGCAGCTATCAAATCTACTTGAATTTTTTTCCTGATTGTTGTGTCTCCCAGTCTGAAACAGTACCACCACAAAATCAGGCATGTCATATTGTATACTGGAGAATGAATTTGTGGCATCAAATTCATAATAGGTACCAGATGCGGGCTTCTGTACGCATTGATATGTATAAAATTGCAGAGGAATCTGTGGATTTTTTAGGATATCAGCTTTGTATTTAAGAGCATAACTGGCCTCATATTCAACAACCGGGATTCTTAGCTCCATAGTCTGAATAATGCACTTGCCCTCATCAGGTAGGGTATTGGGCAGAGCTTCCCCTGTAGGGTTTAATGTGCTGTACCTCATCAAAGCATTGTTATCATTTGCAGCTCTTCTAAATGTGATTCTTAACCCGCCTTTCCACATAATTTCTTTGTAATCCGAGAAGAATCCTGGCAACAGGCGCATCGGGAACAGCACTGTGTGATTCTTGGATAATATCTTATCACCAGCCTCAAATCCCCCGATTTTGTAGTATGAAGCCTCGGTTTTGGATAATTTTAATGTGGCCAAAGCTGTGGAGGTAATGCCGGGATAATCTATTCTGTTTATAACAACACCATGCTTTCTGATCTCAATTTCAGAGAACAGATGCGGCACAAAATTGTCTACCAATCTTATATTTGAATTTGCCGGATAATCTGTACCATCGAGCTTTACAACATCAAATTTGATGTATAGATCTGCTCTGTGGGGGTGTATAAAGCCATCCCCTACATCAAGATCAACCTCAATTTCTGTGTTGGGTTGATTTAAATTTGCAAATGTCCTCCTGTTTGGGGGGAATGATTGCAGCTCATAACTCTCAATATTTTCCATTTTTTTGTATGTATTTTTATTTAAATATTAATCTCTATGATGGCAGTTGTTGTGGCTCCAGCAAAATCAACTAATTCTTCTTTTTCATTAGTGACCATCAATTCAATATAATCTATTCTATTATGGCACACAGGAAAATATAATGTTGGGGATGGATTGTAGATGATGGGCTCCATGAATTCGGAATTAGGTTTGAATGTTGCAATGATGCCAGTTTGTTTGTGAGTGCCTATGCCATTTGATTTGGTGATCATACCCTCGGCCACATTACAGTGAATATTCAGAGTCTCTATGGCTAAGAATTTAGGTATATTCATAGCAGTGTGTTTGATGGCCGCTTCGAGTTTTGTGTTGTTCTCAAAGCCTAACAGCTCTCCTATAGTACCCAGATCCACTGTTTCTGTGGCAGATACAATTTCTACTCTGTGAGTGACAGAATTTTGACTTAACACTACACCTCTGGGTAATTGAGCATTTAGAGTGGACAGATTATATTGCCCTGGAGTGATGACAATTTTTTGATCTCCTACTGAAATTTTGTTGTTGTGGTGTGTAATATTGGGGATCAAGTACATGCCGTAAAATGCTCTGAGAGCTATTGTTTTGGGATACACTATGTCATCATGCAATTTGAGTTTCAATATTGAATTTTGGCTGGTGAGATGGAATACCCCCATGATGTTTCAGATACCACAAGGCTTTTTGAAAATTTTCAATTGATGGTTTATTTATTTGAGACATATATCTGAGAACAGATAAACACAAATGTCCGCAATTAACATCTTTGAAGTTTTGAAGACGGGCATTATTGTAATAAAGATTAGCTGATTTTAGATATTTTACTAAATTTTCAGGTGGAACACCTCCAAATGAATCAAACACAAATGCCTCATTGTTTAAATATTTAAGATAACAGATCCAGTGAGTGCCCTGATTTTTGTACTCATCCAAATTAACAACGCCACACTCTTTGTTGAGTGGTTGTTCTGGCAAAGAATCAGACATGTACACACCCCTAAAATGTTTGATGCCCAGTGGCTTGATTAAAGCTTCAATATCTTGGTTTGTAAGCGGCTCTTGTTTTTTTTTAAACTTATTCATGGCTCTCTTAACACCTTTGCCTTTTTTCTCCATGGCCAGGTTATGGCGCCTCTGCTCATCTAATTCTGCCCTATTTTTCTTGGCATCTATTACTGTTTTTGCTATGGCAGCTGATCCCCCGGCCAAGCTCCCAACAGCCCCGAGAGCAGCTAAGATGGCCGGGATAGTAAATATGAAACCACCTACATGTGATTTTTTTCTTGATTGCTGTAATTTTTTTAATTGGGGGGTACTAAGCAACAATTTCATACCATGCCCCTTTGCAAGACAAGAGCTTTTTTTCTTGCGCTGCTTTTTGGTCAAGAGACTATCAATAGTTTTAAGAGATTTAAGACCTGCATAAGGTATTTGATACATAACACCCTTGGCCTTCATCCTAGGTTTATTATATACATATTCACAACCCCCACCCCAGTTTTTGTTTGGTGCTCATAGCTATGGTGGTTCCCAATGCTGATATTCTCTCACTTAAAGAAGCATCTTTGCTTACAAATCTACCAAATGCAGCCTCTTCTAATTTCTTGTCTGCAACATGTCTCTTGTCAAGATCAGTATGTGTGTTGTATGCTATGTCATGGTCTCTGCAAGCAGCATCTAGGGGATTTACACCAGGATCCCCTCTGTTTAATCTATGATCCAATTTTGTACCGGGACCACAATACTGATAGCCTGGAATATGTAGTTCAAATGGCAGCTTGTTTATAATGTCATTAACCAACCCCCGACCCTCAGAGACATTCCAAAATTTAGGTGGTAGAGTATTAATAATTTTTATAAGATATCCAATCCCCTTAGGGTCATTCACTATAAAATTAGACAATTTTGTGCTTATCATGTCCATAATTCCAACCTTCTCATTGTAAAAATTGTGGTTCCCAGCATTTTCCTCCCCAGCTATGACCAGCAACCTATCTACAAGTTTCCTGACATCATCAACCCACACAAATTCTTTAGGCAGGGTGTTGTATTGTTTGATTCCACTGCCAGTCTTGATCTGTGACCATATGGGCTTGATTAAATTATTGTATTTTGCCCCACTGCTAGACTTGACTCTTTTTTGTGTGGGGTCATTGTTCTGGTATAGAGCATCTGATTTTATTAATATTTCTTTGTAATCCTCATAATCTTGATCTGTATAGCTGCCAGGCCTTTTCCTAGTCATCAGTTCCCACAATCCAGGTGTGCCGGTGTACTTAACAAAAGCACCCTTTTCTCCGAGACGAGATTCTGAATATACAATTATATCATCTCCCATAAATGTTACTCTGAAATTGCCAATTCTATGTATGATGCTGCCGTCAAGCTCTGTGTCAGCATATAAGCCAAAGACCTCATCTTTGTTGTCTTTAGGTGTAGTTAAATATTTTTGAGCAAGAAGACCCAATTCAATAGGATCCTGAGTAGCTTCAATTCTTCTAGGAGCAACAGGGCTAGGTGTATGAATACTGGAAAGTGGGGTGAATGGATAATCTAATATGTTCCTAGCAGCTACAGGTACAAGCTCTGTGATCAAATCTTGATTTTGCTCTGTAACAGTTTTGATATTCTTACCTAAATTATTAATAGCATCAATTACAGGCTGTTCTGTTTGTTTGTGTTTTTCATAAATTCCACGGTTCTCTGATTTCCATCCCTTAAATCTTTTTACAAGATAATCTCTTAACTTAAGATCATCAATGATTGGCCTTTTCATGGTTATTTATATACGTCTCAACGTCTAGAAAATCGTTGATTTTATTTCTGTATTTGCCACTATTGGGTGTTCTTGTCATATCAATTGTGACAAACCCATAACTGTCCTGGTTCCAGCACCTGCTGCAAAACTTGGAAAAATCATTGTAGCTCAAGTCCCCACCTACATATTCATCATGTATGTGTTTGAGGTTGGTATGATCTTGATGAAACACACATATAAAATTGCTGTTGTCTCGGATCAGTTGCTTCGGTATTTTAGAAAAAGTCTGTGCCAGGTAGAAACAATCAATGTTTTTGTGCCGCCCCTGTGTAAAGAAATTTCTAACCTTGTTTTGATTATCCAGTATAATGTCATCAAACACAACAACAGAATTATCGAGACATTCTTGAAGTGGCTTAACATCTGGTTCAAAAGTGGCTATATCCAATCCATCATATAGCTTCATCAGCTGCTGATATTTTAATTGTTCCAAGCTCTTAGAGAAAACATACAAGTGCCTGTTTTTCCAGTCTAACCAGTTGGGTGCCAATAAAAAATTATCAACCATTAGTGTAGTTTTACCACAAGCAGATGGCCCAACAATAAGACACCTAATATTATCAGGCAGCAAGTTGCCATTTCTCTTATTCTCTTGTTCAGGTTCTGGCAGCCTTTTTATAACATCCCAGGTGCTCATATTATCACTTTGTCTGCATCGATCCAGCTGTTTTCCGGAAGTCCTAGCCATTTGACAAGTAACTTGTTGCCTTTTCTGCGGATGATTTTTTCTATGAGATATGTGTCAGGCTGTTTAGTTTTGCTGAGCTCTTGTTCATAAAATCTGCCTTTGAGAATTTCTCCTCGGTGATCTTTTATTATATATGTGTTAAGGGTTCCGGGTTTAACTTGAACCACTGTAAATAATTCGGTGCTCCAGTTTCTTGTAAAGCCTCTTTTGAATAAGTGCTTATATTTGCTGATTCTTACTTGATCACCCACCTTGTACTTGGCCTTTCTTGTTGTTGCCTGGTATCTAGGATAATAAACAGTCCTGATCAATTTTTGCTCATCAGATGAAGTTACTTCAGAGGGTTTCATGTTGATTGTGGAATGGACCGAGTTGTTATATTTATGTAGAAGTTCTGGTAGGATTGTAAGCCATTTATAATTACCTTGAAGTGTGAATTGTTTATACATAAGATTTTTTAAGGTTCTGTTGAATCTCTCTACAATTGAGGCCTTGAGATCACTGTAACTCGAGTAATGTTTTATTGCCTGGCTTTTAATAAATTGTTGGAACACTGAATTATAAAATTCTTTGCCATTATCTGTTTGCAAATAGCGCGGTGATCTTCCACTCTGATTGATGATTGTCCTCAAAGCTTCTGTAACACATTTCCCAGTCTTGGATTTGAGTGGCACAGCCCAGGCAAATTTTGAAAATGTATCTATGACAGTGAGTAGATACTTGTAGCCCTTGTTGATTTTGTCTAAGTTTTTCAACTGTCCACTTGACAACTCAATCAAGTCGCTTTGCCATAAATCATCTATGCCCTTTGTGACTACTGGGAGTCTCTTATAATTATGTCTGGCTTGTCTGTGTAATTCATCAACGATAATTTGTCTAGACATAATATGTAAACAAGAATATTGCAACTATAGGGTGTTCAGCAGCTGATACTGCAGGATTTTCTAAATATAATTTGTCTCCTATTTGTATATGAAATTCCAGAGAGCCATCATCTTCAGTATAGGCTGTTTCTAATGTATTGGGGTCTGTAAAATCCTCTAACTCTACACTGGTGATTTTCACTTTGTTCTCAGCATTTGTTATTGATAAGGTGGGGTAGTGGTGTGCCTGTGGCTGATGCCAATATCTGATCTTGATTGGTCTCAGTGTGCCCCCAACAAAAAACTGGTAATAAAATTGCGCAGGGGACAGCATATATATTTTGCCGCCTGGTGTAAATGGTGAATCATATTCTTTGTTGGGGATGCTGTACAATTCAAGAATTACTGTATGTTTTGGATTCTCGATTATGCCTGTTATTTCCTTTTCTGCTGTGAGCAATCTGCTTGTTACAGATTCAAGGTGCTCATTGATGGTCCTAACAACATCATCGTGGCCTGGCTTGATTTTTATGTCCACAATAAGTTTCTTGTATTGTTGCACAATCTCTTGAAGCTGGGTGGCAAAAACAGACAGAGCATTTGCTTGATTGGATTCCATGGTCCCTAGCTGTTGGTTGATATTAGCTACAATTTGTTGCAAATTTTCAACAACTGCCAATTTTGAATTTTGAGCAGTAAGATCATGGACCTGTCTTCTGATATCCTCAAACAGGGCATGCAGTTCATTAATATGTTGATTGGTTGGAAGAGTGGCCACTGTCTGAGTGAGTTGTTTGATCTCTGCTTGGATATTCTTGATATCTTCTGATTTCAATATCCTATTCACTGCTCTCTTAATATTTTTAAGTTCCTGTGATGTAGGAAGATTTGATACTGTATTTTGCAAAGATTCAAGTGCCAATTTCACATTGTGTAATTCAGATGCATCAGCCACATTTTGCATAGCATTTTGGAGCAGGGCTATATCTGCCTGAGAGGGTGTTGATTGTTGTAAAATTTCAAGTTTTGTTTGGATATCATCGATCAAGTGATGAAAATGAGATAGCTCAGATTCAGTGTTGAGGTTTTCAAGCTTTGTAATCTGTTGCTGGACACTAACAAGGGTGTCTACAATCCCGGGCAGGCGAGTTTCTTGTACATTTGCCAAATCACTTTGCACTGCTGCTATGGTACCTTCAAGATGGGTTATGGTACTTTGAATTTTTCCAAAATCTTCATATGTTTCGAGTTGCAGCTTAATGTTTGCAACACTCCGAGTTATTGCATTCAAAGCATCAGAAGATGGCAAGTTGTTCATAAAATTTTCAAGTGTCTCAATTTTTTCTTTAACCTCGGCTATGGCATTGTTCAGAGGGTCCAGATTAGGTATCTGGAGGGATTGAATCTGTTCCTTTAGAGTGGAAATGACTAGATCAAAATCTTCCTGTGATTTTATGCTTTTGACAATTGTTTGGAGCTGTACCTGGACATTATTTATCTGCTCTTCCAATTGTTGTTTCAATTGCTCAGAGTTGTTAGCCTGGGTCTTAAATTTGGCTTGAAGAGCTGCTACAGCTTCTTCTAAACTTTGAAAATTATCTAATGTTGCCAGGTCAGTATATTTCTGAAGCAGCAGTTTGAGTTCAGAATCAATTTTAAGAAGAGGGTCCATGCATTGTGATTGCAAATTTGTAATTTCTAGTTGAAGACTGGCATTCAGTGTAGTTTGTAAAGCTTGTAAATCACTTCTTAATTTCTTGACTCTGACATCAAGCATCAGAATCTCATCACTGTGATCTTCATGTCTTGTATGGCCAAATATATCATTAGGCATTTTGTTTATAGGTTATTTATTATAGAGTATCTGATTCTTAATTCTATAAAAAAGGGTATAAGCTTGTCATAGGATCCAGGGACCTCAATATATAAGCAGTCACCAGCAGAAACAGTATATACAGTGCCAGAAATCATGTTTGAGTGCTTAATTCTATAAATATTTCTCCCTACTGAAATCTTGACATCACCCTCAGGGGTTGTAATAAATTGCAATTGACCACCTACAGGTAATTGGTAATGATTTAAATTATTGTTAAATATGTACAATATTTTACCTGTTTCTTCATCATTATCTGTAAGTATGCTGTTCAGATGAATAATTAACAAGCCACTCAGTTTAGACATTACAGATTGTAAATCAGGAGAGGGTTGTGGTGTGGGCAGGTCCATAATACCTTGTTTCTTGAACCCAAATAAGTTCATAGGCATGTTTATTTATTTCAAATCATGCTCTGTAATTGGGCATTGAATCCCATTTTTCAAATCACAATGCCCCCAAGGTAGAGTATGTATGTTACATGACAAAATGCATCTCTTGTCATCATGTGGGTCCAGGGCCACTTTTGTTACAATATTTGAAGTCAGCAAGTGATTCTCACTCTGAATTCTATTTTCTGATGTTCTGATTGAACTCTGTGATTTGATGCAATTTTTATAATCTTCAAATACAAGCTCTTTTTCAACAGTAACTCTGCCAATGCCCTTGGCCTTTTTGACAACAGCACTACATGTTTTAAAACTGTACATCTTGGCACTTAACCCAGCAAATTCCACAATAACATCACCAAGTGTCTCATCTTTTAACTTGCCAGGCACCTTTTTGTTGTGGTGGTGTTGAATTTTTGTATGTTCACTGGTGTCAAAGTATTGAAACAATTCAGGCTGTGACATATCTTGATAAACATCTTCTGTTTGAATATCAAGAATAAAACTATCCGTGTCCATGTACAATAATTTTACACGATCACCATAAAAAGGCTTCAGCACCTCATAATATAATGTTAACATATGTAATTTGGACAATTCCAATATTGCAGCCCCTACATAAATAGGTTTATCAAACTTAATCTTTGTTTTCTTCATGTTGAAAAGTGCCATGTTCTCATCATAAATTCTTCTGTAATTGAAGTTGGGCTTTGCAACCAATTTTTTGCTCCGGCTGGGGTCAGTATTTATTTTAACATCACTATGCTTTCTAACATTTTCTATAGTTTTGCCAAACACTGAATTGATTATCAATTTAAACAAGGCCTTATCAAATTGGCTCTTTGCAGATGTTCGAAGCTCTGTATTTGTATCAATGTACGGTTTCAACCATCTTGAGTGCCTGAACCTTAAGACTTTTCCAACTTTGGTTACTTGAACACCGTGATTCATCAGGAACTGGAGGTTTTTGTAATATGTGACATATCCCTGTTTCGGCTCCAGGGTCATCATGAGCTTCTTCTGTTTAGAACCAGGTGAACACTGAACCTCGGGAATTGGGGGCAGATCAGAAAATTTATTGTGCAAATCATCAGGAATTGTCAGATCAACCTCTAAGAAGAGGCCATGTTCACGGTCATCAAAATTCTTAAGATCATCAATATTGAAATCTTCAACCCACTCAAGCTCTGCATATGGCAGTTTATCCATCATGGCATAACCATAGAGGCTATTGGCATCTACATACAGTGTATAATTTGATGGCCGTGCTGGATTATAATCAGGAATATATTTGTTATTTGCTCTGGCATATCTCTGGGAACATTGCACCATGCCTCCTCTTATACACTGCTCCATAAACAGATACTTATCTTGATCGTGGATCAGATCCAATTGCATTTTGGTGTTGAAAAACGTTGCGGCCCATGCTAGGCCCGGGGCACTGTAAAAATATACTGGGTCCAATCCATAATTTTGCATGGAAGATTTTCTGAATGCCTGCAATATATCAGCTAAGAGAGTCACGTCAAGTTTTAAATATGCCATGTGATAATCACCAAATGTCTTGCATTTTAAACTGATCCACATCAATTTGGCATGGTGATAATCTTCATCAGTGATTCCAGATCCTCTGATTCTGCTGTAAAACTCTTCTTGTGGTGGCAGAGAACACTCATCAAATTTAGAAAAATCTGTAACATAGTCATATGGATATACACCCTTCCGCCTAATTAATTTCAGGTCCAGATTTGGAAACATAGCACGTGTGATTTTCAAGTCATCATCAGATAATTGAGAGGCCAGTGTAGCCAGGCTAGCAGGTAAAAATCTGTAAGAATCAAGAAATCTTATGCGAATAGGAACACCATTAACTTTAATTATCTTGCTAATAGATATATATTTCTCATCATTTTCAGCTAAAATATTTAAATTCTGCTTGTCAAACCCCTCGTACCTGATCAGATGATGGAAATCATAATTGGATGCACCATGGCAAAATATGGGGACAAATTTTGGTCTCTGGATCTGAATATTGCAGCTTTTACACAGGGCCATTAAGAATTTACCATCTGTATGAGAATGGTGATGAACCTTGATATTTGTATCTGAAAATTCACAATCACATACCGGGCATTTTTCTGCATTGTTGAAATCCTCAATCTGTTCCTCTGTTAAAGGCAACATGGGCTTTGATTTTAATAAGATGTTAGATGCTATGTCACGGCACACATTTTCTATTCTATGTGCAAATATTTTGATGGCATTTGGTCCCTTGTATGAATATTCTTTAATAACAACACCATCCCGTATAACCATAAAACAAAAGCTGGAAGGTTCATGTAACTGGTATGATGTACTTGAGGATTCTTCGGGATCTGGGCTACAGAATGCAATAGGTTTGAGGTTCGATTCGAAATCACAGACAATATATGCTGGGTGTTCCAACAAGGCTTCAAACTTATTGAATTTGCAATTTTCACTTGGATTGGGCATCACCATATGAACAGGTTTATGGTTGCCACAGTATTTCAGATGCTCAATTAACTTGTTTTTAGCAATTTCCGCATTTTTTTCACAAACACCATTCACCATTTTCCTGCCATCAAATACAGTTAAACATCTTCTGCACAACTTGAATATTCTATGAGATTTGTCTAGTTGTGTTCTCACTAAAGCTTCAAGATTATGTATCAAAGTGTAATGATATGTGCCATCTCCTTCAATTAAGAGCAGATCAATCGGAATAGCAGATTCATCATCAAGTGTACTGATTCTGAGAGGATCTATCAAGCAATTGTCACGGCCACTAGAACAAGTAAATACATTAATAGATAATTGTTTGCCATTGATGTGCCTGGCCTTTTTTTCAAATTTATCAATATTCTGAACTGACATTGGATATTCCAAACCCTCCATTACATCATCAAAATCGTGCTCATGTTGTTTGTAATAAGTTATTCTCTCAGGATGGCTTGAAACTGGATACAAAGCAGCCAATATACACCACAAAAAGCATTTCTGGTCGGCATTTTTTATATTGACCACGGCTCTTTTGTTTTTGATATTGGCAGGTAATGGCACATATGTAGATCCTTGTAATGGGCTGAATTCAGAAATATTAACATATAACTTGTGTGATGAGCCGCATAGGCTCCATCCTGACTCTTTTGCAGCAAATTCAGAGTGTTTGATGTTCAGTTGATTTATCAAGCTGCTTATTATTGTGTCTGAATTTGCATTTGAATATACAGGTACAGTTTCTGTTATGTGGGGCTGTGTAAATTTTGTGCCGTTTGGCTTCTTATATTGTACAAACAATTTGAGGGAGAGCTTATAAGAGCCATTTTGTGCATTTAGAATTGCCTGCAGATCAGAATTTATACTGTTCAAGAAATTCTCAATGCCACATCTTGGCTCTGATACAAACCGGTAATCCCTTAATTGGCCGTTAAAACTGCTACGGATAGGTTCATAGCGTGGCTGTTTTGCTGCTCTGGCATTAAGAGGTGCTTCGTGCTTTCTTTTCAGACCAGATGTGGATGGTTGTGCAGAGCAAGTACCTTTATGTGTATATGTGAAGTATTGCATGCTGTATTTTCTATTGCATTTGGGGCAAATTTTTGTGGGAGTTCTGTATTTGTCCGGGTTACAAATCTTTTGATGCTTGGCCCAATTGGGGCTAGATATATTTTTATTGCACTGATTACAATATTTTTGATTCGGCATTTTTGCTGTTGTTTATTATATACAATTTTCTGGGTTTCAATTCAAAACTTTATACTGAATAAAAAATATCAGTTGGGTTCAGCACTGTGATTTGTATGTGTATATGTATATATGTGTGTATACACTTAATATTTTTGGTTTTGGTATTTATATAAAATTTCCTGGGATTCAAATCAAAACTTTATGCTGGATCAGTTGAGTTCAACACTGTGCTTTGTGTGTGTGTATGTGTATATGTGTTAATATTTTTTGGCTTTGGTATTTATATACAATTTCTTGGGGTTCAAATCAAAACTTTATGCTGGATCAGTTGAGTTCAGTGCAGACAAAAAAACTGCATAGCTCTATGTCAATTAGTTCTTGAGTTTTGTATTTAGGAACCACTTTGACCCCCCTGCCAAAAATTGGCTTTTATTGCATCAGTGTATATTGTCTCTATGACCTTTACTTGGGTTATTCCGCCAAATTATATGCTTCAAGTCTCCTATACTTTGGTGGAACCTATTCAAATTCTGCCCCCACTTGATGCACAACATGATGCAATAGAAGTGGACCGGGAAGTAAATATGTATGGATGTGGGTGGGTAGGTGTGGGGGTATGTTGGGGGTATATTCAGAAACATGAGCTCTTCTCTAACATTTTTGCCGAAGCACTTTCTTTCTGAATACACCTCCTGTTTTTCTGCTGAGCGTACATGCAATCGCGACCGCAGCGCCTCCACGCTTAGGGGAGCGGAATTGTCTGGAACTAATCAATTTTGTAAAGGATCGCTGCTCCAAATATTGATCGACACGCCGGTGCTGGGCTCGAAATGAACTGCTCGCAGTGCTGTTGCTTCAAGTGCCGCTCCGCGGGAATCTGAGAAACTCCCCCGAATATTGATCCGTGTAAAGGAGCTGCGCCATGGCCAATTCCTCTACACGGAAAATGTAAAATATCCCAGTTTCTATTCAATCCATTTATCTGGATTGAAGAAACCGACAATTCACATATCCCCATATCATTGTATGTTTGTCCTATTATTTTACTAATAGGCAATGTTCTTCGTAGAGTCCTAATAGGCAATGTTCTTGAAGAGGCCTAATAGAACAACATACAGCGGTATGAGAAATATGTAAATTAAAGATATTTTAGTAATATACGACGTCTTAAGAAAGGCATTTTCAGCTCCAAAGTACTTTGTTTATTGCTTATTACCACTCCCTATTACTGGCAAAAGAAGTTAAAAATATTGACATAATGAAAAAAATAGACTTGTTCTCAAGTATTCACCGAGTTCAAACATTGGCACATAGATGACTCTGTTGTTGTTGGAAAAAAATTGACTTGTTCTCAAGTATTCACCAAGTTCAGACATTTGCACATAGATGACTCTGTTGTTGTTGCTTATCAAATATATATTACATTGTTATAAGAATTACATTGTTTTAATATTAGATAAACAAATTGAAGCTGGTACCCAATTGAACTTAAACCAGAAATAAATATGTGTGTATGTGTGTGTGTCGTGGCCTAGTTTTAAGTATGGCCAAAAGAGGGGGCATATTAAGCAATTTATGGACAACAATCTCACAAAAATGCCTTTTATAAGCGTAGCCTCATCAATCTGAGGGGGTCATACTTTCTCATGGAATCCATGAGGGTATTTTCACAAAAATCTTGAATTAGACAAAATTCCACACTTGAACAAGAAGCTCATATGCTCATGTTAACCTAATTTTAAATATAGCAAATCTGCTTGAGAGGGGGTTCATACTTTCCGGCGCTGTCCCCCCCGTAAACCCCACTACTCCCGTGGGATTGACCCAGGACTTAAACCGAGCCTTAAGCCAAAACAAGCTCCGTGGAACCCAGTGCCTTCTGAGAACTGTGGGCCTCACCCTCCCCTGCCCTTCCCTTCCCCCTAAGGCTGAGGGAGGAGACCCTTAGAAAATGGAGCCCTAGTTTTTCCCCTGTGGCCCAACAGGCCATTGAGCGAGGGCGGATTTTTTTTATTATTAAGAGCAGGAAACTCTTTTTTTTTTTACGTCTCATTGAACCTGGAAAAGAATATTAATTAACTTTAGTTTTATGAAAACGATAATACACAATATAGCTATACCAGTTCTGCAATGTTTAACGCTTTGTTAATACGTCAAGAGAAGCTGACATTGCGAACACGCGAGAGGAATGCAATAAAGTTTTTTTCTAATCCACTTCCAGTGTCCGTTTGGGAATTAGAGTACACTTGGGTAAACATGCATCTTTACACGTGACCTACTGCAATTTTTAGACATGAAGTAATAACTGTTGTTGTTTGTAAAGTGAGGATGGAGCTATTGACAACAGAGCAGTAATCAGATTCTTCTTCCTGAAAGGCAACACACCCCAAAAACTTTCCCAGGAGATGACGACGGTGTATGACCCACATGCCTTATTGTGTGAGGTCTCTATGAGGTAATTAAGCACTGGTCTAGGCAATTCTCGGGAGACCACAGTCGGCTATTGCACCCAGGGTGCGAAATCACTGAAGACTGGTGGGCGGGAGGAAGATCTTAACGCACACGCACGCACGCCTGCACCAAAATAATGTTTACACTCTTTGAACTTCAATAACTGAGAAGTTATTAAAGATGACTTGATTTTGCATTTGAAGCTACAATACCTATGTTGAGCATGTGTGAGAGCATAGGGACCTTCTTTTGTTTTTAGTCCCGTCACAGCCTGCCAAGCGGTAGTCTTTTGTAGGGAACGGATTTTTATAGGTGCTAAAAAGAGGCATTTAGGACTTTCATGTGCTTATAATAAATGAATAGGCAGAATTATTAATTAATAATAATTTTATGAAATAACTGGTTTTAGATTCAATTTGTATGCAAAAGTTACTATTTTTAGTGCAATCAATACTATTCTTTGATTATAAAAATTTACATTTTGTACAATGTGAAAACTTTATCATGGTTTGAAGCACTGCACCATCATATGCTTTTCAATCTTGTCCGTGGTGAAGTTCTTCCAGTCATCCGTGAATGGGCGCTTGTACAGTCACGGACACTTCTGGGTTGTAATAATCCCAATAACTTTCAATGTGATCGTTACAACCCAGAAGCGTTCATGGAGAGCCTTCTCTCTACACCGCAGGAAGTTATTGGTGAAAAATAAGAACTTCAGAAATGCAACTGCTGCTGATTCCCAAGGCAGGTTTGGGGCTCTCGGAGCCGGAGGTTAGTGGTAACGTCGTCGCCTGGTAACGAGGAGATCGTAGGTCGAGTCCTGAACAGTCTATCTGTGCATAAGGTGTGCTAAAAAACTCAACCTCAAAACTCAAACAGCATGCAAGTTCGCAGTGGTATTCTCTATGCTAGGGCAGTTGTATTTTCCGGCCCAACCCTCCCCTTTCACTTAACTGTTGTGTCAATTGGGAAAACAGGTGACGTGATTGGTCACTTGCAGGGTTGTCGTTACATCAAACACTCCAAACAGCCAATCTTGAAGTCTCCATGCGCTCTTACACTGTTGGAGGCCGGGAACAATTAAATATTTCTTTTAACAACTGAATGAGGGGCCTACGTTAAATTACTATCTGTGGGGAACTAAACACTATTTCGGGAAAGTTTGTGTATATATATCATATATTTATGAAGTAGAAAATTAATTCCTTTGCTAACGGGTTAAAGAAGACAATAAAATACAATAGTTGAAATTCTTTTATTCATAACAGTTGAAACGAAATACTAGTTGCTTAGTTTTCACTTTTTATTAATTTAATTGTGCACAAATTCCTATTGAAAGTAGATATATTAATAATCTCTTATAAGATAGATAGAGAGAGAGAGAGGAAACATCCAACACTCACAACCTCAACACTTTTTGTGTGTTCTCGATATTATCCTTAGTAAAGTCTATTTGAAGTCAAAACTAATTGCTTATCTTGACTGCCGTACAGACGGAAAAAATAGGATCGGAACGGGATTAGGAAGGGAAATTTTTATAACCCGGACGTTCGGGACTGAACAAATTCGCCATTCTCCGACCAGGTCGGGATATTTTCGACATTTCCCGATGCGGTGAAAATTTCGAATTCTACACACCACTTCCTTCTCAAGTGCTTATTTTTGCACTTCCGTCAATTTCAAGAGAATTCCCACTTACAGTGCAGAAAATACCAATAATTAATCATTTTTAAATTCGATCCTCTGGAATTTTTTGACTGTTCTGGATCTCGAAAAGTCGCGTTATCATTTCTCTGAGCTGGGATCTGACCTTCACACATTTGAAATTCTTTTTGTTAAAGTACACCTTCAGTGCGTAAAACCATAGATAAGAGGTGCGATGAAAGAGAGAAGATTCAGTGATGCCTTTCTTATATTTGTGCATCGTGAAAAAGTACAAAAAGCAAAGAACTTTTCATCAACAAAGTTCGAGATGTTTATGGAAAGGAAACCAGGCGAATCCACTTTCTCTTTGAATAGTGGACTCAATCCTGAACTTGTCAAAAACACTAAGTATTTTCAGTTCAGTTTCATGATTTGTATAATAATAATAACCATAATAAACGGTAAAATGTAAGTTTCCATCACTGTAGGACAAAATGTGAAATCTTACTCTGCCCCCGCGTGCGAAAAAATCTTGCGGAGGATTTTATCTTAGCGTCCACTGGTCTCGTTCTTGTTCCAGTTTTTAAGAAATCGTCTCCGTCTCGATTCTATCACCCTTCTCCAACACCAACAACGATTTTTATTATTTTCCTCATAACATCTTTTGCTTTCCTGAAAGTAAGTGTATCTCCTGTACGCCTAGAAGGGTGTATCTTGTGTCATAAATCCACGTCGCCATTTGCGTTGCACATTTAATAATTAGAGGAAATAAATAAATAAAAATCAATTCTTACCTTCTGCTCGTACAGTACTCCTCTTGCAAGGTGCTGTCTCTTCTGTTCTCCTATTTCATTGGCTTCTGAGGAGGCTTCGAAGTCGTGAAGTCGAACTTCATGCGTCACCACTCTGGCAGTCTTCAATTGGTGGATTCTAATTCCACTTGTCGAAGCCTTCAACTGTCATCTGAGAAACAAAAATGAATTAATTTTACTATCCCATTCGTAGCACAATTTGCACTGTAAGCAACACAAGAAATTGTACGAAATATAGCTGCGTCAGGACATACATTACATCATATACGAGTTTAGATTATTCAAACAAACATAACTTCCTAATATTACTTCTTATATATGGCCAGTCTTCGAATTCATTTATTAACTGCCTCAACAGAGCTAAATCCTGCAAAATACCGAAGGGACATAAGCAATCACACAAAAGATAAGTTTATACACCAAAAATAAACAGAAGCAACACAATTAACGTACATGCACAGAGCGATAATACAAGTAACCAATTACATAATCCCAAATAATCAAATTAACCACCCTTCTATTGTAAGAGACAACCCAAATTTTGATGGCGGACTGCGCCATTACCCCCCCCCCCCCTTCATTTGGGCACCACCGTCTGAACACCTCGCCGCAGTAAAAGGCAACGCTTGTTTCTGTAGAAATATTCGAGCCTGGCTTCACAAACTGTAAAGTGCCAGATAGGTGAAATGTATTTGTCTTTGTTTATGAGTGACCTTTATAAGTCTTCATTTTAAAACCAAAATAATGTTTTCAGATTGCAACAACGCAGATGCTAATTTACACGAATGTCTTATTTGTTTACGAACAAACATTCACGCTTGTAATGATAACCTACATTATGAGCAATTTGAAAGAGGGGTATTCCACGAAAAGTGGTCCTACTCCATGCAAATTACAAAATGAATTAATATGCAAATATTTTTTTAAAAAAATGCATTAAGGTTTAGAGGTTTGTGAATGCATATAATTTGCACATTTCACCAATAAATGTTGCTAGCATCTGCAACTTGTATGCTTCACAGACAAATGAAGTCAAAATTTGCTACATTTTATAGCGTCACACACGTAACGCACTTTCGTTAAAGCTTCTCATGCATTCAGACTATGTCATCATATTCAAGTTATTTTTCCTTTGGTTACAGACACCACAAAGTACTTCATAATTCTATAAAATGAGTTCATTATGAATAATAATTTGAATCCAATCTCACGTCTAGAGCCCTAAATCTTGTGTCTAAATTGTTACACACGTAACGCTGGAATGCCCCAATAGCGAATTTTGGCGCTTGTTGTATGTGTTCGTGTTGGTTCTTTATTTTATATGTTCATGGACGAATTTATCACTTTACTTCTTATTATTAAAAGGAAAAGAGAAACCCTGATCACTAATAACCTTTATCCAGTCCAATCGCGAATGTTAAAGTTTGGATGAGACTCTCATCATGAGAGTACAGCGTACATGCAATTACTATATAAGCCACACTTACTTTGTTTTCCTTCATAGATTTTGGCTTCAACTTCTGTCCGACTGTGAAATTTCAGTCACCGATTTTCTTTCTTTTTCATTCAAACTTATCTTGGCAGGATCAGCTCTGGGGAAACGATTAACATGTCGCAATTGTTGTTCTTGTATATTGTTGTAAGACATGTAAGCCCATAGTGTACGATAACTCATTAGTCACGTATTAAACACGCAATATACATGTGACTAAGGTAGGGTTGCCATTCTGCGCTGAGTGAGCGAGGAGTTTGGCGTGGCAGATCCTTGCCGACTGGGGAAGACGTAGGACTAACTGGACACAGGCTGAGTATACTGTATATCCGTGTATTACCCTTTTTGGGCCTGCATGGCCTGGTATAATTTGCCTAACGTTTATATAGCTGTCTCTACCTCTTGAAAATGCTAAAGAGGATATTTAATTTTTAAGGGTAGATTGCTCCGGGTCATGTAGGCTGTGGGGGTTTTGGGCGGGGTTGCAGTTGACTCTTATAGCCGTTACGTACTGACTTTGACGATTTAATTGGACGGACTGTTACAATTTAATGGGAGATCATACATGGTTATTATTGTTGAATAAACCAAAATATTGTTCTTAGGTAGATGGGTTGTGAATGAACCTTGTGATACATATATAAATGTGGAAAGTATAATCTGATTTGTTAATAAATATTATGGTTGAATGAATATTAAGCTTTACATTAAATAGTTTAATTACCTACTGAAAGATAATTAACTTCCACTGCGCCGATAATATAATCCACGTCTCACTTCTTTTTTATTTACAGTATAAAGGGGAAATAAGAGACGTACAGGATTATAGACAACAATGTAAATGTTAAGGCTCGGATTGAAATCAGAGAATCGCCAGAGAAAATTGTGTCAGGCAGTGGGGAAGCGTGGTATAAGGGTAGGCACAGGCACAGGCATGAACGGGCAAGGGGGTAAGGGATGAGAAGGGGGAGTTTATGTTGTTATTGCTGTGGTGTTTTTAGAAGCATCAATTCCATTCTCCCAGAGAGCTCCAAGATATGTAGGGTGCGAGAGTACCAGTGATTCAAATTCCCGACATAAATGAATGACTGCCTATGGTTCCAGGAATTTGTGGTAAAAACCAGTACAGGGTGTCCGAAAATGAACCCCGGGGTTAAAAAAAACACGAGTATATTTATTGGGTGGAGGCACATAGTGGTTCTGATCAAACTTTGAACTGTAGGTTCAGTCTCGATTAGCCTTTCTATGCCTAAAGTGGACTTAAATAAAAAAAACTCAAGCAAACAAAGTTGTATATTATTTTTGCTGCAGGATATAATGGTGTTTTCAGCGTAATCGTGAAGCGACAACAAGCAAGTTTCATTTGACACATTCTCACCAGATAGCAGGAACGTCACATAGCTGTACGACCTGAAATGTTAATAGAAGCCGTGTAACCGATTCCCACGAAAATGGATAGCATAAGAAGGTTATGAGTAGTGTATATTGATTGTTTCAAAGTAGTACTTAGTAGGTATCCCCTTTTTTTACCAATTGAATATCACTTTTTGACATATTTTGACAATTTTTTGTCGATGTTTTAGCGTTTAGCAATGTTTTTAGTACAATTTTCACTATACTCATTTTTCCCCCACTCGTACTTGGTAGGTATCCCCTTTTTTTACCAATTGAATATCACTTTTTGACATATTTTGACAATTTTTTGTCGATGTTTTAGCGTTTAGCAATGTTTTTAGTACAATTTTCACTATACTCATTTTTCCCCCACTCGTACTTGGTAGGTATATTATGATCTTACGTGATACAACTTAACCTATTCTTTTTTTACGATTATTTAATTTTTTTTACGATGCTAAGTGATATAACTTAACCTATCATTTTTTTATTTATGCACTGTTTGAACGTCATCATTTGAGGATCATATTTTGTAGGTATTTTTTTTTTATCAATCGAATATAAGTTTTTGACATATTTTGACAATTTTTTGTCGATGTTATAGCGTTTAGCGATGTTTTAGTACAAATTTTCACTGCACTCATTTTTTCCATTTATACTTGGTAGGTATATCACGATCTTACGTGATACAACTTAACCTATCTTTTTTTTTTACGATTTTTTAATTTTTTTTTACGATCCTAAGTGATATAACTTAACCTATCATTTTTTTTATTTACGCACCGAACTAACCTACAAGGGTCTCTGTTTGTTTTAATATTTTAGTATTATAAGGTTTTCACAAATTTTATATAACCTAAAATGTGTTGGATGTTGATTTTTAGTATGTGGCAATTTTTTATGAATTTTAAAACTGCTCCGTGACCCTCTCGTTCTTCACGTCGTAGGCGAAGGACTTCTCTGCAATCAGGATGACACTGCATAGGGTATCCTCGGGCAAGGCATCGTGGAACTCGCAAACACCCACTCTACAAAAATTCTACTATATGATTTTTCACTGGCTAAGCTAACCTACAAATAGGAATTGGCAGCACTGACTTATAAACCCACTGGGTCTTCTTGGCATGTTTTTTCATGATGTGTTGCCAGGCTATTGGGCATCTTGGCGTATACAATGTATATATTTTGAGAGGGGGGTTATAGCTTTTTATGCTGCACAAATACTAAAAACTTGACAGTGACAACCAACAGAGTAAATAAACCTACATGCAGAAACTAACAACACTAGTTTCTGACAGTGAATTTGAAATAAAATATTAAACAAAATACATGAGTAAGCACTGTGATTACACATTTATTCTTATTTTTCGAAGTTGAATGAAAACACGTGTTTTTACGCTCTCGTAATACTGACCTTGCCCCAGTGATTTTAAATTGCTTCCATCCGCTTTTTTTTCTGTGTTATTTCCGCATGCACGCAACATTCGCTTTCAATAGTTTAATGAAATACAGAAGGAGTGTTAGTTTAGCAGGCTTCGAGTTTACAATTTATTAAATTAAACAATAATTTATGTAAGAATATACTTGTACTTACCGAACACAAAATAATAAAAAGCACATGTGAATCTTTGCGTGTGTTCATGTTATATGACGACTGAGTAAAAAATAATGTTGACTCCCCGAAAGATAAAAGTTCCCGGTTCGACATCAGATGCATGCAAATTTTATGTTTTGCTCTCTAAAATCTTGATTTTTATGTTTGTGCTATTTGTCATACAGCAGAGGAGAAGAAGGGAGAGGGGAGGGGAGGGGGTACTATTAGCGCCATCTATTAGCAAACAATAGAAATAAAAAAGTAGGGTCAAACTTTTTCAACACCCAAAAATTTTAAACGTCCTCGCGTAGTAATACGATCTAGCTGAAGATGTTTGAAGGAGTACTCTTAGTCGACGAAGCTAATTGCTAGGGCCCATATATTGCTAAAATGTTCTTTAATTTACATATTTCTCATACCGCCATATGTTGTTCTAGTTGACTTCTTCCAAAAAAATGCTAATTAGCGAGAGTTAATTAAGCAAGGCAAGTAAAAGAAGCAAATAGGACAATATGTGGCGGCGTGGAAATATGTAAAAATTCGACTCGATTCGAATTAAAATTGGAGGATATTTTGCATTTTTTCCTATAATGTACAAAACATTTACCGTACATAATCTTTTCCATTTACAACAGTATAAAATAAGAGGAATGTGTGACAATATCCATATTAATTAGGAAGGTATGTCGTATGCTAGGTTAGCTAATTGTGTCTTCTACAGCTTCACTGTTTAGAGGAAAGATGGAAAAGAGAGCTCTACGGAAACTAACGCTCTTAACAATATTGTACGCCCCGTGAAAATTATATATAAATAAGCCATAAGCGTATTATCTGCTTTCATGTCAGATTTTCCCGACCTGTGAGCTGTAGTGTTTAGGCGACAAGCGACGCGCTCAAATATAATACCGTTGACAATATTGTACGCCCCGTGAAAATTATATATAAATAAGCCATAAGCGTATTATCTGCTTTCATGTCAGATTTTCCCGACCTGTGAGCTGTAGTGTTTAGGCGACAAGCGACGCACTCAAATATAATACCGTTGACAATATTGTACGCCCCGTGAAAATTATATATAAATAAGCCATAAGCGTATTATCTGCTTTCATGTCAGATTTTCCCGACCTGTGAGCTGTAGTGTTTAGGCGACAAGCGGCCCGCTCAAATATAATACCGTTGACAATATTGTACGCCCCGTGAAAATTATATATAAATAAGCCATAAGCGTATTATCTGCTTTCATGTCAGATTTTCCCGACCTGTGAGCTGTAGTGTTTAGGTGACAAGCGACGTGCTCAAATATAATACCGTTGACAATATTGTACGCCCCGTGAAAATTATATATAAATAAGCCATAAGCGTATTATCTGCTTTCATGTCAGATTTTCCCGACCTGTGAGCTGTAGTGTTTAGGCGACAAGCGGCCCGCTCAAATATAATACCGTTGACAATATTGTACGCCCCGTGAAAATTAAATATAAATAAGCCATAAGCGTATTATCTGCTTTCATGTCAGATTTTCCCGACCTGTGAGCTGTAGTGTTTAGGCGACAAGCGGCCCGCTCAAATATAATACCGTTGACAATATATTGTACGTATATTGTATTGTATAGGAGACTAGAAGCATATAATTTGGCGAAAAAAAAAACCCAAAGTAAGGTCATAGAAAATAGTTAAAAAAAGTGAGCAATTATATTTTGCATTGCACAGCATTTGGTATTAAATAACATACCCCCAAAAAATCTCTGCATTATGCGTTCTGAAAAAAATTGCCCTACGTGCCAAATTACTGTGTCAAGTAAACATTTTCAAAGGCACTGTCGTACTTGTGTGCCGGGAAAGCGAATATGTGCGACCAAACTGTGCTCTAAGTGTGGAAACAATTTTTCTATTGACTACTTCAAGCGACACCAGCTTACTTGCAAGAGCACTGGAACATCACTACCGCAACCTTCCAAGCGAAAGGTAGAAGTAACCACCCTCGATGCATCGCCACCTACCAAATGCGTCAAGCTGACGAAGAAAGCAGACCGAATTGCGTTTGAGCATTTATTAGAAGACTTTAACATAACATCAGACAGCTTCTGCGATGTGCGTAGTTTTCTGGAGAGCGAGCGAGCTAAGATAATATCCATCCTCAACGATGCATTGGCTACATACTCCACTAAATTCTATGCCGTGCTATGCTGCAAGTATAAGAAACCGTCTGATGAAATACCGGTCTTTTTTCACAATGGCTCGGGATATGATTTCCATCACTTGGTCACACATCTAGGGTACGACAATGCGAGAATCAATGTCCTGGCACAGAACGAGGAGCGTTATATTAGCATCAGCATGTGGGTGCCGATCCCCGACTCAAGCAGCAGCATCGAGCTTCGGTTCCTCGACTCTCTGAGGTTCCTCCAGGCAAGCCTCGATGCTCTTGCTGGGAAGCTCAGAGACGACCAACTAGTCATTACCACATCAAGTTTCCCGAACTTAGATGTCGCACTCATCAGACGTAAAGGGGTCTACCCCTACGAATACGTCACAGACCCTTCCAAGTTCGAAGAAGAGTTGCTGCCTCCCCAGGATAAGTTCTACAGCCAGCTGAGAGGTTCTGGTATTACCGACGAGGAGTACAAGCATGCTCAGTCTATGTGGGTCGAGTTGGGTTGCCGAACTTTCGGTGATTACCACGATGCATACCTGAAGCTTGATGTGACGCTTCTAGCATGTGCGATGTTTGTTGTGGTGGGATCATTGGGGGAAATGTGATTCTCCCAATATGTCATCTGACTTACTAGCATATGCGATACGAAGAACAGGTGTGTATGTGGCTTACTAGGATTAGGCTCATGGTAATGAGGTCCTAGTAGCTGAAACGTTGAGTTTTGTATTCGCCCCCGAGAAAATTCTATATAAAATAACATACCTGAAAATTATATTCACAGTAGATTCATTTTTTGAGTTTTGTAATTACCCCAAGAAATTCTATATAAAATAACATACCTGAAAATTATATTTACAGTAGATTGAATTCTTGAGTTTTTGTATTCGCACACAAGAAATTCTATATAAATAACATACCTGAAATTCTATTTACAGTAGATTGAATTTTTGAGTTTTGTAATCACTCCAAGAAATTTTATATAAAATAACATACCTGAAAATTGTGTCGCTATATACTAGACTTTTTGATTTCTGTGATTTTGGAGAAAGCAATGGCATCCACCACCAGTTTCAATCGTAAAAATGATAAAACTGAATGTGTTACTTGTGGGAAGCCAATCTTAAGGAACAATTTATCGGCACACAGGGCAAGATGTAGCAAAACAGGTTCGAGAATTAATCGTTCGTTACCTTCTAAGCCCTGTGTTCGATGCGGAAAGATGTTCAGCATTACAAATTTAAGTAAACATCTCAAAATTTGCAAACCATCGACCGAACAAGGAACATCGAAAAGGAAAATCGATAATTTAGAAACGGAAGCTTCCACTTCCAAGCAAATTAAATTATCTAATAAATGCAAACCAATTAGATCTGCATTTAACGACCAACTCCAGGATTTTTCAATTAAGTCAGAACCAGGTCGTGACATCCTTAGTTTCTTGGATGAAACGAAAACATCTGTACTAAATATTTTAAAAGATAAACTTGAAAACAACTCTATAAAAGTATACGTTGTTCTGTTTTCTGAATACGAGAAAGTTGATGGCACAACGAGTATTTTTTATCATCGTACAAAAAACCAGACACTTTATTTTGCTGACGTCGAAAATTTGGACAACTTCTATTATAAAGTTACCAACGAGCTGGTTAAGAAACATGACGATTTCGAGGCTAAAGGGTCGGGATGGTCTCTGTGTGGAAGTCCTCACACGTTAACCGTTTACGTGAATCGATTCTCACCTCTTCGCGCTTCCAGCTACGTTCCTCTTCCACCGAACATTCAACACAAGAGGGCTGTGTTAAATATACAGAACAGCGATAACAAGTGTTTCCTCTGGTGTGTGTTGGCTGCACTGCACCGGATTCATTGGTCAAATAATCCAGAACAGGTTTCTAATTACAAGCAATATGAGACCGACTTTGAAAGTGTAATGTCTGGTATCGAATACCCGGTGACATTGTCGGATATAACAAAGTTCGAAAATCGTGCCGGAAAACGTATCGCTATTAATGTATATTCCTTCACGTCAGATAAATATCTCGTACATCCCGTCAGGATAAGCGATATCGACGATGACGATGCTCGTGTGATTAATCTCCTTCTCATTTCAAACGAGGATGTTCATCACTACACGCTAATTCGTTCTCTATCACGTTTGGTCAGAAGTCAAACTACCAAGTATGCAAACAACATCGAAGTTTGCCCGAGATGCCTAACCACGTTCGACGATCGAAAACAACTCGATTATCAAAATTACACCGGACGTCAAATTGCTATCGAGAAACTTGCCGAACATAAAAATTATTGCGGTGACAACAGACCGGCTAGAATGTTGATGCCCGAAACGAACGAAGTCGAAGAATTCAAAATGCACAAGGCATTGTTAGAACATCCTGCAATCATCGTTGCAGATTTCGAGGCGTTTCTCAAACCACTCTCCTACTGCGAACCGGATCCTGAAATTTCCTCCACAACGCCGTACCAGCTTCATCAACCTAATAGTTTCGGCTATGTTGTTGTGCGACGTGATAAAATAAATGAAGCATATATATACCGCGGGCCAAATGTAATCGAACACTTCCTGGAAAAAATGGTGGAGGAGGTTGAGGTAATTGGTAGCGTACTGCTTACATCAAAACCGATGGCACCTTTAACTGAAAATGAACTTCAAAATTACAATTCCACTGAGGTGTGTCCGGTATGTGATCAAAGTTTCACTGATGAGAACAAAAAAATATTCCACCACGATCATTTCAGCGGAAACTACATAGGTGGAATTTGCAACACGTGCAATCTTAAAATCCAGAAACCTAAATTCATCCCCATATTCTTTCACAACGGAAGCGGATATGATTTTCACCACCTGGTGAGACATCTTGGCTACGATCCGAAACGTATAGGTGTCTTGGCCGAGAATGAAGAACGCTACATTACTCTCAGCAAGCAAGTGTCGATTCCGGGAACGAAAAATACAATCGAGATGCGCTTCCTGGATTCGTATAGATTTCTCTCTGCAAGTCTGGATGCTTTAGCGAACAAACTCACCGACGATCAATTTAAAATAACTAGAGCTAGTTTTCCCAACGTAGACATAGAACTCGTTAGACGTAAAGGGGTTTATCCTTACGAATATGTTAGTGATGGTTCTAAATTTAACGACGACGCTCTTCCACTTCCAAGAGAATTTTACAGCAGACTCAGAGAGAAAGGAATCACGGACGAAGAATACCAACACGCGCAACTCATGTGGGAGAAATTAGAATGTAGGACACTCGGAGACTACCACGACGCATACTTAAAATTAGACGTGACGATACTCGCTGATGTTTTTCAAGCATTCAGGAAAACGGCAACGAATATTTACAAATTAGATCCAGCGTATTTCTACAGTCTACCGGGATTAGCGTGGTCGGCAATGTTATTCCAGACAAAGGTCAAGCTGGAACTGATATCGGACGTTGACATGTTGCTATTCATCGAAAGAGGGATACGAGGTGGAATGGTGCAATGCGTACAGAGACATGCAAAAGCTAATAACGTACACATGAAAGAAGATTACGATTCAAATCGAGCATCGAATTACATCTTCTACGCCGACGTTAATAATCTCTACGGACATGCCATGGTTCAGAAACTTCCTTACGGGGGATTCGAATGGTTAGATCCCACTTCGATAGACATTATTCATTTCGACGATAGCGAGTGTGGTTTCTTCGCAGAGGTAGATCTCCAATTCTCCGACCACCAGCACGACACGTTTTCGGATTTGCCTCCGACTCCCGAAATCAAATGTCCACCCGACTCCGTTCAAGACAAGCTTTTGTTAACATTGGACCCTAAACAGAGATACGTCGTCCACTACAAGAATCTCCGGTTTTTGATTGGGAAGGGTCTTCAGATAGTAAATGTTAGAAGAATACTAAAGTTTAAACATTCCACGTGGTTAAGACCTTACATAGAAACTAACACACAATATAGAACAGCTGCCACTTCTGATTTAGACAAGGATTTTTTTAAATTAATGAACAATGCGGTGTACGGAAAGACCATGGAGAATGTTAGAAAGCACGTAGACGTGAAATTAATTTCCGATAAGAATAAATGTCGGAAGTGGATAGCCGATCCTAGATTCAAGTCGAGAAAAATTTACAACGAGAATTTAGCACTTTTCAATCTACATATAAAATTGATGAAATTCAGAAAACCAATTTACGTTGGCGCAACGGTTCTCGACTTGTCGAAACTTTACATGTTCGAATTTCATTATGACGTGATGAAACCCTTCTACAATGATAAAATATCACTTTTGTACACGGACACCGACAGCTTCATTTACAGCATACAAACACCTAACCTATACGAAGACATAAAAAATCCTTCCATGCTTGAGTATTTCGATACTTCTGCGTATCCTCAACCCAACAGATTTGGAATTCCATCCCGTAACAAAAAAGTCCTAGGTAAACTGAAAGATGAATGTAACGGTGATATTATTGTCGAGTTCGCGGGTTTGCGTTCGAAGATGTATGCCATGAGAACAGAGAGTAGCGTCACGAAGAAAGCAAAAGGTGTGGGCAAAAATACGGTGGAGAACAAACTCACCTTCCACGATTACATCGATTGCCTTTACTCACAATCGACGATACTAAGCATAGAACAAAGAATCCAAAGTGTAGACCACGTGATTACAACAAACAAAGTTAGGAAAGTAGCATTAGATCCGCATGACGATAAAAGATGTATTTTGTCTTGTGGAATCCACACGTTGCCTTGGGGACACTATCGTTTAGAAATTAGTAAAAATTGTAGGCAATGCAAATGAAAAAAAAATGAACTTAAATAACTATAACTAAAATAAAAAAAATTAACTATCTCACATACACAATAAATAACTAGCAAGGACAATGAATCACTTTGGTTTCCGAAAGCAAACAATGGAGACTGTACACCGCACGGCAGATCATGAATTTCTACCTTCCATGTTAACTAAACTCAACGGTCTGTTGATCAATCAATTTTCGGAACGCTGACGATTTCGGATTCGCGACGATCGACGTGACGAGAAAACCCAACAACGGAAAATACAGAAACAAAATCAACGACTTTCTAAACGTTGCAACGTTGTGAGAATAAATAACCAGCATGCCTATGAATTTGTTCGGTTTCAAAAAACAGATCATTATGGAAACCATACCAGATCATGAAGTCTTACCTTCCGTGTTACCTAAACTCAACGGTCTGTTGATCATTCACCTCAACAGCATTTGGACGAAACTGAATGACGATGTGGGCAAGATATTTTATGTTTTTAATAACAATTTACATTTCTACGAAATTCCGATCGACGGGAAACTTCAAATCACCGTGAATCCGGAAAACGCAGGCGAAATCAAAATTTCTACCGGCAAGAACATTTTTCGAATCAAGCACGACAAGATGCTTTCTAACATTACGTACGATGTGTCTGCAGGAGATTATTTTTACATAGAACTCCTCGGAGATTACGACAAACTTATTCCTCTTTTTGTAGAATTACGAATCGTCTATCCTATTATAAATAACCGTTAACCAAAAATGCCTAACGACATTTTCGGCAACACCAAGCGTGTAGACCACGCAGAAGAGATTCTCATGTTGGACATTCGAGTTAAGAAGTTGAGGACCGATTTGATCGCTTTGCAGGAAACCTTAAACAAAAGTTTAGAGTCGGAAATCGCTACGCTCCAAACGCAATGTCTCGACCCCATTCTGAAAATCGATTCCGAACTGAAAACGCTCATAAAAAATTATGTCGACGTACCTTCTTACGACAGCGTTCAAAATATACAGTTGAGCGTGGATTCGCTTCAAAATGATTTGGCCAAATTACAGCAATTTCAATCGAAAAATGAAGATTTGGAAAAATTGAAACTCGAAATCGAAGAACGAACTTCCGCAATAGAAAAGAATTTCTCTGAACTTCAAACCGTCGTGAACGATATAGATGCAGAACGCTTGCATGTCGTCGTTTCCAAATTACAAGAAGAATTCACCGGCACGTTGGAAGAAATTAAATCCAAGTTGCAGACTTTGGAAGATACAATGACGAACCTACCATCGTCGGACGAACTGCAGGTCATCGGTAAAAGCGTCGCGAACATAAAAATTCAATTGGAGGCCTATCGAGATTTCGAACACATTCAAACCACCATCGCTACGCTTCAGGCGTCCTTGGAATTGATCAACGAAGAAATTAAAAATATTCACGCTGAAGCGAGAGCGTTGACGAGCATTCAAGACACGTTGAGCACGGTTCAGCAGAAGATCGAATATTTAGAAAATTTGAACGTCGAAACGAATCTCGCTCATTTTCATCACGTACTGGACAACATACAGGGTGACTTGGAATCGTTACGGACGAGCGTGCCTTCGAGCGAAGATTTGGAAAAATTGAAAACGGCGGTGACGGCACTATCCGATTCGAGCGACATCAAAAGTTCATTGAGCGATCTCGAGAGTAAAGTGGCCAATCTCCCCACCTCCAAAGAATTGCACGCTTTGAAAAGAAACATATCTCGAATGCTGAAACGACTAGAAACGGAAACGGCGAACGTGGAACAGATTCGAGACGAAATTAGTTCGCTGGTGTCGACGCTGCCCACTTCGCAGAGCGTCGCCGACCTTCACACGCAGTTTACAGAGATGCGAAGCATCGTGAACGATCTTACCGAGAAGAGCTCAAAATTGAATCAAGTCGAGAACCTTCAGAACATTGTCGTCAACATCAGAGATCAAGTTGGAGTGCTGGAATCCGCGCAGGAATCGACGCTGGCCTCTTTCGGTGCCAAGTTGCAAGAACTCAACGAAAACTACAAGCAGTTGAACGTGGAAGTGAAAATCAAACCGTCATTTTCTACCGTAACGGATACCATAGTCGAACATTTGTTGCCCGTACAAAACACACTGGGTCAGCTTCACAGCAACCTCGTTAGCGTCGACACTAAATTCGCTAAACTGCATTCTCTGCAAGCCATCGAAATCAACAGCGTACCCAATCAACAGAGAATCTCCACGTTCGTCGAAGGTAACAAACTGTACATGCTACATCCTTATCATCCGTACTACAAGTTTCTCCTCGATGGCACGATTCAGATAAACGAATTTTCGTACTGGTCTCACGGTAGAAAAGCTAGCGTTCCCACCATGACTTTGATATCGAATCGTGGTGTCCAGAAAGCAGGAAACATTCCTCTGGCACGTTGGAACGAAACGCGCAACATATATGAAATACACGAAGACGAAGATCTCACCGTTTTCGACGTGAGTGCCGGCGATAAGCTGATCATTCAAAACACGAGCGAAGTGCCACCCTCTTTGAATCCCATCACGCTTGTGCTTCTCTTGAAACGTAATCTCTAAAAAAATGTCTAGGCAAGCCATCGTCGAAGAATTGCATAAACCTGCACGGCGTAACTACGAACGTTTGGCTGTGGTAACCAAGGGCATCGACGACCTCTGGCAAAGTGACCTCGTGGAGATGAGTAGCGGCAATTTGAAAAACATACATAAATTGAACAAGGGCAACAAGTACCTCCTCACCGTCATAGACACGTTTTCGAAATTCGCATGGGCTCTACCTTTGAAGGCGAAAACGGGAACATGCGTCACGGAAGCATTCAAATTAATTTTTCGCGAAAGCGGCGGGAGACAACCACGGTTTCTGCAAACGGACAACGGTAAAGAATTTTACAACGCCGTATTCCAAAAATTTATTCAAAAACACAAGATTCGACATTATTCGAGCTTCAGTCACATCAAAGCCAGCATCGTGGAAAGATTCAATCGAACCTTGAAAACACACATGTGGAAACGATTCACGCTTCGGGGAAATTACAAATGGGTCGACATCCTGCCGGAACTCGTCGACACCTATAATAATACGGTACACAGAACGATAGGCATGAAGCCAGCCGACGTTACCAAGTCCGACGAGCAGCGTTTAATTTCTACAGTTTACTGTCCAAAGTACACACCCACGACAAAAAAAGCTAAATACAAAATTGGAGACCAGGTGAGGATCAGCAAATTCAAACGCACCTTCGAGAAGGGATTCACAAAAAATTGGAGCACGGAACTCTTTACGGTGGTTCGAGTTCTACTCGGAAACCGACACACGTATATAATAAAAGATAGTAGCGGCGAGATTTTGAAAGGAAGATTTTACGAAGAGGAACTCTCTAAAACGAAACACCCTGACACGTACCTCATCGAGAAAGTATTGCGTAGGAAAGGTGACAAACTGTTTGTCAAATGGCTGGGACTTCCGGAAAAGAGTTGGATCGACGCGGACGAAGTGATCTTGTGAGTACGTGGAACGTGGTGAAGCGTCTACCGGATCCGGAAAGTCAAACGAAGAAAAAGAACGGCGAGTTGCTTCCCGACAGCATCCGCTGTCTGATCGTAGGTCCTTCGGGGTGTGGGAAAACGACACTGCTCGTGGACAATTTTCTCCTCGCACCGAATTGGTTAAATTGGAAGAACAGGCATCTGTACGTGTTCTCGAAAAGTTTGGAGCAATCCAAATACCAGCAACTGATGAAACTGTACGATGGTCTGGACATTGCAACGTTCGCCTCGGAAATAAAACCACTCGACGATTGTCGTGAAAATTCAGTCGTTGTGTTCGACGACGCCATCCTGGAAAATCAAAATGAAATTCGCAACTTTTTCACGCAAGGTCGTCACAAAGGAATGGATTGTTTTTACCTGGCTCAAACGTTTTCCAAAATTCCAAAACAGTTAGTGCGCGACAACGCCAATTTCATATGTTTGTTTCGTCAAGATCACACCAACCTCAAGCACGCGTACGATGACTACGTAGGCGGAGACATGAACTACAATCAATTTTCGGAAGGCTGCTCTACTTGCTGGAACGGTGACGATTTCGGATTCGCGACGATCGACATGACGAGAAAACCCAACGACGGAAAATACAGAAACAAAATCAACGATTTTCTAAACGTTGCAACGTTGTGAGAAACGACGTATATAAATAACGTCATGACGAAACGAAAAATCGAAGACGAAAATCTCAAGCTTCGCGATTACCTCGCGAAACGCTTCAAAGGTTGGAAATCCGAGAATCGCGGATTCTACGAAGAGAAGAAACGCCAGGATCAACCTGTGATCGATGCCATCAGCGGTCTAGGTAAAGAAATTAAAAGTGTCACGGAACAAAATAAAAATTTGATTAATGAACTCGTACCGCTCGCAGCTAAAAGTTATGCTGTACCCACGCCCATTTCGAGCATTCCTTCGACGCCGTTCGAACTGAAGGATGCACCGGCACGACGTCGAGCCATAGGCAGCACGTCGTCGTCTTCGGATAAAATCGAGTTGGGACCTTTGGCACGAGACTACCTGAGCACGGGGAAATTCGACAAGGATGAAGTGTTCGGATTGTATCCCAGCATGGAAACCAGCGAAGGCGGCGGTGTGGTGTGGAAGATTGGGAAATCGAAGGTGACCTTCGAAGGCAACGACATTAAAGTCAATTTAGGCGACAAGGATAGTTGGAACAGGTATCCGGGTACGGTGGGACTGTGGGAACTCGTCGCCAAAAAGCAGCCGAAAGATTACACCGACGAAGATTACCAAAGTTACAAGGAAATTCTGATCATGACGGATGCCTTGTACCAGAACAACGACGCCTCGCAGAATAGGGTGAAATCGAGCAGCGGCGAGAAGTACAGGAATCTCATCAAACCGATTTGGAACCAGGTCAAAACAGGCAGCGGCGTCAAACGCTACAACACGTTACCCAAAGAATTCGTTTGGGTGGACGACGTCAGGAAACTCGTGGACCGATTGTTGGTGATAGCCGGCGAAGAGAATGCAGGCAACCGTAATTTCTACAACGAGAAGGTTGGCATCGTGGACATGATCAGCACGAAACTTTCCAACTTCATCGTGAACGACGACAAGGGCATAGGTTACCTGATCAAAATCATCAACACGCTGCCTCCGAAATTTTGGAACGTGGCCGAAGGAAAGGGACTCGTGAACGACATCATCAACAAGTTACCTTTCGAGATGCATTTACCTGGCTACCAGTACTGCGGACCGGGTACCAAACTCGAGAAAAGATTGGAGAGAGGAGACAAGGGTGTGAATCCGTTGGACGCCGCATGCAAAGATCACGACATCGCCTACAACACCACGCAGACGGATCTGAATGCACGTCACGAAGCAGACAGAAAGTTAGAGCACGCAGCTTTCGAAAGGTTCGTGAGCAGAGACGCATCGCTGGGTGAACGGGTCGCCGCACTAGGCACCACCATCGCCATGAACACGAAACAAAAATTGGGGTGGGGTATATAAATAACATACAGTAAAAAAAACAACATGGCTTGCATAACTGATTTGCCACCCGAGCTACTATCTAAAATATTCAAGAAAGTAGTAAACAGAGATTGTGAGGATGTTAATAAACTTCTAATCATAGCAAAAACGACGCCGGAATTTCGCATCCCTTGTGAAATGGTTCTCAAGGACCATCTTCGGGAGATCAGCGGCCTGAGGTGCGGTGATCTCAACATTCTGCTTTCGGCTGCAGGGGAAAAATTGGAGGAGAGGTCGGACGAACTGTACGAGGCGATGCAGGGAAGAAGACGGTATACTGATGATTGGTACAAGTCTATGCAGGAGAAGGAAGATATCACTACGCACATTGTTGCGTTTTCCGAAGCACGAACTTTCTTCCTCCGTTAAAAAAATAATAATATATATACGTGTCAAAAAAAACTTGATATATAAATAACACACATCGTAAAAAAAATAATCTTCGGTATATATAAATAACACACATCGTGAAAAACAATTAAATTTCTTTTTAACACTTTGAAATTTTTCTTTGATATGACGACCGAAAAAATGAGTGATCTCCAAGCATTAAAACAAATGCTAAATTTGTCAGTCGAGTATGTAAAAATTCAGGAATTGGAAGTCGACAAACCTTACACGATAACTTCCGGTTCAATCGTTTCTACCCAGTATGGTCCCAAGGTACGCCTGTTGCTCAACGCACAATACAGTCTATTTTTACCAGATCGATACGCTAACATGTTATCCGACGAGAAGCTATCTATTTTAATCGAGAACAAAACTCGAATCGTGTACAAGGGGACAAAGGAACTTCTTGGCAAGAAAACGATGCACATAATAGAATTTGTGTAACGACTGCGAGGCCTTGAAAATATATAAATAACATACCGTAAAAAACTACACAAGAAAAAATCTCAGAATATATATATAAATAACATACCGTGAAAATAACACATAGAGCATCAACATGAAGCCCAAGGGTGTCGTATACCAGATACCATACTCCAATCTAAAAAATCTAGGTGCCCTCGATGGGTTACTCACCAAGAAACAACGCGAGAAGAAACGTTCTTGCTTGTCCAAAGGACACGGAATGAAATTACTTCTCAGCACACCTCAATTGAAAAGATTGCAGCGTTCGCGGAAACAGCAAAAGATCGGAGGTTTCATATTCAGCATCCCGGCCATCCTGGCAGCATTGGGGGCCGTTGGAAGTTTGGCCGGCGGAAGTGCCGCCATTGCGAAAACCGTCATCGACTCGAAGAAGAACAAGGCGGAATTGGAAGAACAGAAACGTCACAACCTGGCCATGGAGAAGAAGGGGAAAGGTATAACCAAAAAACAAAAAAGCAACCTCGATGCTTTGAAGAAATATAAAAAAAAGAAACAGAAGCACTCACCAACCGAGACATTGAATCTCTGATCGAACCGTTACAAATCAAACACTTTAGAGGAGTTTTCATGTCCGACTCGTTACCTCCAACCGTCAAAAAAAGAGAATGCGGCGTAGTCAACTTGGACGATCAAGAAAATCCAGGCACGCATTGGATATGTTACCACAAAAATGATGATAAAGCATTCGTTTTCGATTCTTTCGGAGGTGTTCCACCTACAAATTTAGTTCATTATCTGAAAACGAACAAAACCTCCATATACTACAACGACGAACGCATTCAAGATTTCGGAGACGTGAACTGCGGTCATCTCTGCCTCTCCGTGCTTGCGTTTTTCTCTAAAATAAATAACCCTACGATCGAGGATTTCCAGAAAGCATTGTGGAACCTCAAACAGCATCACTAGGATGGGCGTGTTCCATCTCACGAGCGAATCTTCAATCTTGAAACTCACGCTGCACGACGACATTGTCTATCCTAAATCCGTGGCTCTGCGTGCATTCTACAGCATGTACCTCATACCTAACGTCACCCAGCACAACAACAAAATTAGCGTCGGAAGCGAACACATCGTCGTCACGCCAGGACAATACAATCTTTCCACTTTGCAAGCTCAATTACCCAAAGGCACGTACCTTTCTCAAAATTCGGTCACGCACAGAGTGGAAATCCTATCCGCGACGGAGACCGTGGACCTGGGCACCATGGGAGAACTTTTAGGTTTCGAGAACAACACAAAACTCGAAGCTGGCATCAAGCACGTAGCAACCAACATTCCTAAATTTTTGGCCATAGAGACTCTGAACGTACACTGCAACGTGGCGGAAGGTATGATCACGAAATCCTCGGACGGATTGTTAGGAAGTCACAAGCAGACGGGAATCATAGCCACTTTCAAACCAAGTTCCGAGTTCATGGAACCGATCATCTACACGCCCTCTTCGCCGATCTATTTTCCAGTATGTCGCAACCGCATAGACGACATAGAGTTGGTGGTGACGAACGAGAAAGGAGACGTGGTGGATTTCGCAGGTGCCACTACGACGGCCATCGTGGAGATCAACGTATAATAAATAACCATACATGTAAAATGGAGCAAATCGAAAGTTACGAATTGCAATCTTTCCCTCCCAACCGTCGTACGTTCGCCAATCTCAACGAGGCGAACAGGGAGATCGAATACGACGTGGACGTAGGCGATGGGTTCGTTCATCCTCACAGAGCGGACCTCTACCTTCAATTCGACGTGGTGAAGAAGGAAAGCGGAGACGCGTTTCCCGCAGCAGCAAACTTGATACTCGTGGACAACTTCGTGCCTCACCTGTTCTCGCAGGTGGAGGTGAGGAAACACAACACCGTCATCGACAGAATAGATTATCCAGGCATCACGTCGACGGCGGTGGGAACGTTGAAATTATCCAAAACGGACGCAGCGTACTACCAGGCCGGGGGATTCGAAGCCGGGACCAAAATATCGACGAAAAATCACACGGTGCTCTTTCCCATGCGTCTGCTGCCAGGTTTCTTCTCGGACTACAAGGAGATCATGTGGAAGGGAGGACTGAGGGTCACGTTTCGAAGAGCGGCCAACGACAACGACGCACTGATGCGATACGCTACTTTGGGTCCGGACGGCACCACGCCGATAGCCAACACTTTACCCGAAGCGGCGAAATGCGTCATCCGGAGCATGGAATTGAGAATGCCGGTGGTGGAATACGAAACAAACTACGCCCTCAAGTACAAAGCGGAGATCTTGAAAAGTCCGCAGGTGTTGATTCACTTTCACGGTTACCAGTGCGTGCAGAAGATGGCGTCGGGAAGTCACATGGAATTCGACGTGACGACGCAGTTCAACAACATACAGTGCGACATGCCAGATTTCGTCGTAGTGCTTTTTCAGACCGGGCGCGATAACAATCAGGAGAAAGATTCCAGCAAGTTCGACGACTGCAAAATCAAGAACGTTTATCTGAAGAACGGTAGGAACGAAGTATTCCCGCGCGAGAATTACAACCTCGACGTGACCAAAGACGATTACCTCAAACTTTACGAAGCGTTTTCGGCTTACAAACGCGTAACCGAGGGAAGCATGGACATGTACTACACGCCCAGCGAATTCAAAGCCCGGAGACCCATGACCGTCATCAACACATCTAAGAGGAAGAAGGTTGTGGTCAACGATCGAACCAACATCAAGGTCGTCTGCGAGTTCCACGATGCCTTGCCCGAGGATACCCTATGCAGTGTCATCCTGATTGCAGAGAAGTCCTTCGCCTACGACGTGAAGAACGAGAGGGTCACGGAGCAGTTTTAAAATTCATAAAAAATTGCCACATACTAAAAATCAACATCCAACACATTTTAGGTTATATAAAATTTGTGAAAACCTTATAATACTAAAATATTAAAACAAACAGAGACCCTTGTAGGTTAGTTCGGTGCGTAAATAAAAAAAATGATAGGTTAAGTTATATCACTTAGGATCGTAAAAAAAAATTAAAAAATCGTAAAAAAAAAGATAGGTTAAGTTGTATCACGTAAGATCGTGATATACCTACCAAGTATAAATGGAAAAAATGAGTGCAGTGAAAATTTGTACTAAAACATCGCTAAACGCTATAACATCGACAAAAAATTGTCAAAATATGTCAAAAACTTATATTCGATTGATAAAAAAAAAATACCTACAAAATATGATCCTCAAATGATGACGTTCAAACAGTGCATAAATAAAAAAATGATAGGTTAAGTTATATCACTTAGGATCGTAAAAAAAATTAAATAATCGTAAAAAAAGAATAGGTTAAGTTGTATCACGTAAGATCATAATATACCTACCAAGTACGAGTGGGGGAAAAATGAGTATAGTGAAAATTGTACTAAAAACATTGCTAAACGCTAAAACATCGACAAAAAATTGTCAAAATATGTCAAAAAGTGATATTCAATTGGTAAAAAAAGGGGATACCTACCAAGTACGAGTGGGGGAAAAATGAGTATAGTGAAAATTGTACTAAAAACATTGCTAAACGCTAAAACATCGACAAAAAATTGTCAAAATATGTCAAAAAGTGATATTCAATTGGTAAAAAAAGGGGATACCTACTAAGTACTACTTTGAAACAATCAATATACACTACTGTTATGAAACTTTGAACATTGTAGTTCCATAAAATACGTCACACACACGTATGATTCAGAATGTACTTAAATAAGTTGAATTCAAAACCCCGGAGTTCTTTTCGGACACCCTGTATAGGCTATCTGAAGAACTACTGCGCAGAATCTACTTCTCATGTTTAATTACCTTCTTGAATATACATATAAATAAGTACAAATAATATACAAATACATGTCAAATACAAATGTTGCTTCTAGAGGATTAATTGAAAAAGTGTAGCTCTCTATCAGTGGCTAGTTATAAAGATTCCACAACCCTTATATTTTCCGTGCTTCCTGAGGGCTGGTAAAAAGTATATTCAGTTAGAACCTGTTCAAATTATACTTGATGCCAGTGGCGTACGCAAGGGGGGATTTACGGGGTTTAACCCCCTCCCTTGAGCTTGTGAAATAATATGAAAAATGCTGTGGAAAAATAATTAAATGGCCAATTTTTCACAGTCAAAGATCTGGGACAATAATATTACTATTACTACTTCTACTACTACTCCTAATAACAATAATAATAATAATAATAATTTGAATTATTATTTCCATGCAGCATGGAGAAAAGCACAACATTCCAAACACGCGTCTTTCAGAGTGATGCCTTGAAAATAAACACGAGTTTATGAGGTTAGGTTAGGGTAACTATGATTTAAAAGAGAAAAAAGTTGTTTTGTATCTCAGTTGCAACAATGTTCAATACACTGCCGTACGCAGGATTTTTTTTCGGGAGGGACTGGAATAGTAAATGTGGATAGCACATGGCTTCGTTTTGGAAAGGCAGGATGCATAATAAAATATTTCGTATTTTTGGAGCTTTTCAGTCTATTAAAATTGTATTCAAAGACAAAAATGGTAATCGGGATTCACTTTAAAAGAGGTTTCGCATTTACACATTTTGATTTTTTAAAGTAAAAAAAAGAAGGTAAAGTGCTCCCCTGTGCTTAGCACAACGCCATGAAGGCGTATAGGGGGTGTGGGGGTAACGCCCCACACTTTCTTGATCCGGTCATGAGTGGGGGTGATGTGATCAGCATCACGCCCCTGACCGCCTTTACCCCCCAGGGTTTCCCCCAGGTACCCATGTTATTCGACGCTGGGTGGGCGTCGGGGCCGCTTCCATCGTTAGAAAAGTTCCCGGATTTGAACCGGCCGGGGATCGAACCCGGGACCTTGAGCATGGTAGTCAGACGCGTTACCGACTGAGCTCTTAAGGGATTTTTATATGAAAATTCTGATTTTCCCAAAATTTCGGTATAGGCTGGAACACCATCGGCCACCCCTCTACGTACGCCAGTGTTCAAGAACATGTATTTTTTTGTGTGAACAGAGAATTAACTAAATAAAGTTCTTGGTACGTTGTAACAGGCTAATGCATAGACAAAGGCTAGGCGGACAAGAATACAGTCACTAGTTCGCCTTCCCATTGTATTGTTTACCGCACCACGTTTGAATGTCTCTCTTTAAAATGTCTCACCTTGTTGACTAGACAATTATTCAAACGACAATAAGCTTAACTATTGTAAAATGTTTTGTTGGTAAGAACAGGGAGACAATCCAGATGTTAATTATCGGAGACATTTATGCGGGGAAGAAGCCGGAAAAATTCCAACCAATTTCGGGAATCGAATCCGGATCTCCCGCGTGATATCACTTGTCAGACGCTCTACCGACCAGATCACCGCAGCTCCTTGGATGAGTTCCATACTTTGATTATTTCAATTTATTTTAATATATTTTCTTGTCTTCATGGATCTACTTCATCCTTGAAATATCTCACCTCGTTGACCAGACAATTATTTCGTAACAAAGAAACAAAAAGATGCTCCCAGGATTTGATAAAAATCGAATGACTAAAAAGTAATTTCGTTCTAATGTTTTCATAAATACTATATTTACGTATGTAGATCTCTACTACTTAATAGTAGTAATATTAGTACTAATTTAGCTAATTAATTAATTATAAGTATTATTAATTAATTCTGATTATTATTATTTAATTAAAGTATAATAAAACAATGGTAATGTGAATTTGGAAAAACGTTTTAGAAATAACAACCCACTTGATGAAATCCTGCGTACGCTACTGCTTCATGCAATTTGTTGCATCGTCTGAAGATTGATTGAGTAGCAAGTACAGCATTTGGCCTTTGCAGGGCAACATTAGTTGAATTGATCAATAATATTGAAGCACACAAACTACAGGCGAAAGGATTGTAGCTTAAGGGACGTTAATACAAGCGTATAGTAGTAATGTCGCCTCCACGAAGGGTTTTAACAATTTTTCATAAACGTTACATCACCCCCAGACAGTTCCTAGCCCATATCTACGTATATGTAATTTATTGAGATGTAGTTGCTAGTATACTAGGTACATTTCACTCCAGTCCTTCTGTGCGGATCCTCGAGATGGAGTGGTTAGCACAGCACGCTCCGACGCCAGAGGTCCCGGGTTCATTTTTTTTTTAGAGTTGCTGTTTTAAGTCCACTTTATGCACAGTAAGGCTAATCGGGACTGGACCTACAGTTTAAAGTGGGATCCGAACCACTTGTGCCTCCACAAGTATCGAACCCGGGACCCCTTGATTACAAGGCAAAGACGCTGCCACTGCGCCATGGGGGAGGCCCCAGGTCCCGGGTTCTAATCCCGGCCTGGGTATAGATGTTCTCCAGTGTTCGAACTCAGCTTTTATTGCCTTGGGGGAGATGTCAACTCAGTGGCGTATTTGTGACTTCATTTCAGAGGGTACTTTTCTGGGTGGGGGGAGAAAATTTGTTTATGGATAATAAACTAAAGTATTGGCTTGCAGTTCTAAGTGCCTTAGAACACTGGTTCTAACCTAAGTCATTAAATCTTACAACACTTACCCTTAATTTACAAACACTCAGTACAATTGCGTTCTAAGAGAACCCAAACTCATACACACAAAGAGCCATTGAACTTGCAACACTGAGAAAACTTGATAAAATTTCTATGGGCCGTTCAACTCAATGATGGTGTGCGACCAGAAATGTGATCTATCTTGACATGTCCTTCCCGGACGTATGAACAGACTGTTTAAGTACACCATCCCGCCTGGTATATATGAATCTTGTAGCTGGAAGTAACGAGATTAATGGAAGTGCACGAGAGAAAGATTGTGCTGTTACTGTGATTTCTTTTTGTGAGTTTCGTTATGATGTACAACTTTGGTTCTTTTTAAATTGCATAATCAAGATAAATAGATTGTGAATTCATATGTTAAAACGTAAGTTCTGTGTTTTTGTGTTTTTGTGTCTATTTACTGCAAATCTTAATGTTTTCCCGTGCCCTGAGAGGTATCACGCGTATACCAATATACAGTCTTATGTAGCATGGGCCACTGATAATCCTACCTGGCACCTTTATGTATATAGAGGTCCTTGTGACCGACAGGCGCGGTGGAGCCTAGGCCACCAAGAATAATCCTCCAAGGCAACCATTTATAGACCATTTATATGATCTAACAGAATACACGCTACCCTGAAGACGGAGGCAGATTCAGCCTCCGAAACGTAGGTAAATCTCTTTTAAAAAAAATAACAGTGGTTAAAAGTCAAAAAACTAGAATGAATAAATCACCACTGATTAGCTACAAAGAAGAACACGGAAACAATTTATCTACAGTATAGCTTCCAATAACCTTTTGTCTTATTAAACTCAGAAATGATCAAAATCTCACTTACCATGTTTTACACGCGTGCCCTTCAAATAGTATTCCACACGCTTTCCATTCCATTTTCTTTCTTTGGGGGGGGGGGGAGGATAAAAACTTCTCTGCCAGGGATTTTTTTTAAAGAAACATTCTGCAGGGATAAAAAATTTTGTGTGGGCATACCCCCTCCCAGTTAATTCACGCACCGGTGTTCTATATGAGTATCCCCTCATAAATTTCATCATATCATCACTCGGTCTCGCGAATAGCCAAAAGGGGCAGGAAAACAAGTAAAATAAACCAATTCAATCAATCCTGTTGCTGCTTGTCTGCGGTTGTTCCCAGCTAAAAACAATTTCTGGTGGTCCTTCCCCTTCACGATGCTGATTCTTACATCTTGCATATTAACATTTTTAGCTGAAAGAACATAAACTTGCATTAAAATTGCACTGTCTACAATGTAACTTCTTTATTGAGTGCTTATGGGACAAGTGTGGCTGAATCCTGAATCTAAGTTTGCTCTGTCTTCAAAGTCAAGTCTCGATTTCGCCCCTGTCTCGTTTAGGGTACTGAAAATTTATATAGGACATATACAATGCGTCACCGCATAAACTTTCACGACGTATAGAGTTTATTAACGCATGTTGCTTTTCTTGATAACTCAGGCCGGAACCTAGAGAAGGGGCCAAGGGGGTCATTCCGCCCCCCTCGAATTATAAAATATTTGAATAAAATTTTATAGAAAACCTACGAAGATAATATTGAGAATTTTTCAGATTTTGCAAGAATTTCGATTTCGTCCTTGCAGAACTTACTTGGGTTTGTTGTGTAACAAGAGGCCAGCTTGAGAAGTTTGCAGTCTGAAATGTTAAGTATTTTATTAGTTTCATAACCATTGATGATAGGTTACCGCGCGTCCCACTTTAGTCGGGACAGTCCATCAGTTATAATCCCTTTCCTAACTGCAGTCGTGACTTGAAAATGTCTCATTTTTTAGTTAACTCACGTTTAGACATCTTCTTTATTTTAATGATCATTGCTAACATGAACTGTTTAATTTGTAAATATGTCTGTTCATTGATGTCGGTATAAGAAGATCCCTCGTCGTTGTCAATCAGGGTGAAAATGTTCGTAGTCCGAAGTTGTCGTGATGTTGCAATGTTTGGAGTATCAGGCCAAGCCTCTGACTCCTAATTTGGGTTTTAACTTGGGAGTGATGTAATTTGTCATCATTAGGGCTCGCAAGTTGAGGAAATATCCCTTCTTTTCCTAGTGTCGGAAGACGAGGACCAACATAATATATGTTCATTTTGGGTCATTGTAGGTCAGAAAAAGGTGGATTTTATTTGTCCTTTTTTGCCTTTTTCGGCGTTTTCTGGCTTATTGGCCCTTTCTTAGCCTTTTTTTAGGTCTTAACGGCATTTTTTGCAATTTCACCTTCTTGCGACAACGTTTTTACTGCCCATTCTTAATTCGAATCATCATCAGTTCATCAACTCTTAAACATCCTTTCTGTAGTAAATATATATATATATATATATATATATATATATATATATATATATATATATATATATATATATACACATACATACCCAGCTGAGGTAAGGTTTCCGAAGTCCTATTTCTGTAACCCCAGTGTGGTTAGGCCAAATATGATTTTTCAAATTATGTTAATCTAGAAAATATATAATGTCTGAAAGAAGAGAAGATGCATTTCATTCATATTGTTTTTTCGCACTGTGTGATCCATACCACCAGAATTTTATTTTTTTATTCATTAAATATGTAATTAAAACTTAAGTTATTAAATAATTTCTATGACATTCATACGTCCCTTTTCCGTTTTTAGGTCCTTTTTTATATTTTTTGGTCTTTTTTTGTCAATTTATAGGTCTTCAACTTCCGAGCCCTAGTCATGATGCATTTCGTCCAACTGCTCTTTTGCTGAAGGAGCTGAGGTATAGTTTCGAACAGGAGGGGACTGTAGATTGTATATTTGGGGAGGGAGAAGGGAGATAGAATTGTATTGCCTAGGCATGGTGTATGTGAGTCTTCTGACTGGTTGAGAGGCTACGCTGAGTACTACCCGATTCACATGATTGGGGATAGCAGCCCAGAATATTTGACATTGTAAATTGACTAGTTGTGGAAATAGGTAAGTATTAAGTCTTCGTAGTTATTCAATCGGCGCTTTTATAGTAGGAAAGAAAGTTCTCCCCGCAGACCTGGAATTTTCCACTGCCACGGCTCTTTTTGAACGGCAGCTCCCCTGGGAAGCAAAGCATAGGGGAATCTAATGTCCAGTAAATCATAATCAACTAAGCACATGTACACACACATGCCAATCACACATAAACACAAATAAAAATATATCAATTATGCCTTTTACGTAGCAGATAGCTATTAATGAACATAACACGAAAGCCAATAGAGATCAATCCGATCTTTAGATAGTTCTCTCCTTGAAAATGAACAAGGAAAAAACGTACACTAAAAGGGAAAAAAACAAGAACATCATACTAACAAAATCTTCCCACACAATTACACAACACACACACAATAAGAAAAATCAACTGATCTCAATGTATCTGTAATTGAAAACAAAAGGGTCGCTAGATCATTCCACATTGTCCACAGATGAACCAAACTTCTTCCTCTTCCTTGCTAAGGCCGCCACTTGAGTATCGTCTTTGTGATGAAGGCTTCTTGGCAGCTCCTTCCCTATTTATTCAATTGCGACATTTTAAAGAGCAGGGTTTGTCGTTTTTGCCCTACCTTATTATTTATCGAACTACAAAACTCGGGTAATTTTAATAATTATTTATCTGTAAACAAGCTGTTTACTAGATTTAGCTATATGCATTTGAAAAAAAGTATTGTAAAGCCCATTGCAACATGCCTTGAAGGCATGTGAGGTGTGGAGTGGGGGGAAGTGATGACAGTAGGGGACCTCTACATATTCACAGTCCCGGTTATTTATGGAAGTGATGTGAATTGCCTCTAGCCCACCACCACAGAATAAGTAGTAGAGCCCCGTATAGGTGAACCCCGTTGTTCGCCCACCTGAAACCTACTCCACCTCGTCCGGAAGTCAATCGCTCTATCGACTACACCACTGTATCTTTGGTATTTGGCGTTTTTAGACAAAAACAATCCATTTTAGCTTCTTTCGCGCTTCGTGGCGTAATGGAAGTTAGAAAGTTCCTCGCCTTGCGAATCCCATACGAGACACATACAGATATTCATATCCCCCTCACCCCTCCCCGAAGACTACATCTTCAATTATTCTGCTAGAGCGGTGTCTGTGTTGGTTCTGGATGAGCGTGTGTGTATACGACATGGAAATACCATATTAAAGGTTATAAAAGGTTTCTGTCTTCGGTACTTGAAGAGAGGGAATGTTTTTACTATAGGCAAATGAAAAATTTTGAGCCTCAAGAAAACCAAAGATGATACACATTATACAATGCTTTTATTTTTAACATAATCCCTCTCAAAGGCTACACATTGTGTTGAAGTGTCTTCAACTCCTAAAGAACTCTTCATTCTTCATATTTGGACCATAAGACCTTCTCCACTACTTTAATCGCGGCATCGTCGTTGGCCAACTAAACTGGAACCCTCACTCAAGGATTGTCGGCATGGCAATCGCTGAGCTGTGTGCGGGAGCAATGTCCTGGTGGAAGATTTCTCCTCTGCTCAGCATGCCTGGCCTCTTCTTGGCTTTGCACTCCGAGACGTTCCAGTAGGTCAGAATATACTGTCCGGTGATGATGTGACTCCACTCAAGGGAATCAATCAGCTCATAATGGAAAACCTAGCGAATCCCAAAAAACTGATGCCATCACCTTCCTGGTTGACGGAGTGACTTCGGTCTTCTTCGGTGTGAAACATGATGCCTGCTTCCATTCCTTCGATTATTCTCTTCTGTTTACTCAGCACTCATCCATAGTAATGAATCGAGCAAGAAAATTGTCCACATCTGCTTCAAACAGTTCCAAATTTTCTCTTGACGTCTTCTGCCGAGTGTGCTACTACTTAGGAGCCATAACATGTGGAACCCATGGAGCAGAAACTTTTGAGAAGCCAACCTCTCTCTTCAAAGTGTAGTCGGCTTTCTCTGCTATGAGATAACCAACTGTCTGCTACTTGACGTCTTGACAATAGGAGATCTTGCATGAATATGTCCAACACAAGGTCATTGTTTCTTTTGTGATGACAGTTGCTGGTCTTCCGGACTTCCATGCCACTCTTGAACTGTTGTACCTAGCGCTTGGCTGTGTCATATCAAGGTGCATTGTCATGTAAGCTATTGAAGACATCTTGATGAATTGATCACTGTGCGATAATCCAATCTTTCGATTTTCAACAAATCGCTGCACCTTCTTCAATTCAAAACTCTGCATTAGAAAAAGGAGAAATGTTAGAAACATGAGCATGAAACATGATACTAATGAAGAGTGCTGCTATCACAAATATAATTTCGTTTGCTTGCTACCAATTTTCTGTGTTAGGCACAAAATTTTGAAGCACCTCTCGTACATGAAAAAAATACGCCATAGCCATCTACGTCCCAATCGACGAAACCGAAGCACTTGATAGGTGTCTCTTTGTTTGTTACACCTTATCTTGCAAGATCAAAAAAAACTTTAAATATCTAAGCTTGAACCTATTTTTAATATTTTAAATTGATAGACGAAACCGCTTAAAACCAGCAAACGCAAACTACAGTGGAAATGTTAGAAATACATACACTTTAATTACATAGGTTTCTAATGTCCTTTATACAAAACTATATTCTACCTGGCTAGTCTCCACAATCGAAACTGGAATGTAACAATGAATTTTTGATTTGGTACAAGTACAATACTGGAAAATGTAATTTTCATTTCGGTGATTCAACTGCAGCGACTACAAAATATATTGTTAAACTAAATAGGCTACTATTGTTACTAAATGACTGAAGCGTGTCTCTGTGGAATATACAAGCAACATTAATCTAAATAAGACTACTTCTGTTTTTACATTCGAACTGCATTAATTCTTTTAGTTCTACTACAAAAGGTAAGAAAACTTACTTTCACTTCCTGCATTCCTTCATCTGGGAGCCTTCATGGTTGCATAATTAGACGCAGATTCCTGCCCTTAATGTCTTCATATATTCTCTTTTCCCTTTAGCCCTGTTGCCGCGAACTGGAGTTCCACTCTCTTATAAGTTTCCTCAGCCTTAGATGTTTTGGTGAGTCAAACGCTCACCCATCCCACCCCCACCCTAAATCCCTTGAGGATCCCCTGGCCCCCTCTAAGAGACCCACAGGTCCCTCTGGGGGGAAAACCAACACCGAGGAGGAGATCCTGGCCAATGGGAGACTTCCAGGTCAGAGGGGACGTGGGATAACTCCGTCTTCCACCCTGCTTCCCACCATATCCCTCCCGCCACTTGGGGATGGATCCCCAGCGTTCCCAGACGCTGTATCGGATGGTGCAGTGGTGGTGTCCCCAGAGGAGGACCCGCCGTAGCGAGCGCCGTAAGGGACGAGGGAGGCCCACACCAAAGAAAGATATGGAAGGCTATAGTACTAATAGAATAATGAACGGAAGGTACTAATAGATTAAAGGAAGAAAAGTGCTAATAGACTAAAGGAAGGGAGGTAATAATAGAACAAAGGACGGAAAGTACTAATAAAATAAAAACGGAAGGTACTAATAGAATAAGGACCGGAAAGTACTAATAGATTAAAGGAAGGAAACTGCTAACAGACTAAAAGAAGGAAAGTACTAATAAAGCAAACGAGGGAAAGTAATAATAGAGCAGAGAACTAAGGGAGGAATTGAGGGAACTACGGTGACTCCAGCCACCTTCTAGCAGCCGAAGACAACACTAATGACAAAACATTCCGCTTCACAGCAATGCTACCTAAGAAATAGTGGTAACCACGAAACTCCCTCGCGTAATCTAACAGCTAATTTGGCCCTAACTGTTTGTCATTGTCCCTTGCCTCTTGTCACGAGTTACCATCCCGAACCACAAATAGGCACTAGAATGAATCAGGGTAGAAATCCATGGACACATACATGAAGGGAATACCTAAGTAAACGCCGAACTGACATAACCGTGACCTATCAAGCGAGAGATTCTCATCTGAAGTGAAGGAACTATTGAACTGTTATTATCATATTTCTTAACCTAAATGTTGTGAACTAATATAGTTTATATTACGAGTAAATGTCCGCGGTGGCTGAGTGGATAGCGTAGCGATTCACCAAGCCAAAGATCCTATGTTCGAATCCAGGTAAGGACATGAATACCTGATTCTAACCTAAACTTATCATTTTTCATGGTAGCGTAGCAATTAATGAAGCCAAAGACCCTATGTACGAATCCTCACCTCATTCTGTTAACCTTATCACCTGGCTTGTTATTCAACGTTTAATAACCGAGTGAAATTACCTAAGAGAGTAACGTAGTTTCAATTGACTCTTCTGATTGTTACACCATGAGTTACTGGGGGAATAGGTAGAAGTGATGAAAAAATGCAAAGGAGAACGAACTGCTTGGAAGCGACAGGAGACAGTTTACATGCAACCCTTCCCCTACGGCGCAGAAGCGGAAAGTTTCCTACCATAACTATGAAGAAAAGAGGATGAAGAACGATTAAAGCGGCGGCTGGTGGGTCCGAATTAGGTTCAGAGCTAGTAGCAAAATACTACTAGCTCCTCACCTATAAGGGTCAGTCAGCGGAAAACAGGCCACCTCGTACATCTCGACGTGTAGATGCCGTGGCTCCTCGAAACTCCTGCTGCTACTGGTAGGGGGTTCCGTTGTCACCCGGTAGATGGCAGTCGAGGCGCACGCCTGTGTGAAGCAGTGCGAGTGTGAGCCGTGTGAAGTGCAGACGTGCAGGGGCTTCCCGTCCGGCACATCGTGGATGCCAGCAAGGAGAAGCAGCGAGCAATCGTGCGTTTCCTGGTGACGGAAGGCGATAGTACGCGAGACATTCACCGTCAAATGACGGCAGTGTATTGGAAACATTGTCCATCTCTGTCGCGAGAGACGAAGTGTAATCGGAGGTTCATTCGCGAAGGAAGAACGTCACTGCAGAGTGACCAACAACCTGGACCAAACGGCCAATGTTGTCCAGAACCGCTTACTCAGATTTCGGTAAGAAACACTACAGCACCCACCTTACCATCCGAATATGTCTCCGTGCGATCATGCTAAATTTGGTGCGCTGAAACGGGCACTGCAAGGTCGCCGGTTTATCTTGGATGCTGAGGTGAAGGATGCAGTGAGTAACTGGTTGTTTCAGCAGCCACCCACCTTCTACAGAGCTGCCACTGACTTACGTACCGCTAGAACGGTGGGACAAATTCCTCAATGTCTACGGGGATTACTTTTAAGTTGAGCACATAGTGTCATGCTTATACAGGGTTTTCCATTGACTGACCCTTATACATTACAAATAAACACTTCATATGCACATGCTCTTTAAATTGAGAATTTAAGCGGTTTAAACCCTGCTCTCCTATCGGGCGCCTCATCAGGTGGCGGATAGAGGAAAGCTCACTAGATATCCTATGCACAGGGCAATGAAACTACCCAAGTCGGACCAAAACCAGGTCATCTGGCTTGTAGTTACTAGATGGATCTACAAATGCTACTTGGAGAAGACCTTGAAAACAAATCACGTGATCTTCCAGGTTGTGGGTTGAGCGTAAGGCTGACACAATTACCTATCAAAGAGCAACTCGTTGAGAAGCCAATAGACGGAAGGAAGAGTAGATTTTGTTAGAAGACGACCAGGACAAGCAAGGAGTATGAGAAAGGTCAACAAGCAAAGAACAATCAACATTGAAACCTGGAATGTACGCACTCTAAGGGACACTTTGAGTGGTTAAACAACGGGCTGAGAAATATGGGATTAACATTATGGGAGTTTAAGAAACGAGGCGGAAAGATCAGATACCTGTAAGCCAGGAAACCACATCGTGTTCAATAGTGGCGGAAACAGAAAGATTACGGGTCAGATTTCATAGTACTTAAGAATATGAAGAACACTGTACTCAATTTCACACAGATAAACCATAGAATGTGCACCATGAGGGTCAAAGGAAGAATGTTTAACATCACAGTAATCTGTGTATATGCACCAACTGAAGAAACTGATGATGAGGTCAAGGATGAGTTTTATGATAAATTGGGGTATGTTTATGATACAGCACCACAACATGATGTAAAACTATTAATAGGAGATGTAAATGCGAAAATAGGAAAAGAAGAAATTTTCAGAAAAATAATTTGCAGAGAGAGCTTACACAGTGATAGTAACGACAATGGTCTGCGCATAATAGACTTTGCTGTAAGCAAAAGAATGGTAGTTAAAATTACTCAGTTGCAAAGAAGGAAACATGGATAGGAACACACGGAACCACAAGAAACCAAATAGACCACGTGGTAATAAATGATAGACATTCTTCAGATGTAATAAATGTCAGTAGCTGCTGAGGTGCAGACTATAGATCTGACCATTTTAGTAAGAATTAAATACAGACAAAAAATTGCTTGTTATAGAAATAGCAAAGCAAAGAAACAAAATAAATATAGTACAACAAAGGTAATAAAAGATGAAATCTATAAAGCAAGATATAAAGAGGTATTAGAGAAGAGATTGGACGAGAAGGATGAGGAATGACATAATTCTGATTTAGATCAAAAATAGAAAACTATAAGAGACAGCATTCAACATACGTCAGAAAAAGTACTGGTTAAGAAGAAACCAAAAAGAAGAGAAGAATGGTGGCATGCGTGAGTAATGTTATAAAGCCGTAAGAGAAAGAAATGAAGCAAGGATGAAAATGATAAACAGAAATAGAAGGTAAAATAGAGAAATGTTTAAGGAAAAGAGAAGAGTGGCAGATAAATTATGCAGAAGAAACAGAAGAGAATATGAAAAGCTAAAAATAGCAGAGATAGAAGAGACATGGAAAACTAGGAAAAGATGAGAATACTTCTGGAAACCCAGGGTTGCCTTCTCCAAAAATAAAGAGGGGAGTCTGACAGGATTCAAGGAAGGCATACTAAATAGATGGGCAGAGTATTTTAGTGAACTGTTGAATGGAGATAATAATGAGCAAGAAAATGAGGATATGAGTAATACTGAGGAAGAAAGAAGATTGACATAGAAGAGAGAGAAGAATAGGACATAGAAATGAAGGACACATATAAATCAAAACTGATCAAACCCTCCTGCGAGACAAAAAGGTTACAGAATCAGTTCTAGAACTAAGGGACGATAAAACCGTAGGAGACGATAACATCAACGCTGAACGCAGGAAGGGACATCATAGTGGAATAATTAGAAGAACTGTACAAACAGATATGGAAAGAAGAAAAAATGCCTCAACAATGAGGAAGAGGGATTATATGCGCAATATATAAAAGTAAAGACTAAACGCTATGTGAAAACCACAGAGAAATTACACTTCTCAATATGGCATATAAAGTATTTGCAAAGATACTAGTCAGGATACTTTCCCCAGTAGTAGAGAAGATGGTCGGAGAATACCAGTGCGGCTTTTAAGAGAAACAGATCAAATATGTTCAATTAGAATGATAATGGAAAAGTGCTATGAATACGATATTGACCGGGATCACCTCTTCATTGACTTCAAACAGGCATATGACAGCATCAAGAGGAACAAACTACTAACAATCACGAAAGAACTGAAAATACCATTCAAACTATTGAGATTAACAAGAATGACGTTAAAGGAAACAACGAGTAAAGTAAATATTCAGGAAAATTATCAGGATTCAAATAAGAAGAGGGGTAAGGCAAGGATATGTCATGTCAACCCTGTTAATTAATGTAGCACTACAAAAAGGCTATCACACATTTGAGGATACACCTAGGAGGGACAATCTATAATAGGACGTGTCAATGCCTAACATATGGGGATGATATTGATCTCATAGCACGAAACAATTCAGAAGTAAATAAAGAATTTCAAAAACTACAAAAACCTACTGAGAATATAGGACTATATCGACATGTACAAAAGACTAAATATATGCGCAGATCAAGAGGAAGGAAATGCAACGAGAGAATGATAAAGGCAGGAGGTAAAGAATTTGAGAGATGTGATAACTTCAAGTACTTATGGTCAATAATGAACCAAACAAACAATAGATCTGATGAAATAAAGCAAGAATAGTCGCAGGAAATAGATATTCAGTGGCATTGAAGAAGGTTTTCTCTTCCAAAGAGATAAGAAGAATAAAACAAGATAAATATATACAAAACAATTGTACGCTCAGTTGAAACATATGGGTCAAAAACCTGGACGTTAGTGATAAGGGATGACGAGGTGTTAACAAGATGGGAAAGAAAGATCTTGAGAATAATTTTTGGAGCAGTGAGATAGAACGTAACCTGGAAAATATGATCTAACATACTAATACAAAAACTGTATAATAATCCGGATATTGTAACAGAGATTAAATGTGGACGAATTAGATGGTTAGGACATGTGTGGAGAATGTACACTGCAGAGTGACCAAGATGGTATTAATTGAGGGACCTGGTGGAGGTAGAAGGAAAAGAAGACCTAGGAAACGATGACTCGACGACGTGCACGACGAACTGAGAGAAGACTGGGAGTCTAAAGATGGAGGACGAAGGCAACGGATGGAGACGACTGGAGGCTGGTTGTGAATGATGCCAAGGCCATGCATGGGCTGTAGCGCCGAGGAGTAAGTAAGTAAGAGGTTAATAGATCAATCACAATGTACATTTACTAAGGTTATCTGTTAATACTTTAAAAATTAAAGAACATGAAAGTTAGTTCTAGAAGGGCGAGATTTACAAGCAAGAGATACATACGGTAACTTAGGGTGAATCGGCTTACAGGGTGAAATTCTCTCTCCCTACACAAAACCAAAAGAACTGAAGGAAGTGTTTCGATCTGGCTGTGAAGTTTGGAACTTCTAGCATCTAGTGAAAGTAAAAACCTCCAGGGAGAAGTGTATTTCAAACTGCCAAGAAGTACAGATGATACTTGTGTTAAAGCAAAGTAGAGAAGAAAAACTGTTTTAAAAATGTATTTATGTATTTATTAGTGTTACGCTACACTATATGCAATATTTTAAAGATCATTTGTGCGTAACATGTTTAGTTGTCGCAGAAGTAGTCATGAAATTTCCCTTAATTTGTGTCGCCATTGCATAGTTTCCAACTGATGAACTGAATATTCTTGCTTTTTGGAGGATAAGGTTCAACACTATATGTGGCTGTTTTTCATCAATAGCAATGTTTAAAAGAAAGGACACTACACATAATTTTCTAACTGTTTCCCCAATAGTTCGTTGACAACTCTAAGATCCACCAGGTTTCCTGAATCCTGTTTGATTCTCTTGGATGGTCATTCGACACACAAGATCCTAAATGCATTGACGTTTCATGAGAAGAATGACATACACATGAAATGTGTACCAAGCCATACGACCTATCGACTACAGCCCTTGGATTTTTCGTGTTTCAAGTCTCTAAATTCCATATTTCTCCGAGTGCAATAACTGTACGCAAGACGAGGGGGTGAGAATAATAAATACATTAACTTTGGAAGCATTCTGAAGGCATCATGGCTGATGGTAGCAACTCCAGCGATCGCAGAAAATGGTTTGCGTCCCCTATCTGTTTATCCTCTGATCGAAGAAAGTAAGTCAGAAGAACCAAAGGTGTGCTCAAGGAAGAAGAAGCTTTATTTGTGGCAGATGTGTGAACAAAGAAAAGTTCCTATACTCTGATCATAAGGTTTGTATTGGATATTAAATACTAATTTTGCCTAATTTTATAGTATTAACAGATAACTCTACCGCAGTAAATGTACGTTATGATGATTGATCTTTAAGCCTCTTAAATTTACAATTTAAGGAACATGCGCATTTAAGTGTTTATTTATGTATAAGGGTCCGTCAGTGGAAAACAGGTCACCCTGTATAACTAGTATAACTACGAAACTATGTGCTCACCTTAGAAGTAATCCCCGTAGACGGTGTGGCATTTTTCCTACCGTCCTGGTAGTAGGTCAGTGGCAACCCTGTAGAAAGTGGACGCTTGCTGCAACTACCAATCATTCCTGCATCCTTCACCTCAGGGTCCAAGTTGAAGCGGCTAACACGCAGTGCCCGTTTCAGCTCACCAGAGATGGCATAATCGCACTTTGACATGTCCGGATTGTAAGGTGGGTGCTGGAGGACTTCCCACCGAAATCTGAGTAACAGGTCCCTCACAACATTGGCCGTATGGTCCAGTTTGTGGTCGTCCTGCAGTGACGTACTTCTTTCGCCAAGGAACTTCCGTCTACACTCCTTCACACGCGACAGAGATAGACAATGCGCCTCATCCACCACCGTCGAATGACAGCAGTATGGGGACATTGTTCATCTTTGTGGCGGGTGAAGTAGTGGAGTTGGAGTTTCCTTCGCGAGAGAGGAACATCACTGCAAGACGACCATAACCTGGACCATACGGCCAATGTTGTCCAGTACCTGTTACTCAGATTTCAGTGGGAAGCCCTCCAGCACCCACCTTACAATCCGGACATGTCCCCGTGCGATCATGTCATCTATGTTGAGCTGAAACGGCCACTGCGTGCTAGCCGGTTCAACTTGGACGCTGAGGTGAGGGATGCAGTGAGTCATTGGTTGTTGCAGCAAACGTCCACCTTCTACAGGGCTACCATTGAACTACTGCCAGGACGGTAGGACAAATGCCTCAATGTCTACGGGGATTACTTCTAATGTGAGCACCTAGTTTCATAGTTATACAGGGTGACCTGTTTTCCACTGACTGACCCTTATACATTATCACTTCATATGCGCATGTTCCTTAAATTGAGAATATAAGAGGTTCAAAGATCAATCACAATGTACGTCTATTACGGTAAAGTTATCTGTTAATACCGTAATCTGGGGGTTATTTCGGACAAGAGCGTATTTGCTCCTTTGTCGAGCATTTAAAATTGCACCCGTGTGTTATGAGTTCCTGCATTGTTGCTTGTGGCATTACTGAGTTATGTGTAACTGATAACCTTCAGTTGTTGAACCTGTGCACCTGTATCAATGTACGTGTGAGACTAGTCTGAAGTTGAAAGAGAATTTACATTGTTGTCCTTAATAGCGGAAACTTTCGGCCATAGCTGACAAATAATGGGAATTAGGATTTTTTGTCCCAAGAATGTGTCAACAATGGAGGTGTGAGGACAGTCCTGTGATAGTGTAAGCTGTGTTCATTTGCAAGTGGAAATGTAGCAGCAGTGAAAGTGGCAGATAGTGCTTCATCGGGGTGAATTGGGTCAATGCTGCATGTGTACAGAAAATAGTTGGAGGACAGAATTAAGGAAACTATGAGAAGAAAGATTTGTGGAATGTCATAAGAGATGTGAAGGCAGGAAATTTAGAACACACTGAGCACGTAGACAGCAGAGATGAATCAGAAATGCATGATCAACAAAAGAGAGAGAGCGATAGATCCCATGTCAGAAACTAGCAATCGTGTTCTAGAAGAGGATATGATGTGTTTGTAACAGTGCATTATACATACACAGATAACAAGAAGATATGTAGGTGTTGTAACTGGTGAAACCCCAAAAAATGTTGATGTGAAATTTCTATGTCCTGATAATAACAGTAGTAGAGCCTTTGTGTTTCCTACCGTAGAAGTTGAGCATTCCATTGGAAGAGATGAAATCATGGAGATTCTTTCAAAGCCGAAAGAGAAGATAGGAAAATTGACATCTGGATATGATATTCTGTGATGTCATTGTCATTGTCTTGTTTAATATGCAGATTGTGTAATGGATGTTCGTATCTAAGCATTTTGTCTCTGTGTGGCCTTTTACGTTTTCTAAAACTCATTTTCGTGTCAGAAATAACCCATAGAATGGTACAAATTCAGACAAACTGTTTGTACAATTGTTGTCCGAAATCACCCCAAAACGCACATCGGACATCAGATATGTTTAATTAAATTTGAAGTAGGGCCTTTTCATGCAATGTTTTATCTTAGTTGTGTTCCTCATAAATATACTCCACAATGCAATGCGTAACGAATGAAAAGATAAATAGGGTAACTTAGGTTGAATCGGGTCACAGGGTGAATAGGGTCACTTTTAAAATTCTCTCTTCCTATACAAAACCAAACGAACTGATCGAAATATTTCGATCTGACTGTGAAGCTTGGAGCTTCTAGCATGTAGTGAACGTAGAAACTACCAGGGAGTCGTGTATTTGAAACTGCCAAGAAGTACAGAAAATACTCGTGTTAAAGGAAAGTAGAGGAGTAAAACTGTGTTTTAAAAATGCCTATGTGTATTTATTAGTGCTTTACTGTACTATATGCGATATTTTAAAGACCATTTGTGCGTGACATGGTGTTTAGTTGTCGCAGAATGAGTCCTGATATTTCGCTTAAATTGCGTCGCCGGTACAGAGTATTGAACTGATGAACATAAAATTGTTTCCATTTTGGAAATTAGGCTCAACAGTATATGAGGCTGTATTCCACCATTAGCAATGTTTAAAGTAAAGAAGACCACCCAGAATTTTCTGACTGTTTCCCCAATGCTTCGTTGACAACTTTAAGACCTACCACTTTTCCTGAAGCCTGTTTGATTCTATTGGTTACCAATGCGCCACACAAGAACCTAAATACATTGAAGGTTTATGAGAAGAACGACATACACATAATATGTCTACCAAGCCATACGACACATCGACTACAGCCTTTGGATTTTTCGTTTTTCAAGCCACTAAATCCCATATTTCTCCGAGTGTAATAACTGTGCGCAATACGAGGAGGTGAGAAATATAAGTACGTTAATTTAGAAAGCATTTTGAAGGCATCATGGCTGATGGTAGAAACTCCAGCGATTGCAGAAAATACTTTACGTCCCGTATGTGTTTATCCTATAATCTAACAAAGTCTGTCTGAACAACCACAGATGTGCTCAAGGAAGAAGAAGGTTTATTTGTTGAAGATTTGCGAATAAAGGAAAGGTCCTACAGTCTGAACATAAGGTTTGTATTGTATATAAAATCCTAATTTTGCCTAATTTTTATAGTACTAACAGATAACTTTACCGCAGCAAATGTACGTTATGATTGATCCTTAAGCCTCTTAAATTCACAACTTAAGGAACATGCGCATTTAAGTGTTTATTTATATATAAGGGTCAGTCAGTGGAAAACTATGTATAACTATGAAACTATGTGCTCACCTTTAAAGCAATCCGCGTAGACATTGAGGCATTTGTCCTACCGTCCTGGTAGTAGGTCAGTGGCAGCCCTGTAGAAGATGAGCAGTTACTGCAACAACCAATCACTTACTGCATCATCCACGTCAGAGTCCAAGTTGAACCGGCAACCACACAGTGCACGAATCAGCTAACCATAGGTGGCATAATCGCACGGAGACATGTCCGGATTGTAGGTGGTTGCTGGAGTGTTTCCCACCGAAAACTGAGTAACAGGTCCGGGACAACATCGGCCGTATGGTCCAGGTAGTGGATCGTCGTGCAGTGACGTTCTTCCTTCGCGAAGGAACCTCCGACTGCACTCCTTCACCCGCGACAGAGATAAACAGTGTTACCCATACACTGCCGTCATCGACGATGAATGTCTCGCGTACTAGCGCCTTCCGCCACCAGGAAACGCACGACTGCTAGTTGCTCTTCCTTACTGGCCTCCACGATAAGCCGGACGACAAGCCTCTGCACATCTGCACTTCACACGACTCATACTCGCACTGTTTCACACAAGCTTAACTCGACTGTCATCTACCGGGCGACAACGGATTTCCCTCCCAGTGACAGCAGGAATTTCGTGGGGCCGCGGCATCTACACGTCAAGATACGAGGTGACCTGTTTTCCAATGACTGGCCCTTATAATTCGGACCACCAGCCGCCGCTGCCTCCCTCACTCCTCAAGGCACCCACAGAGACGAGCCCTCCCCCGAGCGACACCACCGCTACAGCACCCGACACGACATCCAGTTATCCAGAGGAACCACCCCCCGTGGCACATGAGGGTGGAAGTGTGGAGTTTTCACCAACGAGTGCTTTTCAGCAGCCGCTGGTGCCTACGTCCCCACCGACTTGGGTTACGTCGCCCACTGGCCATTCACCCCTCCGCAGTGCTGGTTCTCCCCCGTGTAGGAGTGGATTCCATGAAGCCCGTTTTGGCCTCTGGCCCGTGTCCGAATCCGCAGGTGCAACCCTCGCTCGAAGTGCGAATTCCTATACTCTGTCCCTGGAATCTCTGGAGCAAGCGAACGACAACAAGTCTCTGCGCAAGTAGTGACTCGGTCTCTCCCATTCTCTACCGTCATGGAAGGCCTTGGTCAACAGACAGAGTATAGTTGGGGGCTGCTTTTCGGAGTTTAGGGATTGTCGTATGGATTAACCTGGAGACAATGAAACAAGTGGGGAATGCTTCAAATTATCTCAGCCGAGTGGATGCTTCACCCAGATTTTCTTAAAAGGAGAAATAGCATCTCCCGTGTCCTTCCCCCCCCCCCCACCCACTTCGAGCTCTAGGTGCAACACTCCAAAGCACCTTACTACCCGTCGAATCCCCGTACCGTTCTTCTCTGAGTCTGCGTCACAGGCAGAGTTTGAGAGGAGAGGAGGAAGATATGATAAGCGCACCCTTAATAAGCCTTTTCCTGCTCTCCCTGAAAAGTCAATACTTTGGTTGCATAGTCCAATGAACTAACCGATTCTCTAACTATGCACTAGTAATGGCAACAGACAATCTGCCTCCGATAGCGAATTGCTATCGACTAGTGCACCATTGAGTGTGCGGTTGACGTTCAAGCTGCAACAGCGCTGCTGTTTAGCCGAGGTTTAGGATGCCTTGAACGGTATGGGAAAGCGACGGGGAACAAAAAGGATTCGAACACGGCTTTGAGTCTTGGGCCAAATGTGAGGGCGCTAGATTACACGAGCTGGGGGAAATATTTTCTGGTGGGCCAGGCACATTGTATGTAGGCTACCAATAAAATAAATTCCTTTGCAGAGTACATATTTGAGGCAAGGGTATTTGTCATGTTTCTTGTTTTCCAGTTAATGGCCACATCGACAAGTCACACCCTTTCCCCCACCCCTTTCTGGCGCCTTAACCCTGAGCCTCCCACGGGGCGATAAGTCGGGTGGCGGTTCCAGCGTTTCGAGAGGCAAATGGTTGCAAACAAACTCAGCGTCCACCACCTTTGCAGCAGTGGCGTGCTCAGGATTTTAGAAAGGGAGGAGTTACGTAACCACCCTTAGTAGTCATATCTCATTTTGTAATCTTTCCCTCCCTATGACGTTCTTTTTTTTTAAATTGTATACCAAAAGTAGGGTAATGACTCAACAACAACCCCTTGGGCACGCCACTGCTTCGCAGCAGGATTTTTGCAACCGAGCAAGAAAACTCTATTCTGGCCGGCTGGAGTTTGTCAGCGTTTCGTCTCTTTGTTGGACAAACAAACTCCGCTGTGGGAATGGCGGTGGATCAATCCGCAAGGTGGATCTCCAATTATTGCCGCTTCCACCAAACCCTGTTTTGCTGCCCCGTGGGGTTGACCCAGGACTTAAACCGAGCTTTAAGCCAAAACAAGCTCCATGGAACCCAGTGCCTTGTCGGAACTGTGGGCCTCACCCTCCACTACCCTTCCCCTTCCCTCTAAGGCTGAGGAGACCCTTGGAAAATGGAACCCTAGTTTTTCCCCTGTGCCCAAACAGGCCATTCATCGAGGGCTGATTTTTTTATTATTATTAAAGGCACAAATCTCTTATTTTTTTACGTCTAATTGAACCTGAAAATAAGAAGTATTTAGTTTAGTCTCGTTTTGTGGAAAACTATAATAATGAATATAACTAAGGAGAACTGAGGTTGCGAACATACGTTGGGAATTGAATAAAGACTTTTGAATCCACTTCCAGTCTCCGTATGGGAATGAAGGTACACATGCGTCCTTACATGGCTCCTATTCTCGGGAGACCACGTTCGGCCATTGAAACACTAAGGATGCTAAATCACTGAAAACTGGTTTACACTCTTTGAACTTTAATAACAGAGAAACTATAAAAGATTACTTGACTGGACTTGAGTAATGTGAGAGCATGTTGGCCATCTTTTGTTTGTTGACAGAGGTGAGAATTTTTTCTTTCGAGAAACGTAAGAAGAGTAGAATATCCACCCATATCTCCTGATTTAACACCGTCAAATTACTACCTGTGGGGAACTAAAGCCAGAAACACCGAGTGACGTGGCACATGCAATTGAGACGCTTCCCTTCCTGTAGAAACGGTATCTGTTGTTTATCGATCTGCTCAGATTGCACATAATGTATTACTGCCAATGGTGGTCATTCTGAACATTTACAACTTTAAGGTATGTGACACCAAAAATAGTTCCCGTGCTTGCTATTATTGACGTTCAAACACAATTTTGGGACACTCTATATATATATCAGATATTTATAAAGTAGCAAACGAATTCCTCTACTATCTGGTTAAAGATGACAATAAAATACATAATAGTTGAAATTCTTTTATTATACAATAATAGTTGAAATGAAATACTTTGATTAGTTTTAAGTTTCTATTAATATAAATCAATTAAATTTCATAATTGTATGTATTTGCCTTGCATTCTTGTTTTGATTTAATTGTGCATATATTGCTATTGAAAGTATATATATTAATAACCTCTTGAGAGAAAGGGAGAGAGGAACCATCGAACACTCACAACCTCAACACTTTGTGTGTTCCTTAGTAAAGTATATTTGAAATCAAAAGTAATTGCTTATATTTTGTTATTACGTATAACAAAAACGACAATGTTCTTGTTTCTCTTACCCAAGGAGGACTACAAAGACTCTTATCATTATACACGACATGAGGTCTTATATTTCAGTTTTAGACAACGAATGAACGAAATGAAAAATAACTGTTCATTTTTAGCTTCTTTACATAAGTATGTTTCTAAGTTCATTTTTAGTGTAATTAGCACAAAAGCAATATCAAGAAGAAAGTAAAATACGTCATCATACTGTACTGTAGCTATAAGACACTAATCGACATCATCAGTATTCTACCGTGAGTGACATTCTTCTAGAAGTTAATTAAAAATATATCATACGTGAGAACTTTATCCATAGTTAATAGATTACCTCATGGAAATTCTGGGGCATTAGCTCTGCCTACATCTACGGCCCTCAGAGTAACTCCATGGTCGTTCGGATTCACTATACTTGAAAGAAACCGTGGGTTATGTAAAAGTTAAAACAAGGCTTCAAGATCCAATACAGCTTCTTAATGGTTTGTCTTCTTTTCTTTTGTTATTTCTTTTGCTTCTTTCCTTTTCCCTCTCGCTTCTCTTATTCTATGTCTCTTTCATTACTTCAATTATTTCTCTCTCTCTCTCTCTCTCTCTCTCTCTCTCTCTCTCTCCTTTTCTTCACTTACTTTCCCATTTCTTCATTCACTTCTTCATTTCTCTCTCTCTCTGTTTCTTTCCATTTTTCACTTCTTTCCCTGTCGCTTCTTATCTCTTTTCCCTCTCTTCATGCCAAGCCTCCACCGTTTTTGTCTTACTTTTCTAACTCTCCTTCCTTCTCTCCTTGTCTGTCAGGTCCCCATTACTCTGTCGATTCTTTATTTCACTTCCGTTTTATTTCTCCATCTCTCTCTGTCTAGCTTCTTTCTCTCACTATTTGTAACTGGAAGTTCTTTTATCTGTCTCTATCTTTTTAGGACGTAAGCCTACATTTACGTTATAACCATCCTCCACCCAAGGACGCCCACAAGGGGAGCCCTCCCTTTAGATAATCTGGAAACTGTTCATGTCATTCGAAATTGTAGTGATATTTAATTATAAATTATATTGTTTTCTGTGGTATACAGCTGTAAATTACAACAATTATCTACATAAGCAAGAGAACGTTTTCACCAGAGACATTAGAATCATATTGACTGCCGTAACGAGGAGTCTGCAGACGGAAAAAAATTGGGATCGGAACGGGATTAGGAAGGGAAGTTTTTATAACCCACGTTCGGGTCAGAAAAAAATCGACATTTTTCGACCAGGTCGGAAAATTTTCGATATTTCCTGATGCGTTGAAAATTTCGAATTCTACACACTATTAGCTTCTCAAGTGTTTTTTTTCCTCCCGGCATAAAAGCCGTCAATTTCAAGATAATTCACATTTATAGTGCAAGAACTACCAGGAATTAAACAACTTTAAATACGATCCTTTGGAATTTATTGACTTTTCGTGATCCCGTAAAGTCGGGATATCATTCCTCTGAGCTGGGATCTGATCTTGTCACATTTGAAATACTTTTTGCTACATTGTCCCTTCAGAGCTTAAAAACATAGATAAGAGGTGTGATGAAAGAGAGCAGATTTAGTGGTGTTTTTCTGATATCAGTGCATCGTGAAAAAGTACAAAACGACAAAGAAATGTTCGTCAACACAGTTATAAATGTTTATGGAAACGAAGCAAGGCGAATTCAGTTCCTATTTGAAGAGTGGACTCAATCCTGAACTTGTCAAAAACATTAAGTATTTTCAGTTCAATTTCAAACTTTGTATAATAATAATAACGAAAATAAAAGGCAAAATAGAAGTTACTATCACTGAAGGGCAAAATGTGAAATCTTACTGTGCCCTTCCTTAAGAAAAAAATCCTGCTGGACCCTTGCCCCCACCAGGAGGATTTTTATCTTGGCGTCCACTGGTCTCGTCTCGTTCTCGTTCCAATTTATATGAAATCGTCTCTGTCTCGGTTCTATCTCTATATTCCAACACTAACAAGAACTTTTATCCTTTCCCTTATAACATCTTTTGCTTTCCTGAGAGTTCCTGTATCTCCTGTAGGCCTAGGAGGGTAGTATATATGTATTTCAAAATTCACGTCGCCTTTTGGATTGTACACTTAATAATTAGTGAATGTATATACAGAGAAGAACAACTCTCACCTACTGCTCGTACGTTACTCCTCGTGCTAGGTGCTGTTTCCTTTGTTCTCCTATTTCATTGGCTTCTGAGCAGGCTTCGAAGTTGTGAAGTCGAATTTGGGAATCAAACTTCGGTGTGTCACCAATCCGGCATTCTTCTATTGGTGGCTTCTTTTCCCACTTGTCGAAACCTTCAACTGTCATCTGAGAAACAAGAATATAGTCGTTTAACCAACCCATTCGTACAGGACATCAAAAATTATTCAAGCGTTTAGATTATATCAAACAAGCATTATACGGTCACCAGCAATAAAAGTTGGCCACCTTGCTCCCCTGCGGTGAGTTACGTGTTGCCTAGCACAACGACAATGACAGAAATTGCCATTGAAAAGTTGCTAACAAATCCACCGATCGCCGTAGATTTAGACAACACACACAACGTATTGCATGGATGAGAATTTCAGAATATGAGTGTCCCATTTATTACCCGTGACTGTACATAATGTACTATTTAAGGCAGAATTACTTCCTTATGTATTGTTTAATGGATTATTGAGGCCTAACATTCATTATGTTTCAATGTTTGTTGCAGGTAATGGAATTAACAAATGTTAAAGTAAATTAAAGTTTAAAACGTTTTGAAACGTAACAATCCAATGAATACTGAACAGAGATAATAATGAATAATTATTGTGTGTGTGTGTATTGCCACTATTTTCTATTTCTGAAACTGCTACTTTTACTTTTCCTCCGACATAGAGAAGAACCAGTTAGATTTTCTTATTTTTAAAGGTATAGTTGGATTGATTGTTGTTTTAAGTCCACTTTATGCACAGTAAGGCTAATCGGGACTGGTCCTACAGTTTAAAGTGGGATCCGAACCACTATGTGTCTCCACCAGGAATCGAACCCGGGACCCCTTGATTACAAGGCGACGACGCTACTACTGCGCCATCGGGGAGGCCTAAAGGTATAGTTGATGGACAATATCTCAATAACTAAAGCTCTTATACTAATCGTTATTTTAATGTTTAATAATTATTTAATTACGACAAAGGTGTCTATTGCTACCTTATTACTGAAAGTCGTTCTTTTAATCCCTAAATTCTTCCCTCACTTCATCCAACGGATTAAATACGGTGCACTTGGAACTAGCTGCAGTAAATGAATTACTAAGGAAATATACTTCGATTCTCCGCTTGCCTCTCTCCCCCTTATCATACATATTGTAGCATTGTGCCAAGGTGCGAACTTTTTTTGGACATACATTTAATAAAATTTTGTAAGTTAAACATCATATTATTTTAGCGAAAAATCCCCTCTCCCGTTTCAACAACTCCCCAATCATTTTAAAGCACCGCAGTAAAAGGCAAAGCTAATGTCTTTCTGTATCTACATATTCAAGCCTGCATTGACCGTTTAAGCAGTCAGATAGGCTAAAATTACTTTGTCTCTGTGCATCAGTGAGTTTCATTTTTAAATCAAACTAAAGTTTTCGGACTACAACAACACGGGAGATGCTAATTTAAAGGAATGCCTTATTTCTTTACGAACACACACTCACGCTTGTAAAGATATCCTATATTATGTGCAATTTGAAATATGCTCATGGACGGATTTTTCACACACTGGACAATGAAAACCGGACACTTCAATATTTGACATCTGAATTGCAATAACAGCTCGCAGGTATATTACAGAATGTTCGGCAGATCATGTAGTACCATATGCACCATTCATAGGCTCGGACTTTGTTTATGCATTCGTACTTAATTCAGTTTCTGCAACATTTAGTTAGCCCTTGTACCAGAGCTTTTATCGACCCATTGCGTTATCACAAAAAATGCAAGTGTCCGGTTTTTTTTGTCCAGCAGTATATATATATATATATATATATATATATATATATTTAAAATCCACTAATAACCTGTTTCCAGCAACATTCCGAATTGTTAAAGTTTGGATGAGAGTATAGTATACATTTAATTGTTATATATATATATATATCTCATACTTACTTCGTTTTCCTTGTTTAAACATTTTGGCTTCAACGTCTTTCTGACTGAAAAGTCAACTTATGAAATGGTATTCAGCCGCAGTTTTTAAATTTCACTCATGAGTAGCTATTTTGGCTAGATGAACTCTACGGAAACGATTAACACGTCGTCATTGTTGTGCAGGTATTTTTGAATAAGGCAACAATGGGAATGTTAAGCCCGGTGCAGAAATACTCCCCAACTGGGAAGCTGAGCATAGGGACATGTAATGTCCAGTAAATCATTATCAAATTTAAACAAGCAATAAAAACATACTAATTATTCCTTTTACCTAGCAGCTGGCCAGTCAGCTATCAATTAATATAACACAAGAACAAGTATCCGATCTTTACACACCACGGTGGAATTATTCGGAAAGAGCAAAGAGGAAACTAAGAACCCTGGGACACCGAAGAAGATACTAAACTTCATTAAAGAAACAAGAAACTACAAAGAACAAAGCAAGCTGAGACATAAACAACTGGCACATGTGATTAATAGTGAATAACTGAAAGAAGTAAAAGTGGATAGAAGAGAAATGTAAAGAAATTGAAGAGAAAGTGGCACACGGTAGAGTTGACGCTACGTACAAAATGTTGAGAAACAATTTAATGGGACGAGGAGCAAGGAAAATGATAGAGAGAATAGGAAAGGGCAGCTGCAGGTAGAAAAGCGAAGATACAGCAGCGAGAAGGAAAAAATGTTTGAAGGAATTATATGGAAATGACACAACGCTAAAGGCACTGGGAAATGAAAATAGTGCAGGCCAAAAGCAGGGACTAAACAGTGTATTGAGAACAGAATCCGAAAAAGCTTTGGCGATGTTACGTAAAGGAAAAGCTTCAGAAATGGACGGGATTTCAGCAGGGCTACTAACGTGCTCAGGATAAAAGAAAGCACAAAGGAACCATAAGAAATGTTTCACAGGGTGTCTATAAAGGTCTAAGCATTTGAACCGTAGTAAAGCAGAAGATAAGGAGCATGGATGGCCTCCTTGGCCTCCATGGTCACTGGACCTTTGGAATTTTTTTCTCTGTAGATGATTATGGGACGCGAGTGAGATGCATTGATGAACTAAAAACCAGAATAAGAAACTTTAAAGGCACCGTGGATATTGGGAAGCTGGTTAGAAATTGACTTTCGCCTTGAGAATCTCCGTGCGACAAACGGACCACATGTACAGGTCTACTGACGCAGGACATAAAACTTCTTGAGGTTATCTATTCATCCAAACAATGTTTTGCTGTAGCTGTCTTCATTCTTTTATATTCTAACAACGATTAAAATGTGTTAACCTAAACATAGGAAAATGGAGATGCGTCTAAGGGACTTGAAAAAACATGATGGTGACAATACTAAAAATTCAGGAGAATCATCTTTCATAACATCAGTCTGACATCCCACGCTAAAACAGGGTGGCTACTCACCGGGAATTCCTTGAATTCCGGGAATTCTGCGTGAATTATCGGCTCCGGGAATTATGCGTGAATTCTGCTTGAATTTTTCTCCTTAGACGTGAAAAATTGCAACTTTTATTAATCAAAATCCTATTGAATTTATATATATATTGGTAAATGCCTGAGGCGAAATTTTCACAGTTGAGTTTTTATTTTTATTGAGAAAGAAAAATATTGTGTGAAAAATAAAACAGAATTCTCTTGATCTGTTTACTTTGTTACTATCCTTTGTAGAGCAATCTGACAGACGGAAGATTATTGCAAGACAAGATTTCTTGAAGATGATTAGGTAGATTTGAGTTTGAAATTCTTACTCAACTAACAATTTTTCGCAGGTTAGAATATATACCGTAACATTTGTGTGACTTGTGTATTTTCAGTCTGAGTATATGTGAAATGGCAAATGTAAACTAAGGACCTCAAATTAAATGTTTTAAATATACCGTTTAATTAAATTACATTAGAATTTTTGGATACACTGGAATCACAGACATTTGATATTGTTATTATATTTGTGTGTGCATATCAGTGGCGCAACTATAGTGGGGCATTGCTCCGCACAACCTTGAATGGAAATCAATTCTAAGGAGGGCAAGGGGACAAACATTGGTGGCCAAGGGCACAGAGGGGCAATTACTCCCCTCGATTTCAAATTTTATGCAAATAAAAATACATTTCATAAAATTTTCTCGTTCGCTTCGCTCGCAATATCTACTTTCCTTAGTCTCGTCAAGTTCACAACCGTAGCTAGGGAGCGCCGGGAGTTGACCCTGGCCGCCGAACAATCTAAATGATAAAAGTTGTAATAGAGAGAATGCCATGGCGCCTCGTGAAATTATTTGCGCCCTATTAAATCAATATTGTTTTCACTTTGCCAAAAAATGTATTAAAAATTTTCTTGTTCGCTTCGCTCGCAATATGATTGTTTTCTGTAATGCACTGTAAGTTACCAGAGAGAGAAATAAGACTTCTCTTAATGGATTTTGTCTTAAATGCTTGAACAATTGTTGGGAGGAAAAGGAGCGTGCACATTTGAGAGACAATTTATATAATTATTCCTGTTCGTTGTGTGGCCGCGGTGGCTCAGTCGGTAACGCGTCTGACTACCATGATCAAGGTCCCGGGTTCGATCCCCGGCCGGTTCAAATCCGGGAACTTTTCTAACGGTGGAAGCGGCCCCGGCGCCTACCCAGCGTCGAATAACATGGGTACCTGGGGGAAACCCTGGGGGGTAAAGGCGGTCAGGGGCGTGATGCTGATCACATCACCCCTACTCACGACCGGATCAAGAAAGTGTGGGGCGTTACCCCCACACCCCCTATATGCCTTCATGGCATGGTGCTATGCACAGGGGAACACTTTACCTTTTTTTACCTTTTTGTTATGAGGTGGATGATTTGATTATGTAATGAATATAAATAATAGTCCTATATGCTGTATACAGGATGTCTCAAAAGTAATAGCAAAACTGACACTGACACGATAATAGAAGCAAAGAAGTATCAGTAAACATTGGTCTGCAAGCTAGCCGTTTTCGAGATAATCTCGAATGTGTGATTAAAATCCGCGCGTTTATTATGTCCCCATCGGCAACCCTTTCATGAGACTTAACACGGCAACAATAGCTAACAATAACCAAACCGCTCCCGATAAGCGCGTGTACTCAGACGTTGTTGCCACATTTTCTTTACATTTATTGTAGTTGCAAGGCGCCTCTACTTATTTTTGCCCCATAACCACGTGTGGGGTTGATTTTTTTAACTAGTTGTGTTGTGTTATTTCTTTGTTGTGTTATGGTGCTGTTTTGTTGCTTTGTTATAGTGTTGTGCTTTTTTCTTAGACTTTGCATAATGCAAGTTATCACTCACGGCTGCTAGTGAAAATCCCAAGTATGAAGACATTGCAGGATATTATTTCCTTCATGGAGAGCAGAGGTGCCCATCCCCCCCAAAGTCAATGGCGCATTCCCCCCCAGAAATCATGTCATGCGTCCCCCCAAATCATATCATGCGTCCCCCCAAATATCATTCGCACCTTCAAACCATATCGTAATCCCCACAAAGTATTTAATTACGACAGCGTGTCTACCGAAAGTAACTTTTTTCTTAGCTTTACATAACACTGTACTTGATCTGCCCCTTTTCCCTAAACAGGGGTGCCCATCACTCAAGACCACCCCTAAAATCGTTCATCATAATCCCTCGAAAATAGTTTGGATGAATGTGTATAATAGTTGATGTCTATTTGAATGAAATACCATGTTACATTGTCCATATTTTTTCATTGTTCGATTTTCGAAAAAACTTAAAGCTAGCACATTGATTGGTTAAATGTAGTAAATTAAAATATGTAAATATGCATATAAATAGTATTTTTGAGTGGGTTTATAAAACTCAATTTGAGTATTTAACACAAATTGTTACACAACTTAAGATAAAGAGAGAATAATTCAACCTTGGCAAACCAAATAATATGCTCCAGCCGTATGGCAGATTCAGTTTGTTTCACGAGACATTACAGAACCCTAGCTAGAAATTCTTAACCTCAGGGCGATAACATAACAGGGTCCTCTTTCAAAGAACTCACCCTCACCCCCCGTTTTCCTGGGGTAAATATAATTATTTTAGTAACAAACCATAATCCATAACAATAATTACTTGGATTTTATCTTCAGTGCAAATTTAAAATTTTCCTGTGACAAGTTACAAATGCGGATTCGATATATTTTTGTCCCAAATGATGCATCTGCTTTACATTAAGCAGTATACCAACACTAAGCATTATATTTTAAGAAGTGATGTTATTAATGAATATCGAGTATATCGCTTATGTCTTGTAATGCAGCTATAGTATAAAACTTCACATTCACCTCAGTAAAGCGCCAACACATGATTGCGAGTGAAGCGAGCAAGAAAATGTTTACATCCATTTCTTTTCAGGCTTTCAAGAATATTAATTTAATGAGGTGTGAATACTTTCTTAAGATCCCGAGATATTTAGTCTTTTCCGGCTTCTCTTTTGGCACGTTTGGGGTAGAAAACGTGTAGATACAATATCGCTAAATACAGTCTCCAAAATTTAATGTTCGAACTCTCTCTCCACTACAGAAATCTCTCGACAATCTAAGATTTAACACTTTATCAAGAGCTTCCTATTTCCTCCTTTAAATTTAATACTCAATCCTACCACCAAAATTTCCATGCTAATTTTAGACAGCATTCCCTCCTACAAAAAAAAATAATTCTCAGTCTCCACACCAGAATTTCCGCAACAATCTAAGACAATTGTATTACAGTAGATATAAAACGGGCATTTAAAAACAAACCGGTTATAACCGGTTATACAAGTGTCATGTGCCATCGGGCACTTAACAAGTGCAATCAGGTGACCCTGTGTCGGGATGTGTCATGTGCCCCTCTTGCATCTTGGAACATGCATGTTAGAACATGTTATTTCCCAGTAGGGAACAGTGCATCTTGGGCTAAACTGGTTATAACTGGTTATACAAGTGTAACTTGTCATCAGGCACTTAAGAAGTGCAATTTAAGGCTATGCCTACCCTCTGCAAGAGGCTACCCCTCTGCAAGAGGCCACCCACACCCACTTCCGGTCCACTTCCGGTCCACTTCCGGTCCACTTCCGGTTTGCCTACTTCCGGTCCAGCACAGCTCTGTTAGAGATAGGGATATTGAGTATAGATTTAATTATATTATTATTGAAACATCTAGAAATTATTCTTCAAACAAATCTCATCTAACAATTCCATAACAATTCCATGCTCAGCTCTGTGTCTGTGCGGGGATTTGTACCTAATAACATCAGTACAGCACAGCTCTGTTAGAGATAGGGGATATTAAGTATAAATTTAAAAATTATTTAATTCTTCACAAACAAATCTCATCTAACAATTCCATAACAGTTCCATGCACAGCTCTGTGTCTATGTGAGGCAAGCACAGCTCTGTTAATAAATTTTATTCTTTCCAATTGTATAATTGAGCATAGCAAAAAATCTCAGCATGGCCCTGTGTCTGTGTTTGAGGCCTGTTCCCGGTATGGGTAGGTACAAATCTGGCAATCACATAGGATCTGTGCCTCCCGGCTTGAGATATGCACATTGTTTTGAAACCCCACTGGGTGGGATCTGAATCTCAGCAAAAGCCCTAATAAAATATAATTTGGATGTGTTTCTGTATTTTTTCAAGCTCTGCTGTTACAAACACTTCCCTGTATACATACTCTGCAACATATGGGCCATCACTATAATAATATTTGCCACATGTTCTGTGATCTGTAATCTTGTAATAATTATTCCTGTCGGTGATACAAACATTGTCACAAATTTCCTGTCTTGAGGAAATATCAACAAGGCTCATTCTTCACAAACAAATCTCATCTAACAATTCCATAACAATTCCATGCTCAGCTCTGTGTCTGTGCGAGGAGGATTTGTACCTAATAACATCAGTACAGCACAGCAGCTCTGTTAGTGATAGAGATGATTTAATTATATTATTATTGAAACATCTAGAAATTATTCTTCACAAACAAATCTCATCTAACAATTCCATAACAATTCCATGCTCAGCTCTGTGTCTGCGCGAGGATTTGTACCTAATAACATCAGTACAGCACAGCTGCTCTGTTAGAGACAGAGCAAATAGGTATAAATATTATTTTATTTAATTCTTCATAACATCTCTGTGTCTGTGTGAGGCAAGCACAGCTCTGTTATAGATAGGGATATTGAGTATTGAAAATCTAGAAATTATTTCATTCTTCACAAACAAATCTCATCTAACAATTCCATGCTCAGCTCTGTGTCTGTGCGGGGATTTGCACCTAATAACATCAGTACAGCACAGCTCTGTTAGAGACATTTAATTCTTCACATTTATATCCATAACATCTCTGTGTTTGTGTGTCAGTACAGCACAGCTCTGTTGGAGATAGGGATATTGAGTATAGATTTAATTATATTATTATTGAAACATCTAGAAATTATTTCATTCTTCACAAACAAATCTCATCTAACAATTCCATGCTCAGCTCTGTGTCTGTGTGGGGATTTGTACCTAATAACATCAAAACAACACAGCTCTGTTAGAGACAGAATATTCAATTCTTCACAATTCCATAACAGTTCCATGCTCAGCTCTGTATCTGTGTAGAGCAAAACAGCACAGCTCTGTTAGAGATAGGGATATTAAGTATAAATTTAAAAATTATTTCATTCTTCACAAACAAATCTCATCTAACAGTTCCATAACAGTTCCATGCTCAGCTCTGTGTCTGTGTGAGGCAAGCACAGCTCTGTTACATAATAGGAATATTAAGTATAGATTTAAATTTCATTCTTCACAAACAAATCTCATCTAACGTACGTACGTTGAAACGTTTATATAGAAACAATGGGCATTGATTGCCACTTTTCAGACAAGTTTTAAATTCCATACAAATGCAGAGTTGAAACTGTCATGGCATAGGGATGAAATAACATCTAGACACTCAATAGATGTGAAGAATTAATTATTACCCTAACTGTTAGTCCCTATCTCAGAGCTGTGCTCTGTACAAATCCCACACAGACACAGGAACTGTTATGAAGGAATGAAATATTAATATCCCTATCTACACAGACACAGAGCCTTGCTGAGCATGAAACTGTTATGGGAATTGTTAGATGTGAAGAATAAATTTCACAGAGCTGTTATGGATATGGAGGTGAAGAATTGAATGAAATAATATTTTTACCCATCTACTCTGTCTCTAACAAAGCTATGTTGCTGTACAAATCCCACACAGACACAGAGCTGAGAACGGAACTGTTATGGAATTGTTAGATGAGATTTGTTTGTGAAGAATAAAATTTAAATCTATACTTAATATTCCTATATTTAACAGAGCTGTGCTTGCCTCACACAGACACAGAGCTGAGCATGGAACTGTTAGATGAGATTTGTTTGTGAAGAATGAAATTTAAATCTATACTTAATATTCCTATTATGTAACAGAGCTGTGCTTGCCTCACACAGACACAGAGCTGAGCATGGAACTGTTATGGAACTGTTAGATGAGATTTGTTTGTGAAGAATGAAATAATTTTTAAATTTATACTTAATATCCCTATCTCTAACAGAGCTGTGCTGTTTTGCTCTACACAGATACAGAGCTGAGCATGGAACTGTTATGGAATTGTGAAGAATTGAATATTCTGTCTCTAACAGAGCTGTGTTGTTTTGATGTTATTAGGTACAAATCCCCACACAGACACAGAGCTGAGCATGGAATTGTTAGATGAGATTTGTTTGTGAAGAATGAAATAATTTCTAGATGTTTCAATAATAATATAATTAAATCTATACTCAATATCCCTATCTCCAACAGAGCTGTGCTGTACTGACACACAAACACAGAGATGTTATGGATATAAATGTGAAGAATTAAATGTCTCTAACAGAGCTGTGCTGTACTGATGTTATTAGGTGCAAATCCCCGCACAGACACAGAGCTGAGCATGGAATTGTTAGATGAGATTTGTTTGTGAAGAATGAAATAATTTCTAGATTTTCAATACTCAATATCCCTATCTATAACAGAGCTGTGCTTGCCTCACACAGACACAGAGATGTTATGAAGAATTAAATAAAATAATATTTATACCTATTTGCTCTGTCTCTAACAGAGCAGCTGTGCTGTACTGATGTTATTAGGTACAAATCCTCGCGCAGACACAGAGCTGAGCATGGAATTGTTATGGAATTGTTAGATGAGATTTGTTTGTGAAGAATAATTTCTAGATGTTTCAATAATAATATAATTAAATCATCTCTATCACTAACAGAGCTGCTGTGCTGTACTGATGTTATTAGGTACAAATCCTCCTCGCACAGACACAGAGCTGAGCATGGAATTGTTATGGAATTGTTAGATGAGATTTGTTTGTGAAGAATGAGCCTTGTTGATATTTCCTCAAGACAGGAAATTTGTGACAATGTTTGTATCACCGACAGGAATAATTATTACAAGATTACAGATCACAGAACATGTGGCAAATATTATTATAGTGTTGGCCCATATGTTGCAGAGTATGTATACAGGGAAGTGTTTGTAACAGCAGAGCTTGAAAAATACAGAAACACATCCAAATTATATTTTATTAGGGCTTTTGCTGAGATTCAGATCCCACCCAGTGGGGTTTCAAAACAATGTGCATATCTCAAGCCGGGAGGCACAGATCCTATGTGATTGCCAGATTTGTACCTACCCATACCTGGAACAGGCCTCAAACACAGACACAGGGCCATGCTGAGATTTTTTGCTATGCTCAATTATACAATTGGAAAGAATAAAATTTATTAACAGAGCTGTGCTTGCCTCACACAGACACAGAGCTGTGCATGGAACTGTTATGGAATTGTTAGATGAGATTTGTTTGTGAAGAATTAAATAATTTTTTAATTTATACTTAATATCCCTATCTGCTAGCTGAGCATGGAACTGTTATGGAATTGTGAAGAATTGAACTAGTTAGAATTGAACAATGTTTTTATCACCGACAGGAATAATTATTACAAGATTACATATAATCACAGAACATGTGGCAAATATTATTATAGTGATAGCCCAGTATGTATACAGGGAAGTGTTTGTAACAGCAGAGCTTGAAAGTTATCATATCTTATAGGGGGGTTTGTTCTGAATACAATTATATCCTATCAATTATGATCCCTGACACAGCTCCGCTGTGATTAGGGCTTTTGCTGAGATTCAGATCCCACCTCAAAACAATGTGCATAGTCCCTTTCTTCTCAAGCCGGGAGGCACAGATCCTATTTCAAATCTACCTATACCGGGAACAGGCCTCAAATCTCACACAGACACAGGGCCATGCTGAGATTTTTTTGGCAAAAAACACAATTTCATGCCACACATTGGGAGATGTGAAGAATTGGACAAGCTTTAAATCCCACACAAATACAGAGTTGAAACTGTCTTGGCATAGGAATGAAATAACATCTAGACACTCAATAGATAGGAGGAATTGTTATAGTTGTTAGATGTGAAGAATTAATTATACCCTAACTGTTAGTCCCTATCTCAGAGCTGTGCTCTGTACAAATCCCACACAAACACAGGAACTGTTATGAAACTACACAGACACAGAGCCTTGCTGAGCATGAAACTGTTATGGAATTGTTAGATGAGATTTGTTTGTGAAGAATAAGATAATTTTTAAATTTATACTTAATATCCCTATCTGCTCTACATAGACACAGAGCTGAGCATGGAACTGTTATGGAATTACACAGAGATGTTATGGATATGGATGTGAAGAATTGAACTAACAGAGCTGTGTTGTTTTGATGTTATTAGGTACAAATCCCCGCACAGACACAGAGCTGAGCATGGAAGTGTTATGGAATTGTTAGATGAGAATGAAATGTAATTAACAGAGCTGACACAGACACAGAGCTGAGCATGGAACTGTTATGGAATTTAGATGAGATTTGTTTGTGAAGAATGAAATAATTTTTAAATTTATACTTAATATCCCCTATCTCTAACAGAGCTGTGCTGTACTGATGTTATTAGGTACAAATCCCCGCACAGACACAGAGCTGAGCATGGAATTGTTATGGAATTGTTAGATGAGATTTGTTTGAAGAATAATTTCTAGATGTTTCAATAATAATATAAATATATACTCTAACAGAGCTGTGCTGTACTGATGTTATTAAGTACAAATCCCCGCACAAAGTTTATAAAGAAGATATAATAATTTTATACTCAATAATAGCTATATATATCAATAGTCTATACTTATTATCCCTATCCCTGTGCTACTGTAATTAGGTACAAATCCTTGCTGATATTAATAGGCACACACCGATGTAAAGAATTGATTTTTCCTGAAAATTCTCACAGAGCTGTACTGCTATTATACACAGACACAGAGCTGTACTGGAAGATTGGGAACAAGGTTTCAAATCTCACAGACACAGAGCCTTGCTGATATTTCTACAAGCTTCAAATCTACCTATACCGGGAACAAGCCTCAAATCTCACACAGACACAGGGCCATGCTGAGATTTTTTGCTATGCACAATTATTTCTTTACACAAACATGTTGAATTTATTGGGATAATTTTTTTACTATAATATCTTGGACAAGCTTTAAATCCCACACAAATACAGAGTTGAAACTGTCATGGCATAAGGATGAGGAATTGTTAGATGTGAAGAATTAATTATACCCTAACTGTTAGTCACTATCTCAGAGCTGTGCTCTGTACAAATCCCACACAGACACAGGAACTGTTATGAAGGAATGAAATATTAATATCCCTATCTACACAGACACAGAGCCTTGCTGAGCATGAAACTGTTATGGGAATTGTTAGATGTGAAGAATTGATATGAAGGTGAAGAATTGAATGAACTCTAACAAAGCTATGTTGCTGTACAAATCCCACACAGACACAGAGCTGAGCATAGAATTATTATGTAATTGTTAGATGAGAAGAATAAAATAATTTTTAATTTTATACTTAATATCCCTGCTCTACATAGACACAGAGCTGAGCATGGAACTGTTATGGATGTTATGGATATGGATGTGAAGAATTGAATATTCTGTCTCTAACAGAGCTGTGTTGTTTTGATGTTATTAGGTACAAATCCCCACACAGATACAGAGCTGAGCATGGAATTGTTAGATGAGATTTGTTTGTGAAGAATAATTTCTAGATACTCAATATCCCTATCTCTAACAGAGCTGTGCTGTACCACAGACACAGAGATGTTATGGATATAAATGTGAAGAATTAAATGAAATAATATTTATACCTATATGCTCTGTCTCTAACAGAGCTGTGCTGTAGGTACAAATCCTCGCACAGACACAGAGCTGAGCATGGAACTGTTATGGAATTGTTAGATGAGATTTGTTTGAAGAATAATTTCTAGATGTTTCAATAATAATATAATTAAATCTATACTCAATATCCCTATCTCTAACAGAGCTGTGCTGGACCGGAAGTAGGCAAACCGGAAGTGAACCGGAAGTGGACCGGAAGTAAACCGGAAGTAGACCGGAAGTGGACCGGAAGTGGACCGGAAGTGGGTGTGGGTGGCCTCTTGCAGAGGGGTAGCCTCTTGCAGAGGGGTAGGCATAGCCTTAAATTGCACTTCTTAAGTGCCTGATGACAAGTTACACTTGTATAACCAGTTATAACCAGTTTAGCCCAAGATGCACTGTTCCCTACTGGGAAATAACATGTTCTAACATGCATGTTCCAAGATGCAAGAGGGGCACATGACACATCCCGACACAGGGTCACCTGATTGCACTTGTTAAGTGCCCGATGGCACATGACACTTGTATAACCGGTTATAACCGGTTTGTTTTTAAATGCCCGTTACACTTGTATAACCAGTTATAACCAGTTTAGCCCAAGATGCACTGTTCCCTACTGGGAAATAACATGTTCTAACATGCATGTTCCAAGATGCAAGAGGGGCACATGACACATCCCGACACAGGGTCACCTGATTGCACTTGTTAAGTGCCCGATGGCACATGACACTTGTATAACCGGTTATAACCGGTTTGTTTTTAAATGCCCGTTTTCTATCTACTTATTACATAAGAATTGGATACCCCCTCAATTTAATGTTCAATCCCCCTCTAACTAAAATACGAGCCATAATGTAAGACCTAGAGTTGGATACTGTCCCCACGTTTAATTCAGAATCCCCCCCCCCCCGAACCCTGTGTCAATTAAGGCCTAATATGTAAGAGTTGGATATAATAATGTTATTTACCATTCTCATGATTCAAGGTTGTCAGAATTAACTGTTACAAAAACTACAAATCCTGTTCATATTGCCTCCCACGGTTACGCATGCAAGCACGCAGCCTGCGGCGTACTTCAGACACAGTCACTCGCGTTGACACTCTATCTCTTACGTATCAGTGTCAGTTAGCGCCAGGGGGCGGGCCGCCTCGACCAACCCATCGCATGGGATAATTGTCGTCCAGCCACTGTCGCACACCACGGAAATAGTGGGCTGGGCAGCCATCATGTTGGTAAACCATACGCCTTCTTGTTGACAATTCTTCCCTTAGGAAGGAAAAAGGTAAAGGTAAAGTGTTCCCCTGTGCATAGCACCACGCCATGAAGGCGTATAGGGGGTGTGGGGGTAACAGTAGGTGGATTGCTTCGTTCTAGAACTGCCCTTTGACCTACTTTCTCACCTTAATGGATTTCTCTCGTAAGGCATGAGCAGTGTTGCCAACTCCTCACTCGAAAAATCACCAAGGTTTTTGTTTTACGCACTAAACTAACCTACAATAAGAGAAAAATGGACAGAAGAAAAGCTCTGGCATCACTTTTTAAGCTATTTTTTATGCTAACTCGTTTTTTGACCTACATTTGAAATGACTTACGATATTTTCCTATAAGGCTACCTCTCTTTTACTGTAAGGCCGCCCCCCCCTTTCCCCCAGTGTAATCTACTACGACCTGCTAATAGGCTTTTGCTCTCAGCGTAATTTGTTTTACGCACTAAACTAACCTACAATGAGAGAAAAATGGACAGAAGAAAAGCTCTGGCATCAGTTTTTAAGCTATTTTTTACCTTCTGCAAATCTTGCTTTTAGGCCAACTCGTTTTTTGAGCTATATTTGAAATGACTTACGATATTTTCCTATAAGGCTGCCTCCCTTTTACTGTAAGGCCCCCTCCCCCTCTCTCCCCTTCCCCATCTTTTTTTAGTGTAATCTACTACGACCTGCTAATAGACTTTTGCTCTCAGCGTAATCTGTTTTACGCACTAAACTAACCTACAATGAGAGAAAATTAGACAGAAGAAGAAAAGCTCTGGCATCAGTTTTTTTAAGCTATTTTTTTACCTTCTGCAAATCTTGCTCTTATGCTACCTCGCCTTTTGATCTTCATTTGAAATGACTTACGACATTTTCCTATAAGGCTGCCTCTCTTACTGTAAGGCCCCCCTCAGTGTAATCTACTACAACCTGCTAATAGGCTTTTGCTCTCAGCGTAATCCGTTTTACGCACTAAACTAACGTACAATGAGAGAAAATTAGGCAGAAGAGAAGCTCTGGCATTACTTTTTAATCTATTTTTTTTCACCTTCTGCAAATTTTGCTCTTATGCTACCTCGCTTTTTGACCTATATTTGAAATGACTTACGACATTAAACAAAAATATGTTCACTCGAATATGGAGTAGGTTACGAGAATGAGCAGGAAATTGCATTGTGTTGGTTTCGAAATACCGTCCTTTTATCTCTAATGAAATTCTAAAGCTTTTTATTACTTTGAAATACCTGTAATGCGAAAGGGGATTTCGCGTGCTATGAATATTGACGCAATAATGCAAATTCAACAATAGGTAGGCCTTGGGATGACGGAAGTATATATAGTAATGTCAGTTAGCAGCATAGATGCCAGTGATGCAAGTCCTCTTATCTCTAATGAAATTCTAAAGCTTTTTATTACTTTGAAATACCTGTAATGCGAAAGGGGATTTCGCGTGCTATGAATATTGACGCAATAACGCAAATTCAACAATAGGTAGGCCTTGGGATGACGGAAGTATATATAGTGACGTCAGTTAGCAGCATAGATACCAGTAATGCAAATGCATTATTCAAAATGACGTGGCTGAAATGTGGGGGAAGAATCTTCTAGAGCGGATTGTCTCGGATTTCTATTGGTCCACGTTGCGTTGGCTAACATTTCACTTTTGACCTTATTAGAAAACCGTATAAAACTTAAAGCAGTGGTGTAGAAAGTTCTGTTTTTATTTTAAACGATAGTGAAGAGCATTTCTGCAGTATTTTCCAAAAGTAAGTAACTTTGTTTCTTAGCTTGCATGAGTTGGTTTTGATTTATAAGTATGCCTTTGCTTTTGTGAGTTGATTTTTGAAACTGGACCTACAGTTTTAAGAACCACTTGTACCTCTACCGGGTATCGAACTCTTGATTACAAGACAACGACGTTATCGCTGCGCCATCGCAGAGGCTAGTGGAAGTACTGATTGATTTGATGTTTTAAGTCCACTTTATGCACAGTAAGACGAATCGGGGGTGGACCTACAGTTTCAAGAACTACTTGTGGGGGTATCGAAGCCTTGATTACAAGGCAACGACGCTACCGCTGCGCCATCGCAAAGTCTAGTGAAAGTACATAGTTATTCGAATCTTATTTATTTAAAATATTTAGTTTTTATGCATGCTTATTGATATTAAACCTCAAATTAAATAAAATCTGACAACTATATCCAATTATACTTATGGCTACAGAACGAGCATTCGCAAAAAAGTGGCTTGAGATTTTTTTTACCACGTAAACAAAATGGGCGACATGCCAAATATGAACAGGCTATATAGATTTGAGAGAGAGAGAGATGGATAGGAAAAAAAATTAATTAAAATTTAATTTCATGATTGCAACACACGGAACTTAATGATTGATTTATTGATTTAGTTTATTTTACTTTGCGTTTTGTATTTTTTGGCTAATTTGCGAAGATAGGGGATGAGTGATGAAATGGATGAATAGACATTCACAAACAACCAAGCCCGACCGGGATTTGAACCCGGGGCTCTTGGCGTTGCAGTGCGATGTGCTAACCAGTCGGCCGCAGGGTCGGGGCAAACACGGACATACATAAAAATTAAATGTTTGGTGCTGATCACATCACACATTACCAACTATGTATTGGACTTCCCATATGCACAGATATGAATTTATTTTTTGCTTGTTGTAGTGCAAATATGTCGTCTGGGGCCTCCTCCATGGCGCAGTGGTAGGTAGGTTTGTATTCAAGGGTTCGATACTCGCTGGAGGTACAAGTGGTTCGGATAACATTTTAAAACTCTGTAGGTCTAGTCCCGATTCGTCTTACTGTGCATAAAGTGGACTTAAAAAAAATACCAACTTAAATGTGGTCCGGTTCGGGTGACCTAGACCTACAGTCTAAAATATTATTTTTCTCCTCTCTCTCTGGCCAAGATTGTAAATAATTGCAGGAATAATATTTTGTTTCAATATCGAGCTTATATTTAAATTTATACATGTGCGCATGCGCGCAGGGGGTAAATTTTATTTTTTGATCGGGTGGGTTGTAAGGTGAGTGAACATGTAGGAAAAGTACTGGTATATTAATTGATTTATTGATTTAGTTTATTTTAATTCGCGTTTTGCACCTTTTGGCTAATTTGCGAAGATTGGGGGTGAGTGATGAAATGGATGAATAGATATTCACAAACAACCATGCTCGACCGGGATTCGAACCCTGGGGGACTCTTGGCATCGCAGCGCGATGTGCTAACCACTCGGTCACAGGGGTTGGGCAAGTACTGGTATATACATAGATCAAAGTTACATGGTTCTAGACCCCATAGGAGCCGAGAAAATCAACGTCTTGGAAAACGTCTTAAGACAAATATCTTAATCTTTAAGAAAGTCGACTTCCGGTCTGTCAAGATGTTACTTCCGGTCTGTCAAGAAAATTTTCTTAAGACAATTATCTTAAGACGTTTTCTAAGATATTGATTTTCTCGGCTCCTAATTGAGCTAGGATGATGATTGTGGGTTTGTTGGATAGGTTTTGATGATAACTACTCAACTACAAGCAAGCCCCCCTCAATTTGTTTAAGAAATTCGATTTGATCCTAAAAAACACTCTGCATCCTATTGGAGTGCTTTGGATGTGTTTTTAGATTAAAAAAATTTGTAATTGGGGAATGTAGAAAAGCTATTCTTGCTTGTTGGCGATATTTTTTAAAACTGCTCTGTGACTCTCTCGTTCTTCACGTCGTAGGCGAAGGACTTCTCCGCAATCAGGATGACACTGCATAGGGTATCCTCGGGCAAGGCATCGTGGAACTCGCAGACGACCTTGATGTTGGTTCGATCGTTGACCACAACCTTCTTTCTCTTAGATGTGTTGATGACGGTCATGGGTCTCCGTGCTTTGAACTCGCTGGGCGTGTAGTACATGTCCACGCTTCCCTCGGTCACGCGTTTGTAAGCCGAGAACGCTTCGTAAAGTTTGAGGTAATCGTTTTTGGTCACGTCGAGGTTGTAATTCTCGCGCGGGAACACTTCGTTCCTACCGTTCTTCAGATAAACGTTCTTGATCTTGCAGTCGTCGAACTTGCTGGAATCTTTTTCCTGATTCTTGTCCCTCCCGGTCTGAAAGAGCACTACGACGAAATCTGGCATGTCGAACTGTATGTTGTTGAACTGCGTCGTCACGTCGAATTCCATGTGACTTCCCGACGCCAACTTCTGCACGCACTGGTAACCGTGAAAGTGAATCGGCACCTGCGGACTTTTCAAGATCTCCGCTTTGTACTTGAGGGCGTAGTTTGTTTCGTATTCCACCACCGGCATTCTCAATTCCATGCTTCGGATGACGCATTTCGCTGCTTCGGGTAAAGTGTTGGCTATCGGCGTGGTGCCGTCCGGACCCAAAGTAGCGTATCGCATCAGTGCGTCGTTGTCGTTGGCCGCTCTTCGAAACGTAACGCGCAGTCCTCCCTTCCACATGATCTCCTTGTAGTCCGAGAAGAAACCAGGCAGCAGACGCATGGGAAAGAGCACGGTGTGACTTCTCGTCGATATTTTGGTCCCGGCTTCGAATCCCCCGGCCTGATAGTATGCTGCGTCTGTTTTGGATAATTTCAACGTTCCCACGGCCGTCGACGTGATGCCTGGATAGTCTATTCTGTCGATGACGGTGTTGTGTTTCCTCACCTCCACCTGCGAGAACAGGTGAGGCACGAAGTTGTCCACGAGTATCAAGTTTGCTGCTGCGGGAAACGCGTCTCCGCTTTCCTTCTTCACCACGTCGAATTGAAGGTAGAGGTCCGCTCTGTGAGGATGAATGAACCCGTCGCCTACGTCCACGTCGTATTCGATCTCCCTGTTCGCTTCGTTCAGATTGGCGAACGTGCGACGGTTGGGAGGGAAAGATTGCAATTCGTAACTTTCGATTTGCTCCATTTTTTTTTCACTATGTGTGTTATTTATTATACGTTGATCTCCACGATGGCCGTCGTAGTGGCACCTGCGAAATCCACCACCTCTCCTTTCTCGTTCGTCACCACCAACTCTATGTCGTCTATGCGGTTGCGACATACTGGAAAATAGATCGGCGAAGAGGGCGTGTAGATAATCGGTTCCATGAACTCGGAACTTGGTTTGAAAGTGGCTATGATTCCCGTCTGCTTGTGACTTCCCAGTAATCCGTCCGAGGATTTCGTGATCATGCCTTCCGCCACGTTGCAGTGTACGTTCAGAGTTTCGATGGCTAGAAATTTAGGAATATTGACTGCCGTGTGCTTGATGCCGGCTTCGAGTTTGGTGTCATTCTCGAAACCTAAAAGTTCTCCCATGGTGCCCAGGTCCACGGTCTCCGTCGCGGATAGGATTTCCACTCTGTGCGTGACCGAATTTTGAGAAAGGTACGTGCCTTTGGGTAATTGAGCTTGCAAAGTGGAAAGATTGTATTGGCCTGGCGTGACGACGATGTGTTCGCTTCCTACGCTAATTTTGTTGTTGTGCTGCGTAACGTTAGGTATGAGGTACATGCTGTAGAATGCACGCAGAGCCACGGATTTAGGATAGACGATGTCGTCGTGCAACGTGAGTTTCAAGATCGAAGATTCGCTCGTGAGATGGAACACGCCCATCCTAGTGATGCTGTTTGAGGTTCCACAATGCTTTCTGGAAATCTTCCACCGTAGGGTTATTTATTTTAGAGAGAAACGCGAGCACGGAGAGGCAGAGATGACCGCAGTTCACGTCTCCGAAATCTTGAATGCGTTCGTCGTTGTAGTATATGGAGGTTTTGTTCGTTTTCAGATAATGAACTAAATTTGTAGGTGGAACACCTCCGAAAGAATCGAAAACGAATGCTTTATCATCGTTTTTGTGGTAACATATCCAATGCGTGCCTGGATTTTCTTGACCGTCCAAGTTGACTACTCCGCATTCTCTTCTTTTGACGCTTGAAGGTAACGAGTCGGACATGAAAACTCCTCTGAAGTGTTTGATTCGTAACGGTTCGATCAGAGATTCAATGTCTCGGTTGGTGAGTGCTTCTGTTTCTTTTTTTTAAACTTTTTCATCACCCCCTTGCCCCCTTTCTTCTCCATGGCCAGGTTGTGACGTTTCTGTTCTTCCAATTCCGCCTTGTTCTTCTTCGAGTCGATGACGGTTTTCGCGATGGCGGCACTTCCGCCGGCCAAACTTCCAACGGCCCCCAATGCTGCCAGAATGGCCGGGATGCTGAATATGAAACCTCCGATCTTTTGCTGTTTCCGCGAACGCTGCAATCTTTTCAATTGAGGTGTGCTGAGCAGCAATTTCATTCCGTGTCCTTTCGACAAGCAAGAACGTTTCTTCTCGCGCTGTTTCTTGGTGAGTAACCCATCGAGAGCACCTAGATTTTTTAGATTCGAATATGGTATCTGGTACACGACACCCTTGGGCTTCATGTTAATGCTCTATGTGTTATTTTCACGATATGTTATTTATATATATATTCTGAGATTTTTCTTGTGTAATTTTTTTACGGTATGTTATTTATATATTTTCAAGGCCTCGCAGTCGTTACACAAATTCTATTACGTGCTTCGTTTTCTTGCCAAGAAGTTCCTTTGTCCCCTTGTACACGATTCGAGTTTTGTTCTCGATTAAAATAGATAGCTTCTCGTCGGATAACATGTTAGCGTATCGATCTGGTAAAAATAGACTGTATTGTGCGTTGAGCAACAGACGTACCTTGGGACCATACTGGGTAGAAACGATTGAAGCGGAAGTTATCGTGTAAGGTTTGTCGACTTCCAATTCCTGAATTTTTACATACTCGACTGACAAATTTAGCATTTGTTTTAATGCTTGGAGGTCACTTATTTTTTCAGTTGTCATATCGAAGAAGAGAAATTTTCAGTGTGTGTGTTAGAGAAATTTAATTTTTTTTCACGATGTGTGTTATTTATATATACCGAAGATTATTTTTTTTCACGATGTGTGTTATTTATATATCAAGTTTTTTTTGACACGTATATATATTATTATTTTTTTAACAGAGGAAGAAAGTCCGTGCTTCGGAAAACGCGATGATGTGCGTAATGATATCTTCCGTCTCCTGCATAGACTTGTACCAATCATCAGTATACCATCTTCTTCCGTGCCTTGCCTCGTGCAATTCATCTAACCTATCGTTTAATTTCTCCCCTGCAGCCGAAAGCAGAATGTTGAGATCACCACACCTCAGGCCACTGATCTCCCGAAGATGGTCCTTGAGAACTATTTCACAAGGGATGCGAAATTCCGGCGTTGTTTTTGCCATGATTACAAGTTTCCCTACATCTCTGTTTACTACTTTTTGAATATTTTAGATAGTAGCTCGGGTGGCAAATCAGTTATACGAGACATGTTGTTATTATTATTATTTTTTACTCTATGTTATTTATATACCCCACCCCAATTTTTGTTTCGTGTTCATGGCGATGGTGGTACCCAGTGCGGCGACCCGTTCACCCAGCGATGCGTCTCTGCTCACGAACCTTTCGAAAGCTGCGTGCTCTAACTTTCTGTCTGCTTCGTGACGTGCATCCAGATCCGTCTGCGTGGTGTTGTAGGCGATGTCGTGATCTTTGCATGCTGCGTCCAACGGATTCACACCCTTGTCTCCTCTCTCCAATCTTTTCTCGAGTTTGGTACCCGGTCCGCAGTACTGGTAGCCAGGTAGATGCATCTCGAAAGGTAACTTGTTGATAATGTCGTTCACGAGTCCCTTTCCTTCGGCCACGTTCCAAAATTTCGGAGGCAGCGTGTTGATGATTTTGATCAGGTAACCTATGCCCTTGTCGTCGTTCACGATGAAGTTGGAAAGTTTCGTGCTGATCATGTCCACGATGCCAACCTTCTCGTTGTAGAAATTACGATTGCCTGCATTCTCTTCGCCGGCTATCACCAACAATCGGTCCACGAGTTTCCTAACGTCGTCCACCCAAACAAATTCTTTGGGTAACGTGTTGTAGCGTTTGACGCCGCTGCCCGTTTTGACCTGGTTCCAAATCGGTTTGATAAGATTCCTGTACTTCTCGCCGCTGCTCGATTTCACCCTATTCTGCGAGGCGTCGTTGTTCTGGTACAAGGCATCCGTCATGATCAGAATTTCCTTGTAACTTTGGTAATCTTCGTCGGTGTAATCTTTCGGCTGCTTTTTGGCGACGAGTTCCCACAGTCCCACCGTACCCGGATACCTGTTCCAACTATCCTTGTCGCCTAAATTGACTTTAATGTCGTTGCCTTCGAAGGTCACCTTCGATTTCCCAATCTTCCACACCACACCGCCGCCTTCGCTGGTTTCCATGCTGGGATACAATCCGAACACTTCATCCTTGTCGAATTTCCCCGTGCTCAGGTAGTCTCGTGCCAAAGGTCCCAACTCGATTTTATCCGAAGACGACGTGCTGCCTATGGCTCGACGTCGTGCCGGTGCATCCTTCAGTTCGAACGGCGTCGAAGGAATGCTCGAAATGGGCGTGGGTACGGCGTAACTTTTAGCTGCGAGCGGTACGAGTTCATTAATCAAATTTTTATTTTGTTCCGTGACACTTTTAATTTCTTTACCTAGACTGCTGATGGCATCGATCACAGGTTGATCCTGACGTTTCTTCTCTTCGTAGAATCCGCGATTCTCTGATTTCCAACCTTTGAAGCGTTTCGCGAGGTAATCGCGAAGCTTGAGATTTTCGTCTTCGATTTTTCGTTTCGTCATGACGTTATTTATATACGTCGTTTCTCACAACGTTGCAACGTTTAGAAAGTCGTTGATTTTGTTTCTGTATTTTCCATTGTTGGGTTTTCTCGTCATGTCGATCGTCACAAATCCGAAATCGTCACCGTTCCAGCAAGTAGAGCAGCCTTCCGAAAATTGATTGTAGTTCATGTCTCCGCCTACGTAGTCATCGTACGCATGCTTGAGGTTGGTGTGATCTTGACGAAACAAACATATGAAATTAGCGTTGTCGCGTACTAACTGTTTTGGAATTTTGGAAAACGTTTGAGCTAGGTAAAAGCAATCCATTCCTTTGTGACGACCTTGCGTGAAAAAGTTGCGAATTTCATTTTGATTTTCCAGGATGGCGTCGTCGAACACAACAACTGAATTTTCACGACAATCGTCGAGCGGTTTTATTTCCGAGGCGAATGTTGCAATGTCCAGACCATCGTACAGTTTCATCAGTTGCTGGTATTTGGATTGCTCCAAACTTTTCGAGAACACGTACAGGTGCCTGTTCTTCCAATTTAACCAATTCGGTGCGAGGAGAAAATTGTCCACGAGCAGTGTCGTTTTCCCACACCCCGAAGGACCTACGATCAGACAGCGGATGCTGTCGGGAAGCAACTCGCCGTTCTTTTTTTTTCTCGTTTGACTTTCCGGATCCGGTAGACGCTTCACCACGTTCCACGTACTCACAAGATCACCTCGTTCGCGTCGATCCAACTCTTTTCTGGAAGTCCCAGCCATTTGACAAACAGTTTGTCACCTTTCCTACGCAATACTTTCTCGATGAGGTACGTGTCGGGGTGTTTCGTTTTAGAGAGTTCCTCTTCGTAAAATCTTCCTTTCAAAATCTCGCCGCTACTATCTTTTATTATATACGTGTGTCGGTTTCCGGGTAGAACTCGAACCACCGTAAAGAGTTCCGTGCTCCAATTTTTTGTGAATCCCTTCTCGAAGGTGCGTTTGAATTTGCTGATCCTCACCCGGTCTCCAATTTTGTATTTAGCTTTTTTTGTCGTGGGAGTGTACTTTGGACAGTAAACGGTAGAAATTAAACGCTGCTCGTCAGATTTGGTAACGTCAGCTGGCTTCATGCCTATCGTTCTGTGTACTGTATCATTATAGGTGTCGACGAGTTCCGGCAGGATGTCGACCCATTTGTAATTTCCCCGAAGCGTGAATTGTTTCCACATGTGTGTTTTCAAGGTTCGATTGAATCTTTCCACGATGCTGGCTTTGATGTGACTGAAGGTCGAGTAATGTTGAACGTTGTGTTTCCGAATAAACTTTTGGAATACGGCGTTGTAAAATTCTTTACCGTTGTCCGTTTGCAGAAACCGTGGTCGTCTGCCACCGCTTTCGCGAAAAATTAATTTGAATGCTTCCGTGACGCACGTTCCCGTTTTCGCCTTCAAAGGTAGAGCCCATGCGAATTTCGAAAACGTGTCTATGACGGTGAGAAGGTACTTGTTGCCCTTGTTCAATTTATGCACGTTTTTCAAATTGCCGCTACTCATCTCCACGAGGTCACTTTGCCAGAGGTCGTCGATGCCCTTGGTTACCACAGCCAAACGTTCGTAGTTACGGCGTGCAGGTTTATGCAATTCTTCGACGATGGCTTGCCTAGACATTTTTTTAGAGATTACGTTTCAAGAGAAGCACAAGCGTGATGGGATTCAAAGAGGGTGGCACTTCGCTCGTGTTTTGAATGATCAGCTTATCGCCGGCACTCACGTCGAAAACCGTGAGATCTTCGTCTTCGTGTATTTCATATATGTTGCGCGTTTCGTTCCAACGTGCCAGAGGAATGTTTCCTGCTTTCTGGACACCACGATTCGATATCAAAGTCATGGTGGGAACGCTAGCTTTTCTACCGTGAGACCAGTACGAAAATTCGTTTATCTGAATCGTGCCATCGAGGAGAAACTTGTAGTACGGATGATAAGGATGCAACATGTACAGTTTGTTACCTTCGACGAACGTGGAGATTCTCTGTTGATTGGGTACGCTGTTGATTTCGATGGCTTGCAAGGTGAACAATTTGGCGAATTTAGTGTCGACGCCGAGCAGATTACTGTGAACTTGTCCGAGTTTATTTTCGATGGGCAGCAAATGCTCGACTATAGTATCCGTTACGGTAGAAAACGACGGTTTGATTTTCACTTCCACGTTCAACTGCTTGTAGTTTTCGTTGAGTTCTTGCAACTTGGCACCGAAAGAGGCCAGCGTCAATTCCTGCGTGGATTCCAGCACTCCAACTTGATCTCTGATGTTGACGACAATACTCTGAAGGTTCTCGACTTGATTCAATTTCGAGCTCTTCTCGGTAAGATCGTTCACGATGCTTCGCATCTCGGTAAACTGCATGTGAAGATCGGCGACGCTCTGCGAAGTGGGCAGCGTCGACACCAGCGAAGCAAGTTCGTCTCGAATCTGTTCCACGTTCGCCGTTTCCGTTTCCAATCGTTTCAGCATACGTGATATGTTCCTTTTCAAAGCGTGCAATTCTTTGGAGGTGGGGAGATTGGCCACCCTACTCTCGAGATCGCTCAATGAACTTTTGATGTCGCTCGATTCGGATAGTGCCGTCACCGCCGTTTTCAATTTTTCCAAATCTTCGCTCGAAGGTACGCTCGTCCGTAACGATTCCAAGTCACCCTGTATGTTGTCGAGTACGTGATGAAAATGAGCGAGATTCGTTTCGACGTTCAAATTTTCTAAATATTCGATTTTATGCTGAACCGTGCTCAACGTGTCTTGAATGCTCGTCAACGCTCTCGCTTCGGCGTGAATATTTTTAATTTCTTCGTTGATCAATTCCAAGGACGCCTGAAGCGTAGCGATGGTGGTTTGAATGTGTTCGAAATCTTGATAGGCCTCCAATTGAATTTTTATGTTCGCGACGCTTTTACCGATGACCTGCAGTTCGTCCGACGATGGTAGGTTCGTCATTGTATCTTCCAAAGTCTGCAACTTGGATTTAATTTCTTCCAACGTGCTGGTGAATTCTTCTTGTAATTTGGAAACGACGACATGCAAGCGTTCTACATCAATATCCTTCACCACAGTTTGAAGTTCAGAGAAATTTTTTTCGATTGCGGAAGTTCGTTCTTCGATTTCGAGTTTCAATTTTTCCAAATCTTCATTTTTCGATTGAAATTGCTGTAATTTGGCCAAATCATTTTGAAGCGAATCCACGCTCAACTGTATATTTTGAACGCTGTCGTAAGAAGGTACGTCGACATAATTTTTTATGAGCGTCTTCAGTTCGGAATCGATTTTCAGAATGGGGTCGAGACATTGCGTTTGGAGCGTAGCGATTTCCGACTCTAAACTTTTGTTTAAGGTCTCCTGCAAAGCGATCAAATCGCTCCTCAACTTTTTAATTCGGACGTCCAACATGAGAATCTCTTCTGCGTGGTCTACACGCTTGGTGTTGCCGAAAATGTCGTTAGGCATTTTTGGTTAACGGTTATTTATAATAGGATAGACGATTCGTAATTCTACGAAGAGAGGAATGAGTTTATCGTAATCTCCTAGGAGTTGAACGTAAAGATAATCTCCTGCAGAAACATCGTACGTAATGTTAGAAAGCATCTTGTCGTGCTTGATTCGAAAAATGTTCTTGCCGGTAGATATTTTGATTTCGCCTACGTTTTTCCGGATTCACGGTGATTTGAAGTTTCCCACCGATCGGAATTTCGTAAAAATGTAAATTGTTGTTGAAGACGTAAAACATCTTGCCCACATCATCATCCAATTTCGTCCAAATACTGTTGAGATGAACAATCAGTAGACCATTGAGTTTAGTTAACATGGAAGGTAGATCTGTCGTCGTGCGGTGTACAGCCTCCATGTTGGTTTGTTTTCGAAAACCAAAAAGATTCATGCTGGTTATTTAAGAAAAAAATTGAGAACATATCTAATATAAACACCACCACAAATAGTAACTTCATCTATGGTAGATTATTTATGGTTTTGGGGTCTAATATAAATAACACCACAAATAGTAACTTCATCCATGGTAGATTATTTATGCTTGGGGGTCTAATATAAATAATTACTACAAATAGTAACTTCATCTATGGTAGATTATTTATGGGTTTCGGGGTCTAATATAAATAACACCACAAAAAAAATGTGTGCAATTTAGTAACTTCATCTTTTTTTCTTAGCAAAAGAATGGAGAAGAAGGAAGCGAAACGTGCATGCGACCAATGTGGGAAATATATATCCATCTCTCACTTGAGTAGACATCGGAAGGATGTGCATGGGGAAGGATCAAGTAAGAGAGAGCTCGATGTTGACGATCAAGCACCACGAAAGAAGCAGAAGAGTGCCGGCGAAAGTATTCGTAATATTTTAACCGAGGAGACTTTCCAATCTGAAGAAACATCTGATCTAAACAACTTTTTTCGCTCGGTCAAAAGCAAGTTAATTTCGTCTATCACCGAAGCTTTGTTGCAATGCTCGTTGAAAATCCACCTCATCGTTTCCGTCATTTACGAAAACGTAAAAAAAGAGCGAGAAACTTTCCATCATTACACTGGTGTAAAGAGCCTCCACGCCGCCGACGTCGATGAGGTGGATGCCATTTGCAACCAGATGTTTGACGCTTTGTTGAACAAGCACGAGACTTTCCAAGAACGTGGATCGGGTTGGACACTTTGCGGTTCGCCTCACACTTTAACTTTGAAGGTGGCACGATACAACCCGATGGGAGCATCCAGCTACATCGATTTGCCTCGGGAAATAGCCGCTAAGAAAGCCATCATCAACATTCAAAATGAGGATAACAGATGCTTTTTGTGGTGCATCATTGCCGATCATCACCCAGCCAATAATAACAAACATCGTTTATACCACTACAACAAGCCAGAATATCTCTCAGAATTTGAAAAACCTATGGCTGGCATTAATTACCCCGTAAATCTACGAGACATTAGTAAATTTGAGACACAGTACAAGACAGATAAAAACGAAAGTATAGCAGTACACATATTCGGATTAGACAAAAACAACACCATCTACGTTCTCAGACACAACAACATTAAAAGTAATCGCGTCATCAGATTACTCCTGATCGAAGATGATGATAATTATCATTACTGTCTAATTCAGAATCTTCCAAAATTAACAAGAAGTCAAATTACCACAGATCACCATAAAATTCGAGTATGCGACAGATGCCTGAGTATATTCTACGGTCGAGGAAAAAATAATGCTGATGAAGAACTCCGAGATCATCATGAAATGTGTAGTAAACATCCGGCTACGGCTATCAAAATGCCTTCTCGAGACATGACATTTTCCAACTACAAGGCGTTACTCTGGCATCCCGTGGTGATATGCGCCGACTTTGAAAGTTTCCAACTTCCACTCGCCACATGCAAACCAAATCCCAGCGTATCGAGCACCACCGAAATTCTACATCACGAAGCCTGCGCTTTTGGATTGATGGTCAACAACACAGGCAATGTTATTTTACATCGTGGCAATGATGCTCCACAAAAATTCATTCAAACCTTGAAACAGATGGCCATACAATTCGCTCCTGTACTAAGAGAAGACAAAGCAATGGAGCCTCTTACCCAGGAAGAGAAGGAAGCATACGACCTTGCCTCTCAGTGTGATGCGTGCGAATGTAACTTCACCCTCGAAAATATCAAAGTTCGCCACCACAATCATCACACGGGAAAATATGTGGCCCCCCTGTGTAACAACTGTAATATACAAATCAAGAAACCGAAATTTATTCCTGTATTCATTCACAATTTGGAGGGCTACGACGCCAAAATCTTCATAAAGGAGATGGGATGCGACGCTCAACCCATTAGCGTCATAGCTCGCACCAACGAGAAATTTATTTCATTCAGCAAGATGGTGGACGTTGGAAATGGCAATCACGTAGAAATTCGCTTCTTGGACTCCTACAACTTTCTGTCTTCGAGTTTGGCGACACTCGCGTCTCAACTCACCGACGATGATTTGGTCGCCACCAGGAAATGTTTCGGCGACCAACATTTAGCACTGTTGAGACGCAAGAGTGTTTACCCGTACGAATACATGACGGATGCTTCCAAATTCTCAGAAACATCGTTACCACCGAGAGAAGCATTCCACAGTCGTCTTAGCGACACCTGTTGCAGCGAAGAGGACTACCATCATGCTCAGCTCGTCTGGTCTACATTCTCTTGTCAAACCATGGCCGACTATCACGATCTGTATCTGAAGCTGGATGTTACGCTATTGAGCGACCGTTTTCATCTCCATCGCTCGAGAGGAATGGCAGCATATGGTTTGGACCCCGCTTTCAGCTACACCACACCGGGTTATTCTTGGCAGGCGATGTTAAAATCCACGAAGGTGAAGATAGAACTCATCAAAAACATCAATCAACTTTTGTTTGTCGAAGAGGCAAAACGCGGTGGAATCGTCCAGTGTCCCCTTCGATACGTCAAGGCCAACAATCCATATGTTGCCGATTTCGATGCAGGGAAACCGACAAACTTCTTGGCATACTGGGACATGAACAACCTGTATGGTTATGCCATGTCCGAGACTCTGCCCATCGGAGAATACGAGTGGATGAGCGAGCAGGAACTTCAAGATTGTTTGGAATGGGGCGAAGATCATGAAAATGGATGTTTCCTGAAAGTAGATTTGGAATATCCTGCATCGCTTCATCGAGAACACCATGGATTTGCGATGGCACCTGTGATGGAAACGGCTCCGGAGAAGAAGCTGATGCTCACCTTCAAGAGCAAGAAGAATTACGTGGTGCATTATCGTCTCCTACAATTCTACCTCCAGCATGGATTGGTTTTGAAGCGCGTGCACTCGGGATTGAAGTTTAGACAGACCAGGTGGCTAGCGCCCTATATCGACGGCAACACTCAACGTCGAGCATCAGCTTCTTCTTCCGCAGACAAAGACCTATACAAATTGATGAACAACAGCATCTACGGCAAGAGCATGGAAGATGCGAGGAAAAGAAGAAATATCAACTTGGTCTCCGACCCGAAGAAAATAAACAAGCTCGTCGCTCAGCCCACGTACAAGAACTTCACAATACTGAGCGACACGTTGGTATTGATCGAACGTGCTCTCCGCCACATAACATTCGACAAACCAATCGCCGTGGGAGTCGCGATCCTCGAGTTGTCGAAGCTGGCCATGTACAAGTTTCACTACGACGTCATGAAACCACGCTATGGAGAGGCGATCGAGGTGGCGTACACCGACACGGACAGCTTCGTGTACAACATCCGCACCGATGATCTATACGAAGATCTAAAAAGCATCAGCCAGCATTTCGACTTCTCGAACTATCCCAAAGATCACGCTCTCTTCGACGACAGCCAGAAAATGACGATCGGGAAGATGAAGGATGAAGTCAACGGCCGCATCATCGCAGAGTTTGCTGGTCTTCGAGCGAAAATGTACGCCATCAAAATTCAGGATGAGACCGAAATAAAAAAGGCAAAAGGGGTGGGGCGTTCGAGCACAAACAAACTAACCATAGAAGATTACAAGTCGTGCTTGTTCGACAAAGAAATCAAACGCATGACCGAACATCGAATCACGAGCACCATCGACCAGTTGCATACATCCGCGATCAACAAAGTGGCGCTTGATCCCCACGACACCAAATTAAGGTTGCTGGACTGCAACATCCACACCCGAGAATGGGGATGCCATGACGAGGAAGAAACCTGCTCGCACCATTAGACTTCTTCATCAAAAAAGTACGTATTATTTCTTGCACCACTTTTTTTTAAAAAAAAAACAATTATTCGCACTTATTTTTGCATTCACATTTTTTTTATATTTTTCTATTATTTTTTTAAAAAAAAACAATCATTCACACTAATTTTTGCATTCACACTTTTTTTATATTTTTCTATCATATTATGTACACTATTTTGAGGATATTTTTTTATTTCTTTCAGATGCTGCACCCCTTACGGAAACTTTTTTAGTTCTTACACATTCTATTCTTAACCAAAAAATTTTTCTTCTCTTCAATCATAAAACACACACATTACACACGGAGGTCCTCTGTAGGGAGTCATGGGGGGGTTTAAAAAAAAAGAACCCATGAAACTCTACAAAGGCATGGCTTTGTTAGCCGTGGCCATTAGAACTGTGTTGGGCACCACGCACCCCTGGCGGGATATTTTCTTTTTTTGGGTGCCAGGGATTTCCTTAACAAAAAATAAAAATTTTGATTATCACACACACACATTGTAGAAGATCACACCTGAGAGTTTTAATAACAAAACATTGTGGCAGATTACGCTGAGAGTGCAAGGTCGTGGTAGATTACACTGAGGGACCTTACAGTAAGAGGAGACGGCCTTATAGGAAAATGTCGTAAGTCATTTCAAATATAGGTCAAAAAACAATATTAGCAAAATTTGCAGAAGATAAAAAAAAATAGATTAAAAAATAATGCCAGAGCTTCTCTTCTGCCTAATTTTCTCTCATTGTAGGTTAGTTTAGTGCGTAAAACGGATTACGCTGAGAGCAAAAGCCTATTAGCAGGTTGTAGTAGATTACACTGAGGGGGGCCTTACAGTAAGAGAGGCAGCCTTATAGGAAAATGTCGTAAGTCATTTCAAATGAAGATCAAAAGGCGAGGTAGCATAAGAGCAAGATTTGCAGAAGGTAAAAAAATAGCTTAAAAAAACTGATGCCAGAGCTTTTCTTCTTCTGTCTAATTTTCTCTCATTGTAGGTTAGTTTAGTGCGTAAAACAGATTACGCTGAGAGCAAAAGTCTATTAGCAGGTCGTAGTAGATTACACTAAAAAAAGATGGGGAAGGGGAGAGAGGGGGGGGGCCTTACAGTAAAAGGGAGGCAGCCTTATAGGAAAATATCGTAAGTCATTTCAAATATAGCTCAAAAAACGAGTTGGCCTAAAAGCAAGATTTGCAGAAGGTAAAAAATAGCTTAAAAACTGATGCCAGAGCTTTTCTTCTGTCCATTTTTCTCTCATTGTAGGTTAGTTTAGTGCGTAAAACAAATTACGCTGAGAGCAAAAGCCTATTAGCAGGTCGTAGTAGATTACACTGGGGGAAAGGGGGGGCGGCCTTACAGTAAAAGAGAGGTAGCCTTATAGGAAAATATCGTAAGTCATTTCAAATGTAGGTCAAAAAACGAGTTAGCATAAAAAATAGCTTAAAAAGTGATGCCAGAGCTTTTCTTCTGTCCATTTTTCTCTCATTGTAGGTTAGTTTAGTGCGTAAAACAAAAACCTTGGTGATTTTTCGAGTGAGGAGTTGGCAACACTGCTCATGCCTTACGAGAGAAATCCATTAAGGTGAGAAAGTAGGTCAAAAGGCAGTTCTAGAACGAAGCAATCCACCTACTGGTAACGCCCCACACTTTCTTGATCCGGTCGTGAGTGGGGTGATGTGATCAGCATCACGCCCCTGACCGCCTTTACCCCCCAGGGTTTCCCCCAGGTACCCATGTCATTCGACGCTGGGTGGGCGCCGGGGCCGCTTCCATCGTTAGAAAAGTTCCCGGATTTGAACCCGGGACCTTGATCATGGTAGTCAGACGCGTTACCGACTGAGCCACCGCGGCCTTAGGAAGTATTCGAAGGTAAAGCCGTTTAGGTTTTGTGGCAGAAAGAATGGCCCCATCACATGATTGTGAATAATTCCCATCCACACATTTAGTGAGAATTTTCTCTGGTGAGCCTTTTCTTTAGATTTTCTTGGGTTATGACACTTAGGGGCCCAAAAATGCGCATTATGAAAATTCGTAATACCATCGCGGTTGAATTTGGATTCGTCCGTCCACAGAATTCTTCAGTGTCGGTATGGACAAAATGGACAAAAATCCATCTTTCTGACAAGATCTCCCTCCTCAATAGCATGCACTGGCGTGTAATGGTATGGATACAGTTGTGATGTATGCACAGTGAACCAGACTTCCCATTGAGTTAAGCCAAGTCACCTCGCCACAGTTCTTGTTGCCGTTTGCTCGAAAACACTGCACGATTTCCTCCTCTTCGACAGAATCATGAACTTGGGGCCTGCCAAGCATCATCACCTTGACGTCGTTGAACCGATCCCGTTTCTCGAATGTCTTTCTTTCTCATGTCTAATCCTTTGAATCTATATATCTATTTATTTTTATATTTTCCTACTTTTTCGGTTAATAGCATAGCGACGATAAGGATGAATGATGAGTGATGAAATGGGCAATGGGCGAAGATTAAAATACATTCATGAATGAACAGGGTTAGAACCCGAGACATCTGACCCATGCGATTTTTTAAAGACAATTTGCATATATGAAACATGGGGAAATGAAAATATAATTAATTATTATTATTTTATATGAAAGGGGAAAATGGGCGAAAATGGCAACACTGAGTTACCAGCCAGCTGCTGAAGGAAATAAACGAAACAACCAGCTGTGATCTATCTGCGTTGGAAATCCGGGTCTCCATTATTGCACAACACTCTGCAACCTTTCGTTCTGACGTCACTAGATACTAATTTTATTCATAGACTGAATGCCCAAGTTGTTAGGTTAAGCTAGCTAGGTTTAGTTCTCTTAGCACAATTAATACATTTGCAGTGCATTTATGCTAATATAATAATATACCTAACCTAACAACGTAGGAATTTGTCCTCTGACGTCAGAACACAAGGTTGCAGAAGTGTTGTGCGCAAAGGGAAACCTTGCAAATCCACCTACTGTGATTAATAGCGAGTGATATCACATGTTGATGATTTTGTAGGTTCAAGTCTCATCCACTCTTAAGGTCAGGTATTATATTAGGATCAGCATAACAGGGAGAATGAAATAGATATTACTCATTTTTGGGATGATTGTGTACTTTTCAATAGTAGTATCATAGAGGAACTCGTATTTAATTTCTTGTATGGTAGTATCATGAAATAAATTTAGTAAGGTAACCTTACTTTACCTCATGGTAGCATTAAAAGTGTTGCTATTATTTGGCGTGTGTTTTGAGTAGGAACGTTGTCGATACATATTGGAAAGTACTCGTTGTCAGAGAAGGGGGGGCGGTCTGTCACCGCCCCGAAAATTTCGTTGAATATTTTTTTGGTAACGGCGGTGCGATTTTGCACAAACGAATGTTTTCATTTTGACAGGAGAAAGTACTTACGGAATTAAGTTGCTATAGATTCTTAGGTACTACTTTACTATACCTGACACACCTGGGAATCATTTCTTTCGCACTTTTTTACATTGCTAACGTCCTATTCTGCATTCAGGAACACTTATTTAGGTGAAATAATTGAATTTGTTAGGAAAGTAATGTATATTTCTTACATTTACGAGTACTTACTGTTCTTGTTTATTTCCACACACAACATGGCGATAGCTTACCGTTGATCGTTCCTTGAGCCAGAAAAACCATTGACGTTAGCCCAAAAATTCACGATAGCCCCACAAACCATCACGGGGACGAGGTATGCCTACTAGGTTAGGTTAGGCCTGTTAGGTTTGGTTCCATTAGCACTCCTTTCGTTGAATTTAGCATATATGGACAATACGAGAGCGTATTGTGCTCTCGTGCAGAAAGCAAATGGCAGCAGCAGCAATAGCGCGTCGGAAATAGATTTTCGTAGAAAACCACATGCATTCGCATTAAAATGGATGAAAACTACATTCCCGAACATCAACAACGCTACAGAAAATGATTTGCGTAAGTACTTTTTCCTGTAAATTAGAAGAAATCTGTCTCAGGTATAGTAAAGTGTTACCGATTCTTGAAAGGCCGTGGATGTATTTTTTCCATCGTTCAATATATTTGACCGCAAATACATGCATATTTCAAGAAAACTATGCTTGCCTAACCTTTGCGGAAATGGTTCGTGGGGCTATCCGTCAATGGTTTTTGGGGTTTGAACCCTGGAAAAATCAGGTACAAGTCTGTTATAGGGAAAACGCATGTCACTCGTCCATTTCGTCTTTTAGTACATTCGTACTTATCTAGTATGCATTGCAAAACATTATTTAAGGTGGGATTTTGCTTTTTTCCATGAAAAAATCGTATTTTTTCACATTACGAGTATTTATTGTTTGTTGCTTTTTCAGTTCTGTTACATGCAATATGGCGGGCAAATCTTGGCTAGCGTTGTCTATCATTTATGGGTATGCAGTGTTTCAAACCATCTTAACCGAAAAATTCCTACTTTCGTGTTACAGATGTTTTCTTTTTTTCCAGGTTCCAAAACCCCACGAACCATGCACGGATAGCCCCACGAACCATGCATGCATAGCACCCGGTACTTGTTTACTATCCTTCGGACATATTTATTTGTTTTTACAGAAGAAACTACTTACCGTAATAAGGTCCTGTACCATTGTCGAACATCGGGAAGGTGTTTTGTGTGATGTGGGAATGTTTCATAGCTGAAATTCATGTTGTTCGTTGAAAATTAATTTTCCGACGGAGAATAGCTAGCCCCACAAACCATTGGCACGTGGATAGGTTAGTTCTGTTAGGTTAGGAAACATAGTTAAAATTTGGTGTCGTGTTAGTATCAGGATCTAGAAATTGGAAATAATTGCGAACCATTGGCGCTAGCCCCACGAACCATTGGCATGTGGTTAGGTTAGTTCTGTTAGGTTAGGAAACATATTTAAAATTTGGTGTCGTGTTAGTATCAACAACGTTGATACACCTTCAGGAATGTTCCGCGAAGCAAATACGTAAGTACCAATGTCAAAAATTGACGAAATGAAAAAATTAGAGGTGTCCGAAGGATAGTAAATTTTTACCATGGAGGCAAGAGCTTTTGTGCATCGCAGAGACATTAATGTCGAAAAATACATGTTTTACCGGCCGAATAAATTGAACGAAGGGAGAAAACACTTCCACGACCTTTCAAAAGTCTACAGAAACTCAGTTCCGTAAGTACTTTCCCCTGTAAAATTGAAGAAATGTGTTTTCCCTATAACAGACTGTTACTGTTTTATGTAACAATAAGATAGTTCAAGGCGTGGAAACCTCAAATAACAGAGTTATTTGGCCCCAAAATGTGACTTATCCCGGAGTACGTACACTTTTCTTTTTTTTTATTATTCTTTTTATGTGTGAATATCCGTTGTATGCACACATAAACAGCATAAAAATTAGCTCTTGCTACCTGCACCAAATGTTACAAAAACTAAATTACTAACAACAACAAACCTATCAAAGATTTCAAATTATGAAAAGCTTAAACCTTTTCTTCTGCAACTGAAATACACACACACACACACTCACTCTTTCTCCAGGGTCTCACTTGAAAATTTCACACACCTAGAATTTCCATATACTTTCCTTTTCACCATAAGTTAAGAAGAAATACTATGGTAGTATAATACTGCACAGTTTCACAGTACAGAATGAGTAAAGCACATGCATGTACCATAGGATTTGCACTGCAATTCATTGTCTGCAGTAAAGCTCTCAATGGCACCATATAATGTAACCACATGCAATGGTGTATGTAAGTTTACGCATCGGTAGTAAGTGCTCTTTACGTTCCAAATAAACATTTTGGATGTAATTTGCTTTCATAACTTGAGAAAGTTTACTGAACTAACATAACATGGCAATATTTTAATAGAATACCTAATCTTTTTCATTAGTCAATAGAAAAGCTTATACATCAAAAGTTGGAAGTTGGTACATCAGAAAAAAATTAATTTAATTTTCATATATTGTGGTAGCTACTGATTTCTATTTATCTTAAAGCTGATTTTTGTTTTTATTTTCAGGTCCAGCATAATGGCTGCTCTGATAATAATATCCCTCGTGCATCTTCTTCACATTGTTTATGGGCTTACCTCATACCAGCCAGAGCAGATCCATCTATCATATGGTGGTAAGTGGTAGGTTGAGGCCATGTATGGCAAGTTGGCAGATTGTCTGTGGAGGGTATGCACAGATGAAAGCCATAATATTCCTAACCCCAACAGTTTATGTATTCAGGTGAGATCAACTGATTTGGCAGCTTTCTTCTTTGATTTGTACCTCAACTCAGAAAAGGTGCCAAAATTGGGGGGAGGGGGGACAAGGACAGTATATTTCCCTTTGTAGAAAAAATTTAGCATAGTGTGTGATCCCCTTGCCGCCACTATAGATAACATATGTTGGATTAACATGTTATTTCTTTCAGATGATCCAACTGAAATGGTAGTAACATGGACTACAATGAATGATACAGGCTCATCTATTGTAGAATTTGGCATCAAGAGACTTGATCAAGTTACATATGGTGAACCAATTGTTTTCGAAGATGGTGGAGAGGAGAAAAGAAAGCAATATATTCACAAGGTCAAGTTGCATGGATTACAACCAGGAAAGAAATATAGTAAGTTTCAAAATTGTCAACTCCCCTTATTTTCTGTTATATTTTATGTTTTATCTTGGGATGCAGGACTAGAATAAATAATGTTCCTGATTTGAAATGTATATTACTCACATTTAATGGAACCCAAGTGCACAGACCAGGGGTCCCAGGTTTGAATCCAGGTTTGGCCTGGGCATGGGTGTTTGTGAGTGTTCGTTCATCATATCAGGACTCATCCCCATCTTCGCAATTAGCCAAAAGTGGCAGAAAAGCAAAGTAAGGTGCATTTTGCTACCATGTTTTGTCATGAAATGATGTGAGATAAACTCAAACATGGAATTAGGGTTTCTTTACCAATGCAACACCTTCTGAGGTCTGGATTACCCTGAGAGTTATGCAAATCATGGAAATTTGATTAATTCTGCTGTAAATATTTGAGAAGCAAATGGACTCCTTTGCACAGAAATAAACTTAATACTCTAATAACTATGTGAATATGCTATTAGAAGAGAAATGTTTATGAATCAATTTTGGGTTTTTATTCACTATTTTAACACCAAAATGCCATTTTTATATATGGATTTTTATTTATTTTATATACAGATTTTTTTTTTGTACTGCAATCTTGATCTTTTAATCAACATAAATATGTGCTCTTGTGACAAGCAATGTTTTCCAACTGTAGACTCGGACTTGCTGATGAAAATGGTGTATCCATGTTTTGTCACCTGTGATGATGTATGCAAGAAATGTCTTGTCTTTACATGAATACCAGGGCAAGTGCGTCAGTGGAGTTGCAATTTGCGAATTTTTCTGAGTTGGTGAGGAACTCAATGGCTTTAGTGAAATAAAGCCACTCGTGAATGTTATTCCATGCTACCCCTTGCGAAATGTTCATCCAAAAGTCAACGTCACTTCCCCGTAGTACACCTTGGTAACTGCTTGTTGCAGGCACATGCGCTTCACAGCCTCAGCTTTTAACCTGGATTATGAAATTTTATCATCAGAGTCAGTATAGTTGTAGTTCTCGTTAAGCAACTACAGTAAAACCTCGTTAATCCAGACTAATGGGAGGGATAAGTTGACCGGTTTAACAAAAGTCAGGATTAACTGATATAACCTAAAAGAACAGTAGAAAGTGCATTAGAACTCTGTTTATAGCAACAAAACACGTTTATTATGGTGTATTGAAAGGGCATAGACCTAAATACACTATACAGTACAGTAGAATGTAAAGCAATACTGTACATACAATGCAGTTTGTACATACGTGATACCCATATTATGATGATGTGCCACTCAAAACTGCGGGAAACAGAATTTCATCAGTGGTTGATGGTTTTTTCTTTAGGAAGTTCTCCCATGGACAAATGCGATTGTTGACTCCTAGCCACATTAAAAACCTCTCATTCTGCTTTTTTTTTTGCCTGTCCGGATTAATGAGGTTTTACTGTATTGAATGTACTACAAGGCTCATTCAATATATAACTGGAAATATGTTGTGATAAATATTTATTACAAGCACCAAAGAACTACAGTACTATGTTTGTAACATTGTCCCCCCTCCCTAGTTTTCAATGCACCTACGCCAGCACTTGATACGGGCACTGATTCCACAGGAAAAGAAAATATTTTTGACATGTGCGTAACCACTCGTGTACCACTGACTGGACTTTGTCGTCATTCTGGAACCTTGATCCACTTAGTCCATCTTTCAGTGGGCCAAAGGTATGGAAATCAGAAAGTGCAAGATCAGGCAAATATGGAGGATGTGGTAAGCACTCAAACTTAGGTCCTCAATGGTAGACAATGCGACACTGTCAGTGTGTGGTCTCGCATTGTCATGGAGCAAAAGGATAACCAGTGGACACCAAGCCACGTCATCTCTGCAGAATGGCTGGTTTCAGTTTTCCCGCAAAAGGTTGGAGTAGGTGGTACTGTTTATGGCACTCCGTTGAGCACACACTTTCTTCGCCTGGAAGACAAAGGGCGTCGCCATTCCATTGTTGTCCTCTTCCATTCTGGTTCATAGAAATGAACCCTACTTTCATCTCCACTGACAATACAATGAAAAAATGCCTCACTGTCAGCTTCATAAGAGCTCCCTGAACACATCAACATGTCTCTCCTTCATTTCCGGTGTCAAATGTTTCGGAACTCACCTTGCACACACTTTCCTGAACCTCAGCATGTCATGACTGATATGGTTGGCTCATCCTATACTTATTTGCATCTGGGAAGCAATTTCACGGATAGTAATATGATGGTTTTTCCGTATCAAGTCCTCCACTGAGCAGTGTTGCAGTGACAGAGCAACCTGGACGTGGAGAATCTTCAACACTAGTTATGCCCTGTTTGAACTTCTCAGCCCACTGTACACTTGTGATCAACTCAACGATGAATTTCTATACGTTTCATGCCTTCCCTCAACAAAAATCTCACGACACTTTGCTGCTGTAAGTGTGCCGCCATCTTCTGTAACTGTTTCCCAGCGTGCGAGGCAGGCAGGCATGCCAGCCCCAGCCGTGAATAGCTTACAGATGCCTTCACAAAATAACAAACATATAACAATCACAGTCGTCTTTTAGATTTTTTATACTACTTTTCCAGTTATTTATTGAATGCACCTTGTATTACTTCTAAATATTGAGGTATGAAGTTTTCGACAGACGTTCTTTTTTTGTTAAGGCTTTGCTCTCGATTTTGTTTTAGTTAAGGTGCCATGTTGGGTTGAGTCCCAACCTGGACACGGGTGTTCTGTGTGAGTGTTTGTTCATCAATTTCATCTAATCATCAGTCATCCTCGTTGTTAGGATTAGTGAAAAGTGGCAGAAAGGGATGCAAAATAACACACAAAAAGTGCACACACTTTTCAGTAGATAGAAATACTTAGAAATATGTTTCTTTTACCTGTAGCCATTATTTCCATATTTCTGTTCAAAATATGTTGCAAACAGAGTTAAGTATGAGTTTGTAAGTTACAAATTACAGTATGATCTTCAAATGTCTAAATATTCAGGGAATTTCTTTTGCCAAAGTTTGTAGGCATGCTGATAACCGAACCAAGCATGGTAACTTAAACTGAGAACTATGTATTCCGGTCTTTTTTGTTTACGTGTGCGTGTGTGAGAGAGAAAACTTGAGATTAACTGTTTTTTCTGCTTACTGTTAGTTCCATTTCTATGAATATGAATTATAAAGTACTCAAAATTACTCTAAATGCAATGCATACCCTATTTTGTTGGTTATCTATAATAATTATGAATACTTCACTTTTGAAAATTATATAAAGGATTTCTAAGAATGTTGTCTTTGTCTTACCTCTCAAGTCTATCATTGTGGAAGTGCCTTAGGATGGTCCGAGCTGTTCTTTTTCACTGCAATGAAAGATGGCGTTGAATGGAGTCCTCGTTTGGCTATTTATGGAGATTTGGGAAACGTAAATGCACAGTCCCTTCCTCGATTGCAAGAGGAAACCCAGGAAGGCAAATATGATGCTATTCTTCATGTGGGCGATTTTGCATATGACATGGACACAGTAAGTCCTCTTCTTTGTAAATGGTGTTAGATTTCATGCACTATACCATGTGAGGCACCTAAACGTACCACCTGAAATAGCGAAGAAACCAGAAACAGTAGCGATGTGAGGTTTGCGGGAAACAATAATATCAAATGGGGCTCGTAAATCGGAGGTATGGGGTGGGTCGAAAAATATCGACAAATGGGGCATCTGGAGCAAAGTCATATTTTTTTAAATGGAACGATATACAATAACATGCATAATATAAAAGAGCACACGCAGAGAAACACAACGCCGTTGGTCTCATGCATCTACTGCACATAGGAACGAAGATATGGCCATGTGAAAATATGTAAACAAACTAACAAGTGGCCCACTTGACCGTCAGTACCACGGCATGTACAAGTATGAGATGTCAGAAGCCATTGGACAAGATGAAGACAGAACGTGTTAAAGGAAGAAAAAATACAGTAGACATCGTCAGCACCATGTATTTGACATTGTTACAGCATAATGAAAAGGACCATGACAGTATGTCGAAGAACCACTGCGTAAGTAGCGAAAACCTGTCAAAGTGTGTTCAAAGTGGTGGCCGTCAGCTGCGATACAGGCAACGAGGCGCCCACGCAAAGATCGTTGCACAGAATGTAGCATCTCGTAGGGAATGTCCCTACAGGCCGCAGTAATGCGGTGTTGCATATCCTCTGGAGTTGTTGGCACATCCCGGTAGACAATGTCCTTCAGCTTTCCCCACAGGAAAAAGTCTAACGGTGTCAAATCTGGGGAACGAGCCGGCCATTTGACAGGCCCTCCACGTCCAATCCAACGATTTGGAAATGTATTTTCCACACATGTTGTAGCGCGTCTTGCATTGTGAACTGGGCACCTGTTATGTTTTTACCACATTTCCCTCCTTGTCTGAAGTGGTATGTCCTCCAATAGTACAGGCAGTTCATGTTGTAAAAACTGTATGTATCGGTCAGCATTCAGTGTCCCTTGTATAAAAAAAGGGCCAATGAGATGTTCACCCACTATACCACACCACACGTTCACACTCCATGGGTGCTGGCGTTCCACTTGGCAAAGCCAATGTGGATTTGTCACCGACCAATAGTGCATGTTCCTTAGGTTGACATTTCCATGATTGGTAAAAGTTGCCTCGTCAGTGAAGAGGATACGTGAAAAATCGGGTGTGTCGTGTCGTAACATCCATGTGCAAAACCGAAAACGGTCGACAAAATCATTCCCGTGAAGTTCCTGATGGAGGGAGATATGATATGGGTGAAACTTGTGTGTGTGTGCAGAATGCGCAATACACTTCGCTGACTCATCCCAGCATCCCTGGCAATTTCACGGGAGCTAACGTGCGGATTCACAGCAACAGCGGCGAGAACATTTGTTGCACCTGCCTCACCTGTAGTTGGCTTGTTCCGCACACGTGTTCGTGGTGTTACACGTCCGGTGTCTCTTAATTTACTAAATAACTTACCAAGCAGACGTCGAGATGGCTGTCGTCTGTCCGGATATCTCTCTGCGTACACACGGTAGGCTTCTGAGGCATTCTTTCGGCATTCCCCATAAATCAGGATCATGTCCGCTTTTTCTATGTTTGTGAACACCATAAACTTCGCTCTTACCACTACGACTGCTTGCTATGAACTAACACGATCTCGTGGACCTGCTATCAAAACTTGCTCTGCGTAAAGGCAGTTCTGTCAGGCACCTGAGAAGTCTTACATGCCGTGGTACTGACGGTCAAGTGGGCCACTTGTTAGTTTGTTTACATATTTTCACATGGCCATATCTTCGTTCCTATGTGCAGTAGATGCATGAGACCAACGGCGTTGTGTTTCTCTGCATGTGCTCTTTTATATTATGCATGTTATTGTATATCGTTCCATTTTAAAAAAAAAAATATGACTTTGCTCCAGATGCCCCATTTGTCGATATTTTTCGATCCACCCCATACCTCCGATTTACGAGCCCCATTTGATATTATTGTTTCCTGCAAACCTCACATCGCTACTGTTTCTGATTTCTTCGCTATTTCAGGTGGTACTTTTAGGTGCCTCACGCGGTATATGGAGAGCTTGATTTTTCGCTAATGTCATAACATCTAAAAATATTAATTACTGCAAGAAAGTGTTTATTAATGTGCAGTAGCATGTTCTGAACACATTTTACACTCATTGAAAATTGTGAAATAGTGCAAATTTGGCATAAAATATGAATTGTGGACTTTTTCGTGAATTTCAACACATTTTGTGCTTAAATAATGAAAAATGCCTTGAAAATCACAACACACTTGTGTTTTAGGTTTAAAAAATACAAAATGTACCATATTCATGCATGTATAATGCACTCATTTTGTAACATTTTATCCAATATAAACTACAATGTGTGTCATACATGGAATAATTCCAATAGCTACATGGAAACCACCTGAAAATGGAGGTTTTTCCACAAATTTTCACCTTCAATCTTTGCATCACAGAACAAAGTGGCAAGATTATGACAGGAGATTGAGTATGCACATACTGTGACACGGAAGCTGTAGTAATGCCTCTGCGATGGCGCAGTGGTAGCATCGTCACCTTGTAAAGGGGTCCCAGGTTTGATTCCTGCTGGAGGATCCCACTTTGAACTGTAGGTCCAGTCCCAATTAGCCTTACTGTGCATAAAGTGGACTTAAAACACCAGTTCAATCAAGTTCAAACAGAAGCTGTAGCATTAGTATTTGTCTTTCAAGAAATAATGGAGAGGAACTTCCTCAAAAATAGTTTCCAATGTACCAAACTGTTACGAACAGGTGTAGGCTATGTAACCTGCAAATGAAAATAGTACTAAATGCACAATGAAGATTTAATTTTAGGTAAAAAGAACAAAAAGAAACAAAAAAAACACCAATTTTGGAAAAAAATAACTGCAAAATCAAGGTCCTAACTATGTAAATTGGATTTTTATTTATGTATAGGGGATAGAATTATATATTTGGTATAGAGATATAGAGAGGTCTGAGCCAATTGATAAGATGACAGTTGCTACAATATCCTGATTGTCTCATGCGCGAGCCTATTAATATTAACGCCATAGATCAAGGAAACGACTGCCACCCTTACGTCTGAGACATCTGGTGTTGAAACTTCTGAATTGCTAGCAACCACCTACGATAGTTTCGCGAGCGGGTCCAACGCAAGAGTGTGGCTTATTCCACGACAGAATATAGTTCCCTGTTTGATTTGAATTTTCCTCCGTCGCTGCAGTTCTTCCTCTACAATTTACCTGTACTTAGTGCAACACACGAAACGTAGATGTACTTTGGCTGTATGTTATGCATTAGAATAGACAAGATGAGAAAGGTTGTTTTATATTTCGATTTAATTTAGCTATAAAAAAAAAAGAGTGTAGTTGAATGTTTGCAAACTACTGCAAGGAAGTGTTATGGTATTCTCTGTGTACAATGTTACCATTTGATTCCTTTCCTAAAATATAAGTTAATCACTCTGTATTTTACTTACAAACAGCGAAAAATAGTATACGCAAGCTCCCCTCCCCAAACTTCCGGTACTGTAAATTCCTTCCTCGCAGAACATTCAACCAACACCCTCAGACTGCTTTGGTTTTTATTTTGTCTGTCCCCGAGGCAAGGTTGACCACTGAACTGAATGTCTGTAGTGCTAGCCCTTAGCCAGCGACTCAGGTTGGGTTGGAATTTCCTATGTGCGATTGTTTTGGGTTTGGTGATAGCAGGGGTGGAAACTATTTTAGTGGTCAAAATTACTGATTTAACTGAACAAAGTAACAAAAAAACTGACCAAATACTACAAATTACTGACTTATTTATTGTAACGAACCAGTCTCGTTACAAATTGTATGGGATCACCTTTATATGAATAAGCTTTCTTAGAATCTAAGCATTGAAAATTTAATTTTTGTATTATAGTTAATATTCAGGATTGAATACACTCTTTATAGTTCTTATTTCTTCCACTCGTCTACGACACTTTTCAGGCCGCCTCGATAGCGTAGGGGATAACATTGTGGGATTGTGATCAAGGGGACCAGGTTCGTTTCCCGGTGGGAACACTTTACACAGTGACTCGTAAACTCCACTACTCCAGTTCCGATTTGCCTATCTGAGCAACTAGTGAACCAAAAACTTTGTCACTTTCCACGTCAAGGATAAATGGTGATCCGATGAAACAGGGAATAGAACAAATGCACTAAAATATGCAAAACCATGGCCATAATTCGAACCTAGAACCTTTAGAACAGAAGTCAGTTAGTTCCGCGCCACCGAGGTAGCAGCTTTGGAATAATAAACTCCATGGTGAAAACCGAATGGCTTATCTTTGGAATACACCTGCTCAGTCCAATTGTTTTTATCGTGCCTACCTTCGTCGCCAAATGGTTGGCACAGTGCACTACGACGACAGGATTCCCGGGTTCGAATCCAGGCTTGGTTATGGGCTTCCATGTGAGCGTCGTTTCATCAATTTCATAATATCATGTCACTTGTTCTCATCTTCGAGATTAGCAGAAAGTGACAGAAAAACGAAGAAATATAAACCAAATAAATCAATCAATCAAACCAATTGTTGCTGTTATTTGGCTTTACTTTTCAATGAACTCGCCATTATCCTCACGATGCTTAGCCAACACCGACATATCGAAGGCCAGACAGTTCACACCGAAAGCAACATTTGGCTACCTGGGACTCCATATGAATTAATAATTCATTTCGTAATACTGGTATGAATATTATAAATTCGCTCACATAAAAGATTGCTATTAAAAATCGTAATTAAAATTATGTTTCAATCTGAAAAGAAAATGACAAAAATATATTAAAGGCCCACGTAAATACTACAACATCAAGGCAAAAGCAAAATATCTCACCAGGAAATACTGTTCTTTTTGCGAACAGAATAAATTACAGTATTTCAAGAACCAAGAACAGTAAAATAATACTAATAATATTAAATAATACAACCTCATAAAGTGGAATATATCTGACTTCACTGATTCACTCATTCTGTCGTTTATGTAACGAGTAGCTACTTTCCTACTTTTTGTTTACAAGACTGTTCGCGAATAGGAACTCTGATCTTTCCAATGTTTCTGATAGTTTCGCCTGAGAGGGGCCCGACCCTGTGGCCGAGCGGTTAGCACATCGCGCTGCGACGCCAAGGGTCCCGGGTTCGAATCCTGGTCGGGCTTGGTTGTTTGTGAATGTCCATTCATCAATTTCATCCTTTCATCACTCATCCTCATCTTCGCAAATTAGCCACGAGGCACAAAACGCGAAGTAAAATAAACTAAATCAATCAATCAATCAGTTTCGCCTGAGAGTCAACTTAAGTGGTGGAGTGGTTAGCACAACGCGCTACGGCGACAGGGGTTGAGTGACGACACCAGGGGGGGGGGGGGGGGGCAGGTTTCCCCTAGTCAGACACCTCCCCCTAACCCCCAACTGAAGTTAATGAAATATCGAATAATAAGAGAGTTCATTTCTAAGAGTATGACAATTTTCACAGTTTTATAAGTGGTGTATTCTGTATGCTATCACTTTTCCTGCTTATAATACCAACATGACTATAACAAAAAGTAATTTTGTTTTAGTATATATATGTGTGTGTGTGACTTTCGTTTAAGATTCCAGCGCCGACCTGGGCATAGGTGTTCTCATTCATTTATGTCCTGTAATTTTCGCAATTAATCTCAGTTTTAACCAGTTTTAAGAACTGGAAAAAGTGTTGAATTGTTGCAATCTACACTCCCTTCCATTTTATAAGGGGTGGTCACGGACTTTTGACTCTCCCTGTATATTGCAATATGTATACTTTACATATGTTCCTTCATTGAAATTCGTCCTACAGGACAACTTCAGTTAGCCAACTTAACGTATAGGGTGTGTCTTACTGAGTTTATGTTTGCGTAGCGCAACTGTAAGTGTTACAAAACTTACCTCAAGTTCTCCAAAAATTAACTTTTACCCAAATTTTCTTATTTTCATCTTCTTCTACAAATTGGGTGTGATGGAACCTAAATGTACTTCATTGGAATCTGAGTTCCATAAGCTTTCCAACGAGGTATCATTTGTGATTCTGGGATGATAGCCCCGTCTAGTTTTTTGCACTTTTTGACTCGCTTTGACTCTCTTTGACTCTCTTTGCACCGAAGCATCTAGTTGGTTGCACGGTGCAACACAGTCCTCTAGTTCGTTGATTTTGAGTCAAGTAGTGTATTTGGTGTCTGCACTACCTTCCGGACCAGGTGCAAGTGTGGTGTATGGTGACGTGGTGCGTGCTAACTAATCAAATGACGGTTTAAAGAAGCCGACAGGCATTTGTTGAATCTTTTGAACTTGAACACAGCTTTCCGTCTAGTTGGTTGAACATCATTTCCTTGCACCACCCTGACACTGGATACACCTGCACTGCACCGAGTGTTAAAAAGTGTAGCCAAGTAGACGGGACTAATTAGTAGAGGGGTACAAAGGCTGCCAACATGAAGCTCTGAAATTTCCTTCAAATTTTGGCCGGGGTCTAAAGGTTGATACTATAACTGGCATTAATTCTAAATCTGAGGGTGCAGGACAAAAACCAAGTTCAGATTCGTCTTCAGCAGCTCGAAAAAAATTTTCACTGTCGGCCAGTGTTATCATTCATCCTCGTTGTCGCGATTAGTCAAAAGTGGCGTAAAAGCGACGTTAAATAAGAAAAAATAAAGTTTTGTCTGTATAAGAAAATTCTCAAAAGGATTTCTTTTTTAATCACTGTCAATACAAGTAATTGTGGAACAACTTCTACTTCAACAAATTCTTCTAACGCTGGCGCCTTTCCTTTCCGGTATAATCAACGGGTCCCAGGTTCGGATTTGGTGAGATGTAAAAGTGGATGTAAAAGAAAAACAGTTGTTTCATCCTTGCATTTGTCTTGGAATCTTGTGTCTGCCCATAATCTTCTCAATATTACATCCTCTCGTATCTTTACGGCATATTTTGTGACCCTCCCAGGAAATTTTTTATGCATCCACCTATGCTTGCAGTCAGTCTATTTCGTATCTCCTTTGTCTACAATTATTTTTGTAGGATACCGTACATAAGCAGTACGGATTTCGTGAGAATACGTAAAGAATAGAATATGCAGCTTATCGTGCAATCAAAACAAAAAGGATTCGCACATTTTGTAGAAACCCTTTCCCAATGGAAAGACGTAACGGTTTCCAAAAAGAGGAAATGTTTCTGGTTGTATCACCTAATCACTGGGATCTGTTGTATCGTAAATAAACACACCGTTGTCATTCCGAAAAATTGACCTTGACCACTCTCAAGTGAAGTGACAAACATTTGGAGCTCGCTCCTACCGAGGGACGGAAGAACCAGAGTGGTATCCCTCCCTCAGGCAATTTCTAGGCTTCAGACCAGCAAGGTTTTCGACGACCCATGAATTTGCGGACAAAATTGTTCGCGTGACGACTGCGCAGTTTTAAATTATCTACATTGCAGGAAGTAATATAAATACATATTTACATTTATCTATATTGTTTTTGTTATTCTCGCCAAATTTTCAAGTTAATTGCTCGCCTTGTCTTTCTTTTCCCTGACCTGATAGAGACAATCTTCTCTATTTTTTGGCGATTGTGTTGGTTGACAGCACTCGACGAACGTTTAGCTAGCAGAAGCTGCCCAACTCAAATATCCCTCCGCCTCCTGGAAGTTCCAGGAGTAATGGTAGGTGGCAGCACAATATGCTGCGAAAAAAATACGCTGCAGACTTTGAATATTATAGTAATTGCATAATAATACGCGAAGTTCCCAGTGACAAGTATACATCAATCGCAGCATAAATGTTTCCTCTAGTGAACTATTATGTTGGATTTATAATATTCTTCTTGTGAAATAAGAAAATTAAGTGGAAAGGCATGTCAGCTGCATTTTGTCAGTTTTTATTATTTTGCTCTCAATATAATTATAAAATTTATGCTTCGAGGTATTAGAACACAGGGGATGGTTACGAAGAACAAGGCCCTACAAGCAGATGGTCGAAGTTCCATTTCAGAGCAACGCAATTATGGTAACAATTTACCATGTAAATGAATGGGACGAATTTTCAAGATGGCGGCCGTAGTCCATCCCGTTAAAGCAAAACTCTTATTTGTTGATATGGTATAGTAGCAATGGAGTAACTATTATGCATAAACTTTTATAAATGTTCTGAACAACTTTAGCTTGTTACAATGTTCAAGTATAGTTACCTGTAAGAGAAGCTCATTTGGCATTGGTGTAACTGTATCATGGTACTGACTAGTTATTTGTGGTTTGGAGAAAATATGACTAATGATATTGTTAAGTTGGGCCCAAAATCAATTTGCTATAAAAACCTCATATAAAATCTCAGCTCTAGAGTTCCATTGCAAAAGCACTATTTGTTTAAAGGTAGTTGAACCTTCAATGCATATATGCTTTTACTCTTTAATCCTTTCGGGGCGGGGCCTATAGATGTCAAAAGTAACTCAAGGACGGACGATGAATATTTTGTCAAAGAAATGTTTTGGTAATAAAAGTTTAATAAACAGGAAACCGAATTAAAAATACACACAGAATCTTTTTGGGTTTAATCTCCAAGCTTTAACTTCACATCTGCCATCATTGCAGAGTAGACATGTCATTCTCACGTCGCCTGGTTGAAAGACACAACAAAAGCACATGTGGTTTTCAAGGCTTTAAAAGTTAAAAGGGACACCGGCTCTAAATTGGTAAACAACCTTCAGTTCTACGCAGTAAATTTAGCTGTGGAAGGAGGAAATGGACTAGAGCTTTCTTTGTCCTGTGGTTTCTATGCAGCACCAGGGCAGCTAGGGATTGGAGGGAGAGGGGAGGAAGCCTTTGTCCCACAGTTCTTTCAGCAGCTGTGCAGGCTACGGGGTAGGGGAGAGCAAGAGGAGGGGGGAAAGCATGGGTGAAAAGGCAGGGAGTTTCGCTCAAGAATTCGTTCTGATTTTTTTCGGGCCATGAAAGTAATTGCTTGAACGTGAACGTTGTCGCGAGGAAAGAGTCTTGTCTGGTGGTATCTCTTGGGCCAGGAGAAATTCTTGACTTGTTGGAGGAGGCATTTGACACGGGGGTGAAACAGAGGTTGAAGATATGCAGGATGGTTCAGAGGATGATATAGAGGGTGATCGAGAAGAACCATACGAGAAAGGGAGATGAAGAAGAATTAGAAGAAGATAGTGCAGTGCAGTGTGAAGAAGTGAAATGATAGACCTCGGAGGGGGCCAAATGTTGTGACTTTCACAGGACAGCCAGGTGTAAGAGTTCGTGCCCTTGCGAACAATCCAACTCCTCTACAAGCTTTCAGTTCTCTATTCACCAGTGATATGTTTGATATTCTGGTAGATGAGACGAATAGATTTTATGTATGAACAATATCTGCAGAGAGACCCTAAAAAAAAAAAACTAGTTTCTGTTAGTAAATGATATAAGTTTTTTTGCGATTATTCTGTCAATGGGGCATTGCAGAAAGGATGTTTTGAAGGATTTTTGGGAGAAGGATGGAAGCAACTACACTCCTTGGTATGGACAGGTGATGGTGTGGGACCGGTTTCTCCACATTTTCCATTTCCTACATTTTGAGGACAACTTGAAACCTCCGGACAAAACAGCTCCAAATTATGACCGAATGTGGAAGATAAGGCACGTTTTTGAAATACTCAACAACAATTTCTGTACTTGTTACAACCCTAAAGAACATCTTGCCATAGATAAGGTAATGGTTTTATTCAAGGGGAGGGCAATATTTAGACAATATTCCCAAGAAACTGAAGAGATTTGGTATTAAAATCTTCCAGGTTTGTGATTTCCTTGGATATACATACAATATGGAGGTGTATTTAGGTAAAAAGGGTCCTGGGGCAGTGAGTAAAGATGTCACCCACGTTGTGGTAGTGAATCTGGCAAAAAAGGAGGGAAATGCTGGACATAAACTGTACATGCACAACTATTTCAGTTCACCTCGTCTACGAGGGCCACTATTTATATTTTGAGCCTTGGCAACATTGATTGAAGTTAGGCGCGATTTGACGTTTGCACGGAATCGTCTGGCATTTTTTACCATAACGTACTTCAAAAGTTTTGTCAATAGCTTGATTTGTGTTGTTTATGTTGCCTTGGAGATTGCGCAACAACAATCAAATTGAATTAACTCGTGAACATTTTCATGCGATGATTTTTTTACAATTTTCGACGTGGATTATCAAGACAAGAGTGCATCGATCAACTTACTTCCACATTTGGCGATGAAGCCCCATCCTTTGCCACTGTGAAACGCTGGTATAACAAATTTAATCGTGACCGCCATTCACTCACCGACGAGATTCGCGAAGGTCGTCCAAAATCAGTTGTTGTTCAAGAAAACATTGATGCTGTGCAAAACCTAATACTGCAAGATCGTCATGTGACATACTGTGAGATTGAGGCAACCATAGGCATTAGTTCCACCAGCATATATAAAATATTACATGATCATTTAGCTGTGAGAAAGGTATGTTCTCGTTGGATCCCACACAATTTGACAAAAACTCAAAAAGACGCTCGCATCAGTTGGTGCAAACAAATGCTCAACAAATACAATCGTGGTGCTTCAAAAGACGTATATAAGATTGTAACAGGTGACGAATCATGGATATATGCATATGAGCCGGAACGTAAACAGCAGTCGACTGTATGGGTGTTTCAAGATGAACTCAATCCAACAAAAGTTGTTCGCGCTCGAAGCACATCGAATCAAATGGTCGCCTGTTTTTTTCGGGAAAACTGGTCATGTGGCAACTGTGCCTTTAGAGGAATGTAGAACGGTCAACTCTGAATGGTACACAACAGTTTGTTTGCCAGATGTCTTCGGTCAAATACGGAAAACAAACAAACGCCGTCGGATCATTCTTCATCAAGACAATGCTAGCTGTCACACATCTCGTCTAACAACCGACTTTATGAACAGTCAAAAAATCGAATTGATGGGTCATCCACCGTAAAGTCCTGATTTGGCACCCAATGACTTCTTCTTCTTGTTCCCGAATGTCAACAATAAATTGCGTGGACAAGGATTTTCGTCGGCGGAAGACGCCGTTCATGCGTTCAAAAACCATATTATGGAGGTGTCTCAAGAAGATTGGAAAAACTGCTTTGACAAATGGTTCGAACGAATGCAAAAGTGTATTGACCATAAAGGAGAATACTTCGAAAAACAATAAAGCAGGTTTGAATGCCAAATTCCTGTTTTTTCATTGTTAGGCTCAAAATATAAATAGTGACCCTCGTATACAATGAATTGTACCAACATGGAATTCAACGTTGCGGAACTGTTAGGGCTTGTCGACGTGGTATGCCACCCGATTTTGCTCCTAAGAAACTGAAACTCAAGAAAGGTGACATTGCAGTGCACGTGAAGGGTGATCTTACAGCAGTGTGCTGGAAGGATAAGAGGGAAGTGTATGTCCTCACCCATCCGCATCTTGGAGCTGGAAATTTTATTGATGAACATGGTAATTGCCCGAAGCCTCTGATCATTGAAGACTGCAATAAGCATGTCGGGTATGCTGATAAGGCTGATCAGATGGCAAACAGCTACAACGTTTGGAGGAAAAGTAAAAACTGGACGAACATGTTCCTTCATCTACTTGATGCCTCAGTAGTAAACACACTTATCCTGCTGCGTCATTTCCAGCCAAATGTGCACAGGAAATTCAGGTATGAACTCATTGCATCACTGGATCAACTTTTGCCAGGCCTCTGCGGGACCCTCATCAGTTCTCCAAACTCCTGTCTCCAGTCGATCTTCCAACCCTGCAGCCAGTGTTCGATATTCACCATCCCAGTCAAACCACTGGCGAAGGTGCAAAGTCTGCTTCTCGCAAAAGAAAAGAAAGGATGCCAAATTTGTGTGTGAGGTGTGTAAAGTCCCGTTGTGTGCGTACCCATGCACGAAACTACCACAAGAAACAATAATCAAGATCAAGATGTTGTTTCCAGTAGGGAAGAGGCAGATGTACCGGATGAAGGTAAATAAATAATCTTGATTTTGAGTTCTTTTTTCTTTTTTTTATATATAAATTTTACTATTTGTACTATCGTATTCGCCTTTATATAACTTGGGGCAATCAGCGACTAGCGGCAGTTTGCCCTGGTGGATGGGCGCATTCCTGATGACGTCTCTGCAGCCAGTTGTGTTGAAAATTCTCCTTGATTTTGAGTTTTTTTCTTTTTTTATTTACTATTTGTATTATTGTTTTGATACTACGTATTCACCTTTGTGTAACTTGGGGCAATCGGCATCTAGTCGCGGTTTGCTCAGATCGATTGGCGCTAGCGGATGGGAGCTAGCCAAATTTGGAAAAAAAAATTCTAAAGAAAGAAAATTTGGAAATTCCCCTGTCCGTTGCTTCCGAAAATAGGTACACGTCGACATGTTTACCTTACAAAATGAAAGGCTTGGAAATTCTGAATAAAACGAGCCCTCATTTGCATGTTTCATGTTATTACGTTTTTAACAAAACATGTACATTTTGCTTCAAATGAGCCCCGTCCTTGGGGGATTTCCATGCGTGATGAATATTTCGTCTACTGGCATGAAGGGTTAAATGGTGATTTTGTGACAATTGATTCTCGTTGGCAAATGCATCTGATTGAGACATAGATGGGATATTTTAAGAAGTGCTCAGAAATTTAACTTGTTTAACATTATTCAGCTTTTCCTGTAAAAAGCTTAATCCTATTTTATTCTAGGGATGGAGTGATATGAAGTTTTTGACAACTGATAAAGTACTGATATAAATTTATCAATACCCCAGGTGCAGTTGGCCCTATAGCACACAGGATCAGTGAACCCCCAGTAATATACGATAATCACCTCAAGAATGAACAATAAACAATGTCTTTACCTTTTCACATTATTTTGCTAACATTTTTACACAATAAGTCATGTATTTGTGTCCGTAACATGGCGAACTCTTTTGCTGAGACGGAGAAACCGCAAATTGGCCGCCCTAGTGCAGACCCTCGGTTGAACCTCCACAGGACAGCTCGTGCCATTGTGAAAGATTCGTGCGGGGGCAGAATCTTGAGGAGGGAATAAGGGAAAATACATGGAAGAGGATTCGAACAGGTGTTCTCGATTTACCAACCAGGTTAAATTGGAGTTAACTTCCAACGTTTCGAGCACATACATTGCTCTCATCATCAGGGATTATAGAAATGGAGACCAGTGTGGGGTTAAATAAATGACAATTATGTTGCGGGATTTGGATTCTGTCTTCTTATTCACTCGCTCTGGGTCCTGTTGTTCTTATTGGCTGCAGCTTTGTTTTTACAGAGGAGTGAATTCCAGGCATGACTGAGCTGGGGTACCCTGTTGAGATTGGTACTTTCCCGTGATATGGCTATGGCTTCTTTTACTCGTCAGTCCCAGTACTCGGCACATTTGGCTGTTATTTTTATGTCAGAAAATAAAACCCTGTGTCCCTCTGTGATGCTGTGTTCTGCAAGTCCTTACTTTTCAGGTTGGAATAATCTGATGTTGCGCTGCTGTTCATTGTGTCGTTAATCAATGGTGGAAGAGGATATTGCAGAACTCGTATCTCCGACCAACGGTCATGCGCAGTTCGTTCTTTCGCAGAAGCCACAGCACAAGGCTCCATTCTCGCTGCTTCCTCCCTTCCCTCCCTTCCAGTGTTGCCCTGTGGGGTTCAGGCTTGAAGCGCACGCATTGCATATTCAATCTTCTCTTTGTGTCATTTTTGCACCGAACGTCTTGGAATAAATGCATGATTGTGGCAGAGATGGATGAGTAGAAACGAATAAAAGCTGGAATTAAATGTGATAAATTAAAATAAAAGAGATGCATTACCAAAATTGCTCGTGCCCTCATTCAGAGGTTTTTCCTTAAAGGTGGAAACACTTTGGGTTCATGTTCGCGAAAGAGAAATAATGGCGCGAAGATGTGACTCGCTGTCAGTCGGTGTCAAACTGTCAATGTCTCAAGTTTGTTAGTTTTTGAAGTGCTTGGATACTTGTTGGAAAGTATTAAATGCTGCTGCGAGTGAAGCGAGGGATGGGCTTTACGTAGGTTACGCTTACGTCATTTAATGCAGTGTGGACGTTGTTGTCTGCATAGGTAAGAAATGACCGCTAGAAATGCACATAATTATTGTAAACAAACTTCCTTGTCTGCTGAAAGAAAACGTGTTCTGGTCGACCAGCCCCAAATTTGAACAAAGCTGTCGCGTATCGATGAAAGGGTCTCAGGTTCGATTTCTAGTATGCACCATGTGCCATTAGTTGCCATTTACCTTTAATAAATGTAGGACCAGTTCTGATTAGTGAACATGGACGTCCGGAAGGGGAAAATGGGGGCCACCCCCCTCCTGGAAAATGAATGTCAACCAAAAAATATATATTACATGCATATAATTTAATTTCAGTCACAGTAATTTATGGTAATTATTATATAAGCATTGCAATAACTTCAGACTGAATTAGTGTTTTTTGCCCCTCCTTGAAAAAAATATCTTCCTTGCCCCTACCTGAGGACGCCCATGATTTTCCAATAAAATCCCACATTTTTTTATAAAAGCACAATTTATTGTAGTTTCAGCCCTAAATGTATTCACACCCCTACTTTGAAACCTTATTCTCCCAGATGAAAAAAAATCTGGACAAACCTTTTAAGCCCTCACCCATTCCTTTTGTTTGGCGAAGAAAGTCTATTTACGGAAATTGAATATGTGTCACATGACTTCAGTGAACCCCCAGGTAAATAATGCCTGCAATACCCATATCCAATATTATACCATTCTCATAAAATTATAAATGCCCTTGAAGAACATTATACCATATGTAACTAGTTGAATACAGTAGATTCTGGCATAGAAAAATAAATTTGCATATTTAGAACATTTGCTGTACAAAACCAGAGCGTATGAATTAGTTCATTATGTTGCTTAAAAATATGTCGAGATGACAAAATTTTGCACAAAGTTCAGCTTATTTATAGGTATACTAGCTGATTGCCTGGCATTGCCTGGGTATTTATTTATCCCAATCTTCTATTAGACAGGAATATAATGAATTCTAACTATAGTGTAAAATGAACTTGGAGTTGAACGGCATTGGAGTGTCACTATTCATCTCAGCAGCCTCGAAAACAATGGATTCCACACTAATATTGGTTGTTTTACATGTCACCCCCTTCCCATCCCCACCCCTAGGGGTGGCAGGGGTGTCTTGGATGAACAGCATTGGGAGTGTCACTATTTATCTTAGCGACCCCGACAACTATGGATTCCACACTAATATTAGTATGGATTCCACACTAATATCGGTCATTTTTTGATTATTTTTATGTCACCCCTTTCCCACCCCCACCCCTAGGAGTGCCAGGGGTGTCTTGGAGTTGAACGCTTGGAGTTGAACGGCATTGGGAGAGTCACTCTTCATCTTAGCAACCCAGAAAACTATGGATTCCACACTAATATCGGTTGTTTTACATGTCACCCCCACCCCCACCTGGGTGCCAGGGGTGTGTTGGAGTTGAGCAGCATTGGGAGTGTCACTATTCATCTTAGCAACCCCGACAGCTATGGATTCCAAACTAATATCAGTCGTTTTTGATTATTTTTACATGTCACCCCCTCCTACCCCAACCCCTAGGGGTGCTAGGGGTGTATTACCCCCACAGTATTTCTTTCCAGATTGTAAAGCCCCTATCACACGGAACTGGATTTCTAGTAGGAATGCCCTAGTTGGTGCTGAACTAACTTTCTAGGTAGCAATCATGGCCACCTGGCTTACTGCTTGACTGGTTTGGAGGAATAGGATTGGATTGATTTGGTGTTTTAAGTCCACTTTATGCACAGTAAGGCTAATTGGGACTGGACCTACAGTTTAAAGTGGGATCCGAACCACTTGTGCCTCCACCAGGTATCAAACCCAGGATCCCTTGATTACAAGGCGACGACGCTACCAATGCACCATCGGGGAGGACATGTTCTAATTGCTACTTGCTTTCCTCGACTGGATTCTGTGGAACAGCCAATCAGAGCAAAGTTTCGCCATGTGAAGATAATCTGTGTGTGCAAAGAAGCGTTTTTGTCTGTGGTTTGCATGTGTTACTCCAGCAATGTATAACGTATACAGCATGAAAGGCGCGTTGAGTTACACTATCTATGCTGAGTGCACGGTGTTTACATTTGAAACAACTAAAATATTCTTCCATACGTGCACAGTAAACGTTGTAAAGTATGTATTTAAGCAGCGCCATTGTTTTGTACCTAATAACGTTTTATACGAAACGTTATTCCTCTCGGTTGAGTAGTTTTTGGCTTTTAAAAATGTGTAGTGATACATTGTTTACATCTCATGCGGCCACCATTACAACTTCCCTCGTATGGGAACAAAAGTCTATCGACAAGTACGCTGATAAGTATCGTGTGAGTCGAAAAGTAGCAAATTGGTAGCCAGTCCAGCGCCAACTGGGGCATACCTACTGGAAATCCAGTTCCATGTGATGCGGGCTTAAGTCATACGTGTACCAAGTTTGGTTGAAATCGCTCCAGGCATTCGAGAGTTATGCCGGAACAAACACACCCATATACATTTTTATATAGATAGATTAGATTGGTAAAATTATTGGCAGTTATACCAATACGCTAATATTTGTTCACATTGGTTGATACCAATAGAATGCTAATTAAATTATCCCATTTCTAATGATTGTGAGTACCTTTAAATGTGAAATGAAATGCATATTATGAACACAAATGCAAGGGATTAAATGTAGCTCCTTATTTTAGTTCTAAGCTACGTGGAGGGATTGATGTGCTGCTGTTGGTGAAATATAGCATAACAATCTTGCAATGTACCAAGGTGAAAACCTTTTATAAGATTCGTTTTTTATCATTGCATTTAACCTAGAGAAGCAGCAGATGGTCTAAAATAACCAAAATATTTATATAGTGTTTTATTATTATATATGTTTATGTTTGGTTTCTGTAGGACAATGCTCGGGTTGGAGATGAGTTCATGAGGCAGGTGGAGGCCATAGCAGCTTACGTTCCGTACATGACATGCCCAGGAAATCATGAGCAAATGTAGTAAGTTAATTTATACTAGGTAAACTCATACAGGGTGACCATAACATTTGGAATCAAAGGAAGAACTGTTGACCAGCACATTTCCTTAATGCAAAACATTCTCCACATACACTCCATCAGCCTCGATACCCTTCTTCAAATGTTTCCTTGTGTTCTCTTCAAAATGTGAGGATCCAGATCAGCCATTGCAGTGGCTATCCTTTCATGGTGATAATCCAGATCCTGTATTTTCACACCATGCACCTCAGATTTCAATTTTCCCCAAATGGCGAAGTCCTTTCTACAGATCCACTTCTCTCAATTCAGCATCCAGTCAGTCGCATGTGCTTTCTACAATTGGTTCCACACTTTATGGCCACCCTGTATTAAAAAATGTACTTACAAGTAGCTGGTCTCTACATCTTCTTCTGTTCAATGTTTTGAATCACTTTCCAGATCATTACTTGTGAAATTAAAACATTAAAAAAAGGCAAAGAGGATGAAAGAATAAGCAGAATCATGCTGAATGTCAATTTGACTGGCCATGGTATGAGATCCTGTCAGTGGTATTGTGGAATGGTGAAATTGTAGAGATATTTTATAACAAAAAATATTGTTTTCTGTGACTTACAGGCCGTAAGTTACAGCAACTATTATTACGAGCGAGAATTGAAAAGTCTTTGTGCCTAATTTTTTTCTAGCTTGTTATAAGTGTTATTACAAAAGCGAGATATACGAGCGATGCAGTAGGCTTTTCTTGGAACGGCCCTATTGTAACTTCAGATTTCTTCCACGGCACGGCACCCTTATCAGTTGGCAAAGATGGCCGGAGTAAAGTTCACGCCATATGAGCAGCGAAGTGTTATTAGTTTTTTATGGTGCAAGGGACAAACAGCCACAGATATCCACAGTGAAATAGAGCCAGTGTGTGGGGACAAGTGCCATAGGAAATGCCAAATTCAGTGGCAATGTCCTTCAGATGAACATGTCGATCAGCTTTCACCATTTCATCAACATGGGTGGTGATGTCCGGTGTCAGCGAGGAATGAGGTTGGCCTGATCGCTCATTGTCCTCCACATTTTCCCATCCATTTTCAAACTCCTTGCACCACCACTGCACACTTCGCACTCAAACACTTGTCCCCATACACTGGCTCCATTTTCCTGTGGATATCTGTGGCTATTTGTCCTTTGCACCATAAAAAAACTAATAACACTTCGCTGCTCATATGTTGTGAACTTCCTGAGCACTCCGGCCATCTTTGCCGACTGATAACGGCACCCTGCCGTTGAAGAAATCTGAAGTTACAATAGGGCCGTTCCAAGAAAAGCCTGCTGCATCGCTCGTATATCTCGCTTTTGTAATAACACTTATACAAGCTAGAAAAAAATTAGGTGCAAAGACTTTTCGATTCTCCCTCGTATTTGAAGTAGGGTTACATTTACGCTTAATAAACTACAAAAAACAGCTTTATGTCCTACATGAATTAATGTTATGTGTATTTACAGTTATGCAAATTGCATATAGATATACAGAATAGGGAAATTATAAATGCATGTAATTAAAAGAACATAAGAAGTAGTAGTTGTAATAATAATAATATAATAATAATAATAGTAACAGCAACAATTAAATAAAATCCAATAATAATAGCAATAAGAATAATGAAAGTTTGTGTGACTGCCTGCCCTGAGAAAAAAATCTGCAGGTGCCCTTGCGGATATATGTTACAGATATCCCTTGAATGGTTCATTAGCCTCCTTAATGTATGTAAATAGATAACTGCTTTGAAAAAGAAATTGTATATTTACATATTTACTTTACAAAAGCAGGGCATATGAATTATACAGGATGTTCCCGTGACCTTGAATCAAACTGACAGTGTGAATGGAGAATGGCCCAAGTACCAATTGGAGATCAGGAACCTCGGTCCAGAAACATGTCATTATAAGGTTATAAGCCAAAACTGGTTGGGGCTGCCTATGACAGTGCAATAAGACAACTGAAAGATGTGGCTTGTAGGTTTAATATGGATGTTACTACAGTGTATAGTAGCACTGTACAACGAAAAACGTTACAGTAGGTGTTCAAAATGGTGGCCCCAGTGTCAACAGCATCGCAGAAAGCTCTGTCGCATCTGTTCTAACATCCATGGAGTCGTTCTGGCAATATTGCGGCAAGAATTCTTGCCAGGAGAAGATACAAGGGGTGTCCCTCGCCTCCACACCCAATTGTCAGATACAGTACCTATATGTGCCCTGCCCCTAAAATTTTCTATTTTTGGTCCACCATTTTAGGAATGTTCAATGATCTATGCAGAGGCGCAACCACAAATTTTTGTCTGGGGGGGAGGGCAAGTACCAGGATAAACGTACCAATAATAATAATACTAGTGGTAGTAGTAGTATCAAAAGATGTTATTATCCTCATAAATTACGCAAAAAGGGGGTAGAAGTCCGTGCTAAAGCATTTGTTTGGAACAAATGATTTGAAATAATTTTTCAGCACGTTCAATTTTACATTAGCTAATAATGGAAAACAAGCAGACAAACTGTATTTTTGAATGGCAGAAAATGAATGATAAATGCATTCCATGCATTCCGAAGACAATTCTTTTTGGACATATAGCATGTATAACTTTCATGTACAAGATATGTTTTACACATATGCTACAAGCTAACACTAAATTGTGTACGTATTCAAAGTTGATTTGATTTTTTAGATCCAATTTTTGCAACTGAAAACAATATTGATTTAATAGGGTGCAATGATTTCACGGGGTGCCATGGCATTTTCTCTTTTACAACTGTTTTCATTTAGATCGCTTGGCATCCATGGCCGACTCCTGCTGGCCCCTAGCTACTGCTCTAATGAAGATTGAGAAACGTAGACATTGCGAGCGAAGCGAGCAAGAAAAGTTTATGAAATGTATTTTTATTTGCATAAAATTTGAAATCGAGGGGGCAATTGCTCCTCTGTGCCCCCCCCCCCCTGCAGGTGCCATGGCCATCAACGTTTGTCCCCCTACAATTGACTTCTGTCGAAGATTGGGGGGGAGGGCAGCAATATCCCCCCCCCCCCTTGTGGTTGTGCCACTGGACCTATGTACTATTTGAGCCTGTACTTTTTCAAACATGTGCATCCACCTAACTTTAAGTTGTGCAACTATTACATTATATGTATTGTTTGTTGTGCATATGTGTAAAACTTAATGATCTTCTTCTTCCCATTAGCAACTTCAGTAACTACAGAGCAAGGTTTGCCATGCCTGGTCCATATGATAGCATGATGTACAGTTTCAACATGGGACCAATCCATTTCATTGCTATTTCCACAGAATATTATTACTTTTTGAATTATGGAATTAAGGAGCTTGTCAAGCAGTATGAATGGTTGGAAAATGATTTAAAGGTAAGAAGATGGAAAGATTAATAGTGCATTCACCCAGTGGCGTTCGCAAGGGGGGGTTGGTGTGGGTTTTAATCCCCCCCCCCCTTTGGCCCAGTGTTCCTTAAAAGAATAATACAAAAACAGAAACATATGTCAAAATTAGGGCCAACTACCAAAAAAAGTGTGCGTAACCCCTCCCTTTGCAAAATCCTGGTCACGCCACTGCATTCACCTAACTACAACAAATATATTTTGGTTGTTCTACAGCTTAAGTGTGACAAGGGCTCAAATTTTCAGATTAAATAGTGTTGTAAAGTTTAGAAAAAGTCCTAAAAATTTTGTAACAAAAAATAAATTTGGGTTGTAAGGTGTGACCCTTTTTGAAGACATCCACATGTTAACCTCACTTCCACATATTATACCCAGGACTGCATTTTGCAGACTAACTCAGAGAAATAAAGAAAGATCTTTGATTTGGATAGGTACTTCTTCGCACACTAAATATGATATTTTGACTAAAGAATATCATGTGACTCTTTGAACATAATTATATTTGCACTACACTTTCATGGGACCACTATCGCTTCCTCGTACTCATTTGAGTTTCCCATCCTCGAGGATATGCAATCTAATATCATCTTAATGTGACAATAATTGTAGACACCCGTGTGCAAAATATACGGCTTGGTAGTTTCATCCCACAATCATCCATTTCATTCTCATATATCACTGTTTTTTGGTAAGCTAGACTAAACTATATTTTAACATGCAGCTGATGTTCACTTAAGTTTCAATTTCACTACAGCTTTCGCTTCACGATCCACAGGCAAATTATGGTTACATGTGTACTACAAGCCTTCAAGGGTAAACTGTTTGATTTGCCTGTTCGAGCATTATTCATCGGGCTGTCAGTTCTGTACGCTATCTAGTCGTCTTGTGCAGTAGCAGTGGTAGCATCGTCACCTTGTGATCAAGGGGTTCTGGGTTCGATACCCGGTGGAGGCACATAGTGGTTCGGATTGTTACAAACAGTATTTGTTTGTTGTTTCTTTTTTTTGTTTTGTGTACAACTCTGTATGCTTGGGTTTCTTCCATGGTTCAGTGTAGTTTAAATGAGCCAATAAGATTTGAACTTTCAGCCCTCCCCCTTGCGACGAGGGAGGAAGTATAAATATGGCCTCTGACAGAGGACAGGCCAGAGAGTGTTTATGAACCGGAAAGCAGAAAAGAGAGTGATCTTCGGTCTTCAGTGGCCTCCCGTGAGAAAGAGCATCCTGAGGCAGTTCCGCCGATGCTAGCTTCCACTTGGCAGTTCTGCCGTGGGGCTCAAGTTAGGGGAATGTAAATAATGTAAATTAGAGAATTATTGGAAGAATCCGAGCCTTGTTTTGTTAAATTGTAAATAAATGTATAAAGCCCATTTCTGCGAGTTTTCAGCAATCACCCTGCAACATTAATTCAGTAAGTTGTTGCCTGTGATTGATTCTTTGGTTCCGAGCGCTCTGGTGAGGAACGGGATGGGAACCCAGGATTAACGAGCCTATATAGTTGTTTATTTGGGTTTTTCCTGCCAGAAGCGGCAGTGTTGTGGAACAGGATCCCACTCTAAACTGTAGGTATAGTCCTGATTAGCCTTACTGTGCATAAAGTGGGCTTAGAACACCAATTCAATCAATCAATTAATCAAACCTCTCCCTGCAGCACACTATTTCATACAATAAAATGTTTTGTTTTTTATAATTGATTTTTCAGTTCCACAGCAGTAAGGTTGATGACTTTCACCATATGGATGTTAAATGTTTGTAATACTCATTCATAGTTACTGGCATTTAAAAAACAGAAATTGCTCTTCAATTCTCAGACGATAGCATTGTTAGTGCTTCCATAATTTCCTCAGAAAGGTTTTATTGTCTCACGTTAACTATAATTTTGTTTGGCACAAGAAACGGTTTGACACCAATTGATTTGACATACCCACAAGATATACTACATAAGCTCTACCTGGTCTCTGACACAAACTTTTTTGGTCCAGTGATGGAAGTGAGAAGTTTACGAAGTGTTACTAGGTATAAAATAATCAATGCACTGTTTATATTTGTTTAGTGAATAATGATGTTCATTATTGTTCGGCCTCCCTGATGGTGCAGTGGTAGCATCGTCGCCTTGTAATCAAGGGGTTCCGGGTTCAATACCTGGTTGAGGCACATAGTGGTTTGGATCTCACTTTAAACTGTAGGTTCAGTCTCGATTAGCCTTACTGTCCATAAGTGAACTTAAAACACCAAATCAATCATTATTGTTGTTTTTTAACTACCTTGTAAGATATTTTTTGAATTTTTCTTGCACTCCTTATGTTAATTTCAGTGTTATTCAGACAAAACAGTCAAACTTGCATTATTACATAGTTCTGAAACATGAAAAACCTATTCATGATGGATGCAGTAAATGCAGTTTAAGTATTTCATACATACGTGAAGTTTCCTGTTTCCATGTTGGAATTTGGACATTTTTTTGTTTTTTTTATTAATTTCGAAGGCTCACTATATCACCCAAATATCTCACAAACTTTATTTTTCTTAACTTAGCTTTTTGCTGTTATCATTCAAACAAAAAGTTAATTTCTCTGTGTATAATATGAATCATGCTTGATATAATCATACTTGTTGAAAAGATGAGTCATCTTCTTTCACAAAACTTTCAGCAACTCTAAATTTCAATTTTCATGTTTGAGATGATTGGTGCAAGTGCTGTCCGTAAATATAACATACATCAGATATACACAGTGCGGCAATTTGAAATCGGGACTGATGCTATAAAAAATAAACAAGCGTTCACAGAAACTTACTTACCTGGGATCATTCAAAGTATGACCCTCCTGCATCCATACATTGTTGCGCTCTGCCATTCCAGTTCGTGGAAGGATTACTGGAATTCGTTTTGTGTAATGCTGTTTGAAATCATTGTCGTGGCCTTCTTGATTGTTGGTACATCATCAAAATAGGAACATTTCAGTGCAGCTCTCAGTTTAGAAAATGGAAAATAATTGCACAGCCAGATCCGGTGCATAGGCTAGGTGTAACAACACAGATTGCTTTTCAGGTCAAAAAGTCATTCACAATCACAGCCTTGTGACTTGGAGAATTGTCATGAAGCAAACGCCAGCTGCCATCAACCCAATACTTGAGCCTCACACGTGTTATTCTTTGTACAAACGTTTCAGTATCTCAAGATAAAATCCAGCAGTAACAGTCTGTCTGTAATTTCGATCTTCAGTAATGATTGTCCTCACTTTCTCAAAAAAATGCTGTGTTCTCACCGTCCTTGCTGCACCTGGATGTTCGTCATCTTCAATTGACTTCCACCCTCCACTGTGCCATTCGAATACATGCCTATGGGATAAACAATTGTCCCTATACACTTGGTGCAACATCTGAAATGTTTCCTTAGCAGTCTTACCCAGGTGTGCACAAATCATGATGTTTGGTTTTTGTTCCACGTTGAAATCACGATGCACTTTCACGACATGTGCCCACACTCAACAGTGCCACATGCAACAATGTCGCTCAAGATCCATGATCTCTGCATCGGTTATTCGTGAGATACCCCTCATTTGCTTGCACTGTGGTGCCACCTACCAAGAAAAGAAAATCTGTCTTAATTTCAAATTGCCGCACTGTGTATTCAGACAGATTTATGTATGTAACATTCACACCTCAAGGTCTGTCTATGTGTATGCAGTTACAAGATACAAGAACCCTGTTTAGTTTAGTTAATTATCTTACCTTGTAACCAAGGTGTCCTGGGTTTGATATCCGGTGGAGGCACTTGAAACTTTAGGTTCAGATCGGATTTGCCTATATGTGCATACAATAGACTTAAAACAAAAATCAGAACTCTTAGTTTTATTGAAGATTAGACACACACAGGAGATGTACTGGTAATTTTTTGCTAGATTTATTTTTCACATTTATAAAAAGGAAAGAATTTAATTACATTTTTATTGTCATGAAATAAAAAACAATGGTGATGAAATACTGATACCACATTAGGGTTATTAGGTGGCTGCGGTGGCTCAGTTGGTAACGCATCTGACTACCGTGCTAAAGGTCCCGGGTTCGATCCCCGGCCGGTTCAAATCCGGGAACTTTTCTAACGATGGAAGCGGCCCCGGCGCCCACCCAGCATCGAATAACATGGGTACCTTGGGGAAACCCTTGGGGGTAAAGGCAGTCAGGGGCGTGATGCTGATCACATCACCCCCACTCATGACCGGATCAACAAAGTGTAGGGCGTTACCCCCACACCCCCTATACGCCTTCATGGCATGGTGATGCACAGGGGAGCACTTTACCTTTTTCTTTAGCTTTACACTAGGGTTATTAATATCAGAATATACCAGTTGGAATTTAATCAGCAGTAGTTTTTAAGAGTCCGGGTGTCTCATGGAGTATTCAAAGATGCTGCATGACACTTGCACAGTGTCTTAATATCCTGAAAATTATGCAAAAGTAAATTTTTTTCAGTATTTTTCTTCCCAACAACTTTGTAAAGTGAAATGGATTTTGTGATTAAATGATATTCTGATGTGAAATTATGGATATTTTAAAGTCAATCTCTTGGAGATAAAGAAAAAGCCTATACTGTAGATAAATTGTTTTTGTGTTATGTTTACCAATTTCACAAGACTTCAATGAGTCCAATGCAAATTGTATAACATGGCAATTTCACTATAAAATTGAACGATGGCACATTTTAATTTGTAACTCAAAAATAACCAAAATATCACTTACCATGTTTTACACCCGAGCCCTTCATTTAATTCCGGTGTATACGTGGATCGTACCGAAAGTAATGTAAAAGTTGTCATAATCTCTTTATTAACTGATGTAGATCATTCAAATTGCACATGTAGTTGGAGTAACTCTTCCTCTATACAAACCAGCTACTCAACATAGTCTCCATTTATAGCCTTGCATTTATGCCATCGTTGAACCCAACTCTAGAATCCTCTTTGGAAAAAGTCTGATGTGCACTGTCCGACATCCACTTCTTCACAGCCACTTTCACCTCGACTGTGTCATCAAATCGTTGTCCCCGAAGACTGTCCTTCATGGGACCACCAAGTAGAAGGCTGAGGGTGCCAGATCTGGCTGTATGGTGGATTGCCTGATTTGTTGCCAAAGAGGTGTGTGGTCGTGCATTGTCATGGTGAATGTGAATAGCCTTCAGATTCTTGTGCAGTCTCTTCCTCCTAATGGCTTCTCTAAGCTTATGGAGTGTCTCAATGTACAGCTCGCTGTTGATGGTACGGCCGCATTCCAGGAAATCAAGGAGAATGACGTGCAGTCAACTCATCCACTCGCTGACGATTCATGTCAGTGGTCGCAGTTGATGGTCTCCCACTGCGCAGTTTGTCTTCAATGCTTGTTTCCCCTTCTGTAAACTTCTTCATCCACATGTGTACATTGCTCTTGTCAATGGTGTCATCTCCGTACACATTCTGTAGCCTTCTGTGGATGTCTGACATTGCACACCAGATTTTTTTCAAACAGGATTCTAGAGTTGGGTTCAACAATAGTGCAAATGCATCGCTCTAAAAGGAGACTATGTTGAGTAGCTGGTTTGTATAGAGGAAGAGTCACTCCAACTATATGTGCAATTTGAATGATCTGCATCAATTAATAAAGAGGTTATGACCAGTTTTGCATTACTTTCGGTACGGCCCTCGTATTTATACTTTACATTATTAAAATTTTCAGTGTTGTTATTGGTGGGAATCTCCTAAGAGTATCAGAAGATATGCAATTATTGGTACAGCCACTTATTTATGGTGAATAAAAGATCAAGATTTTGGTGCAAAAACTGGGTACATTTCGGGATCAAAAGCACTATGTAAAGGTGTTAAAATGGTGAATATAAACCTAAATTTGATTTTAAAAACTACACTTATTGCACAAACTAAAGATTTTCCTTCCAATAATACATTTATGTAGTTATCACAGTATTAAGTTTATTCCAGTGTAAAGGAATCCATGTTTGCTTCTCAAATATTTACAGCAAAATTAATCAGTTTTCCATAATTTGCATGATTCACAGGATAATTCAGACTTCAGAAAGTGTCACTTCAGTTTAAAAAAACTTAAATTTCGTGTTTAAGAGTTTATTTCACATTTTGCAGTTCATTTTGCATCATTTCGTGACAAAATATGGTAGGAAAATACACCTCATGCTTTTCAAAAACATGAATAATGAACATTATAGCATGTTATTTCAAATTTTGTCTTTCCGTCAAAAACAAAAGATGATGCCTCTTATTATTGGCTCAACCCTAATTACGGATGGAATGATGACGAAATTTTTGTGGAAACCAATAAACTACTAATATACAATTAACTGACACTGATAGTTTATTGATCGAATATCAAGTTGAAAATGCTCCTTGAAAAGCATGGAATCTCCTTAATTAACACGTGTAAGCAGCTGACTCCATTGAGTTTTACCTCTAAAAAATAATTCCTTCCTATTATTATCAGTATTTTATTTTTGCAGGAAGCTAGTAAACCTGAGAACCGAGCTTGGAGACCCTGGATTATAACATATGGCCACCGACCTATGTATTGTAGTGATTTGCATCGTGATGATTGCAGAAATCATGAAACTTTAGTTCGAGTTGGTGTACCTTTTCTCCATTGGTGAGTGACAACAGTTTTCACACAAAGGCATTTAGAAATTCTCCTATTGTGCCATGTATACATTTGAATATTTTTTAATTAGGATTGTCAGTGTGGCAGAAAATCAGTGGCTGTTTGGCACATTTTAATGGTTCTGAGTTTGAAAAATATCAAATGAAACGTGAGAAATATACACTTGCGTTATTGTGTTAGAGGTATAAGGTTAAAGTAGTTTGTCTCTGTATATAATAGGTTAGTAGTGGGGTTTACGGGGGGGACAGGACAACTTATAAGTGTAGAAAAGGCGAGGCTATTTGATTGAACAATCTGATTTGCTTACACTTAAAACAAAGCCAAAAGGGGCCTATACCCCAATTTTTCAGGTGTGATATGCTCTGATTTTTAAGAAATTCTGAATTTCTAGTGTAGAAAAGGCGAGGGCTCAACAGATAGATTTACCCATATTTAAAACAATGGCAAGAGGGGCTTAAACCCCAATTCTTCAGGTGTGGAGGTTCGGGTTTAAGTCCTCATAAAATGTGAAGCCTCCCCTGATGGCAAAATGATAATATTGTTGTCTTGTAAACAAAAGGCTCGGGGTTCGAGTCCTGACAGATTGAAAACGTGTGGCAAAATAATATGTCCACAAGTGAGATTTTGAGAATAATTACTGCTAGTTGATAGCCCCCAGATCTTAAACCCCCCTCCCTCCTCTGCTCAGACAGATTCGGCCATGTGTGTAAAAGCTATATCTGTGTGATTGTTGTTTATAAACTTGTCAAAAATATGGCTTTTTTGCAATATTTCTATGCTCTATAACTTACAGATCTAATTTAATATACAAATTTGAGCTGTTGTTTGTTTTTTTCCAATCTCTGATCAATTCCATTGCTTAGGGTAAGCAATTATAGCTCGGAAATGCATGAATCTATCAAAAGACTAATGTTTTGCCTTCATGTCTTGCGTGCCGGCAAGAGATAAAATCTACACGCTAGAAGGGGGAACATTAATGATTTTTCTGTATGATTCACTGAAGGGGGCATTAATCTTTCTGTGCGACAGGGGAAAAAGTGTAACAAATTCCTAGTCATGCAAGACAACATGTAAAAGTGTAACAAAGATTATTGAGATAAAGATACATATTTTCACACAGTGGCAATGAACTGTACCCCCCTCGTGCTGAAAGCAATTCTATTCTGATAATATGAGCCTAGGCAAAGACTTAGAAAATATTACGGCAGTTCAAAATCCAATTTTGTCTGCATTAAGGTCTCAGAACCCAGTAAAATGTGGGCATATTCCATATTGAGAAGTGTTAATATTGTTGCATTGTAATCGGGGGCTTTGGGTTCGAGTCCTGATAAAAGATTGAAATATGTACAACTGTCCACACATGAGATATTCACTGCTAGCTGATAATACAGTTGAGGTTTCAAAGCTGGTAGAGTGTCTGGGACCTCTCTGACAGCAAAGTGTTGGTATTATTGCTTTGTAATCAAGGGGTTTCTGTGTTTGAATCGGGTCTCTAGAACTGCTCTGTGACCCTTTCATTTCTTACATCATAAACATATGATTTTTCACCTATGAGAATGACACTTCTTTCTCCTCTGCTCAGACAGATTCGGCCATGTGTGTAAAAGTTATATCTGTATGATTGTTGTTTATAAACTTGTCAAAAATATGGCTTTTTTGTATGAAAACATGCAATCCTGAATACAATTCTGGTTTTGTTTTGTTCTGTTAATATAAACACAAGTGAGACTTACAGAATATTTATTGCACAGTTCAAAATCCAATTTTGAATTGTATTTAGTTGATATAGAGATGAGGTTTTAAACCTGGTGAAGTGTGTTGTACAACAGCAAAACTATCACCAAAACCTAGTTACTGCTGTTGTTTGGGTATAAAAGCACCAGCTCAGCCATTAACTGCTGAACCCAACTGATATTTTTATTAAGTATAAAGTTTTGAATTGAAGCCCGGAAAATCTTATATAATAAACAACAAGAAAAAAAATGCCAAAACAAAAATATTGCAATCAGTGTAATAAAAATATATCTAGTTCTCATTGGGCTAGGCATCGGCATATTTGTAAGCCTAGGAAATGCAGAAAGGCCATGAAAATATGTCCAAGATGCCATAAAATATTAAGCAAGGCATATTACAAATGGCATAAGTGTAATTCTTATGTACAGTCATCAACACAACCATCTACATCTGGTCTGAAAAGAAAGCACGAAGCACCTCTTAATGCCAGAGCAGCAAAACAGCCACGCTATGAACCCATCCGTAGCAGTTTTAACGGCCAATTAAGGGATCACCGGTTTGTATCAGAGCCAAGATGTGGCATTGAGAATTTCTTGAACAGTATAAATTCTGATCTGCAGGCAATTCTTAATGCACAAAATGGCTCTTATAAGCTCTCCCTCAAATTGTTTGTACAATATAAGAAGCCAAACGGCACAAAATTTACACAGCCCCACATAACAGAAACTGTGCCGGTATATTCAAATGCAAATTCAGACACAATAATAAGCAGCTTGATAAATCAACTGAACATTAAACACTCTGAATTTGCTGGAAAAGAGAGTGGCTGGAGCCTATGCGGCTCATCACACAAGTTATATGTTAATATTTCTGAATTCAGCCCATTACAAGGATCTACTTATGTGCCATTGCCTGCCAATATCAAAAACAAAAGAGCCGTGGTCAATATAAAAAATGCCGACCAGAAATGCTTTTTGTGGTGTATATTAGCTGCTTTGTATCCAGTTTCAAGCCATCCTGAGAGAATAACTTATTACAAGCAACATGAACATCTTTTTGACGATGTAATGGAGGGTTTGGAATATCCAATGTCTGTTCAGAATATTGATAAATTTGAAAAAAAGGCCGGGCACATCAATGGCAAACAAGTATCTATTAATGTATTTATTTGTTCCACTGGCAATTGCTTGATAGATCCTCTCAGAATCAGTACAATTGATGATGAATCTGCTATTCCGATTGATCTGCTCTTAATTGAAGGAGATGATACATACCATTACACTCTAATACATAATCTTCAAGCTTTAGTGAGAACGCAACTAGATAAATATAAAAACATATTCAAGTTGTGCAGAAGATGTTTAACTGTATTTGATGGTCAAAAAATGGTGAAGGGGGTTCGGGAAGAGAATGCAGAAATTGCCAAAAATAAGTTAATTGAGCATCTGAAATACTGTGGCAACCATAAACCTGTTCATATGGTGATGCCCAATCCAAGTGAAAATTGCAAATTCAATAAGTTTGAAGCCTTGTTGGAACACCCAGCATATATTGTCTGTGATTTCGAATCGAACCTCAAACCTATTGCATTCTGTAGCCCAGATCCAGAAGAATCTTCAAGTACACCGTACCAGCAACATGAACCTTCCAGCTTTTGTTGTGTGGTTGTACAGGATGGTGTAGCTAGTGAGCCATACTTATACAAGGGACCAAATGCCATCAAAGAATTTGCACATATAATAGAAAATGAGTGCCGTGACATAGCATCTAACAACTTATTAAAATCAAAGCCTATGTTGCCTTTAACAGAGGAACAGATTGAGGATTTCAACAATGCAGAAAAATGCCCGGTATGTGATTGTCAATTTTCAGATACAAATATCAAGGTACATCACCATTCTCATACAGATGGTCGATATAAACAGGCCCTGTGTAAAAGCTGTAATATTAAGATCCAGAGACCAAAATTTGTCCCTATATTTTGTCATGGAGCATCCAATTATGATTTCCATCATCTGATTAGGTACGAGGGGTTTGACAAGCAGAATTTAAATATTTTAGCTGAAAATGATGAGAAATATATATCTATTAGCAAGATAATTAAAGTTGATGGTGTTCCTATTCGCATAAGATTTCTTGATTCTTACAGATTTTTATCTGCTAGCCTGGCTACACTGGCCTCTCAATTATCTGATGATGACTTGAAAATCACACGTGCTATGTTTCCAAATCTGGACCTGAAATTAATTAGGCGGAAGGGTGTATATCCATATGACTATGTCACAGATTTTTCTAAATTTGATGAGTGTTCCCTGCCACCACAAGAAGAGTTTTACAGCAAAATCAGAGGATCTGGAATCACTGATGAAGATTATCACCATGCTCAGTTGATGTGGATCAGTTTAAAATGCAAGACATTTGGTGATTATCACATGGCATATTTAAAACTTGACGTGACTCTCTTAGCTGATATATTGCAGGCATTCAGAAAATCTTCAATGCAAAATTATGGACTGGACCCAGTGTATTTTTACAGTGCCCCTGGTCTAGCATGGGCCGCAACGTTTTTCAACACCAAAATGCAATTGGATCTGATCCAAGATCAAGATATGTATCTGTTTATGGAGCAGTGTATAAGAGGAGGGATGGTGCAATGTTCCCAGAGATATGCCAGAGCAAATAATAAATATATGCCTGATTATAATCCAGCACGGCCATCAAATTATACACTGTATGTAGATGCCAATAGCCTCTATGGTTATGCCATGATGCAAAAACTGCCATATGCAGAGCTTGAATGGGTTGAAAATTTCAAGATTGATGATCTTAAGGACTTTGATGACAGTGAATATGGCCTATTCATAGAGGTTGATCTGACAATTCCAGATCATTTGCACAATAAATTTTCTGATCTGCCCCCAATTCCCGAGGTTCAGTGCTCACCTGGCTCTAAACAGAAGAAGCTCATGATGACCCTGGAGCCGAAACAGGGTTATGTCACATATTACAAAAACCTCCAGTTCCTGATAAAACATGGTGTCCAAGTAACCAAAGTTGGCAAAGTTTTGAGGTTCAGGCACTCAGAATGGTTGAAACCATACATTGATACAAACACAGAGCTTCGAACATCTGCAGTAAGCCAATTTGATAAGGCCTTGTTTAAATTGATGATCAATTCTGTATTTGGCAAAACAATTGAAAATGTCAGAAAACATGGCGATGTTAAAATAAATACTGACCCCGGCCGGAGCAAAAAATTGGTTGCAAAGCCCAACTTCAATTACAGAAGAATTTATGATGAGCACATGGCACTTTTCAACATGAAAAAAACAAAGATCAAGTTTGATAAACCTATTTATGTAGGGGCTGTGATATTGGAATTGTCCAAATTACATATGTTAACATTGTATTATGATGTGCTGAAACCTTTTTATGGTGATCGTGTAAAATTATTGTACATGGACACGGATAGTTTTATTCTTGATATTCAAACAGAAGATGTTTATCAAGATATGTCACAGCCTGAATTGTTTCAATACTTTGATACCAGTGAACATACAAAGATTCAACACCACCACAACAAAAAGGTGCCTGGCAAGTTAAAAGATGAGACACTTGGTGATGTTATTGTGGAATTTGCTGGGTTAAGTGCCAAGATGTACAGTTTTAAAACATGTAGTGCTGTTGTCAAAAAAGCCAAGGGTATTGGCAGAGTAACTGTTGAAAAAGAGCTTGTATTTGAAGATTATAAAAATTGCATCAAATCACAGAGTTCAATCAGAACATCAGAAAATAGAATTCAGAGTGAGGATCACTTGCTGACTAGCAATATTGTAAGAAAAGTGGCCCTGGACCCACATGATGATAAGAGATGCATTTTGTCATGTAACATACATACTCTACCTTGGGGGCATTGTGATTTGAAAAGTGGCAAACAATGCCCAATTACAGAGCATGATTTGAAATAAATAAACATGCCCATGAACTTATTTGGGTTCAAAAAACAGGCTATTATGGACCTGCCAACACCACAACCCTCTCCTGATTTACAATCTGTAATGTCTAAACTGAGTGGCTTGTTAATTATTCATCTGAACAGCATATTTACAGATAATGATGATGAAACAGGTAAAACATTGTACATATTTAACAATAATTTAAATCATTACCAATTACCTGTAGGTGGGCAATTGCAATTTATTACAACCCCTGAGGGTGATGTCAAGATTTCAGTAGGGAGAAATATTTATAGAATTAAGCACTCAAACATGATTTCTGGCACTGTATATACTGTTTCTGCTGGTGACTGCTTATATATTGAGGTCCCTGGGTCATATGACAAGCTTATACCCTTTTTTATAGAATTAAGAATCAGATACTCTATAATAAATAACCTATAAACAAAATGCCTAATGATATATTTGGCCATACAAGGCATGAAGATCACAGTGATGAGATTCTGATGCTTGATGTCAGAGTCAAGAAATTAAGAAGTGATTTACAAGCTTTACAAACCACACTCAATGCCAGTCTTCAATTAGAAATTACAAATTTACAATCACAATGCATGGACCCTCTTCTTAAAATTGATTCTGAACTCAAAGTGCTGCTTCAAAAATATACTGATCTGGCAACATTAGATAATTTTCAAAGTTTAGAAGAAGCTGTAGCAGCTCTTCAAGCCAAATTTAAGACCCAGGCTACCAACTCTGAGCAATTGAAACAGCAATTGGAAGAACAAATAAATAATGTCCAGGCACAGCTCCAAACAATTGTCAAAAGCATAAAATCACAAGAAGATTTTGATCTAGTGATTTCCACTCTAAAAGAACAGATTCAGTCACTCCAGATACCTAATCTGGACCCTCTGCACAATGCTATAGCCGACGTTAAAGAAAAAATTGAGACACTTGAAAATTTTATGAACAATTTGCCATCTTCTGATGCTTTGAATGCAATAACTCGGAGTGTAGCCAACATTAAGCTGCAACTTGAAACATATGAAGATTTTGGAAAAATTCAAAGTACCATAACCCATCTTGAAGGTACCATAGCAGCAGTGCAAAGTGATTTGGCAAATGTACAAGAAACTCGCCTGCCTGGGATTGTAGACACACTTGTCAGTGTCCAGCAACAGATCACAAAGCTTGAAAACCTCAACACTGAATCTGAACTATCTCATTTTCATCATTTGATAGATGATATCCAAACAAAGCTTGAAATTTTACAACAATCCACACCCTCTCAGGCAGATATAGCCCTGCTCCAAAATGCTATGCAAAATGTGGTTGATGCATCTGAATTAAACAATGTGAAATTGGCACTTGAATCTTTGCAGAATACAGTATCAAATCTTCCTACATCACAGGAACTTAAAAATATTAAGAGGGCAGTGAATAGGATATTGAAATCAGAAGATATCAAGAATATCCAGGCAGAGATCAAACAACTCACTCAGACAGTGGCCACTCTACCAACCAATCAACATATTAATGAACTGCATGCCCTGTTTGAGGATATCAGAAGACAGGTCCATGATCTTACTGCTCAAAATTCAAAATTGGCAGTTGTTGAAAATTTGCAACAAATTGTAGCTAATATCAAGCAACAGCTAGGAACCATGGAATCCAATCAAGCAAATGCCCTGTCTGTTTTTGCCACCCAGCTTCAAGAGATTGTTCAACAATACAAGAAACTTGTTGTGGACATAAAGATCAAGCCAGGCCACGATGATGTTGTTAGGACCATCAATGAACACCTTGAATCTGTAACAAGCAGATTGCTCACAGCAGAAAAGGAAATAACGGGCATAATCGAGAATCCAAAACATACAGTAATTCTTGAATTGTACAGCATCCCCAACAAAGAATATGATTCACCATTTACACCGGGTGGCAAAATATATATGCTGTCCCCTGCACAATTTTATTACCAGTTTTTTGTTGGGGGCACATTGAGACCAATCAAGATCAAATATTGGCATCAGCCACAGGCACACCACTACCCTACCTTATCAATAACAAATGCTGAGAACAAAGTGAAAATCACCAGTGTAGAGTTAGAGGATTTTACAGATCCCAATACATTAGAAACAGCCTATACTGAAGATGATGGCTCTCTGGAATTTAAAATACAAATAGGGGACAAATTATATTTAGAAAATCCTGTAGTATCAGCTGCTGAACACCCTATAGTTGCAATATTCTTGTTTTCATATTATGTCTAGACAAATTATTGTTGATGAATTACACAGACAGGCCCGACATAATTTTAAGAGACTCCCAGTAGTCACAAAGGGCATAGATGATTTATGGCAGAGCGACTTGATTGAGTTGTCAAGTGGACAGTTGAAAAACTTAGACAAAATCAACAAGGGCTACAAGTATCTACTCACTGTAATAGACACATTTTCAAAATTTGCCTGGGCTGTGCCACTCAAATCCAAGACTGGGAAATGTGTTACAGAAGCCCTCAGGACAATCATCAATCATTCAGGAAGATCACCGCGCTATTTGCAAACAGATAATGGCAAAGAATTTTATAATTCAGTGTTCCAACAATTTATTAAAAGCCAGTCAATAAAACATTACTCGAGTTACAGTGACCTCAAAGCCTCAATTGTAGAGAGATTCAACAGAACCTTAAAAAATCTTATGTATAAACAATTCACACTTCAAGGTAATTATAAATGGCTTACAATCCTACCAGAACTTCTACATAAATATAACAACTCGGTCCATTCCACAATCAACATGAAACCCTCTGAAGTAACTTCATCTGATGAGCAAAAATTGATCAGGACTGTTTATTATCCTAGATACCAGCCAACAACAAGAAGGGCCAAATACAGGGTGGGTGATCAAGTAAGAATCAGTAAATATAAGCACTTATTCAAAAGAGGCTTCACAAGAAACTGGAGTACTGAATTATTTACAGTGGTTCAAGTTAAACCCGGGACCCTTAACACATATATAATAAAAGATCACCGAGGAGAAATTCTCAAAGGCAGGTTCTATGAACAAGAACTCAGCAAAACTAAACAGCCTGACACATATCTCATAGAAAAAATCATCCGCAGAAAAGGCAACAAGTTACTTGTCAAATGGCTGGGTCATCCGGAAAACAGCTGGATCGATGCAGACAAAGTGATAATATGAGCACCTGGGATGTTATAAAGAGGCTGCCAGAACCTGAACAGCAGAATAAGAGAAATGGCAACTTGCTGCCTGATAATATTAGGTGTCTTATTGTTGGGCCATCTGCTTGTGGTAAAACTACACTAATGGTTGATAATTTTTTATTGGCACCCAACTGGTTAGACTGGAAAAACAGGCACTTGTATGTATTTTCTAAGAGCTTGGAACAATTAAAATATCAGCAGCTGATGAAGCTATATGATGGACTGGATATAGCCACTTTTGAACCAGATGTTAAGCCACTCCATGAATGTCTCGATAATTCTGTTGTTGTGTTTGATGACATTATACTGGATAATCAAAACAAGGTTAGAAATTTCTTTACACAGGGCCGGCACAAAAACATTGATTGCTTCTACCTGGCACAGACTTTTTCAAAAATACCGAAGCAGCTGATCCGAGACAACAGCAATTTTATATGTGTGTTTCATCAAGATCATACCAACCTCAAACACATACATGATGAATATGTAGGTGGGGACTTGAGCTACAATAATTTTTCCAAGTTTTGCAGCAGGTGCTGGAACCAGGACAGCTATGGCTTTGTCACAATTGATATGACAAGAACACCTAGTAGTGGCAAATACAGAAATAAAATCAACGATTTTCTAGATGTTGAGACGTATATAAATAACCATGAAACGACCAGTCATTGATGATCTTAAGTTAAGAGATTATCTTGTAAAAAGATTTAAGGGATGGAAATCAGAGAACCGAGGAATTTATGAAAAACACAAGCAAACAGAACAGCCTGTAATTGATGCTATTAATAATTTAGGTAAAAATATCAAAACTGTTACAGAGCAAAATCAAGATTTGATCACAGAGCTTGTACCTGTAGCTGCAAGGAACATATTAGATTATCCATTCACCCCACTTTCCAGTATTCATACACCTAGTCCTGTTGCTCCTAGAAGAATTGAAGCTACTCAGGATCCTATTGAATTGGGTCTTCTTGCTCAAAAATATTTAACCACACCTAAAGACAACAAAGATGAGGTGTTTGGCTTATATGCTGACACAGAGCTTGACGGGAGCATCATACATAGAATTGGCAATTTCAGAGTAACATTTATGGGGGATGATCTGATTGTTTATTCAGAATCTCGTCTCGGAGAAAAAGGTGGTTTTGTTAAGTACCCCGGAACACCTGGATTGTGGGAACTGATGACTAGGAAGAGACCTGGCAGCTATACAGATCAAGATTATGAACATTACAAAGAAATATTAATAAAATCAGATGCTCTATACCAGAACAATGACCCCACACAAAAAAGAGTCAAGTCTAGCAGTGGGGCAAAATACAATAATTTAATCAAGCCCATATGGTCACAGATCAAGACAGGTAGTGGAATCAAACAATACAACACCCTGCCTAAAGAATTTGTGTGGGTTGATGATGTCAGGAAACTTGTAGATAGGTTGCTGGTGATAGCTGGGGAGGAAAATGCTGGGAACCACAATTTTTACAATGAAAAAGTTGGAATTATGGACATGATAAGCACAAAATTGTCTAATTTTATAGTGAATGACACTAAGGGGATTGGATATCTCATAAAAATTATTAATACTCTACCACCCAAATTTTGGAATGTCTCTGAGGGTCGGGGCCTGGTTAATGACATTATAAACAAGCTGCCATTTGAACTACACATTCCAGGCTATCAGTATTGTGGTCCAGGCACAAAATTGGATCATAGATTAAACAGAGGGGATCCTGGTGTTAATCCCCTAGATGCTGCTTGTAGAGACCATGACATAGCATACAACACACATACTGATCTTGACAAGAGACATGTTGCAGACAAGAAATTAGAAGAGGCTGCATTTGGCAGATTTGTAAGCAAAGATGCATCTTTGAGTGAGAGAATATCAGCATTGGGAACCACCATAGCTATGAGCACCAAACAAAAACTGGGGTGGGGGTTGTGAATATGTATATAATAAACCTACGATGAAGGCCAAGGGTGTTATGTATCAAATACCTTATGCAGGTCTCAAATCTCTTAAAACTATTGATAGCCTTTTGACCAAAAAGCAGCGCAAGAAAAAAAGCTCTTGTCTTGCAAAGGGACATGGTATGAAATTGTTGCTTAGTACCCCCCAATTAAAAAAATTACAGCAATCTAGGAAAAAATTGCATACAGGGGGATTCATATTTACTATCCCTGCCATCTTAGCTGCACTCGGGGCTGTTGGGAGCTTGGCTGGGGGATCAGCTGCCATAGCAAAAACAGTAATAGATGCCAAGAAAAATAGGGCAGAATTAGATGAGCAGAGGCGCCATAACCTGGCCATGGAGAAACAAGGCAAAGGTGTTAAGAGAGCCATGAGTAAGTTTAAAAAAAACAAGAGCCGCTTACAAACCAAGATATTGAAGCTTTAATCAAGCCACTGGGCATCAAACATTTTAGGGGTGTGTACATGTCTGATTCTTTACCGGAACAACCACTCAACAAAGAGTGTGGCATTGTTAATTTGGATGAGTACAAAAATCAGGGCACTCACTGGATCTGTTATCTTAAATATTTAAACAATAAGGCATTTGTGTTTGATTCATTTGGAGGTGTTCCACCTGAAAATTTAGTAAAATATCTAAAATCAGCTAATCTTTATTACAATAATGCCCGTGTTCAAAATTTCAAAGATGTTAATTGCGGACATTTGTGTTTATCTGTTCTCAGATATATGTCTCAAATAAATAAACCATCAATTGAAAATTTTCAAAAGGCCTTGTGGTATTTGAAACATCATGGGGGTATTCCATCTCACCAGCCAAAATTCAATATTGAAACTCAAATTACATGATGACATAGTGTATCCCAAAACAATAGCCCTCAGAGCATTTTACGGCATGTACTTGATCCCTAATATTACACACCACAACAATACAATTGCAGTAGGGGATCAAAAAATTGTCATCACTCCAGGGCAATATAATCTGTCCACTCTAAATGCTCAATTACCCAGAGGTGTAGTGTTAAGTCAAAATTCTGTCACTCACAGAGTAGAAATTGTGTCTGCCACAGAAACAGTGGATCTGGGTACTATAGGAGAGCTGTTAGGCTTTGAGAACAACACAAAACTTGAAGCGGCCATCAAACACACTGCTATGAATATACCCAAATTCTTAGCCATAGAGACTCTGAATATTCACTGTAATGTGGCTGAGGGTATGATCACCAAATCAAATGGCATAGGCACTCACAAACAAACCGGCATTATTGCAACATTCAAACCTAATTCCGAATTCATGGAGCCAATCATCTACAATCCATCCCCAACATTATATTTTCCTGTGTGCCACAATAGAATAGATTACATTGAATTGATGGTCACTAATGAAAAAGAAGAATTAGTTGATTTTGCTGGAGCCACAACAACTGCTATCATAGAGATTAATATTTAAATAAAAATACATACAATGGAAAATATTGAGAGTTATGAGCTACAGTCATTCCCCCCAAACAGGAGGACATTTGCAAATTTAAATCAACCCAACACAGAAATTGAGGTTGATCTTGATGTAGGGGATGGCTTTATACACCCCCACAGAGCAGATCTATACATCAAATTTGATGTTGTAAAGCTCGATGGTACAGATTATCCGGCAAATTCAAATATAAGATTGGTAGACAATTTTGTACCGCATTTGTTCTCTGAAATTGAGATCAGAAAGCATGGTGTTGTTATAAACAGAGTGGATTATCCCGGCATTACCTCCACAGCTTTGGCCACACTAAAATTATCCAAAACCGAAGCTTCTTACTACAAAATAGGGGGATTTGAGGCTGGTGATAAAATATTAACCAAGAACCACACAGTGCTGTTTCCTATGCGCCTGTTGCCAGGATTCTTCTCGGATTACAAAGAAATTATGTGGAAGGGCGGGTTAAGAATTACATTTAGAAGAGCTGCCAATGATAATAATGCTTTGATGAGGTACAGCACATTAAACCCTACAGGAGAAGCTATGCCTAATACCTTACCTGATGAGGGCAAGTGCATTATTCAGACTATGGAGTTAAGAATCCCGGTTGTTGAATATGAGGCCAGTTACGCTCTTAAATACAAAGCTGATATAGTAAAAAATCCACAGATTCCTCTGCAATTTTACACATATCAATGCGTACAGAAGCCCGCATCTGGTTCTTATTACGAATTTGATGCTACAAATTCATTCTCCAGTATTCAATTTGACATGCCCGATTTTGTAGTGGTACTGTTTCAGACTGGAAGACACAACAATCAGGAAAAAAATTCAAGTAGATTTGATAGCTGCAACATCAAGAACATATATCTTAAAAATGGCAGAAATGAGGTATTTCCTAGAGAAAATTACAATTTAGACATGTCCAAGGATGATTTTCTTAAATTATATGAAGCTTTTTCGGCTTTCAAAAGGGTCACTACTGGCAATACTGACATGTACTACACACCAGATGAATTCAAGACACAGAGACCCATGTTCGTAATCAACACTTCAAAAAGAAAACAAGTTGTAGTAAATGACAGAACAAACATTAAAATTATCTGTGAATTCCACGAGGCCTTACCTGAAGACACCATATGTAGTGTCATTCTCATAGGTGAGAAATCATATATTTATGATGTAAGAAATGAGCGGGTCACAGAGCAGTTCTAGAGACCCGATTCAAACACAGAAACCCCTTGATTACAAAGCAATAATACCAACACTTTGCTGTCAGAGAGGTCCCAGACACTCTGACAGCTTTGAAACCTCAACTGTATTATCAGCTAGCAGTATATTGTTGTAAAACACTTTTTACCAGGTTTAAGATCTGGGGGCTATCAACTAGCAGTAATTATTCTCAAAATCTCACTTGTGGACATATTATTTTGCCACACGTTTTCAATCTATCAGGACTCGAACCCCGAGCCTTTTGTTTACAAGACAACAATATTATCATTTTGCCATCAGGGGAGGCTTCACATTTTATGAGGACTTAAACCCGAACCTCCACACCTGAAGAATTGGGGTTTAAGCCCCTCTTGCCATTGTTTTAAATATGGGTAAATCTATCTGTTGAGCCCTCGCCTTTTCTACACTAGAAATTCAGAATTTCTTAAAAATCAGAGCATATCACACCTGAAAAATTGGGGTATAGGCCCCTTTTGGCTTTGTTTTAAGTGTAAGCAAATCAGATTGTTCAATCAAATAGCCTCGCCTTTTCTACACTTATAAGTTGTCCTGTCCCCCCCGTAAACCCCACTACTTAGGTTGTTTTAGAAAGATATGTTTTAGATTATTTTTAGTGATAATTGAATGATTAAATAACTGTCTGGGATTCCTAAACCTTGGTTTCCACAGCAACACAATCTTTCCAATTGTCATATCCTAGACAAGATCATTCCAATTTCAACCATCCTCCATAATTTCCTTCAGATCCCACTCAATATTGTTCTTCCTTCAGGTCTCTTACCATCAGGTTTCCCAACAAGTATCTTGCAAGGTCTTAAAAAAAAAAAAATAATAATGACAGGATTTTTCATAAAATATATTTATTTTTAGGTTTGGTTTGGAAGACTTGTTTTACAAGTATGGAGTTGATTTGGAGATTTGGGCACATGAACACTCATATGAAAGGTTGTGGCCTATATATAACTACACAGTTTACAATGGAAGCATAGAGGAGCCATACAGGAATCCCAAAGCTCCAGTGCATATCATCACAGGATCTGCAGTATGTATTTGAACATAAATTTACATTTATATAAGTTTCTTAAAGTATAGAATGTGAAATTAAAAATTCTCCCTTTTGCATTGCACTGTGGAGTAGAGACATTACGGGCATGTGGAGTTAGAGCAGCATATACTCTCAATCTTGGCCATAGTGGAAGTGACGTAATCAGTATTACGCTCTGGCTGCTGTTATCTTGCAGGTATCCATTGGCGAGTGTCTGGTTGAGCCTCACAGTTACTTGTGCTGGAGCATCGGCAGAAAATTCCCACTGGTAATCGCAGCCAGAACAAATATAGCATGTCACTCCTTGTGACCGATTACTTTGGGTCACGTAAAATAACGCACACGTAGGACGAAAGGGTGATTACGAGGAACAGGAATAGTGCGTAGGAAGAGTATTGGATTACAGTGAGTGTGTTTTGCATAGTGTCGCAATAGAAGATGTAGCTAGGCGGGTAAGAACTTGAATGCTATTTGTTAACATTGCATGGTGTGATTATGCAAAGACCAATCACAGCCTTAGAGTTGCAATGGGGTGAGTGATGCAAAATAAACAAGAACAGTGCGGTTGGTAACAGAAAAGGATTAACATCAACTTTCTTGGTGCAGAAAGATTTCTTCGGTTAGGAGTAGTGCCTTTGGACATCGCGTTGCGATATCCCCGCGATTGATCAAACTTTATCCGGGCGTCGCGAAAATACTTTTATAATCACACATCACATTCTCTGGCATAAGAACAGTATAAGAAGAAAAGTTGATACCACTGTTTATAGTGTAAAATGTAGTGAATATTGGAGTTTAAGGTTTATTTTCAAATACAAGGTAAAAATTAGATATTAGTGGTTTATTTCCTTTTGTGTTAATCTTTTCACAGTACCCAAATTAGCTAACTTAAGACTTGCGAGCATAGGCGCCGACTCCATGGGGCTTAGGGGGGCTCGAGCCCCCCCAATGTTAATGATGTGGGGGCAGAGCCCCCCAAATAATTTTGCTTAAGAGGATCTAATGTATTATTTTTCTTCTCTTGTAAAGTTTACTCTGAACTGTGCGACATGAACGTAACTTTAAATACACATTTGAAACGTTCTAGACCATCAAATTTGGGGGGCTGACACCGCTAAACCATCAACTTGGGGGGGGGGCTATGACCGGAGACAGCAAAACACATTACTTATTACTATATACTAAGTATATAATTATTATTTACTATTATACATATATTAATCAGAGACATAATGAATTTAACCGATGACTTGTTAAAGACTGTTTGGGAATCTCCTAAAAGAATGCAAATATTTAGCAATATTATTGATGTGAATGAGAAGGCTGGCCATACTGGACTGCGACCACTTTGCCCTCGTCGGTGGACGTTGAGAGCCTCCAGTATGCAACAGATCTTAAGGAACTATGAAAACCTTCTCAATTTTCGTGAGAAATTTTCTGAAGAAGATTCTACTGACTCCGCATCAAAATGTGCTGGATACCTGAAGACAATGCTTCACTTCAAGACATTTTTCTTTCTCTCCCTCTACTACCATGTGATGGGTGGGTCCAATAGAAGAGGTAAACTGTAAGATGCAGTCTCCACGCATTGGTGCTACAGAAGTGGAATCAAAACTAAAATACTTGACTGACATCTTTCAAGAAAAGCGAATGTGTTTTGAGCAGTTCTGGCTGAAATGCACAGAGGGCAAACCGAGCCTCGTTGATGAGCCAGAATTGCCCCGGCAACGTCACGTCCCTAAGAGACTTGAAAATCCTGATGCTGCCAAACATCACAAGTGATATACTCCAAAATAGTATTATAAATCAATATGCACTGACGTATGTGACACAGCAAAATCATGTGTTAAACAAGGACATGAATCTACAGGACTACAAAAAGCAACAGCCGTAGAGAAAGAGTGCATCTCAGCTGTGAACAGTTGCACAACAAACTTTCAGCAAACTCGAGAATTCTTTCGCCAAGATTTGGATGCTGATAGGCTCTCCTTACACATGTCCATGCTTGGTGATATCGCAAACAGAAGAAAGTGGTTCTAACTACCATGCGTGACATAAGGAAGTTTCTTTTGGAACACAGCACCCTCGAGGAGCCAAATTCATGATGGTCCTCCACACTGTGCCAGTGACGACAGCCACAGCCGAAAGGTCATTCAGTGCTATTAGCCGACTAAAGACATATTTGAGATCTACAATGGGACAGAAGAGACTAAGCAGCTTGGCGGTACTCCACATACATCAAACTGTGCTTGATAATTTGGACCTGAGACCGCTCGTTAATGAGTAGAGCACTGCGTAGAGCAAATTTCACTTTATTTTTAAATCATGTTCATATGTTTTTGTTGTGTATGTCACTTTATATCTTAGTGTACATGCTATTTTTTTATTATTGCAAAATTAAATTTAAAAAGTAAAATATTGTAGCAAGAACAAGAAAGTAAAACTATTTTCCTGCGATTTGTGTTAGCATTTATGTAAATAATTAAATAAAACTGTTAAATATTCTAAATATTCGTTATTTTATGGGTTATTTGCAACCCATCACATGTCTGTTGCGGACATTAAAACACACCCATGCCCTCGCCAGGACTCGAACCCGATACCCCTGGATCAAAGCGAGTTCAGTCGACCACCCAACATGCTCGGCTACAGAGGCCGGCATAAAACTGTTAGGTTGGTCTCTTTAATGTAAATACATACTTTTCAATAAAAATGTTAATTGTTATCTAAGAAACAAATGAGCAGACACAAAAGACATAAAGAGACTTTGAAACATTTTCTAAACGTTTTTCATGTTACATTTCATTTGCATGAGGAATGTAATAGCTGCTTAAAAACTGCTATACAAAGACGTAACTTTTATTTTTAAAAAGGGAGGGAGTGAGTCATTCATTCATTTATTTTAGTGATCAGAGCCCCCCCAATAATTTTGACAAGTCGGCGCCCCTGCTTGCGAGTGACTGGTCGGTCTGGTGCCATAAACCCAGAGCTAGCAAGCCGAATCAGGGTACTACAATCAAAGCAAGAGTAAAATCAGAAAGGAAGTAAGCAATCTCAAAAATGAAAACTGTTGAATCCTATGTTGCATAAGTTTTCCATTTCTTATTTTGAATTTTGATTAACGTTTATAATGGAAGAATTGTATGACAGTTGTATTGCCGGTAGAGTCCTGCATGGGACCACTTTCGCTTGCGCGTACTCGTTTGAGTCTCCCACCCTCAAGCGTATACAATCGAATATAATTTTAATGTGACAGTAATCTTAGACTGATATGCAAAATATCTTCCTTGGTAGTTTCAGCCCACAATCATCTATTTCATTTCCATGTATCACTGTGTATTGGTAAGATAGACTAAACTACATTTTTACATGGAGATGATGACTATGTTCACTTAGTTTCAATTTCACTGCGACTTTCACTTCACGATCCATATTTGACAAATTGCTGTTTTACGTGTACTACTGAGCTTTGAGTGTTTACCTCTAGTTTTGTGTTTGAGCGTTATTCACTAGAGCGAAAAAGCTTTCAATTCTGTACGCTATGTAGTGTTGCCTGTATGAACTAAATGGCACTTGAGTGAAATCTTCTGAAACACTCTAATTACCAGTGTCCACTTGCTAACAGATATGTACTTTTATTTGGTCTTACCTATACAGTATACAGGGTGTTTCCAGGCTGATGATACAAAATTTCAGGGATGATGGAGAACGGCACATGCATCAATTTGTGATAAGGAACCCTGGTCCGGAAACGACTTAGTCAAAAGTTATAAGCAAAAATTGATGTATGAAAATGTAATACTTTTATTACCTGCACAAGTTTCACAAGCTGCTACATTCACAACAGTTGTTCAAAGTGGCGTCCCCCAGCTTCGCTGCAGGCACGACATCGTCGCACAAAGTTCTAGCGTTCCCTTTGGAGTAGCCTGAAGAGGATCTCCTGGCAAGAATTCTTGCTGCCTGTGACTGTTCGAACGACCCCGGGGTTGTTCCAACACGTACGCCAGAACTTTGCGCAACGATGTCATGCCTGCAGCAAAGCTGGGGGATGCCACTTTGAACAACTGTTGTGAATGTACCAGCTTGTGAAACTTGTGCAGGTTATAAAAGTATTACATCTTCGTACACCGATTTTCGCTTATAGCTTTCTACTAAGTCGTTTCCGGACCAGGGTCCCTTATCTCAAATTGATACTTCTGCCCTTCTCCATCATCCCTGAAAGTTTGTATCATCAGCCCGGAAACATCCTGTATAGGTGTTGTGTAGGTGACGGTTCGTATTTTTACGTTGCAGTTTTAATTTATTTTCAAATTAATTTCAAATTAAAATTGCCTTCATTAAAAGATTACAGCATCTAGGATGTAGATGGTAGTGTATCGCTGCTTTGTTGGATGGTGATAGTTCCAATTTTTCCCGTCAGGCAGTGCTGGTGGATTTTTCTTGGTTTGAGTGGTCTGCTGTGCTGGAGAGTGATGATTGGTAGGTTATGCTGTCTACTGTGTTGCATTGCTCAGTTCGGTGTTGTTTTGGGTCCGTGGATGAGTGGTAGGGAGTTGTGAGTGAAGTCTACATTTACTCTTGCTTTCCAGGATCTGCCAAAGTACAGGTGTAAAAGTCCGTTGTCGGAGTTTAACGTCTGTTTCTGTTGGATGATAGTGTTTTTTTGCTGATGTTCTCCAAGAGGAAGCCAGTTGGGGGAATTATGGCTGTGAAGGAGGTGGAATAGCATGTGGCATGAACATGTTGTGAGCCCCCTGATCTAAGTTATTCTTTTGTGGAATTTAACTGATCTCCAATTTCTTGGGCAAGCACACCCAACCTGACACCCTGTGCATCAAAAGATCCCAAACAGCAAGAAGAAATGCAAACCTCAGGCACATCCCCCTACCACCCACCCAAGGAGCACAAACCACACTATGCTGAGCACTCCAAAACAACACACAACCCAACATACCAATCATCACCCTCCAGTGTTGTCAGATGACTAGAGGCATGCAAATTTCGTTTTTGACGAAATATGAAATAACATGCTGCAATGTTCATTTTTGATTTTTCTGAAAGGTGTGAGGTGCATTTTTCTACCCTGTTTTGTCACGAAATAATGCGAAATATACTCTTCAACACGAAATTTACCGTTTATATACCAACACGACACTTTCTGAAGTCTGAAGTATCCTGAGAGTTATGCATTAATTCTGCTGTAAATATTTGAGAAGCAAAAATGGACCGCTTTACACAGGAATAAACTTAATACTGTGGTAACTACATAAATGTGCTATTAGAAGGAGTAAGTTTATTTTGTGTAATAACTGCAGTTTTTAAATCAAATTTAGGATTATATTCACAATTTTAAAACCAAAATGTCATTTTATATAGCACTTCTGATGTGATTATTCACCACTATAACACCGAAATTTTATTTTATTTACCACTTTTGAACCCGAAATCAATTCTGTTTTTGTACCCAAGTTTTGCTTTTTTATTTACTATTAATTTTTTTTTATTATTTAAAGTGACTACCATATAAGGTTATGTGTGTGTGTGATATCTCCACATGAATAAAATTCACTTCACTGTAATATTTTGTAACATATGTCTAGATGGTAATAGAGTTCTTGACTATACACATGAAAGCAGTAGCGAAGCGTAGTCTTACGAAGGAGGCAAGCAATGTTTCAGTACAACAAAACATGTAGTACAATGGCACGCCAAGAGGGGGATTAAAGGTTTATAGCCTCATTGGCCCGGTCGCTGGATTTGTCAAAATATCATAATAAAATGACGGTTCTAAAAATAAACCATATGATCCTCAAACGTCACATTTACTTTCGAAATTCCAGGTAACGTTATTCGTATGGTAGTAAACGTCTTACATATGCGAACTTTCCGCATACGACTAAAGGGGTACGTATTTTCTTATTTATATATTAGTACTTTTATTTGTTCATAATTTTTTAATGTGGACAAACGGTGACCAAACGGATTTAGGTAAAATAACTCATTTATTTAATTTACACTGCGTGATTGTAATTTAGGATTTGTGGGCACCCTAAAAATCGCATTCGGAGTCAAACATTAAAATAAAAAGTTAAACACAAACTTTAAAAATTTCATTTCAAACCAAAGAAACACATGCATAGACGATGTACTCACCACAATAAATTCCAAACTCCTTTACATATATAGGAAATTTCCCGCTATCGAACAATTCAACAAATCTTAGGTCGTCAAGGTTCTCAAAACGTGAAGACACTCACACGCTCTTTCCACAACTGGAAAGCATCCACGCAAGATCACTTTGGAAATCTCTGAAACGACCGAAAGTGATACCAACCTATTTCCTTAATTTTATTCATCATGGGAAGGAAAGATATATCAGTTTGGAGATAGAAATTAAGCGATGGAATCAGAATCATTACAGCAGAAAGAGTATATACATAATATTTAAGTAATAAAGTGAAATACAGAGGCGTGTCCGGGGCCGGGGGAGGGTTGGCCCCCCCTTTGGCCCAGTATTCCTATGGAAAGGAAAGTCAAAGGCAGGAAAAGATGACAAAATGAGGAGACTACTACAAAAAATCCTGGGAGCACCACTTGTGTCATAATAATAAAACTTAAAACATGTTCTTGTGTTCATAATATGTACAATATATACGATTTAATTGTGCTGTGTAAATATCAGTAGAGAGTTCTTTTTAGATAGCTTTATTTTCACCCCAAGTTTTATTCAAAAGCAGTCAATTTATTGAATGTGGTTGTAAAATTTGTGAAACAGCTCACTTGAATTACTGTGTAAATAATTTGGCAGTTGCAAACACTGGTGCGGTCAACACTTTTGACGTAATTTGAGCTGGACCGAGCTGGACACAGGGTGCAGACCAAGGTCCGTCGAATCTTCCCTCCCTCCCTGGGGAAACTCTTCACGGGGGTGCAGACATTTCAATTACTGGAAACACAAACCCCCGCCCTTTACCATCTCGCCCGAACTCCCAATATCCATTTTTTTTACGCGTTTTACAATTCGCGAAATCTAAAATAAATTGTAATATAAAATTATATATATATATATATATGGAATTTAGAACAATGATAATAACTTATTTTAGTTATTTTATGACTAAGAATTATTTTTATATTCGCGATCTTGTTTACGTGTTCATGAAGACAAATATTCTTTACTCGTAGTTTTTGGTGGCAATATATCCTTCTGCTTTCGGTTGAGCTCGGCTATTTTCGGGAATAATGCAAGCTCAGCAAGCAGAGCTTTTGGTGTAAGCGTTGTGGACGGGTTCCACTCGAATTTCATGCTTCGCCATGTGACTCCTTCGGGTGCGTTATTTTCCCGCAGAGCAGCCGCAAGCATTGAGGCTGGTGCTTGCTACAGAGCTGCTGAGGGAGTTTGCGGCCGTAATTTTTCGCGAAATCGAGTGCGATGGAAATGAAATAAGGCTAAAACATTAAGTACATTAAATGATATTCGAATAATGCAAGCAGTGCTTGCATTGCTTGTACTATATCTTCGCCTCTGCATGAAAGCATGTGCTCATCTATGATTGTATTAGCAGCAGTCTTTAAATACACTCACAATATGTCCTCTAATATTAAATTTCCATTTTCCCACACTATGCCTTTGATGGAGGAGCAACAGAACACACATTCCAAGTGCAAATAAAACTTTGAGAATTTTCCAATCCATTGATGTCTTATGTGGTTTTGTATCATAAATACTTAAATTTGTTTAATTCTTTATGACTTACCCTATATATCCGTTGTGCAAGAAGTGTTACATACTCTATAGATATAATATAGCTACAGCTGAGTCAATACAGCTGAAATTGAATCACCAATACCAGCCAATTCTTTTTTTTTTTAAATCGAGATGTTGTGCGGAGTCTGCAAAAATGCCACGCAACACTTTCGTGGAGTCTAAATTTCCTGAAAATTATGCAAAATGTATAATTTTAATTATTTTTTTTCAACAATATTGTCATATGTGAAAGAAATGGGTTTTGTGATTAAAAGATTATCTGATGATATTTCATTCTGTTTCTGTTTCACAGGGATGTGTCGAAGGAAGACAGAGGTTTCTTCCAAACTTACCCGAATGGTCAGCTTTCCGTAGTACAGACTATGGATACTCTCGTCTCCAGGTCTTCAATACAACACATCTGTTCATGGAACAAGTATCTGATGACAAGGTAAAGTTGAGAAATAGTAGAAGCAGTGTTGAATCTTAAAAATTACTTTGCTTACTGTCATTCTAAGGTACAATAAATAATTGTGAAAAGAGTTAAACATTCTTATGGGCAAACATTTCATGAAAGAGCCTGAATGAGTCATTAACCTCCTTAATTAATGTATGAGACCATGACTCTCATAGATTTTGTGTTAGAAAAGTTAGTGGAAATCTGAAAATAGATAACGCTTTCTCCACAAACAGTGAAGAACCTAAAAGGAGAACTACCTCAATGCCTAGTGTTCGGTGGAAGTTTAATATTGCCGTTTATGATAGCATTTCTTTTTTATTTACTTTAGGAACCTATTACTTAATATAACTGCACAAAGCAATTAACAGAGGAAGGAAAAATAATGTAATGTCAGACCTGAAATACGAACAAGTGGCTTTGAATAGTGAAAACCTTAACGTAACCTCAGTGCAGATATACAATCTTAGTTTTTCAGCCCTTATGGAAACTTGCACGTCTTTCTATATCATTCTCCAATTGTTGACATTTCAGTTCATAATTTGTCCACTTGATGACAGCACATGCTGTTTCTTTGTTTTTCTTTTTTATACTTGTCCTTGTGGGTCTGTGTGTGCTGTGCATTTGATCATTTGTCACAGTGGCTGAAATGAGTGTTAATTTTCGCTATTTCTGCTTGAATTGGAATTCTTTAAGGTTTGCAACACTGCCTCAATATCTGTCATACACTTAATACTTAGAAATATAGAGAGACAACGAACAAACCAAAAAAATTTTAAAAATTGTGAATATTTTTGGAGATTGCAATACTGATGCTTGAAAAAAGTTAGATACAGATTTTCTGAGTTACGTTGGAAACTCTAGTAGTTGTATTCATAAACAAAATTTAAGGTCTGTACAGTACACAGTAACTGAGTATTTAGTGTTCAGGAAAGGGTCAAAATAGTATGTTGGCTATGATTCAATTTCTGTGCATGCGTGGCAAGACTTATAGTTCATTCTCCATAAGAAATGCATGAGGATTGGAACACATTTGTTGAAACTGCCACTCATGATATGTTCCTAAAATGCTTTGAGATGTAGTATAACATGTATTAAATTCACTTTATTGCATGAAAGTTTTCTTTTTATTTGTAATTAAAAATTGACAGCTTCAGTTGCTGCACTCTGTATGAACATAAGAAAATAAATATACAGGGTGTCATTGTAATGGCACCCACGGAAGCGTATAGAGGACAACATATTGTAGATTTGTGCGTGCTACTCACTATTAAAGGAAATAAATACGTTAAATAATATTGATTAATTTAACTACTTAACGTGAGTTACGTGAGTCTTATTAGGACAATGTTTCGGATTGTCAATTCAATTCAATTCATTCAACACTTCATTTACTCGGCACTATGCTCTGTGCCTAGAAACATCCACAAACCTGATGAAGGAGGCAGTCTGACCTCCGAAAAGTATAAAGGACATCAAAACAAACAACTTTTCTCAGTAACATTTTTCTCGTTGGTGCATCGTTTTGGCACTGTAGTTGTTCAAAAAAGCCCATTTTGCCACCTGAATGCTGGCAACCACACACAACATTTGATTGCATTTCTGATGTCGTATCCCGTCGTGAAGTGATGTGTTCCAGGGTTGCCAGGAACACACATATTCTGTGAAAAAATGACATAGCTACAATCAGCCACATTATGTGCCGTAAAACAAAACAAGAAAGCACATCCTGTAACCTAAAAGAAAGTCAACAACCGATACGAAAAATGGTAGAAAGAAAATAGAATTCAAGTGGAAGTAGTCATATCGAATTTTGTCTTAGCTTACATGTCAAATATTTGCAAATCTAGTTACCAAGTTGGTATCTACAATTTAGTCTATCCACTTCATCCTTCTGATACTAGTTGTCTGTGACACACTGAACAGATGACAAAATAGAAATGAAAGAACTCAAAATTCCAAAGTAAGCAACACATAATATAATGTTTATTCAGGGCATTATGAGGCATGTGACAAAAATGGTGGAAAATGCAGGGATATAAATAGTAATAAAACAAACTCTCCGACAACTGTGTATATCTACGCACCGGATGCACATGTAATAGTTTGCAGCTATGAACAGGGCAGTATATTCGTTACTGATCCATCATTAGATTGTTACTGTGGTTGTATGTGTTTTAGCCGTAATGTAACAACGTGAACCTCGGATACTTCCGTTATTAGCACAAAAGTACCACAAGGCATCTGGACACAAATCTGTAGATATCAACCTTGCAACGAGATTAAAAAAAGTAAAGTTCTCCCCTGTGCTTAGCACTACGCCATGAAGGCATATAGGGGGTGTGGGGTAACGCCCCACACTTTCTTGATCTGCTCGTGAGCGGGGGTGATGTGATCAGCATCACGCCCTTGACTGCCTTTACCCCCCCCCCCCCGGGTTTCCCCCAGGTACCCATGACATTCGACGCTAGGTGGGTGCTGGAGCCACTTCCATTAGAAAAGTTCCCAGATTTGAACCGGCCGGGGATCGAACCCGGGACCTTGAGCATGGTAGTCAGACACATTACCGACTGAGCCACCGTGACCACTTGCAACGAGATTAGCAGATATAATTGACATGTAGCTGGGCATAAACAGCCACATGTAAGCTGTAAGTCCAATAAAATTTATTGTTTTTGATATTTGACATGTAGGCTGAGACAAAATCCGATATTGACACTTCATTTTGAATAAGTTTTTTACCATTTCTCATATCGTTGGTTCACTTCCCCCTTCCCCTGAGATGACTGCTGATTCTGGCTGGTAGGCTATGGTGTTTGGTTTACTGGGTGCGTTTCTCGCTTCGTTTTACAGCTAATAATGTGGTTGGTAGTTTGTCATTTTTCACAAAATTTGTGTGTTCCTTGCAACACTGCCGTGCGCTGTTTCGCCACAGGAAATGACGTCACAGATACAATTAAATGTTGTGTTGCCAGCATCGAGGCGGCAAAACGGTCATTTTTAAATGACTGTAGCGTCGAATTGATGCACCAACGAGAAAAATGTTACTGAGAAAAGTTGTTTGTTTTGATGTCCCTTATACGAATATGTGGTCCGTGGGTGCCATTAAAATGACACCCTGTATATTATTTATTGCATTGAATATACGTTGAATAAAAATTTTATGAAAAATGGACAAGGTTAAGTTAATTTTAAAAACGGTAACTTTACAGAATGTTAGTGAGTGAAAAACTGTGTAAATTTGCTTCCATCTTTAGTAACATGCACACTGTAATAATACAGTGCATTTGTCCTATTACAGGAGGGTGAAATAGTAGATACCATGTGGATAATCAAAGAACAACATGGACCATATGAAAGCAAGTAACCGGAAGAATGCATTTTAGCCTGACCAAAATCAGTACCAGGTAATTTACATGAAAAAAACTGTTCTGAATTTGTGGCATATTCTGTGATAATATAGGTATATTATGTAAATATAGTTTTAATGTTTGTACACTTTAAGTATATGTACATGCACATGACATGGATGTTTTCAGACAGCTTTGACTTCTCGTTCTTAATTCCGTGTGCTTCATCAATCCATATACCTCCAATTGAACTTCTTGAAGATTGCTTTTTCTATGATCACCATTTCATATGAGGTAACTCACACACCTCACTCCCCAGGCACCAAGGTCTCCTGTATAAACTTATTCCTAGTTTCCTTATTTCCAATGAGGCACACTGCTCTTAGAGTTGGACACGACTTCTTGAACTAGTTCATCCAATTGGCCAACATGGACTTGGGGACTATTACAATATGAGGACCTGGAATACTGCGGTAATGCTTCATGTAGTCCAAGAGAGAAATGTTTTGAAGAGTTTTTGCCAAACCTATCTCGTCGGCCAATATTCCATTAATGCCATTTTCATAGAGATCATCCAGTTCAAACCTCTTGTCTGGTAGTCACGCAGCGTCCCTCCTTTTATGTAAGGTGGCGATGCATCGAATCTCGTGATGATGCGAGTGTGAGCATTTGTCTCCGCCAATAATTCCTCATCTTCCTCGGACTTCCAGTAGCGATTATCGCCAGACACTGCTTCTCCGGGATGATCTCCAAATTTCTCCAATTATTCAGCAAGCACCTGCACATATTTTTCACCCCACAAAGACGAAAAGCAGAAACCTACCAAGGAAAAATCCTAGTGTTTACACTCACTCCTGTATACTTCGCATTCCAGAAAAATACATGATCTCCCCCCCCCCCTAAATTGGTCATGCCACAGTGTTTCTAAGAAGTGCACCGATGTAAACATGCAACTACAGAGAAGAAACCCCTTGGAAGCTTCTACAAGATCATCTGATTGCAGCAGTTTCATTTTACAGTTTTCCCAAATCTGTTCCGGAAAAAGTGCATCGTTGTCCCACATTCATGCACATATGCTTCACATGCAATCATCCCATTATTCATGCCATAAAAAGAAGAAGATACATGCTGCTCTATTGTGTAAACCTTCCTCCCAATGTCTAAAGTCAGATAGACTTTCCCATGGACACCACCCAAGAAGAAAGAACCTAATCAATTAAGGTTTTGAACTTTTCCAGTTTCATACAGTTCTTGCTTCAGTGATAACTGAACAGTTTCCCACATGACCTTTACATAGTGGTTACGAAGGTGCTCTGGTGTGATATAAGCTAATGTTACATACAGTTTTCTGGCTTTCATGCAAGCAACATTCACGAACTTTCCAATAAAAGTTAGTGCACAAAATAAGCATATCTGGAGTGTTTGTCATTTCTAGTTGTTTGTTAGTGTAACTCTAAGGCCATCTTCATCAGGCCAGCTTTAGTGAGTAAGACTCTCCTCTGAGCATGAAGGTTTTATTGTACAAATCATATACTTATTCCTGAATAAGTATATGAGGGGTGGTTGGTTCGATCCTTCATACCTAAGGGTATGATACGATTATGTTTAAAAGCTATATCTAAAAGTATGAATAAGGTGCACCAGAATAGTTTTTAAGGGGAAGTGGGGTGTTCATCTTCTGAAAAAGCATTTTCAATGTGAAGAATCTCTGCACAGGAAGTGGTGACTTGACTGAATTTCTGCAAGTGAACTGAATGAAACCTTTGTATATTATTTTGTTGTTTTCGTGTTTGTTATATTTTACTTCAAATTTCTGTATCTTATTGGCTCATAAACATGTATATAACTGAATGTTTTGTATGCAGTATTCACAGGTGCTATTTTATACAGAATGTGCTAGTGTGTGTTAATTAAATTATTTATGGAAAAGTTAAGATGGGTGTGTTATTTATTTTTTTTGTAACACATAAGTTTTCTTTAACCCTAGAATGCATATGTGGGGTCTCTCAGACCCCACGTAGTATATTAAAGCATCTTCTGATACAAAAAATGCGCATCAGTTCTTCAGTGTTTGTGACATCTTACATCTGAATGTGTTCTTATAACGTACAAAATTATAGCCCCGTACCAATAACAATTTTTGTGAATTTTGTTATTTTGTATTATTATCCCATGTTTCCATACATGGGGTCGTTCAGACCCCAACAAGAAATAATACATTTTTGTAATGTTAGGCACTAGTTCTATCATAGCAATGCATTTTGCTCTCGTTCAACTCTAGCATCGTATTTTTACAGGTGCTTCATAGATGCGCTAATGAATCAGCTTCACATCTAGTTCATAATATTCGTCTATAAAGCTATACTCCTATTTGGCCGCATTGCTGTAAGAAGAAGAAACACATACTATTATATTTGTCATGTTTCTTCCGGTAGCACTTTTGCTGTGCATCACCAATATTATTTACAACTTGTCACCTTTCTTGCTGAAAAATAAGTTATGTATGTAATATCAAAGATGCATAGGATACTTGAATCATGGCAGGTTTGTGTTAGTATTGCATCCTATGAGTGTGATTTAGAGATTTGGAGCTTTTTCAAGTTATTTGTTTCAACCAGTGAGAATGAGTTCTAAAAAAAGGAAGAATGAGCGTTCTGTGAATCCAGAAGATGGTAATTAGAGTGAATCTGTCTCTGAGTGGCTTGCTGAAGATGGAGTTTTATCCTCTGAAGGAAGTATTCAGGGCAGTGATGCAGGAGGATGCTTCGAAAATACCCAGGACATGTGCTCCGAAACATCGAGTTCAGCTGAAAGTGAATTAGGCAGTGGTGAGATTGCAGCATTTTCTTCGGATTCAGAAGCTGCTGCTTCAACTATTTTGACCAGAAGAAATTGTACAAATTGGTCTTCTGTTCCTGAACCTATTGCACAAACTCGTCAACACAATGTGCTTCACAATGCCCCTGGACCTGCACCAGGAACTATAACTACCACGCCAAAGGACCCATGGGAGTATTTCATTATGGTAGAAATATGTGATGAAATATTATATTGCACAAATCTTGTTGTTTGTTTGTAAAAGGATGGGAGGTAAATGTTTGAATAGATCTGTTAGAACTTGGTGTAGATAGTAATAACTGGATTGGGAGTGCGCAAGACAGAGAGAGGTGGACGTTTTATGTTGCTTCGGCGATAAACCTTCAGGTTTTGTGATGCCAGAGAGTTAGTTAGTTTGTAAAAGTTGTGATAAAATACATGTGGATATCTCAAAATGACATTAATATTTGATTTCCTTATCTTGTTGTAGACAAAATATGTATTTGTAATTACTGTAACTGATGGGGTCTACCAGACCCCCACCTATGTAAAGTAGTAAATATTTTTGGGTATGCATCCTAGGGTTAAGACAAGAAGCTACTGTTATAGTTTTTGGGATATCTGTATTTTGTTCCATGGATAATTATGCCATAAAAATCTAGCCTTGAAACTTGTCATGGAATTACACTTGCATTTTGTCTTTTCTCTAGAGTAATGACTATTGCTAGGATTTTGATGCAAATGCATCTTTTTTTTTTTTTTTGTTGGTAAGGCAGAAACATTGCATAAGTAGATAGGAACGTGTTTTATACGTAAGTGAATAAATTGGGATGCCTTTGTTAGGGCTTTTTTTTACATTTTTTGCCCCTTTTTGGAGTAAGGTCATTTTTTAAACTTTATAAACCAATTTTTCAGCCTTTTAAAAGTCATCTTATATATTTTTCTACATTTTGGTGAAAGAAGGGGCATTTTACATGCAAATGTAACCCTTTGAAGCAGAGAGGTTCCAGACCCTCGTCTCAATGCCTTCAGCACAGTTATGAACGACTGTCTTTGAAGAAACAAAGAAATTCTGTGCAGAATTGTTGACACAAGCTGTTGTGTAACAATTCAGCTCAAACAATGTGATTACCACTATCAATAAATACATTGTTGCCAGATGAATTATTGTTCAAAAACAAGGGGTACAAAGTTTTGTGCTCTGCATCGGACTTTTTGTCAGGAAAGCAATATGCACTCCATGGAATGAAAGTGACTTAACAGCAATTGATATTGTTCATTTCAAGTACACTCCTCTTTTGTCGGTGGAAATCGAGAGAAGTTTTTCCATGTACAAGGAAGGCTCTCTTGTCCGACAACCGACAATCATTCACTTTTGAATATTTGCATATAATTTTTGTTGTGTACTGCAACTCAGTACTTAAAGTGTAAAATATGACAAAAAGTGAACTTTCTTACTTGTACGCATACGCAATGAACATGTGATAGATACTGTAACGTTGATTTGTATTTTGAATTTCTCTTGGTAGTTTATAAAACGGTTCTACAGATCCTTTAGAATTTTTAGGTCATTTTTCTAAGTTTATAGGGCATTTTCTTGCATGTATTAGGTCATAAATGCATTTTTGAAAGGTCATTTTTTGACAATTTTAAGGTCATCAATATCCTAGCGCTAGTAATCACACTGTAGTACAGTGAGATCAAAAAGTCATGCGACCCAATGTGTACAGTGGAATGTAATGGTACATTAGTCATACACACACATATACTGTCTTGTTAAATTACAGTGATGTTAAGACAGTAGCATGCAATGTTAACCATTGTCTAGTACTTCTAAGTATACTTATTGTAACACTATGTTTCGAGAGAGCACCAAAACCCTATTGGGTTGAAAACCCTTTAAGTCATCCCAGTCAAATAGTGCATGCTAATGTAGAACCAATGTCACTGACATTTAGATAATTAATTCATAATTGGGGAATAGAATACACGGCTGTATAATAAATATACATAAAAAAGTTACTAACTTTTTCCACAAGACTTACTTTGATTGAGTGGAAAGTCTGTATACTCCTGCGATCAACATGTTCATAAAATTACTTCCCTTTTATGGATCCATACTATCCATATGTGATACACAATTTGAAACATAACACTTTTGCAGACTGCATGCTGGGCATAACAATCCAGCTGTTTGAAAAAATCTTATTAACATGTAATCCTGCACCAATGTGAAACAGATTGGTGCATAGTTTTACTGGAACCCCCAATGCTACTTACCAATTTTCTTCAAGGGACAGTGAAACCATAACCTTTTGTTCCTATTTATTTTCTTGTACTTTTACAACCCACCCCCCTGCCAACACACTTTTTTTTACATTTTTCTGTATTTTAAGTTTTTTGGCTACAGTACTCTGTAGTTGAGGTTACACTGTATTTTAGATCCCCATGTTTACTGAATTATGATAAATTACAAACACACAAAAAAGAATTTAGAAAGATTTATTTACAAGGTTTAAATGAAATTATACATGTTCAACATTGTTATAGACTATTAAATTGGTAACATAATGTTATTATTTAATAACAGTATTTAAAATATGTTGACTAGTAAATACATATATAAATATACCTATACTCTTTATTTTTAGTATAATGTGAATATTTGAAATAGTAATTTTAGTTTAATTTCAACAGCACCAAGTTCAGCTTTTTTCATTATTTTGCAATAATACTTTTTTTTGACAATGAGATCAACTCCTCTCAGAGAGGAGGATTTAGCAGCAACGCTTTGTGATAAATAGAGGCCATATTGTTAGTGGAAAAAATAGTAAATGAAGAAAAACAATACACATAAATACAAAAAATTAACTATTCCGTAAGCAGTAACAGAGTTCCTCTAAACCTGAAAGTCTGATGACTAAGAGAAAACTACCTATGGCTAAAAACTGAGAGAATTTAATTCAAAATATTCAAAAGGCTGGAGAGAATCATGAAATATTGTATACAAAATGTTATTAAATTCATAAATGTATGAATGCAGATTTTTACATATTTGTAAACACTAGTTTGATACATACAGTGTTGATATGTAAAAATATATATTTTAAGATGTGGTGTGCAATTGAAACTTTCATATTTTTACTCAAAGCAATACAGTAAAACCTCGTCAATCAGACTAATGGGGGGGGGATGATTTGACTGGTTTAACGAAAGTCCAGATTAACTGCAATAACCTAAAAGAACAGTAGAAAGTGCATTAAAACTCTGTTTATAGAAACAAAACACATTTATTATGGTGTATTTAAAGGGCATAGGCCTAAATACACTATACAGTACAGTAACATGTAAATGTACCGTACATATTCTTAGCTGTTACGGAGCAATATGACGAATGCAACTGTTGACTTCTAGCTACATCTAAAATCTTGCATACTGCTTTTCTTTTTTTTCTTTTTTTTTTGCCTGTCCGGATTAAGCGAAGTCCAGCTTAACGAGGTTTTACTGTACTGCAAACAGACTTCAAGTAGCATTCATTTTTTTAATCTGCATTTTTTGCCAAGTTTCTACATTACATCAATTGGCACCAAAAAACTTCAAAAGAACAGTATTATATTTATGAAGAATTATGCTTCCATATCCATATAAACACTGTAATGTAAGATTAAATTATGACAGCCATAAACCATCCAAACATATATAATCCCTTGTGCAATGTCTGAAAATTATATTTGAACATGGTGATGTATAACAGAATAAAAAGAAATTATGGTTAAATTATATTACAAACAGTAGTATCATATGATTTAGCATAAGTAAGGTTCTAGTTTAAATTCAGTTACTTAAAACCTTTTTGACATAATCTCAAATGGTATTGAATAATTTCTTTGTTAATATCATTATCTAGTCTAGTTTAATACATAAATATTTGTAATGAATTGCATATCATGTGGTACTTCTTTAATACATGCTCTAAAAGGTATACACAATAACTAAATTATTCATAACAACAATTCTGGAACTACACAGTTCTAATTCATTAACCCGGCATTGGTTGCTTGTATTCAGGGCCTCCGTTAGGGGTGTGCGACGTGTGTCAGCGCACAGGGCCTCGCGCTTCCAAATCGGTTGTGTGTTCAATTTTTGTGCAAGTGCAATTGCACTCGAATAGAAGGAAGAAACACATAATTGTTGTGAAAAGAAAAATTGCATCATAACAAAGTTGTATTTCTGGTAATGGACAACTCTGTCCTTTCATGTAAAGCCACCAGTGAAAATTCTCCGACAAGGAACAACGACCCATTTCTTACTCCAACTTTCCCTGATTTCCTGTGGAAGAAATCCTGCCTAATGTTTGACCGAGGACAGGCATCATAAAATGGTTATTTGTCTGGAAACTGAGGGGACAACAAATTTGATGGTGTGCCCCTCAGCGAAAAGACGAAAACAAGAGTCGACATCAAAGCCTTGAAGGTCCGCTGGGCTCTTTACTACAATCCCTCGGGTCTACAACCGCAGCTGGGTGTCTTTAATGGCAAGATGAAACCGTCTACCGAGCGTTTCATACTCCATTAGTGCAAAGCATGTAACACTCTTGTTTTCGAGAATAATGAGTAGGGGTGCGGATTTGTAGTCAGCAAAAACCTCTGAATCAAGTAGGCAAATAGGCACCCAAAGGATAAAAAATGCATTTCTCTGTTTTTTGGCCTCATCGTGGCGATGATGATGAATGGTGATTAGATGAAATTAGGAGAAAGTTATTTTATATTAAAGAAATAAATTTAAGCGTACCTATTACTGTGAAGTGGGCTCCCGCGAAGTCTACAGGTTAGCACTGTCAGATTTTGGTATGAGTGGTCCCGGGTTCGATTCCCAGTACAAACTCTCAAAATTTCGGTATTAACCCAGAATTGTGAGAACAATTAATGAACTACTTGAAAAGAAGCAGTAGCAGTTGGCTCCAGTCTTGAAAGCTAGAAAATAGTGGTGATGGGAGGATTCCATGTGCTCACCATGGTCACCCATAGAAAAGGTGATAGGCAGGCTGTGTCCCTAAGACGGCTCTTGCGCCACGGAGTTGTTTGTAGCAGCATTACTGTAAAGAATTTCGAAATTATAGATAAGATCGGTTCTTTTGCTTCACTCCTATCATCCCATTTTTAAATACCTACTATTCAAATATCTAATTCTCAAAAAATGCACTCGCTCGAATCCTGGCGTGGGCTTGGATGTTCATTTGTGAGTGTTCCTTCTTCAATTTTATGTAAGCGTCATTCATGCTCATCGTTACAATTTAACTAAAGAGGCAGAAAAGTGATGTAAAATGAGAAAAGTAGCCATAAATATAGTTTGAGAACAGTCCCATTGCTGGCACAATCAATTTGCCTGTCACTTTTATGCACTGAAATGTGACTGCAGCATTTAAGCAAACCTCAGTTTCCAAGAATTTATTTTCATTGTGTTGTAATTTGAGCTTTGCTGCATGTATAGTAATTTCCCGATTTTTTAAGCAAGCAATTCGCAACACAGGTTTGGGCGTCAATCTTTAGTCCTTATTTGGTGATATTCCAAGCACTTCATATTGTAAACAGCTCTTGTATAGCACTCTCGTAAAAAATTGGCACGTCAAATTTGTCTTCTCAATACTTTTTTTGCAACTTCTCGTCGGAAGGAAACATGTAGAACAATATCAGTTCTTTAATATTGCATTTTACTGTACTTGACGACAGTATTTATGTTGCAAACTTAGATATGAAATGAGAATCCTACAAAATAAATCATAAGGAACACACTAATACAACAACAACAATTACACAAATTATTTCACACTGTAATCAGAGGTGTACTGTGTTTTCTTCCGCGGGCTTTCCTCCCTCTGACATCAAAATTTACAACTCCATCCATTTCCAAAGAGGTGCTTCAGAAACAGGCCTCTCAGGGCAGGCGGTGTGCAGGCAAAGGACCTTGGGTCTGCATATTGCCCCTGGAGATGAAATAGAAGTAAAGATCTGGAGATATGAGTATTTTATTTTTATTGCCTCTCAAATCCTTCCCAGAGAAGGAACGTTTCCAGATTTTGCCCGACTTTACAACCACGCCGAAGTGTCAACAAAGTTCGAGTCATATCTTGTTTGACACAGTAGTGCATGCGGGAGTGTAGAATCGCGAATATAAGAATGTCTAGGGAACGGGACAAATTTTGTAAATTTGAATCTGGATTCCAAGAGGCTAAGAAAAAGGGAAAAAAAGGATGTATTTTTAAAAAGTCAGAAGGGTGCCTTCGAAAAATCTTGCTGCCTGTAATTACAGTTTCAATTTCAAATTTTGCCACGATAAACTGAAATAATGTAGATACACTTGATGTCAAGGGCTTTAGTGTTAGTGTTGATGGTGATGTTACGGAGTGTGTTCGTGATATAGTCCAAGTCGTGTGTACCAGTGGCGGCAGTGACCCTAAATGTAGCTCGTCTGTAAACCAGGTGCCAAATGTGGGAAATTATTTGCAAGGAGGAGTATGCTTCATGTTCATCTTCTGAGCCAGTGACAGATTGCCTCTGCTTTTAGATCCAGGTGAGTGGCTGTCAGTTTTAAACAGTTCCGAATTTGATTCAATCATTCAAAGGGGCCCTATTCGCATCATAAATTATGATTGCTCGATTAATGGTGATAATCGACACTTTTTACCTGAACATTATAAGCGTGTTATGCAAAATGGGGAAACAGTTGACAGAAGGTGGTTGGTGTACTCGAAGAGTAAAGATAATATAGTCTGTTTTTGTTGTAAGCTATTTGGGGACAAGGGTGGGGTCATGCTAGTAAATGAAGGCTGCGATGATTGGAAAGTCAAATTCAATGCCTTAATAAATGGACTGAATGTGAATTTAGACTGCAGAAAAACATAACTATTGATGAGCAACAGGGACTGTTGATTTCACAGGAAAAGCAGCACTAGCGTGAGGTCTTGAAACGAATACTGTATGTCATTAAGTATTTGGCATAGCATAATCTTGCATTACAAGGCATGGGGCATAAACTATTCACGGGACGTATAATAATAATAATAATAATTATTATTATTATTAAATTTTTGTTCCTTAGTCTGAAGTACAGGTGTCCTACAAAATCATAATGTAAACACTATTACATATTTATTTCGTTTTGATTCCGATGTATGTCGTCTTATAATCAAGGGGTCCCGGGTTTGATACCAGGTGGAGGCACAAGGCACAGTGGTTTGGATCCCACTTTAAACTCTGTACCGATTAGCCTCTCTGGGCATGTACAACAACAAATCAATCAATCAATCTGATGTACGCCTAGTATGACGTTCATTATATTTCATTGCAAAGCTGGGAATGTTCAATATCATATTGTTACTTAACTAAAAAGTAGCAATATTTAATCATATCCAATAACATTGTTTTCTTTACTTTTCATTGAATTTTGACACTGTAGTGAATTTACATTGTTTCCATAAAATAATATTTCCATATCATATTTCATTCTATAAGTAAACAAACCATATATGTTAAGTATTTTTTATACAAATATTTTGAACACACTCTTTATGTAGTAGATACTTTGCTTATGATTTCAGTAATTTTGGATATGTTTAAGTATGTCAAAATAATATACGAATGCAGGTTACATCAGAATAGTTACTTAATTGGAAGCACCAACATGCTATAAAGTCGTAAAAAGAATGCACACAATTATTTTTATCTAGCACGGGGTGCGGGGCCTGGGGTGAGTGCCAGAGTTGCCACCCCCTAGGGCTCTGGCTGTCATGATCCCCTTTCTATTTACTATTTAGTGCATTTTTCTGGCAGAAAAAATACATATCAACAACAGGGGTAAATTTGCAGTACATGGCTGCGAACACACAAGATAAAATATTTTTTTTTCTAGGGCTTCTATCGCTAAAACAAAGTCTCAATCAGCAAAAGTCATTATTAAAAGCTGGTTGCCAAATTTTAAATGTTATTGGTGCTAAACAGCGATACTGCGAACGCGCACTCGTGCTTAACAATTTGTAATAATTACACAATTCTAATAACTAGGTTGGCATTGGAGAAGAATTTTACAAGAAACGGATGTTATCTATATATTAACATTACAGAAAGACCTCGCGGATATAGTTCGCACAGGGCCTCACGTTCCCTAACAGCGGCCCTGCTTGTGTTTGTAACAAGGTTGGCCACAGGTGAGCATATTGTTATTGCAATATTTTGTGTTTTCTCCTTTTTCTTGAAAGCTGATGGATTTTGAGGAATTTCATAATCTGAGCATGATTTCAATGACTATGTAAATTCACATTGTTGCTTCCATATAAATAGCACCCAAGGCAATATAGTGATGCGTTCACTGGGTTCTTGAGGTGTCGAGAGGAATCAGCCGACTAACACTTGTCCAGCTCAGGGGGGTGTTGCTCGGGGGGGGTGTCATTACAATGGAAAAATTTCTGTGTCCGGTTTATGTAACCAACAGACCAAATTTTACAAGGAGGATCTTTGTGTGCCTTACTAAAGTAAGAGGATGCTGCATAAGGAAATGCACCAGAATGCTTCTCGCAAACTATTTCTACTAGGAGGTTCTGTTGTGTTTAGATCATTATTAAGTGCAGAGTAGGTCCACAGAAGTAGTTATGCCACTTCTGCCTTAATGGAAGTGCCATAGGCACATGTTTGATAAATTGGAGATTTGTTTGGAATTGAAGAATGCATCTGTGGAACACTGTGCATATAGTAGCATATACAGGGCAATTCAAAATGAATGGTGCAACTTTACACGGTTATTATGACTTTACTATTTATGATAGAAAATCAGACAAGGCATCAGCATGAAGAAAAACTGTGGAAGTTTTACTCACATTACAAAAATTCAACATGGCAACCACGTGTAATGCGGTAAACATCCAAACGATAATCATGTACATGATATGCACGAGACAGCAAGTCATTGTCCATGGTTTCGAAGACACCAACAATTCACAGTTGTAACTTTGGCAAATCTTTTGAAAAGGTGAAACGTGTGCATTACTACCAAAATGCATGTGGAAATGTCTTTGCATCATTGTGAGTGAATCAGTTCTTGATAGCTTCAACACCTAATACGGGTCAGTAGCCATTTTGCAACAGTGGCGATCCTGGTGGAACAGCGGGCAAGCAGAATAAGCCCACTTGGTGAGGAGAAAACGTTCAGAGTTTTTCTTTATATTGAGGCCTTGTTTGATTTTCTATCATAAATAGTTACGTCATAATAACTGTAAAGTTGCACCATTCATTTTGAATTACCCTGTATAATAAACCATATGTTAAACATGTTTTGAAATAATGCTATGAATTAACAACATACTCCCTAAATAAGGTGAGTGCCATTCATATTCTGTTTTTATGGATTATTATTTGAACATGTTTGGGCTCATGCCACATATTCACATGAAATGTAAGCAAATTAAAAGTGAACGCTGTGCTCACAACCAATGCTGGGGTAATTATTTTTTTACATGATGATATGCCTCATGCTTACTAGTAAACAGACCATACATAAAATAATTAATTTTGGTGATTTATAATTGTTCCCAGATAATATATGAACAGGCAATGATTTAGTCAACTTATTTGTCTTAATTTAAACTTCTAAACATATTTTGCATGTGGGGAAAACATGAATATTGCAGTTAACTTCTTTTATATATACTGGTTAATATTACTGAAAATTTATTTGACTTCACATTGGCACACTCTGTCACTATTGACAAATGACTTCACAGAAAAAAAAAACTTCTAACTACAGAGTAGAAGACAGGACAAACTCAAGACAAAATGGAATGTGGGATATATAAATAAATATATGACAGAATTCCCTAATTTGGGAATTTCCCTAATAATGCTATACAGAGAAAACTTGATAATGTGCTAATTTATTGCGAATTATAAGTAAAAAGAAATTGTCAGTGGCTAATATTAATGTGTCTAGACATATTTTTCATTCCTTCTACCAGCCTATTCAATACATGCATAGGTTCGTAAGTTCCAGCTGGAGACATTTGCATGTGTTCTCTCCCACAGATTCAATTCATTCTTAATGCAGTTAAGTGAAAGAGGTAGATAATTAACCAAAAAAAAATGTGTTTTGCGGAACATACAAGTGAATAATAGTAAAAGGACTGGGTAACACTTAGATGATAACATTTCCCAATATATCGGTTGTTATAACTTTGTTGTTATCACTTTAAACTGTAGGTCCAGTCCTAATGCTTTGAACCCCACTTTAAACTGTAAGCCAAATACTGATAGTTTGGACCCAACTTTGAACTGTAGGTCCAGTCTGTACACAAAGTGAACTTAAAACTCAAACTTGAGTATTAAAATGTGTAAAAACTGAGAATAATGTCATTAACTATGTACAGTAGCATCGATGAAGAGTTTTGTTGGAGTAGGCCAATGAGGATTAAATTTAAGTAGAGTGGCAGACACAGTGTTTTATTGAAGCAAATTGAATGTGAAGTTGAGCAAAACAATTTCCACTGAGAAGTGCACCTTTCAAACATAGTGCCTTCTACAATGTAAAGTTTATAATCGGAGAATTCTGATGAAAATTCAGTCTACCATTTTAACATCAGTAGGTGTTGATAAACCTACCATATTCAGTGACAGAATTATACTCCTAATGTTTTCAGTAGTCGAACTGGGAATACTATTTTCTATGGCCTATGTTTCAATAGATCAGTCGGTTTTTTGAAACATACTAATGTTTTTATGTACCTATAATACCGAAGTAAGTATTATGTGCCACATTTACAACAAATTTTTCATTCCTTCTACAGTCTTATTCAATAGTGGTGTCACATTAGATCAACAATTGGGCAACAGTAATACAGTTACTAATTGAGAGTAGAATACATTAATGGTGTAGGGAATTAACAATTCTAGGGTGATCGGGAAAAGGCACATAGTCACAAACTGCTAATTTCTGTTGCCTTCATCTAAGTCGCACTGAATCAAAGAAAATACTACAAGTAGGGCTGAGCCGATTCTGATACCAGTGGTATCGGTATGTATCTGTTGGAATGCATTTGCTGATACTATTCCGGCATATTATTCTTTAACGGAGTCTGCAAAAATGCTGCGCAACACTTTTGACAAGTCTAATTATCCTGGAAATTATGCAAAATTCAAACTTCCTTTTTATTTTGCACAAATTTTCAATGAAAAACTATATTTTGTGATTACAAAACCTCTATCTTAATATTTTTATGTGATTCTTGAATATTCTAAAGCAAATTTCTTGGTAAATTGATGCATATGATTAGAGAACAATATTTACACACCAATATTTTGAACAAATTTTAATTATTGCAATTTTCTAGTATTGTACTCAATGGGACTTAATTGTAAGTATAATTTCATATTGGGCATGTGGAAAGGTTCTAAACAATGATAAAGGGGCCTCCCAGGTGGCACAGTGGTAGCGTCATTGTCTTGTAATCAAGGGGTCCCGGGTTCGATACCCGGTGGAGACACAAAGTGGTTCAGATTCCACTTCAAGCTGTAAGTCCAGACTCGATTAGCCTTTCTGTGCATAAAGTGGACTTAAAACACCAGATCAATAAACAATGATAATATAACGTGTACATCATCTTCTGGAATGCTTCATATCAAGTAACTGTCTGATGGGCCTCCCCGATGACACAATGGCAGCATTGTCGCCTTGTAATCAAGGAGTCCCAGGTTCGATACCCTGTGGCAGCACATAGTGGTTCAGATCCCACTAAATTGTAGGGGGGTCCAGTACCAATTAGCCTTATTGTGCATAAAGTGGACTTAAAAGACCAACTCGGTCAATCAAGTAATGTCTGCTGTAAAATTTCATTTTGGGGTGTATGTGGTGCCCCATTCTACAAAGTGCAAAACTGGGGGGGGGGGGGGGGGCAACTGCATCCCCCTAATCACCGCCACTGCATATCAGGAATCTATAAAAGTACCCAAATGTATCTAAAAGGCTAATTAAAATATATTTTTTAAATCTACTTAGTTCTATAGAGATTCTACCCTAATCAACTCCCCAACAAATTTAACATAAAAACCAGGTACTAATCTGATATTCCCCGGACAGATTTCTTCATTTTTACAGAAGAAACTACTTACGGTAATAAGTTCCTGTAGCATTGTCTAACATCTGGAAGGTGTTTTGTGTGATGTAACGGATTTCTTCAAATTTAAAAGTTTGGGGCTCATTTGGGGGCAGGTGACTCTGGTCAATTTCTAACATGCCTTTAACAGGGAGTCTACAGAGAAAGCCGGGGAGCCGGAACTGTTGGGGGCGGTAGGTCAATTACCCCAGGGGCGGACCCGGATTCGGTGGGAAATTTGAACTCAAAAATGTCAAACGAAAATAATTTGTTTCTTTAAATTTCCTACCGATTCCGGGACGAAAAACGTGAATACACCGTAAAGAATGTTCCGTGAAGCAGATAGGTAAGTACAAATGTCAAAACGAAGAAGTTATTAGGTGTCCGGGGAATATCAGATTTTTACCAAAATCCGTTCTTGAAAAACCAGAAGCAAGTATACCCAACAGCAATGGAAACAGTAGGCGAATTTTCCACCATTTTCATTTAGTCTGTTTCTCAAAATGTGATGTTCATGAATTGAAATAATAAAAACATCAATAAGCAAAGGACAATATCTGCTTTGCATCAACAGAATTATGTACCTTAAAACAGCTTACAAGGGAATGATAATGGTGATGGATAATTTGCCTACTATTATCTTTGCCATTGACTGTACAAATAAAAGTGCTAACATATGTCAGAACATTCTTAAGGATTGTACCTCCCCTTTTCCCTTCACCATTGGGGCCCACCAAGATTTCCTTTTCACCACACACATCTTCTTGATGGACTTTTTCACTGGTCGTCGATCACACTGCTTGTGATAACACATTTCAGCGTGTTTAAAATATCTCCTCATAAGACCCATATCATTGCCACTAGGCCCAACAATGAAGTCGCACTGATAACTTTCACTGTCGTACGCCTCGTCTAAACAGCACTCGAGGTGCTCGGAATGGACTGTAAAAAGAGCATTTATGGCACGATGGTTCACTTCCGCCTTTTTGGCCAAAATCCCTGTCACGTAGACGTCATCGATCCAAAAATAAGGCACTTCACTTGATAGTTCCACAAGCTTTTCTGCGACAGCAGGCGTTGTTACGTACATCCACCCCGATAAGAAGGGGTCGTATGATGAACCTGGGTACTCTTTGCGAGTTACGAACCATTTGTTGGATGGTTCACGTACAGGTTTCATGCCACGTAAAACGTACCCCAGCATGAAATTGTTTTCTTCATATCCTTCTACAAATAGTCCCTTCAATAAACTTATTAACTGGTATAAATCGATCACAATGTCATCGTCCATTTTTATTATATAACGAGCTTGCTGACAGTACCTTGTCGTCCACTGGAGTCCCATCACATGCTTGTACGTCAAGTTTCTATAAGCTTCTTTAAAATCCCCTTGCACTAAATCTCCGAAACGTGTATTTTCGTGGAGAAGCGCTGCTTGCGACACGTAGTTTTGAGGCTGGCGGTCGTTGACAGCCAATAGGAAAACGCGCCGCACTCCGAGTTGTTTCAGTACGTTGCTAGGCAACGACTGTCGTATGGTACTTCGGGTCTCTACGTCCGCTGCATATGACGTAACGATCATGATAGCGTAAACATTAGCCGAATCATTGCAGACTTTGTTATTGATAAGGTAATGGAACCGTGGAAGGTCAAGTAGATGTAGATTCGATGGATAAAGCGGATCTTGACTCATAGGTGCGGGTCTACGAAGCGGTGGGAACCAGACATTGTCCATGGAATAGCTAAGTATTATCACGAAACTTACGCAGGTGAAAAAAACTACCACCACGCGCGTTCTTCTCATTCTTTAATCTGTTCCGGTTCCCCGTGTACACAATGCACATTGCTTCAGTGTCGATAACAGTACGAGAATCAGACGAATCCTTTTGTTGACACGCTCACACATACACCAAAGCACTAGCGACGAGTTCACGTTCTTCAGCAGCTGTGCCAGTAACACACTTCCAAGCATTGACCGAGCCACTCCGATTGAGGTTTGATTCTAAACCTGGCAAGCCTCAACGAAGACCATAATAGACCAACTTGTCTCACGTGTGGATACAAACTTCGTGGCCTTGAGAAGCAGGACGTGACGTGTCGTGTCGGCAAAGCCATCTGCTTGCACAAGACTAGAATGTACGTACACGAACTTTCTTAACTTCCTCGGGAGAAAGTTACGAGACTACGTAGGGAATGAAACTGCATTTGTGGGAGTGGAATTGTTCTTACTTCCCCTACTTCCGTAAGCTTTCGCGCAACAAACTTTACGCCGAACCGATGTCGACCAACTTCTCACATACACTGGCATGCGGACAATGCCTGGAAGTAAACATGCGTGATTGGTTTGTTATGGCTTTTTTTTTGTTTGTTCTTTTTTTTTCGCCCAGCTGGCACGTTGAGTGGAATAGTTTAGTGTGCAAGGACCAATTCATTGACGTTTTTACGGGACAGTTAAAACGCCCACTTCTGAGCGTTGAGGAAGTTTCCTCGCAAAGGTGATGTTAATCGGCCCGCGAAATTTTTGACAGATGAATATACGAGCCACGTATACGAGAACGAAGCGGTTTTTCTTGCAATTAAAAGATTAGTCTGCGAGATAGCTAGTAATAAAACATATCGCAATTCTACAATATCTCCATCCACCTACGGTTCATTTCTTCAACGCTGTAGGCCATGCGTTAAGATCAGCTTTAATGCCTGTATAGTTGATGTCCTTATTCGAACGCCAGTTTGGTATCTTTGACTTAGTTCGAGAGGAAGCCGACCGGGCGCGTATCTGGTGTCGAGCCAGCACCTGTTTCTCTTAGAAGCGCTGTTGTCACTTTTACTTGCCGTGCTTAGACACGAAGTGCGAAGACGTTACACTCTTAAGGTCTCCAAAGGGGCACTTGACCCCCTCCCCCAAAATTCGGATTTATTAAAATTTACAAGTTAGAGGATCTGAGGAGCAAAGTAAGAAAGAGTAATATTTGTGATTTCGCAAATGTCACGGTTATTTAGCAAATAATCCTGGACATTGTTTTTATCGGATGGAAAAACTTTTCGAGTCTCTTCCCCCAAAGTTAAGCCCCAGGTTTGACTCTGCCCGCTCAAAATTAGGCCCAAGTTTAATTCTGCCCCTCAAAATTAGGCCCAAGTTTAATTCTGCCCCTCAAAATTAGGCCCAAGTTTAATTCTGCCCCTCAAAATTAGGCCCAAGTTTAATTCTGCCCCTCAAAATTAGGCCCAAGTTTAATTCTGCCCCCCTCAAAATTAGGCCCAAGTTTAATTCTGCTCTCTCAAAATTAGGTCCCAAGTTACGCTCATGATCTCATTTACTCCACGTGGTCTTGACAAACACTGTCAGTTCATAAAACGGACGCTATTGGGAATGGGTTGAGGAGAGAATATATTGGGCTGCACGTGGACTTGATATATGCTTGTCAGAGAGAAACTGATCTTTCGGAACTTTCTTTGAAGTAAAGTGGCGTTCGAATTAGGACTTCGACTTTAACAATGTGAGTGCAGTGTTGCCAAGCCCTTTGCCTTTTTCATACTAACTTTACTTCACGTCATAAAATTTGAAAATCGTGATCAGAAACCTTCGTTAATAATAATAATTGTTATTATTATTATTTACATTGAGCCATTGAAAACAATTTACAAAAATACTAAAATTGATTGAATGAATGGAAATAAGGATGGAATAACTAAAAAAAAAAAAAAATAGATAAATTTCATCAAATTGTACAATTTGTGAAAATTACACGAAATAATTTTCATGACACTGGTTAGCACTGGGTTAAAACTGCGTTCTAAAAGTTAAATTACTGGTTACTCCCAAGAGAACTTAACCGTTTTAATTATAATACAGTATATTGCGGTCGCGGTTCGAGTTTCGGCTCGAGTATGGGAAAGTCATTGCGTGTGACGAAAGAAATGAATCATGTCTTTCACACTTCAAGTTAGTGGCCCTTCATTAATTTAATCTAATCATCACTGATCCCATCGTCGCGATTGGCTAAAAGTGGCAGAAAAGCGACATTAAACAACAAAAATAGCTTGAATCTAATACATGAGTGGGTTATCTTGATATTTTCCTATAATTTTGATATTTTTCATAAAAATTTCCTTTTCCTATTTTTCACCAAATATTTTGCCTGAATTTCTCTGAACCGAAATAAATTTCACTTCACCTGGCAACACTGGGAGATCGGCATCTGGACGTATTTAAACGACCTCGTCTTCCCTTCCCTCTCGCCAGGACGTTCACTGACAGTAACCCTTTACCAAGCCGCCGTGAGTGGTCTGTTCATTCACAATCTCGATAGGTGTCTATACTCTGTCCCGTTTATCTTTGGAGCAAGGTCGCGCATAGAAGGGAGGGGTAATCAAGTGGGCAGAGTGAAGCAGTACACGCTGCTGCGAAGGCTGCAGTCGCTTTCCCCCTCCACGCAATCCCGTCCCCTCTCACGTGTTCATTGGTGGAGCCGTCTCGCGTCACTACTTGCGCAGAGACTTGTTTTCGTTCGCTTACTCCAGAGATTGACGAGACAGAGTATAGGTTCGAGTGCTGGCTTAGCAAGGACCTATTTAGGGGGAAGTCCAGGGGTATTACACGTAGCTACTCTTCATCTACTTCTCCACGTGGAATTACCCATTGGAAAACTGCACGTGGAGAACTCTCTGTCATCTTGTAGACAACGTGGGGAATCCTGGGGAAGTTTATAGTGTAAAACTAATCTGCTGAAATGTATCTATTTTATTGACTATCATAAGTACCAGGCACGTATCTAGAAATATATTTCAGGGGGTCCGAACAAACTGTCTTATTATAATAATTTAAATTAAAGTAATTGTATTAAATTAATTAAATATGTATATTAATTGATTTTTTATTTTTATTACTTGAGTATGTAAAAAGATGATATAAGAATAGATATAACAGCACGAATTCATTATTACGCCGGCCCCCGTGGCGGAGTGGTTAGCACATCGCGCTACGACGCCAGGGGTCCCGGGTTCGAATCCCGGCCTGGGCATGGATGTTCGTAAGTGTTCATTCACCAATTTCATCGTATCCTCACTCATCCCCATCTTCGTAAATTAGCCAAAAGTGGCACAAAAAGCGAAGTAAAATAAAGCAAATCAATCAATCAACATGTAGTTTAGATAGCGAAATTAATGTAAAATACGTAAAGAATTAAATATTTATTCAATAACAGAAAATAATGTTATATCCAGTTGACGGAAAGTAAACTTCATGATTAATATTGTATGCATATAAATAGTAATGTGCGTTAATCTTCTTTGATACTGTCATTCAAAGTTATGATCCCAATATAATCCCAGTGGTCAGAAGTAGCGAGCTACTTGTAGCTAGCTACTGTAGCTAGCTACAAAATTTGTAGCTGTAGCTGTAGCGACGCTACATTTTGAAAATTGTAGTTGTAGCGGTAGCGAAGCTACAAAATTCCTGTAGTTGTAGCGAAAATTTCGCTACAGCTACATTTTGTCTCGGCATTTTCAGGTGAATTTTGAATGTGGCAACAGCGTCAGAAAAATCGACAATAACCCTTAATTTTGCAGGAGGTTCATAAAGACAGTCTATTACGTGGAGATACAGATTATCTAGATTGTAGATTATAGATATCTGCGTAATTTCTTTAATTAGTATCTGAAGAATTCAGATATCCAGATAACTAACTGACATATATGAACATATTCCTGCTAACAGCTACGTTTTTTTAGCTGCATCGTAAGACACAACTTGCAGTGCAAAAACGAGCAATGGAATATCCACTGCACTGACAAGGGAATAGTGCCAGCAATAAATGGCTCAGTACGTTAACAGCATTGACCATCGTCAGTATATAGGATCTCACCAGCAAGAAATTATTGTTGCAAGAATGATCGAGTTTCTGGAATTACAATTATTTTCGCGATAGTATTTGTTCACAAATTTGAAAATTACAATACGTTTAGAACACTCAGGTTTATACGACAGTTTCCTCAATAATTTTATCATATTGCAAAAAGTATGTACGAGTTATTGACTTTCCTGCAGATACGACAATTTTCTTTAGTTAATGTACATAGTTTTCAAATTTATGTATTTCTCCTACTTTTCCGTCACTTTTCTGTAACTTTTGCTAATCATGACATCATCATCCTTCGCTGTTTCCTTCCTCTGGCTGGGTCGGCATAGAAGTCAAGCCTCTCCATTTTTTCCTGGTCTTTCACAACTCCTCTCTTTCCAAGGTGTTCCAATCTTGTCTCCTAACACTCTCCACTATCTGCTCTTTCCACCGACACCTTGGCCTTATTCCACTCCTTGTGCACTGTAAGCTCTTACTGGAAGTCTTTCTGCATCCATCCTCTTCATGTGTCCGAACCATCTCATCTGTGCCTGATCTATTCTGTCCTAAAGCTTCACTACACCCACCGTCTGTCGGATCTCCTAATTTCTTATTCTATCCCTTCTAGTCTTCCTCAAAAGACTCCTTAGAAATTTAATCTCCACTGCCTGCATCTTTTCTTTGTCTCTCTATGTCATTGTCCAAGTCTCCATACGTAATTATTGGCACATAGTATGTTACATATTACCTTCTTGCATTTCATAGGTATATCCCTATTCCATATTATTCTTCGAACGCTTTGATATAGTCCACCACCATTGATTTGTCCTCTTCTGTTTACCTCCTCATCTATTCTTCCACTTCTCTCAATCATGACAATGAGGATGAATGGTTTATTTAATTATTCTCTTATCTATAGTCGCTTTCTGCCACTTTCGGCTAATTGTGAGAACGAGGAAGAATGAAGAATGATGAGCAGTGTGGGGAATGGAGGAGCAGGAGGATCTCATCCTCCCAACTTGGCGTCTTTCCTAAATTTTGTTTTGAGTCCATTTTATGCATAGATAATCTGATCGAGACTGGATCCTAACAACTATGTGCCTCTGCTGGGTATCGAACGGGGCTCTTTTGTAGCCAAAGGGCTCCAGGTACTTTTCATTCAAAATGCTGACTTCATATCAGTCTATAAAAAATGAAATATTTATTCTCAAGAAAAATATGTTGATGTCAACATAAATACGTAATCCTACCAAATTTTATTTGTGTATAGTTGTAATAATTAATTTGGGTAACAACCTAATTGCAATATTCATATATCAAAATTTGAATTGATATGCCACTTGCATAGGTATGGTATTCTCAAAAACTATTGTAAAAATAAGTAACTGAAGTAACATTGCTATCAAAATTATCGAATGACTGGAATCATGATAATAAATAACAGAATCTATTTACCAGTAGTAGGGGATTTTTTTAATACCCATATCGTTGTTTTCATATTTTTTATGCAGAAGTAGCGCAAAAAGTAGCGAAGTAGCGAGTAGCGAACAGGAGTAGCGTAGCGAGCTACTTTTTGGTAAATGTAGCTGTAGCTGTAGCGAAGCTACATTTTGGAAGAGTAGCTGTAGCGAAGCTACTTTTAAAATGTAGCGTTCCGATCACTGTATAATCCTTGCCTTCCAATAAGTTGGGTGGAAATTACGATCGACTAAACAACAAATGTTAAGTAAGTGTATTTTCACTATTTAATTTTAGTATTTCGTAAATCTTTCTGGGGGAGGAGGTCCGACCCCCTGGACCCCCACTAAATACGTCCTTGATAAGTACAAGTAGATTCACAAATAAATTGAGTTGATTTCCAAAAGGTCGACTACCTCAATCGACCAAATCAGTGAGGGTTCGAATCATCAACGTGCAATGTGCGATTCTATAAATGAACTGTGCATCTGACTTGATCGGGTACAGCAGGCTGGTTAGTCTATAATTTTAACAGAGTCCTTGACAAAGGAGCACATCCATGCAAAATAAATTGGAAGCTTCTTGTAAATCGATTTCAAATGACAGATTATCCCATTCTGTGAATAGCATGAGTAATTAACCCGAATATAGAAACAGGCAGAAACCATTAATAGTTCATAACATTTGCATCTTGTATCTACGTAATCGTTTCGAACACCACCGCCTCGTTCCTTACAGTTTTTATCCTCTGACAATATAAAACTTGGCATTGTGCCAGTTGATATGCCATAATACCTGGCAGCGGAGCAGGAACGGGTTTTTTTTTATATTTAAGGAGGGAAGGTATAAGATTGAACCTCTACACACAGAACTCAAAATGTGCCAAGTGGCGGATCCAGAGAGGCGAATTTCAGAGTCGGGTATACCTCACCGAACCTACAATTGCATACTTTTATATGAACAATGTATGGTTCTTTCGGCAGGAGACAGCTATGCTCTACGGATTAGCTTTTTAAAGGGGCCCAGAATGGAATAGATGGTTGTTATTGTATATTGTTATCCATTGGAGTAGCAACATATTGCGGGGCCCTTGGCGAGATCAGAATGCAAAGCCCCGATCCGTTATTTAAAATTTACATCTCAAACTGAATAGATACAAAATATTCAGGCCAGTAGCGTACGCAGGATTTCATCAAAGGGGGGTTATTTCTAAAACTTTATCCAAATTCACATTACCATTGTTTTATGATACTTTAATTAAATAATAACACTCATAATTAATTAATAATACTTATAATTAACTAATTAGTTGATTTACTACTAATAATACTACTAATACCACTACTACTACTATTAAGTAGTAGAGATCTACATAAATATAGTATTTGTGAAAGCAATAGACCGAAATTAGTTTCTACTGATTTGATTTTTAATAAATTCTGGGAGCATTTTTTTGTTTCTTTGTTACGAAATAATTGTCTACTCAACGAGGTGAGACATTTTAAGGATTAAGAAAATCCATAAAAACAAGAAAATATATTAAAATAAATGAAATAATTAAAGTATCGAACTCATCTCAGGAGCTGCGGTAGTCTGGTCGGTAGGGCGTCTGACAACCACACAGGAGATCCGTGATCGATTCCTGGAATTGGTTGTAATTTTTCCGGCTATGTCCCCGCATAAATGTCCCCGATAATTCACATCTAGATTGTCTCGCTGTTCTTACCAACAAAACATTTTACAACAGTTGAGATTGTTGTAATTTGAATTCAGAAATTCAAACGTGCCACGGTAAACAATGGGAAGTGTATTCTTGTCTGCCTAGCCTTTGTCTATATTAGCCGTTTACAACGAACCAAGAACTTTCTTTAGTTAATGCTCATTATTCACACAAAAAATAGAAAAATACATGGTCATTGAACATTGTTGCAGCTGAGATACAAAACAACTTTTATCCTTTAAATCAGTGGTTTCCAACTTCTAAAGGTCCGAGGGCCAAAATTATATCCAGCAGTTGATAGGCGGGCCGCATTTTTTTTTGTGGGGGGGGATTAAGAATTACAAAAATTGTAAGTACTGAACTGAAAATGTAGTACTTTCGCATGACCTAAATTTCTAAACTGAGGCAATAAAGCAATGGAATTACAAATCAAAATTGTATAATTAAAATTTATTTCACAAAAACCCAATACTTATTGATGAATTGAAAGAAATTAAAGACACACCATGCAAATAAGAATCCTTCATAGCAAGTGTTCAATGTGAAAATTGAGCCCGATCTGCTTCTTTTATTAAAGTTGTATTTGAATTTCTGTATTTGAAAGTCTCAGAAGATGAAGCAGTGAAGAATCTGCCAGTCTGCTTCTGTAGCGGTTCTTGATGAACTTCATTGAAGTAAAAACACTTTCACACGCGTATGTGCTACCGAACATCGATGTTATTCTTTGCCCAAAACTACGAAGGTTTGGAAAGCGTTCTTTTGAAAGGTATTTGAAAAACTCTGGCCCCTTTTCTTGCCTAGTTTGAAGAAACACATCGCCTTGCAAATCACGCAATTCAAGTTGGAGAGAAGCTATTTTAATTTTCAATCTTACATTTTTTGGAGATAGCTATTGCTCATTTCGATATTTGCACAAACTTTAACAATCAGTCACAGTACAATCCGAGTTGGAACACTGGAAATCTCTTCGTACTTCGTGCGTAGTAAAACAGATCTCTATTTTTTATTTATTTATTTATTGCGTCTTGTTTATCATGGCGAAGTTAAGGCTTTGTAGTTTCTGAACACAAAGAGTGAAGCCTTCGCTGAAGCGGCCGAGTTCATTCCACATAACGAAGGGATGGAATGCATGGTGTGAAGAGAAAGTTACGTCACTTTAGATTCTTCTGATTATCATTATTGACTGCAAAATCAATTCTACCTGTGATATTGTCTTTCTTCACAGAGCATCCGTTCCATCATTAAAAAAAGAACGTATTTCAATAAAAATAAATAAAATTAATGTATTTTGCAAACTGGCTTCGCGCGCCGCAGAAAAGGGCAACGGGGGCCGCATGCGGCCCGCGGGCCGCCAATTGGAAACCCCTGTTTTAAATCATAGTTGCCGTCAATTTTATTTTCAAGATTTATGTTTCACTCTGAAAGACGCGTGTGTTTGGAACGCTGTGCTTTTCTCTGCTGCATGGGAATAATAATTCAAATTATTATTATTATTATTATTATTAGTAGTAGTAGTAGTAGTAGAAGTAGTAGTAATGTCGCAGATCGTTGACTGATAAATTGGCCATTTTTAATTTTTTCTACAGCATTTTTCATATTTTAAAAGCTCAAGGGGGTTAAACTCCGTACCCCCCCTTTTGTACGCCACTGATTCAGGCATACATCAGCAAAGGTAAATACTGTATTTCTTCGAATTCCAGGCGCACATTTTTCTCGGGTCTTTGATCTTGGAAATTTAGGTGAACTGTGGAATCGATGGCGTATTGATCAGAGTATGCATACATAAACAGGGGTAGGAAAATACAGGCCGCCGGCTCCCGACGCGGAGTGCTTAGAACATCGCACTACGACGCCAGGGGGTCACTGATTCGAATCCCGGCCTGGGCATGGGTGTTTGTAAATGTCCATTCATCAATTTCATCACATCATCACTCTTCACAATTAGCCAAAAGTGGCACAAAATACAGGGAGCCTGAAATTTTTACATCTACTGCCTGAATTTTCAAATTAAGTGCTAAAAAATGTTTTTTCTTTCTTTGATATAGTTCGCTTATGGAAATTTCCATTGCTTTTTTACTTTTAAATAACGAGCACAGTATGTGTTTTTTTAATTATAACACCATTAAGCCTTGTTTCCATGATATGAGAAACTCAATATGCTGACCAAGGCAGAAAATTAATTATATTTTAAAACATAAACTAAACGTAACGTTTCAACCTTCTAGCAAGGTCTTCTTCAGACTCTGTAGAAAGAGAAGGCGTTACCCCTTACACACAATTCTTCTTCTATTCCGAAGAAGAAAAGCGGCTGCATAAGACTTGCTTTTCTATATTTCTTTTTCTTCTATCATTTCCATACTCGTAGTGCCTTTCCTGCAGGCACCCCTAGGGGTGGGGGTGAGAAGGGGACATCCCCTTGCCTCCCCCACACACCTGGTTTTTCTCCTCTACTCCCGCCAGCCACAGGGCAAATATAAACTCTTCTTTCCTCTCCCATTCGACACTACTTGGTACAGAGTCTGAAGAAGACCTTGCTAGAAGGTTGAAACGTTACGTTTAGTTTATGTTTTAAAATATAATTAATTTTCTGTCTTGGTCAGCATATTGAGTTTTTCGTTTTTTAATGTTTGTGTGTTTTCTGTATCACGTGTAACATTACATCATAATAATAAACATGACATTATATTTGTTTCACTGTTGCTTGCCGAATTTTAAAATCTGTGGCGATATGGTAGAGTAGGCCATGTATTAGAATTATTGCATAGTTTATCATGGTGTTACCAGTTGAGCCATCTTGAGGAAGGCCACTGTCGCGCAAGAATTAATTACTTTTAACGCAACCCAATTAATCAAGTAAATGTTTTAAGATCATATTTCAAAATGTGTAACTTTATCTTAGTTGGATTCGTGGCTTTCTTAGACCATATTTGGAAAGAAGAAAATCTGGCCCCTGAGAAAAAGGAGGTGGCGCCTAAATTAGTTTTAGCTTTTTCCAACCCTGTGCATAAATATAACATGTTAAAGTTGACGAGCTGTATCTTTGCGGGTGAACCCTGCCCAAGCCCGGCTGCGCAGTAGCAAGAGGGAGGAGCTACCGGCTGCGCGTCATTATCCTTGCGTTCTGTCCTTGATGTCGACCACCCAAAGGGAAAGTAGGTGGCAAGTACATAAACGTATCTCTCTCACACTCTGCGCGGAGTAGCCAAGGCCACCCGCAAAGATACAGCTCGTCAACTCTAGTAGTGTAATATGGAATGAGGTATTTGAAAATTTCAATAATCAAGTTTTCTCCTCGATGTTTTACCGAAGTACGAGTATTTGTAAAAAAAATCACCCTTAACGAAATGTTGTTTCCATTAAATTTATTGTGTTAGAACAAGCAAAATTTCACAACAAAGAGTCAGTTTCTTTTTAATTGGGGAACGCTGTGGTTTGTTCTTATGCTCTTTGCAGTAACGTGGTGGATACTGAGCCAACGTTTGCAAAGTGCACATCAAACGGACATTAAAAATGGAGAAACAGAAGCATCACTCATATGATGCAGTACTTAAACATAAAGGTATTTTGTGCGCTGAGGAATTTGGAAACTGTGAATCAATCTTTGCAAAAGACTCAGGAAACAAACATCCTTGTGTTCTTAATTTTGAGGCTGTGAATTTAGGACATCTGATATGCTTTCCTGTAGGCGCAATAGCTTCCATAATTCTGTCGATGTTTCCTGGGCAATCTGTGTGTCTTAAGATTCTGAAAAGATGCGGCTTGGTACAGGTAGATGTCGGTACAAAGCTTCACAACGCCGTCAACGTCTCTACTATCTGTGAGGGCCTCTTTATTTCAGTTGGAATAGGGGCACAAGGTCATTTGTACCTTACAGCCTTGCGCCGGAGAACCAACTGCAATCGACTTGATATATCGTTTGCAAATACACTCGACGTAAATGTCGATTGCATCTGTGTATAACAAGATCTCGCTTTCATGTCCATAACGATCTCTTGCAATACACCATTCTTCCTTTTGAGTCTGCAAATACCGACTTGTTTAAATCTAAGGTTAGAAATTGCACAAAGCACTTGGAATACCTATCACTCAAGCTAACCTACAAGCTTAAGGAATTACTTCGCAGACCCAAAAGGAAAAACCGTTAGTGATATTACATTACATACCTACACACACACACACTGGCTATCAAGACTTACTTCATTACATAGCTACATTTTCCTGAAGTGACATGGAGAGGCCTCAGGAATTACTGTTATTACTGTAATTGTACCGTGGTAAGCTGGCCAAGTTCACCCCAGCATAACAACAGTGGATGCTGAGCAAACATAGGACCTTCCCGACCCAGCAATAGTCCATAGCAGACGAACTCGTACATCTCGGAAAACGTCATGTACTATCACACCATAGTATAAGGCCACCAACGCACAGTCTTAGGTGGAACTTCCACGACGTCTCCTACGAAACGGTAGGGAAAAACCGTATCGGGAGAGGTCCTACAGTTTTTCTTGCCATCCGAATAACAGGAATCCATGAGATATAGGGTGGAAACGTAACGTGCATAGTGCTTTTAATTTTTTAAAAAAAATGCCTTGGTTAGCAGCTATAGTGTGTTTAATATGGAAACAAGGCATAATCGTGTTACAGCAAGAATCCAAGTTACTTCAGGAAAATCCTGTGTGTTATATTTTGTTAGCACAAAATATAACACACAGGATGTAACTAGTAGATAAAGATAATTAACATTCATTCTGCAATCTAATCTATCAAGCTGTATACAGCAGCGGCGATGGGATTCTATGAGTTCACTAGGCGCTATGTCTAGTTGACAGGCTTGGCACTCTTAAGACCTGTTGGCCACAAGGTTTATCTATTTTATAGACAAACACCTTTGAACATATGAATTAATAAGGGTCCCGGGTTCGAATGCCGGCCTGGGAATGGGTGTTCTTTGTGACTGTCCCATCATATTCATCTTCGCGAGTAGCCAAAAGTGGCAGAAAAGCGAAGTAAAATAAGCTAGTCAATGTAGCATTAATAACAGAAACATGCCGATTCGGTGACCGTCGTCGCTATTAGCCAGAAATTACAAAAAAACTACTGAAAATAATAAAATTCAAAAACTTACGTACTATCTTGCACAGTAGCGTACGCAGGATTTTATCAAGGCGGGGGGTTATTTCTAAAACTTTTTCCAAATTCACATTATCACTGTTTTATTATGCTTTAATTAATAATACTAATAATTAATTAATTAATATTTTTCAAATTAATTTAATTACTAATAATAATAATACTGATGCTTCTACTGTTACTACTATCACCAATACTACTATCAAGTAGTAGAGATCTACATAAATATATTTATGAAAGCAATAGAACAAAATTACTTTCTAGTCGTTCGATTTTTAAAACATTCTGGGAGCAATTTTTGTCTGGTCAACGAGGTGATACATTTTAAGTGTGAAGAAAATCCATAAACACAAGAAAATATTGAAATAATCAAAGTATGGAACTCATCCAAGGAGCTGCGGTGGTCTGGTCGGTAGAGCGTCTGACAACCACGCGAGAGATCCGGGTTCGATTCCCGGGATTGGTTGGAATTTTTCCAGCTTCTTCACCGCACAAATGTCGCCGATAATTCATGCGATAAACAATGGGAAGGCGGACTGGTGACTGTATTCTTGTCCGCCTAGTCTTTGTCTATACATTAGCTGCTTACAGCAAATCAAGAACTTTCTTTAGTTAATTCTCATTGTTCACACAAAAAATACACGTTCATTGAACACTGGCATACGTAGATGGCTGATGGGGTTACAGACCCTACCGAAATTTTGAGAAAATCAGAATTTTCAAATAAAAATTCGTTAAGAACTTTAAGAAATCAAAATGTGTAAATGCGAACCTCTTTTAAAGTGAGTCCCGATTACCAATTTAAATAGACTGAAAAGCTCCAAAAATACGAAATATTTTTATATGCATCCTGCCCTCCAAAACGAAGCCATGTGCTATCCACATTTACTATTCCAGGCCCTCCCGAAAAAAAAATCCTGCGTACGCCAGTGTGTTGAACATTGTTGCAACTGAGATAGAAAACAACTTTTTTCTATTTAAAATCATAGTTGCCCTCATTTTATTTTCAAGAATTCGTGTTTATTTTCAAGATAAGGATACATACATACACTCTGAAAGACGCGTCTGTTTGGAATGCTGTGCTTTTTTGCGTGCTGCATAATAATAATAATAATAATTCAAATTATTATTATTATTAGTAGTAGTAGTAGTAATAGTATTGTCGCAGATCTTTGACTGTGATAAATTGGCCATTTTATTTTTTTTTACACAGCATTTTTCATATTATCTCACAAGCTCAAGGGGAGGGGGTTTAAACCCTATAACCCACTCCTTGCGTAAGCCACTGATCTTGCAGCTGCCAGCATCTCTCCACTTTGAAATGGAAATCCGGTATTAACAACTTTTACCTTAAGTAAAAGTAGAATAGAATTATTATACGCGTCGGGCGTAGTTTTTGAATGTAGTTCCCGGTGACGAGCTTCAACAATGAATAATATGTGTTGCATGTTAAAAACATTGTTGTGCTGTTGTGTGTTAGATCACGTTCACTTACAAAAAAATCTAGATTGTAAAAGAAGTTTCAAACATAAAGAAAGTAAATATTGAAACTGAACGTGAAGTTAGTAAATCTCTGGATTTAGCTAATTTTACCTTTTTTTAATATAACCATTTTGACTTCGTTGCTCATTACCTGTAGGATATCAGTTTATTTTCAATTTCAGAACGTAGATATAATTATTGTGAATCTCATTTTATTATGTACGTTTGAAATGTTCTTGTGGTAATTAGTCATATTTCGAAAGAAATTTCACCAAATACTGAATTTTCTTGAATTTTCTCGATGTTCTCGAACCGCTAAGTTATGAGAAGTCAAAAATTGTGTTTATGCTTATCAACCTTTGTAAGAGAACGTTTTATTGTTGTTGTTGGGCTTCCTGAATCTTCTATCAGAAGGCTACCACCCGGTTTATTTAAAATACTAAATAACGTTAGTTGACGTATTCAATCAGAGTGTAATGTTTCTCTAGAATTTATAACCGCTTAAAAACATAATGTAGTTTTATCGCCCACAAAAATTAGCCCTTTCCATTTATTTTTCTCACCTCTGTTTATTACAGTAAAAAAAAAATAATAAGCCCATGGTAGGCAAGGCCCCTTCGCCCACCCTTTGCTGCGCCCCTGTTATCATAATTCCTCCCATTGTCACGGTAAACTGAAGGTCAGATATGAGAAGTAAAAAGAATAAACATAGAAATAAAAACGCTTTCTCTGCAGTGGTGTCAGGTCCCATTCCTTTTTAAGGCACCTTGTAGACTCGTTCTGACCCAATTTTAAACTGTAGGTCCAGTTCCGATTAGCCTATCATGAGCATGCAGTGGACTTCTCGAGCCTGTAAACGTAGTGATAAAAAAAACAGAACGAATGAAGCTTGAATATTATTAGGAATAATAATATATCCAAAAACATGGCAGTTGGGCGCCCCTATCACCCTCCTCGTGGATCCGCGCCTGGAAGTGACAATGTCTATTAAACTAGATTAACACATTAAGTTGCATAAACTACTAACGATGCGCTTTTGGCTCATTAAAATACACAGAAATACATCAATGGTACTGTTATCAATGCCATTGGTTCTTCTTTAATGCCAGCTCTGACTTTAACACTCTGAAAGCCATAACTGATAATACCCTGTATCAATCTTCTTTATGGTTCAGAGCTAATTGTTTTTTGCTGAATGAAAGTAAAACCCAGCACATGTTTTTCAGTCTTAGAGACATCCCGATCGATAATAGATCAGACAATGTGAAATTTCTAAGTATTGTCATTGATAATAAATTATCATGGGAGACAGATTAAATACATAACTGCCAAGCTCTCCAAGGTTATATATTTGTTAAGGAATCTAAACAGTCATGTACCTAAAGATTACGTAAGATCAGCTTACTTCGTTTCTTTCAAAGCATTATTTCATATGGAATTTTACTTTGGGGGATCTGCAGTTATGTACAAGAAATGTTAATACTGCAGAAAAAAGCCATGAGAATAAATACCAACTCACACAAATTAGTTCATTGTAAGCCACTGTTCATTAAGTTAAAATTTATGACTGTGATAAATCTATATATTTACACTGTGCTGTTGTATATAAAGAAAAATTTGCCACAGCTACAAAGTAGACAAGATGTACATTCCTATACTACCGTGCGTCCATTTCGATCTTCAGCCGAGAGATTGGGAGAAGCGTGGCGGGCGGCGCTGACAGAGATGCCGACATTTGCGGCCTGTAATGCCCGCTTATTTTTATGGACATATGCAGACATTTATATAAATATTGTAAAACGAGCACTAACCTGTGTTATACGAGTACAGTTTTAATTTTAGTAGCTTAGTGGCTGTATGTGCCGATGATTTTGACACGCCCACCTCTTGTGAAACACGGCGTAGGGGTTTGTTTGGAGAACGTTCTAACGCTGCACTAATATCATCGAGTTTTGCTTCGGTTAGAATCCGTCGTTTTTGCTTAGGTGTTTTAAAATTTAACGATCCAGTTTCTCGTAATTTAAGGACAAGATGTCTAACCGTATCTCTGTGTGGAGTTGAAACGCCTTCAGAATTTCTGTACAAATTGTCTACACACGTCTCGACACAAGTCTGTTTTCACGTACGTGTCATACATAAAAAATCTTTGTTCTAACATGAACCTTGCGGCTGGCATTCCAATCGTCTCACTGACACAACACACATACACACTGCAATAACACAAACAAGTAACTGCAAGTAACCAAGAATAACACTCTTGTGCACAGTACGAAATTAACACGCTCTTGGTTTACATTGCTCGCCACTACATTCACAACTCTGTCTTCATCTAGTCGCGAAGGAACAAAAAAACTCGAGCTCGGATATTTCGGATTGCAAGGAAGCTCACAAAAACCATTGACTTTTAACGGTTTCGTCTGCAGCGTAATCTTGATACAGCGTTGCACATTCGAAATCTCCAAACGATTCCCATGGCCACAAAACTCTTTCAAGGATATAAACTTAAGCAGGACGTTACTGGTCAAAACTATGATTAAAATGCTTTATTATCTGTGGCTCTTAACATCGTTTCTATAGCGTATTTATTTGTGTATATAAGAGCAGAATTTGGATGAATTACAGAAGAACTCTTGCGTGTTATAACAGAGGTTAGTGCTCGTTTTGCAATATTTATATAAATGTCTGCATATGTCCATAAAAATAAGCGGGCATTACAGGCCGCAAATGTCGGCATCTCCGTCAGCGCCGCCCGCCACGCTTCTCCCGATCTCTCGGCTGAAGATCGAAATGGATGCACGGTACAAGAAACAGCAAGCGTATAAATATACCCTATCATAGACTCTCAAAATCGCTGAATAGTTATGAAGCTCTAGGATTAAGACTCTTTAATAAGCTACCTCTTGATGTGACAAATATGCCTATGAATGTATTTATCATAAACTGTAAGCCTGGTTAGTTGCTACACCATTGTACTCAACTCAAGAATTTCTTGCAATTAATAATATTGTATTTTAGTGCAACTTAAACATAAAACGGGCTATAATTTTATATTATTTTATAATATATTTTACATGTATTTTGTTCTTGACGTTGTCTATTGCTGTACAAGCTTAATGACAATAAAATATTATTATTGTTATTAAACCTCTCAAGAAATAAACACTTGTTCAGTAGTCAACGTGTTTTTCTTGCGTTTTCTCAATTTGAGTCCACGACATGCCGAAACAAGCAATACCACCCAATGTATAGACAAACAAGGCACATTTCTCCCATAATAGTGTTGTCTCCTCAAAGAACATTGCTTCAATTTGAAGTTATCATGTAATGGAATAATTAACATATATTATTGTGGCTAAAGTGAAATTATATGTGTGAAACAGGAGCGTATATTCCAGGCTACTTAGGCTCTCTGCGAAGCCTGAAGCCTAGAAAGTAAAAGACTGAAGAGACATCTCTTAGAAACTGTGTGAACTAAGCTGATTTGAAAAAGAAGATAATGGCGATTCTGAAGTTGGCAACTTGAATTCGTAGGAGTTGGCAACCTGATTTTTTATAAGTTTGCAACCTGACTACCGTTGGGATGGCAACGTGGCTTCCTTGAAGACGTCAAGAATGAGCCTAGTCTTCTCCCTTCCTGCATAGCCTAGGACCAGGTGTCATCGTGAGGTAGCCCAGGTCTCTACACTCAGCATACGCCACTGGTGTGAAATATATAATTTTTGGTTGACTTTCATTTTCCAGGGGGGGAGTAGTGTGATTTGTGATATAACCAGGACCAGAAAGTATGACCCCCCCTCTGGCAGATTTGTCTACACTTAAAACTTGCTCAACATGCCCATATGAGCTTTTTGCTCAAGTGTGGAACCTTGCCTAATCCAAGATTTTTGTGAAAATGCCCTCGGGAATTTCCTGAGAAAGTATGACCCCCCTCAGATTGATTTGCCTACACTTATAAAAGGCACTTCTGTGAGATTGTTGTCCATAAACCTGTCAAAAATATGCCCCTCTTGATATTTTTTTTGGCCACACCTAAAACTACGCCAAACGTATTAACACACACACACCCACACCCACACACACACACACACACACACACCCACACACACACACACATATTTACTTCTGGTTTAAGTTCAATTGGACACCAGGTTCAATTTGTTTATCTAATATTAAAACAATGTAATATGCAGAGCCCCTCTAGAATTGCTCTGTGACTCTCTCATTTCTTACATCATAAACATATGATTTTTCACCTATGAGAATAACACTACATATGGTGTCATCAGGTAATGCCTCATGGAATTCACAGATAATTTTAATGTTTGTCCTGTCATTCACCACAACTTGTTTCCTTTTTGAAGCATTGATGACAAACATGGGTCTCTGTGCTTTGAATTCATCTGGTGTGTAATACATGTCAGTATTGCCAGTAGTGACCCTTTTGTATGCTGTAAATGCTTCATATTATTTAAGGAAATCATCCTTGGAAATGTCTAAATTATAATTTTCTCTAGGGAATACCTCATTTCTGCCATTTTTAAGATATATGTTCTTGATGTTGCAGTTATCAAATCTACTTGAATTTTTTTCCTGATTATTGTGTCTTCCAGTCTGAAACAGAACCACCACAAAATCCGGCATGTCGTATTGTATACTGGAGAATGAATTTGTAGCATCAAACTCATAATAAGTACCAGTTGCGGGCTTCTGTACACATTGATATGTATAAAATTGTAAAGGTACTTGTGGATTTTTTATTATATCTGCTTTGTATTTAAGAGCATAACTGGCCTCATATTCAACAACTGGGATTCTTAGCTCCATAGTCTGAATAATGCATTTGCCTTCATCAGGTAGGGTATTGGGCAGAGCTTCCCCTGTAGAGTTTAATGTGCTGTACCTCATCAAAGCATTATTATCATTGGCAGCTCTTCTAAATGTGATTCTTAAACCACCCTTCCACATAATATCTTTGTAATCTGAGAAGAATCCTGGCAACAGGCGCATAGGGAACAGCACTGTGTGGCTCTTCGATATAATTTTATCACCAGCCTCAAATCCACCTATTTTGTAGTAAGAAGCCTCGGTTTTGGATAATTTTAGTGTGGCCAAAGCTGTGGAGGTAATGCCGGGATAATCCACTCTGTTTATAACAACACCATGTTTTCTGATCTCAATTTCAGAGAACAGATGCGGCACAAAATTGTCCACCAATCTTATATTTGAATTTGCCGGATAATCTGTTCCATCGAGCTTTACAACATCAAATTTGATGTATAGATCTGCTCTGTGGGGGTGTATAAATCCATCCCCTACATCAAGATCAACCTCAATCTCTGTGTTGGGTTGATTTAAATTTGCAAATGTCCTCCTGTTTGGGGGGAATGATTGTAGCTCATAACTCTCAATATTTTCCATTTTTTTTGTATGTATTTTTATTTAAATATTAATCTCTATGATTGCAGTTGTTGTGGCTCCAGCAAAATCAACTAATTCTTCTTTTTCATTAGTGACCATCAATTCAATATAATCTATTCTGTTATGGCACACAGGAAAATATAATGTTGGGGATGGAGTGTAGATGATTGGCTCCATAAATTCAGAATTAGGTTTAAATGTTGCAATGATGCCAGTTTGTTTGTGAGTGCCTATGCCATTTGATTTGGTGATCATACCCTCGGCCACATTACAGTGAATATTCAGAGTCTCTATGGCTAAGAATTTAGGTATATTAATAGCAGTGTGTTTGATGGCTGGTTCAAGTTTTGTGTTGTTCTCAAAGCCTAACAGCTCTCCTATAGTACCCAGATCCACTGTTTCTGTAGCAGATACAATCTCTACTCTGTGAGTGACAGAATTTTGACTTAACACTACACCTCTGGGTAATTGAGCATTTAGAGTGGACAGATTATACTGCCCTGGAGTGATGACAATTTTTTGATCCCCTACTGCAATTGTATTGTTGTGGTGTGTAATATTAGGGATCAAGTACATGCCATAAAATGCTCTGAGAGCTATTGTTTTGGGATACACTATGTCATCATGTAATTTGAGTTTCAATATTGAATTTTGGCTGGTGAGATGGAATATCCCCATGATGTTTTAAATACCACAGGGCCTTTTGAAAATTTTCAATTGATGGTTTATTTATTTGAGACATATATCTAAGAACTGATAAACACAAATGTCCGCAATTAACATCTTTGAAATTTTGAACACGGGCATTATTGTAATAAAGATTAGCTGAATTTAGATATTTTATTAAATTTTCAGGTGGAACACCTCCAAATGAATCAAACACAAATGCCTCATTTTTTAAATATTTAAGATAACAGATCCAGTGAGTGCCCTGATTTTTGTACTTATCCAAATTAACAATACCACACTCTTTGTTGAGTGGTTGTTCTGATAAAGAATCAGACATGTACACACCTCTAAAATGTTTGATGCCCAGTGGCTTGATTAAAGCTTCAATATCTTGGTTTGTAAGCGGCTCTTGTTTTTTTTTAAACTTATTCATGGCTCTCTTAACACCTTTGCCCTGTTTCTCCATGGCCAGGTTATGGCGCCTCTGCTCATCTAATTCTGCCTTATTTTTCTTGGCTTCTATTACTGTTTTTGCTATGGCAGCTGATCCCCCAGCCAAGCTCCCAACAGCCCCAAGTGCTGCTAAGATGGCAGGGATAGTAAATATGAAACCCCCCACATGTGATTTTTTTCTTGATTGCTGTAATTTTTTTAATTGGGGGTACTAAGCAACAATTTCATACCATGTCCCTTTGCAATACAAGAATTTTTTTTCTTGCGCTGCTTTTTGGTCAAAAGGCTATCAATAGGCCCAAGAGATTTGAGACCTGCATAAGGTATTTGATACATAACACCCTTGGCCTTCATTGTAGGTTTATTATATACATATTCACAACCCCCACCCCAGTTTTTGTTTGGTGCTCATAGCTATGGTGGTTCCCAATGCTGCTATTTTTTCACTTAAAGAAGCATCTTTGCTTACAAATCTACCAAATGCAGCCTCTTCTAATTTCTTGTCTGCAACATGTCTCTTGTCAAGATCAGTATGTGTGTTGTATGCTATGTCATGGTCTCTACAAGCAGCATCTAGAGGATTAACACCAGGATCACCTCTGTTTAATCTATGGTCCAGTTTTGTGCCTGGACCACAATACTGATAGCCTGGAATATGTAGTTCAAATGGCAGCTTGTTTATAATGTCATTAACCAGGCCCCGACCCTCAGAAATATTCCAAAATTTAGGTGGTAGAGTATTAATAATTTTTATGAGATATCCAATCCCCTTAGTGTCATTCACTATAAAATTAGATAATTTGGTGCTTATCATGTCCATAATTCCAACCTTTTCATTGTAAAAATTGTGGTTCCCAGCATTTTCATCCCCAGCTATCACCAATAACCTATCTACAAGTTTCCTGACATCATCAACCCACTCAAATTCCTTAGGCAGGGTGTTGTATTGTTTGATTCCACTGCCAGTCTTGATCTGTGACCATATGGGCTTGATTAAATTATTGTATTTTGCCCCACTGCTAGACTTGACTCTTTTTTGTGTGGGATCATTGTTCTGGTATAGAGCATCTGATTTTATTAATATTTCTTTGTAATATTCATAATCTTGATCTGTATAGCTGCCAGGCCTTTTCCTAGTCATCAGTTCCCACAACCCAGGTGTGCCGGGATATTTAACAAAACCACCTCTTTGTCCAAGATGAGATTCTGAATAAACAATTATATCATCTCCCATAAATGTTACTCTGAAATTGCCAATTCTATGTATGATGCTACCATCACGCTCTGTGTCAGCATATAAGCCAAAGACCTCATCTTTGTTGTCTTTAGGTGTGCTTAAATATTTTTGAGCAAGAAGACCCAATTCAATAGGATCCTGAGTAGCTTCAATTCTTCGAGGAGCAACAGGACTAGGTGTATGAATACTGGAAAGTGGGGTGATTGGATAATCTAATATGTACCTTGCAGCTACATGTACAAGCTCTGTGATCAAATTTTGATTTTGCTCTGTAACAGTTTTGATATTTTTACCTAATTCACTAATAGCATCAATAATAGGCTGTTCTGTTTGTTTGTGTTGTTCATAAATTCCTCGGTTCTGTGATTTCCATCCCTTAAATCTTTTTACAAGATAATCTTTTAATTTAAGATCATCAATGATTGGCCTTTTCATGGTTATTTATATATGTTTCAATGTCTAGAAAATTGTTGATTTTATTTCTGTATTTGCCACTACTGGGTTTTCTTGTCATATCAATTGTGACAAACCCATAACTGTCCTGGTTCCAGCACCTACTGCAAAACTTGGAAAAATCATTGTAGCTCAAGTCCCCACCTACATATTCATCATGTATGTGTTTGAGGTTGGTATGATCTTGATGAAACACACATATAAAATTGCTGTTGTCTCGGATCAGCTGCTTCGGAATTTTAGAAAAAGTCTGTGCCAGGTAGAAACAATCAATGTTTTTGTACCGCCCCTGTGTAAAAAAATTTCTAACCTTGTTTTGATTATCCAATATAATGTCATCAAACACAACAACAGAATTATCGAGACATTCATGGAGTGGCTTAACATCTGGTTCAAAAGTGGCAATATCCAATCCATCATATAGCTTCATCAGCTGCTGATATTTTAATTGTTCCAAGCTCTTAGAGAAGACATACAAGTGCCTGTATTTCCAGTCTAACCATTTGGGTGCCAATAAAAAATTATGAACCATTAGTGTAGTTTTACCACAAGCAGATGGCCCAACAATAAGACACCTAATATTATCAGGCAGCAAGTTGCCATTTCTCTTATTCTGTTGTTCAGGTTCTGGCAGCCTTTTTATAACATCCCAGGTGCTCATATTATTATTTTGTTTGCATCGATCCAGCTGTGTTCTGGAAGTCCTAGCCATTTGACAAATAACTTGTTGCCTTTCCTGCGGATGATTTTTTCTATGAGATATGTGTCAGGCTGTTTAGTTTTGCTGAGTTCTTCTTCATAGAATCTGCCTTTGAGAATTTCTCCTCGGTGATCTTTTATTATATATGTGTTAAGGGTCCCAGGTTTAATTTGAACCACTGTAAATAATTCAGTGCTCCAGTTTCTTGTAAAGCCTCTTTTGAATAAGTGCTTATATTTGCTGATTCTTACTTGATCACCCACCCTGTATTTGGCCTTTCTTGTTGTTGGCTGGTATCTAGGATAATAAACAGTTCTGATCAATTTTTGCTCATCAGATGAAGTTACTTCAGAGGGTTTCATGTTGATTGTGGAATGGACCGAGTTGTTATATTTATGTAGAAGTTCTGGAAGAATATTAATCCATTTATAATTACCTTGGAGGGTAAATTGTTTATACATAAGATTTTTTAGGGTTCTGTTGAATCTCTCTACAATTGAGGCCTTGAGATCACTGTAACTCGAATAATGTTTTATTGACTGGCTTTTAATAAATTGTTGGAGCACAGAATTATAAAATTCTTTGCCATTATCTGTTTGCAAATAGCGCGGTGATCTTCCACTCTGATTGATGATTGTTCTGATGGCTTCTGTAACACATGTTCCAGTCTTGGATTTGAGTGACACAGCCCAGGCAAATTTTGAAAATGTATCTATTACAGTGAGTAGATACTTGTAGCCCTTGTTGATTTTGTCTAAGTTTTTCAACTGTCCACTTGCCATTTCAATCAAGTCGCTCTGCCATAAATCATCTATGCCTTTTGTGACTACTGGGAGTCTCTTAAAATTATGTCTGGCTTGTCTGTGTAATTCATCAACAATAATTTGTCTAGACATAATATGAAAACAAGAATATTGCAACTATGGGGTGTTCAGCAGCTGATACTGCAGGATTTTCTAAATATAATTTGTCCCCTATTTGTATTTTAAATTCCAGAGATCCATCATCTTCAACATATGCTGTTTCTAATGTATTGGGATCTGTAAAATCCTCTAACTCTACACTGGTGATTTTTGGTTTGTTGTCAGCATTTGTTATTGATAAGGTGGGGTAGTGGTGTGCCTGTGGTTGAAGCCAATATTTGATCTTGATTGGTCTCAATGTGCCCCCAACAAAAAACTGGTAATAAAATTGTGCAGGGGACAGCATATATATTTTGCCACCTGGTGTAAATGGTGAATCATATTCTTTGTTGGGGATGCTGTACAATTCAAGAATTACTGTATGTTTTGGATTCTCGATTATGCCTGTTATTTCTTTTTCTGCTGTAAGCAATCTGCTTGTTACAGATTCAAGGTGCTCATTGATGGTCCTAACAACATCATCATGGCCTGGCTTGATTTTTATGTCCACAATAAGTTTCTTGTATTGTTGCACAATCTCTTGAAGCTGGGTGGCAAAAACAGACAGAGCATTTGCTTGATTGGATTCCATGGTTCCTAGCTGTTGCTTGATATTAGCTACAATTTGTTGCAAATTTTCAACAACTGCCAATTTTGAATTTTGAGCAGTAAGATCATGGACCTGTCTTCTGATATCCTCAAACAGGGCATGCAGTTCATTAATATGTTGATTGGTTGGTAGAGTGGCAACTGTCTGAGTGAGATGTTTGATCTCTGCTTGGATATTCTTGTTATCTTCTGATTTCAATATCCTATTCACTGCCCTCTTAATATTTTTAAGTTCCTGTGATGTAGGAAGATTTGATACTGTATTTTGCAAAGATTCAAGTGCCAATTTTACATTGTTTAATTCAGAAGCATCAGCCACATTTTGCATAGCATATTGGAGCAGGGCTATATCTGCCTGAGCGGGTGTGGATTGTTGTAAATTTTCAAGTTTTGTTTGAATATCATCAATCAAATGATGAAAATGAGATAGTTCAGATTCAGTGTTGAGGTTTTCAAGCTTTGTGATTTGGTGCTGGACACTAACAAGAGTATCTACAATACCGGGCAGGCGAGATTCTAGAGTTTCTTGTACATTTGCCAAATCACTTTGCACTGCTGCTATTGTACCTTCAAGATGGGTTATGGTACTTTGAATTTTTCCAAAATCTTCATATGTTTCAAGTTGCAGCTTAATATTTGCTACACTCCGAGTTATTGCACTCAAAGCATCAGAAGATGGCAAATTGTTCATAAAATTTTCAAGTGTCTCAATTTTTTCTTTAACCTCGGCTATGGCATTGTGCAGAGGATCCAGATTAGGTATTTGGAGTGATTGAATTTGTTCTTTTAGAGTGGAAATCACTAGATCAAAATCTTCTTGTGATTTTATGCTTTTGACAATTGTTTGGAGCTGTGCCTGGACATTATTTATTTGCTCTTCCAATTGTTGTTTCAATTGCTCAGAATTGGTGGCCTGGGTCTTAAATTTGGCTTGAAGAGCTGCTACAGCTTCTTCTAAACTTTGAAAATTATCTAATGTTGCCAGATCAGTATATTTTTGAAGCAACAATTTGAGTTCAGAATCAATTTTAAGAAGAGGGTCCATGCATTGTGATTGTAAATTTGTAATTTCTAATTGAAGACTGGCATTGAGTGTGGTTTGTAAAGCTTGTAAATCACTTCTTAATTTCTTGACTCTGACATCAAGCATCAGAATCTCATCACTGTGATCTTCATGCCTTGTATGGCCAAATATATCATTAGGCAGTTTTGTTTTAGTGGTTATTTATTATAGAGTATCTGATTCTTAATTCTATAAAAAAGGTTATAAGCTTGTCATATGATCCCGGGACCTCAATATATAAGCAGTCACCAGCAGAAACAGTATAAACAGTGCCAGAAATCATGTTTGAGTGCTTAATTCTATAAATATTTCTCCCTATTGAAATCTTGACATTGCCCTCAGGGGTTGTAATAAATTGTAATTGCCCACCTACAGGTAATTGGTAATGATTTAAATTATTGTTAAATATGTACAATGTTTTACCTGTTTCATCATCAACATCTGTAAGTATGCTGTTCAGATGAATAATTAAGAAACCACTCAGTTTAGATATCATATCAGAAGAGGGTTGTGGTGTCGGCAGGTCCATAATACCTTGTTTTTTAAACCCAAATAAGTTCATAGGCATGTTTATTTATTTCAAATCATGCTCTGTGTTTGGGCATTGATTGCCATTTTTCAAATCACAATGCCCCCATGGTAGAGTATGTATGCCACATGATAAAATGCATCTCTTATCATCATGTGGGTCCAGAGCCACTTTTCTTACAATATTGCTAGTCAATAAGTGATCCACACTCTGAATTCTGGATTCTGATGTTTTGATTGTGCTACATGATTTGAGACAATTTTTATAATCTTCAAATTGGAGCTCTTTTTCAACAGTTACTCTGCCAATGCCCTTGGCTTTTTTGGCAACAGCACCACTACATGTTTCAAAACTGTACATCTTGGCTCTTAACCCAGCAAATGCCACAATAACATCACCAAGTGTCTCATCTTTTAACTTGCCAGGCACCTTTTTGTTGTGGTGTTGAATCTCTGTATGTTCACTGGTATCAAAATATTCAAGCAATGCAGGCTGTGCCATATCTTTATAAACATCTTCTGTTTTAATATCAAGAACAAAACTATCGGTATCCATGTACATCAATTTTACACAATCACCATAAAAAGGTTTCAATACATCATAATACAATTTTAACATGTGTAATTTGGCCAATTCCAATATTACAGCCCCTACATAAATAGGTTTATCAAACTTAATTTTTGTTTTTTTCATGTTGAAAAGTGCCATATTTTCATCATAAATTCTTCTATAATTGAAATTAGGCTTTGCAACCAATTTTTTGCTCAGGCTGGGGTCAGTAATTATTTTAACATCGGTATGTTTTCTGACATTTTCAATAGTTTTGCCATATACAGAATTGACCATCAATTTAAACAAGGCCTTATCAAATTGGCTCATTGCAGATGTTCGAAGCTCTGTATTTGTATTAATATATGGCTTCAACCATTTTAAGTGCCTGAACCTCAAAACTTTTCCAACTTTGGTCACTTGAACACCATGATGCATCAGGAACTGGAGGTTTTTGTAATATATAACATAACCCTGTTTTGGCTCCAGTGTCATCATGAGCTTCTTCTGTTTAGAGCCAGGTGAGCACTGAACCTCGGGAATTGGGGGCAGATCAGAAAATTTGTTGTGTAAATTATCTGGAATTGTCAGATCAACCTCTAAGAGGAGGCCATAGTCACTGTCATCAAAATCCTTAAGATTCTCAATATTGAAATCTTCAACCCATTCAAGCCCTGAATATGGCAGTTTATCCATCATGGCATAACCATACAGGCTGTTTGCATCTACATACAGTATATAATTTGATGGCAGTGCTGGATCATAATCAGGAATATATTTGTTATTTGCTCTGGCATATCTCTGAGAACATTGCACCATGCCTCCTCTTATACATTGTTCCATAAACAGATACATATCTTGATCTTGGATCAGATCCAATTGCATTTTAGTGTTTAAAAACATTGCAGACCATGCTAGGCCCGGGGCACTGTAAAAATATATTGGATCTAGTTCATAATTTTGCATGGAAGATTTTCTGAATGCCTGCAGTATATCAGCTAAGAGGGTCACATCAAGTTTTAAATAAGCCTTGTGATAATCACCAAATGTCTTGCATTTTAAATTGTTCCACATCAATTGGGCATGGTGATAATCATCATCAGTGATTCCAGATGCTCTGATTTTGCTGTAAAACTCTTGTTGTGGTGGCAGAGAACACTCATCAAATTTAGAAAAATCTGTAACATAATCATATGGATATACACCCTTCCGCCTAATTAATTTCAGGTCCTGATTTGGAAACAAAGCACATGTGATTTTGAATTGATCATCAGATAATTGAGTGGCCAGTGTAGCCAGGCTAGCCGATAAAATTCTGTAAGAATCAAGAAATCTTATGTGAATAGGAACACCATTAACTTTAATTATTTTGTTAATGGCAATATATTTTTCATCATTTTCAGCTAAAATATTTAAATTATGCTTCTCAAACCCCTCGTACCTGATCAGATGATGGAAATCATAATTGGATGCTCCATGGCAAAATATAGGGATAAATTTTGGTCTCTTGATCTTAATATTACAGCTATTACACAGGGCCATTAAGAATTTACCATCTGTATGAGAATGGTGTTTCACCTTGATATTTATATCTGAAAATTCAGAATCACATACCGGGCATTTTTCTGCATTGTTGAAATCTTCAATCTGTTTCTCTGTTAAAGGCAACATGGGTTTTGATTTTAATAAAATATTAGATGCTATGTCATGGCACTCATTTTCTATTCTAAGTGCAAATTCTTTGATGGCATCTGCTCCCATGTATAAATTTTCTTTACTAACAACACCATCCTGTACAACCACATAATAAAAGCTGGAAGGTTCATGTAGCTGGTATGGTGTAATTGAAGATTCTTCAGGATCTGGATTGCAGAATGCAAGAGGTTTGAGGTTTGATTCAAAATCACAGACAATATATGCTGGATGTTCCATCAAGGCTTCAAACTTTTTGAATTTTGCTTTTTCACTTGGATTAGGCATAAGCATATGAACAGGTTTATAATTGCCACAGTATTTCAGATGCTCAATTAACTTGTTTTTAGCAATTTCTGCATTCTGTTCACAAACATCATTCACCATTTTTCTACCATCAAATACACTTAAACATCTTCTACACAACTTGAATATTGTATTGGATTTGTCTAGTTGTGCTCTGACTAAAGCTTCAAGATTATGTATCAGAGTGTAATGATTTGTGCCATCCCCTTTAATTAAGAGCAGATCAATCGGAATAGCAGATTCATCATCAAGTGTACTGATTCTGAGAGGATCTATCAAGCAATTGTCGCGGCCAGTGGAACAAATAAATACATTAATATATAATTGTTTTCCATTGATATTCCTGGCCTTTTTTTCAAATTTATCAATATTCTGGACAGACATTGGATATTCTAAACCCTCCATTGTCTCATCAAAATCATTTTCATGTTGTTTATAATAAGTTATTCTCTCAGGATGCCTTGAAACTGGATACAAAGCAGCTAAAATACACCACAAAAAGCATTTATCATCATTATTTTTTATATTAACCACGGCTGTTTTGTTTTTGATATTGGCAGGTAATGGCACATAAGTGGAACCTTGTTATGGGTTGAATTCAGAAATATTAACATATAACTTGTGTGGAGATCCGCATAGGCTCCATCCAGACTCTTTTGCTGCAAATTCAGAGTGTTTAATATTTAATTGATCTATCAAACTGCTTATTATTTTGTCTGAATTTGCATTTGAATATACCGGTACAGTTTCTGTTATGTGGGGCTGTGTAAATTTTGTGCCATTTGGCTTCTTATATTGTGTAAACAATTTGAGAGACAGCTTATAAGAGCCATTTTGTGCATTTAGAATTGCCTGCACATCAGGATTTACACTGTTCAAAAAATTCTTAATGCCACATCTTGGCTCTGATACAAACCGGTAATCCCTTAATTGGCCTTTAAAACTGCTATGGATGGGTTCATAGCGTGGCTGCTTTGCCGGTGAAGCATTAACAAGTGTTTCATGCTTCCTTTTCAGACCAGATGTAGATGGTTGTGGGGGCAATGTTGATAACTGTGCAGAGCAAGTATTTTTATGTGTATATGTGAAGTATTGCAGATTATATTTTCTATGGCATTTAGGGCAAATTTTTGTGGGAGTTCTGCATTTGTCTGGATTACAATTCCTTTGATGCTTAGCCCAATTGGGGCTAGATATATTCTTTTTGCATTGATTACAATATTTTTGATTTGGCATTTTTGTTGTTGTTTATTATATACAATTTCCTGGGGTCCAAATCAAAATTCTATGCTTAATAAAAAATATCAGTTGGGTTCAGCAGTGTGATTTGTATATTTTGTGTGTGTGTATGTGTGTTAATATTTTTGGCTTTGGTATTTATATAAAATTTCTTGGGGTCCAAATCAAAACTTTATACTTAATAAACCTATGACAGGTTGTCAAAAATTCTGTATATTAAATCAAATAGATTTGTAATTCAATTTATACAAATCTGCAATATTTTTGTGTTTAAAAAATATGAGCAGCACTGCAACAACACATCTGTACTCTTCAACAACTTTTTCAATACTGGCTGATATGCAATGCAAAATCTCTTTATACAGGGTGTTTCTAAAGGTCGTTTACAACGCTTGGGAGGTGATTCCTCACACGAAAACAAGCAAAAAGTCTAAGTTCCATTTTTACGACTGAGGCTTCGTTTCCGAGATAGGAGCCTCGCAAAAGGTGACAAAGTGAACGTCACACCTGACTGGGACGAATACTATAACAGATAGAGAGGCGGTTCCAAGGGAATCATAAAGGAATCGTATGTGCTCAGTCCGGAAGTCACTATGAAAAGTTCACTGCACGCATGCGCAATGGAGTCCTCAAAGGAATTGGGGATTTCCAGCAAGAACAATGCATGGAAAAGGTATGTAACGCAGCAAGAAGGACCGTGACAATGAGAAATGCGTTCAAGACAACACATCCCGACCTCAAACATCAAAACATGAGCACCGAACACAAAATCCGAAAAGTTGAGCACGGTTGCATACCCCAGTTACACGCGAGGAATGAACGAATCATGTCATGTGGCATACGAGAGACACATTACTCCACCAGGAGGAGGGAAAGAAAAACACAATATCAGATGATTGCGACAACGTGTATTTTTACACGCGACAACTATGTAATATCCCCCCCCACACACACACAACAAATGCTACAATGTCTTATGCACAGATAGTGCGTGTCACTGTACACCAACTGAAGATGTCACTTTCACCACACAAAGGGGGTGGGGAGCAATACCAAGAGTGTTCTCACTGGTATTTGCCGAGGGCAATAATCACAGACGGTTTTCAAAATGTCTGCCGTTTACTTCTACGCAGATATGACAGCGACGAATCAAGGATTGTCGAGTACGAGCAAACAAGCCAGGTGTATCTGCTACCGTCGCGGCGGCAACGTTGATGCGAGCAACGAGGTCCTCAGCTGATGTGACAGGTGTGTCGTATACGAGGGTTTTCATTTCTCCCCAGAAGAAAAAATCGAGAGGGTTGAGATCTGGCGACCTCGGTGGCCAAGGCACAGGCTCATCCCTACCAATGAACCTATTTCGAAACACGTCATGCAGGAAATGTCGTACATTACAATCGAAATGAGCTGGTGCACCATCGTGTTGGTACCACATTTCTTGCCGCAGTGCCAAAGGTACGGTCTCCCACACTTCAGGCAGAATCTCACTAAGAAATGCATGATACGTGCGACCATTCAGGCGAACAGGGAGAATGTATGGTCCAATTAAATGATCATGTACTATCCCGCACCACACATTCACTGAAAACCTGTGCTGGTGATGGGCCACAAAAAGTGCATGTGGGTTGTCAAAGTCCCATACATGACTGTTTCTACTATTGAAGACATCCATCCTGGTGAAAATGGCTTCATCTGTCCACAATACGTTTGCCCCGAAGTGAGGGTTTGTGTCCAGCTGATGCAACAACCATTGGCAAAACTCCATACGAGGACGAAAGTCACGAGGTAACAGTTCTTGTACTTTCTGCAGTTTAAAAGGGTGCATTCCTTCCTCTGACAACACTCGCCAAACATTCACATGAGACGTGTTTCGTGCCCGAGCGAGCACTCGCGTACTGGTGCCAGGATGTTCTGCGACCGCTGTTAACACATCTTCTGCAAACTGATGTGTGCGTACACTTCGGGGTCTTCCAACTTCTTGCCGCGGTGGTAACACTGACCCTGTTTTACGCAGTCGACTGTCCACTACCTGAAAGAAGGTGTGAGACGGTAAACGTCTATGTGGAAAGCGTTCTCCATAAAGACGCATTGCTTCACGGCTATTACCACGTTCCTCCCCATACATGAGATGCATGTCTGCTAGCTGCTGGGTCGTATACGCAGCCATCTGTGTAATAGGGAGCTGGAACTGCAAAGTTATTGTTTTTGTTTAACACTGGCACACTGCACAAATTGGCCGTATCACCGTACGAACACCACAGACCAATTGTTGCGATACTTGACTTGCCCACTCCACCACGTCAGCTTCTTTCAATACAACATACTAGTACTCTTCAATGCGTATGACAACCTAGAGCGAACTGCTGATCATATCCCAGCACCTGCAACACGACTGGAACGACTGCCGGAGAGAACCAACCCTTCGAGCTCCTCTCGCGGGAAGAGCAGTCATGAAGGTCAAACGTAGACTACGAGAGCCAGACTTGCCTGTGCAGCGCTTCCAAAACTGGTCTCTTTTACGTCACAATGATCGCGTGCGAACACTTTTGGTATTGCTCCCCACCCCCTTTGTGTGGTGAAAGTGACATCTTCAGTTGGTGTACAGTGACACGCACTGTCTGTGCGTAAGACATTGTAGCATTTGTTGTTTGTTGTGTGTGTGTGTGTGGGGGGATATTACATAGTTGTCGCGTGTAAAAATACACGTTGTCGCAATCATCTGATATTGTGTTTTTCTTTCCCTCCTCCTGGTGGAGTAATGTGTCTCTCTTATGCCACATGACATGATTCGTTCATTCCTCGCGTGTAACTGGGGTATGCAACCGTGCTCAACTTTTCGGATTTTGTGTTCGGTGCTCATGTTTTGATGTTTGAGGTCGGGATGTGTTGTCTTGAACGCATTTCTCATTGTCACGGTCCTTCTTGCTGCGTTACATACCTTTTCCATGCATTGTTCTTGCTGGAAATCCCCAATTCCTTTGAGGACTCCATTGCGCATGCGTGCAGTGAACTTTTCATAGTGACTTCCGGACTGAGCACATACGATTCCTTTATGATTCCCTTGGAACCGCCTCTCTATCTGTTATAGTATTCGTCCCAGTCAGGTGTGACGTTCACTTTGTCACCTTTTGCGAGGCTCCTATCTCGGAAACGAAGCCTCAGTCGTAAAAATGGAACTTAGACTTTTTGCTTGTTTTCGTGTGAGGAATCACCTCCCAAGCGTTGTAAACGACCTTTAGAAACACCCTGTATACCCTAAGCATGGACCGCATTGAAAACATCTGAAACAATAAGCCAATCAGAATTTAACACGTCATCACATTATGTCATAAGCAACCAATCAGAAAACAACACGTGTCTAATGCATAATATTGGGTAATAATTTGTTGCAAAACATAATGCAACAGAAATAAAGCAGAAATAGGCCACAAGTGGACCGGAAGTAAATATATGTGTGTGTGTGTGGGTGGGTGTGGGTGGGTGTGGGTGTGTATGTAGGTGGGTGTGGTCAAGGTCAAGGTCATGGTCAAGGTCAAGGTGACTATTCCTTAACATTGTGAAAATAGGAGAAAAAAGAGTTATTAAAACAGAAAATACAATTAGTGACAGTGAAGTACCATGATAACAAGACTAATAATAATAATAATAATAATAATAATAATAATAATAGAAGAATATCGGCAGGATCTAAAACAAAGGATAACCTAGGGGGCCAAATTTTAGAAATCGCCCTCCGCTTCAGACTAAGGAATAAGAAATTCCATTTCCTTTTCAGACCTCTGAAAATCTTTGAAAAACTTTTCTTATAGGCCCCGTGTATATTACCTAGGTGTATGCACACACCCTGTGCATATTACCAGAATCTATTACCAGAATTCATATCAGATAGATGTAAGCGCTATCTGCAGCTTATGAATTTAGTATTAAGTCTCTACATACATTTTACCTACATCTCTTTGTTCTTGACTACTTAGAGAGCGAGTGAGAGAGAACTTCCTAATCTTGTTTTCTTCGTGTTATCTGGCCTCAAATATTATCCGATCCCGTTATCTTTTTATTGTCAAGGAATGCTGTTAGCATGAGAAAAGGGGGACTTCCAGCCAACAAGCAATGTTGCGGCTGGCCCGTACCTAGGTGAGGGGCCATGCCCACCCCCCCTCGAATTATGGAATATTTAAATGTGAGCCTATAAAAAGCTACGAAAATAACATCAAGGATTTTTCAAATTTGTAAAATTTCAATTTTGTCCTTGTATAAGTTAATGTGTTTGTGTGGAGAGGCAGGCTCCAGAAGTCTGCAGTCTGCAATATTGGGTAGTTTTAGTTTTATAACCATTGATGCAAGGCAGTGGCGGCGATTAGGAGGGTGAGGGGCAGTTGCCCACACTTTTCTTTCACTTTTCCCCTGCACTAAGCCTTGTCTACCAAGAGCTTGTAAATTGTCCTTGCCCACTGCCCAGTTTTGACACACAATCGCCACTACTGGCTATACCAGACGAAAATGTCTCGTATTTTTTGGTGAACTCACATTTAGAGTCTTATTGATAGATTAGATTTAATTTTGATAAAGGTGAGGTTAGATATCTGTAGTTCAGTTACGTCATTGTTCTTGTTAATATTTCGTTGACCTAATATGGCAGAGAGAAAGCTACACAGAGCCTTATCTTTCGTCTCCATACACATCTTCGTTCGCTTATCATCCATTTAAGATAAAAATAATAATAAATAACCCATGGCGCAAGAGCCCGTGAAGTCCAGGGCCTACCTACCGACTACCGGCCTCACTCCCACATGCCTCAGCACAGGTGAGCTGTCCAGTGACCAGTTGCAGGGTGACGTGTGGTCAGCACGACGAATCCTCAGTCCAGAGGCGAGGCGTCCGGTCATCGGGAGATGCGGCGATGACCAAGCAAAATAATGAAAATATTGCATTTTATATATTTTAGAGAAGCAGTAAAATAATAAGTCAGAATGCTCGCATATTTGTGCGAAATAAGCCAAGCGACAGCATGAAACAGCTCGAAATATGCAGGAGATTCGCTAATCTTAGCGCATCGAAATGAGGCCCCAGTACTACCCCTCGCGCCGACTCTCGCCAAGTTTCCTAATGAACGCAATGGTGTTCGTCGGCCCAGCTCATCGCAGAATGGCGCGAACCTCTGGTCTCGGCCGGTTGCCGAGAACAGCCGAACGCTTCCGAACAGGCAGACAGGTCCAACGACCTGTACTTTCCCCCAGTCTTGAAGGTCTGGGTCATAAAACAGGCCATTTTCAGCCCCCATCCCCTTGTTTACAGCCACGGCAGGGTTTGTCTGGAGTCATCAAGATTCTTCAGAGTGTCCAGTGGCGTGCTCAAGGAGGGGTGGTGAGGATCATAATTCTGCTTAGGCTCAATATTCTTTTTTAGAAAAAGAAGAAAGGAAAGGCAGGAAAAGATGGCAAAATGAGGACTTCAGGAATGACTACTAAAAAGTACACGTAACCCCCCCCCCTCTCTTCGAAAATCCTGGGCACACCACTCGAATGTCTGCTATTTCCACTTGTTAAGAGGAAAAGCACACATTGAACGATATGAATCTGCTTTTCATTATCAAAACAACAATTAGTAGCGAACCATAAAGGTTCTTCTTACCTTTAAACGCGACAATTGAGGTGTTTGCATTTCAGTTTTCATCATATTTAATAATTCTCGTCGTATCGGATAGAATTATGTATATTTTGTAGTCGTAAGGTCTGTGGTATGAGCTTTTACATTGACCTTGGCGTTTATCGCAGAAAAATATTGTGCCCTCCCCTTCCCCTTCTCCGTTGAAAGATCGACCCTGACATTTGGCAAATTGTGCGATGACTACGTAAAAATGTCACGCTTCGCCACTGCCTCAGACGTTATTTTAGGCTTCCATGACGGTTACGCTACTCATTCATACAGAGTTTTTTTTTTTTTTTTTTTTGCGGTAAACTTCTTCCTTCGCCCACAGGAGAAACTCACATGGCGTGAGTTCAGGTTTCCTTGGCTATGTGGACAACGACGAACCAGCCAACGTCCCGGGAATGGGATGGCGAGTATTTACAAACAGTGCGTGCGAAATGAGGAGAGGCACCATCTTGCATGAAGGTGAGGTTTGTGTTGTTGGCAGTGGAAACAGTTGGCCATACCTCATTTTCCAGCATAGGCAAACGATCTGCGTGCATTGTGTCCCAAATAAGTAATTTGCCCACAACCTCGCTGGATATCATCCTCAACACACTGTGAACTTGAGACGATTTGCATGTTTTCAAAAGTGGCACTAGGACCTTCTCGTACCCATTAGTGACAACTGTGGCGGTTCACAAATCCTCCCCATGGCAGAGTGTTTAGCACATCGCGCTATGACTCATCCAGGGGTCCCGTGTTCGAATCCTGGCCTGGCCATGGATGTTTGTGAGTTTCGATTCATCAATTTCATCATATCATCACTCATCCCCATCTTCGCAAGTTAGCCGAAAGTGACACTAAAGGCGAAGTAAAATAAATCAAATCAAATCAAACCAAAGGATGTTGTGAAACAACTGAGGCCAGTCTGCATATCAAGCAAACATAATCTCCTCATACTCCATCCGATAATCACAGTCTTCCGTCGATAGTGCTTAGAAAGAATGCAACTTCCAAGGACTTATATATATATATATATATATATATATATATACAGGGTGGCTCAATAAGTCACTTAACACCCCCAGTACAAGGCCACTGCGGCATGGAACGTGAAAATGGCGATGACCAATCGTTGACTGGCCAAGGGGGAAACACATTGACGTCACCCGCATGGTCGGCAGCCATCTTGATGTCCGCCATCTTGAATTCAACTTCAGAAATTTAAATGGGAAGGGGGTCGTGCGACATATCAAAATGGGCTAGAATTTCACCAGGAAAACAACTGTGACATTTGTTTTCACCTAACTTTAATTGTTGCAGAGTTAACAATACCACAAAGTGACCCCCTTCCCATTTAAATTTCTGAAGTTGAATTCAAGATGGCGGACATCAAGATGGCTGCCGACCATGCGGGTGACGTCAATGTGTTTCCCCCTTGGCCAGTCAACGATTGGTCATCGCCATTTTCACGTTCCATGCCGCAGTGGCCTTGTACTGGGGGTGTTAAGTGACTTATTGAGCCACACTGTATATATAAATAAACTACGCAACAGCCGTTAATACTTTAAAAATAGGTCTGTTTTATGTTCACTTGTATATAGTAGCTGGATAGCAGCGGAAATTTACGATCTTACTGTTATTTCTCCAGTGCAGTCATCTTTCGATAGGGTGTGTTAGGTTCCGGCTGGATTGGAATCCCGCCCTGCGCATGGGTGTTCTTTGTGAATGCCCCTTCTTAATATTATCACTCGCCCTCGTCGTCGCGATTAGGCAAGAGTGGAAGAAGGCGACGCTAAATAGCAAAGATCAAATCAAATCATATGAAGAGAGTATGTATTAGCTTGGAGCAACACTAATACACATACGGGCTGTAAGGGGTGACCTTTTGATAAATCACCCACATGCCAACCTTACTTCCACGTAGTACACTCAGGTAACTGCAGTGTTGCAGGCTAACGGGGCTTTGGCGTCTGACCTATGGCCAGTATAATCTTCTGTAGGGTTGTGTGTGCTTCCTGTATTTTGTGTTGAGTCAAGGACGCCCGCAGGGGGGCACTTACCCCTTACCCCCCTGAAATATCTGGAAAAAGTTCAAGCAATTCGAATGGTGAAATTGTAGCGATATTTACAGACTCTCAGTTAGAAAGCCAAATTAATTTCAATTTATGATTTGTAAAGCAATAATAATAAATAACTTCCATGTTCAACAAAATAACGAGAGAACTTTTTTCACAAGAGACAGTAGTTCGGATTGCACTTTAAACTGTAGGTTCAGTCCCGATTAGCCTTCCTGTGAATAAAGTGCACTTAAAACAACAAATCAATCAGTCACAATAGACATTACAATCGAGTTGACTTGTCGTGCGGGACGAAAAACTTGTGGGTCGGACGGGATTGGGAAGGAAATATTAATAATCCTGATGTTCGAAACTGAATAAAATTCTCCATTTATCGACCAAGCCAGAAAATTTCCGAAATTACCGGCTGCGGTGGAAATCTCGAATTGTACACACTATTTCTCCTTCAAGCGATTGTTTCTGCGCTTCTAGAATAAAAACTGCTAAATTTCAAGAAATTTCAGACACTTACAGTGCAGAAAATATCGAGAATTTTTAAATAAGAACTTTTGAAATTTCTCGGCTGTTTGGCATTTCGGAAAATCGGGAAATTTTTCACAAACTCTGGATCTGACCTTGGCACACCCAGTCATTTGAATTATTGATGTTGTTCATATTATTAATGATGATAATAATAATAATAATAGCAATAATAAACATAGTAAGTTTCTCTGACTCTGCCCCCCCCCGTACTCCGAGAAAATATTCTGGACGCCTCAGTGTTTAACTAGACAAGGAGTTTAATCCTCAGAGAGAAATGTTGATTTCAGCTACGGTAAGGGGCTATGTCCTCTATAATGTGGCCCACCCATAATTTTAATTTCAGTCAACTTCTACACATACCCACACATGCATATATACATACATTATGGATCGAATTGCTTTCTTCATATTTAAAAAATATAAACTGAATGTTTTCCGAATAATTCTTCGCAGACATTTACGTATTCAACGAATACATTATCGAAGATGAATTCGATATACAGTAGCGACAGCGAGAGAGCTCGGGGAATATCGATCTTCGATGTCTGTTTCAGTTGTGTCTTGGCATGCGATCCTCGAAATGGGGTTAGTGTTTTATTGATTGCATAAATATTAACGATTCCCAGCAGAAGGCCAATTTTACGAAACACATCCACATTTGACAACATGGCGATTTCAAGTGGTACAACTATGTGGCTGTTTATGTAAATTCAGGGAGTACCTAGGCTGATGTGTTTGGGGGGGGGTGTAAATATATGTTATTATGGATTAAAATTATATGTTATGTCTGTATTAATATAGTATTAATATAATCTATTAACAATACACACATGCAAATTCTGTACAATATTAATTGATTAGTTTGACTGAGTTGGTGTTTTAAGTCCATTTTATGCACAGTAAAGCTAATCGGGACTGGACCTACAGTTTAAAGTGGGATCTGAACTACATGTGCCTCCACCGGGAATCGAACCCGGGGCCCCTTGATTACAAGGCGACGACGCTACCACTGCGCCATCTGGGAGGTCCTTGTACAATATTAAGTTTTCATTGATACACACACAAACATACCCAAATGTATTAGTATTTTCGTAACAAACATGTACAAATTTACTATTATTGTATTTATATTTAATTAAGTCTATATCCCTACTAGTACAATAATTAAAATAATGAAACCTGTAATGAACTACGTTCAAAGATTTCCAAGTAGATTTTAGAACTTTTATAAAAAAAATATAAAGTAAAACTTTCCTCCAAGCTTCGGATTAAAGGGGGTCGTCATGGGCGACTTCCACCGCTGACCTATTTTATTTTTTCACATATTGATAAATAATTTACACAGTTGGAATGAAAAATAACACGCATAGTGTCAATTAATAAACATAGAAGACTGGAATAAAGGGGGACAAAGAGGACGCCTCACTAGAGTGCGCGTCAAATTTCCTGCATATGGCGATAGCCAATAGCAGCGCACTGCAGCGGTGCCATGTCGAAATCTCGCACGGAAAAGAGACAGCGTGGTTGAGCGGAATAGGCAACGCCGCACGTCTGTGATTCGCTAGTGCTGTTCAGCCGTTCAAGGCCATATGCAGGAGATTTGACGCGCACTATAGTCTAGGTGCGACAGACCCTCAAAGGCCATATTCTATTTCTTCAATAATATGTACGGTTGAAATGCAATAAAGCAAATATTGTGGTATTTTACGAAGAACTACCGTTATGGGGGAGCAGGAAGCTTAATGGCGAGTGAAACGAGTGACTAGAATAGGGGTGACGAAAGATATGGGGGGGGGCGAATAAAAATAAGGACGACGAAAGGAGGCGATGAGAGACAAGGGGCTACCAATGATAAGAATGACGAAGGATGGGGGCAACGAAAGATAAGCACAAAATGAACTTTAGGTGAAGAACTAGTATAATATTACTGGATCACAGGGGTGCCCATCCCCCCAAGGCCAATAGCACAGCCCCCCCCAAAAAAAAACAATTACGCATCTCTCCCAAAGCCAATCAAGCACACCACCCAAGTCCATGTCATAATCCCCATAAAGTATTTAATTAGGACATATTTTTCTAATTAGTTTTAATACCGGCCCCGTGGCGGAGTGGTTAGCACATCGCGGCACGACACCAGGGGTCCCCGGTTCGAATCTTGGACTGGGCATGGATGTTTGTGGATGTTCATTCATCAATTTCATCATATCATCACTCATCCCCATCTTTGCAAATTAGCCAAATGTGACACAAAAAGGCGAGGTAAAATAAAGCAAATCAAAACAAAAAATCTTTGGTTTTAATGAACACTTGATACTCCCCGTCCTGAGTTATTTCTTTTCTTTATCTAACACTATTAGGGGAAAGTGGGGTAAGACCGGGTAGCTAACACTCGAAGGCCTGCTGGAGCTAAACTATTCGACCTAGAGTTTGTCAGATTTAAGTAAAATATGCATTGTTTAACTGAGTACACTATATATCATTCCTGAAAATTCATAGTTGCACTACTTTTTTTATCAATGATTGTTTTCTGAAAAAAGTCAAATCACCCGGTCTGTTAACTTTATGGGAAAATAGAAAAACAAGATTTTCAGTGGAAAAATAGCAGAAATTTTTATTTTATACCTATGACAAGTTGGTTCATGCCTTAGCTGAACAATTCGAGAATATTAGTTACAGAAATCACAAGTAAATTAGTTGTCTTCTTCCTCCGCTCCACTGCAGCTTTCGTGGGCCCAGCAGAGACACTTTCCACATTGGATCCACCCTTCTCCTTGTTCTGAGTTAGAAAGTACATTATTACGCTATAATTAGTCTTAATTGATGGGGCAATGATGGGTAGATTAATTCCCACATCAAACTACTACATGGTATGGATATAAAGATAACTCTAACATATTTAACGTCATAAAATTCATTATTTTAAAGACTATACCTGTCTGTCTCTGATGATAAAGTTCCGCTGATGGCTGAATCTCCTCAGTTGCTACTTCTTCGACGACTCCAGGCAAGAGAAAAGACCCCACAGCGCCCGTTGCTCTCAGTTTTGTTCTGGTCATTGTCCTGCAAATGCCAGTTGCTCAGCACCTTAACTTTAGTAAATGAGGAAGGTTTGTTAATAACTGACATGGCATTCTTTGAATGCCTGATAGAGCAACGGCCGATGACTGAGGTTAAGAATCCTGGCTTGATACGATTCTCTATTTAGAGGAGATTGATAGGCTATGACATACCCCAAGAGATAAAAATGAACAAACATGGGAGGTGACACTGCAGTGCTCTTCTTGCCTGTTGGGACAAAACAAAGGTTAAACTGCTACACTGTTCCCAACAGTCAATCTATTGTAAGCAAAAATCAGTTTATTGTGATTTTTTAGGAATCTATTAGAGTCTTTATTTTATTGTTGTTGCAAACATTGTAGTATTTTATACAGTGCTATAAAAAACAGAGCTTTTAAAATTTAATTAATATTTCTTTATTTTTTTGTTCTACAGTTAAAAAGAGATGAAATTGGATAAAACAATAACATATCAATTATTTATCACTTATTAAGTAATACAGGCTTGTAATGAAAAGTGTACGTGCAGCAGGACGCCGCAAGATAGAATAGCGGGCCTTGAACAAAATCGTTTCTTTGTCCTGCAGTGCTCTTTGTTTATCAAAAATCGAACTTCAAAAGTGAACCAGCGACGTTAGTTCTAATCTCCTACACCCAATACATTCAGACAATATACAATGCAAGGTATCACACAGTGGCGTACGCAAGGGGAGGGTTACCGGGTTTAACCCCCCTGAAATTTTGAAATATTATGGAAAATGTTGTAGAAAAAATTAAAAATGGCTAATTTATCACAGTCAAAGATCTGCGACAGTAATAATAATAATAATACTAATAATAATAATTTGAATTATTATTCCAATGCAGAATGGAGAAAAACAACATTCCAAACACAATCTAAACGGCCACAAAGTTCAATTTTGCAATTCTTTTACAAAAAGTCGCGCAGTCTCTCGCGAGAATTGTGGAAATTCCTTGCTTCGTCGCAGTGTGCCGACATTATTGCAAACGTTCTTCCAGATACTGATTTTGCATCCCCTTGTGAACTCTGAAGTGATGCTGAGTCTACATCCACATCATTAAATAATGTTGAAGAAGTGCTTTGTGAATCACCTAGAAGTGATAAATGTGTTGGAATGTCTATAAACTTACTTTTGAACGAAAACATAGATTCAGTGGAATTTGGCAACATGTATTCTCGCACCTCATCATCATCCTAGGTGAGTTCCATAGGTAAAGGTATTGTAAATTTCCCCGTGCATATAGCACCGTGCCATGAAGGCACATGTAGTGGTGTGCTGGGGCCCACACATTCTCGATCTCGGGCATTTTGCAGGGGATGTGATCAGCACCATGCTCCGGCAGCCTTTATCCCCCAGAGTTGCTCTCAGGTACCCATTGATATGAGGCTGGGTCCGGAGACAAGACTGGATAAATTCCAACCAATTCCGGGAATCGAACCCGGATCTCCCACGAGGTTGTCAGACTAGACCACCGCGGACCCTTGAATGAGTTTCATATTTTGATTATTTCAATAAATTTCATATATTGGCTTGTTTTTATGGATTTTCTTCACACTTAGAATGTCTCACCTATCATATACAAATAACAGTTGACTAGACAATTATTTCGTAACAAAGAAACAAAAAAAAATGAAATTTTGTTCTATTGCTTTCATAAATATATTTATGAAGATCTCTACTACTTAATAATAGTAGTGATATAAGTAGTAACAGCAGCTGCAGTAGTAGTATTTCATTCATTCGTTGTTTTCTGCCTAATTGGCAGGTTTTTCACTGCAATCTCCAGCTTTCCCTGTTCTCTGCCTTACGCTTCGTAATAGCATACGACCCAGTTAATTTAATATCATCCATAAGCTGATATCTCTTTCTTCCACGGACTTTTCTTCCTTCAACCATTCCCTCCAAGGCATCTCTTAGCAGGCAGTTCCCTCTTAGACAGTGTCCTAACCAGTTTCTTTTCCTCTTCTTGATGGTCTCCAGTATAGATCTTTTTTCACCAACTCTTTTCAGTACGGCTTCGTTTCTTACCTTGTCCGTCCATTTTACACGCTCCATTTTTCGCCATGTCCACATTTCAAAAGCTTCGAGTCGTTTTTCTTCATTTCTTCTCAACGTCCAGGTTTCTGCACCAGATAGTGCTACACTCCACACAAAACATTTCACTAATCTCTTCCTTAGACCTATGTCCATGGGTCCACAAAAAACATTTTTTCTTCTATTGAAAGCTTCTTTTGCTATTGCGATTCTCATTTTCACTTCTTGGTTGCAGCTCATGTCACTGCTTATAGTGCATCCGAGGTACTTGAAGCTATCCACTTGCTGGATTCTTTCACTGTTTGCTCTCACATTAATATTCCTTGGTTTCCGTCCTATAACCATTGCCTTTGTCTTCTTTACATTAATCTTCATTCCATACTGCTCACAGCTGCTGTTTAACTCTTCTAACATACTATTTATGGTTATTTCATCCTCAGCGAATAATGCCATGTCATCAGCAAATCTTATGCAGTTTATTCTTCTTCCTCCCAATTTGACAACTCCTGTACCCTGGAAACAAGTTTTCACTATATCTTCTAAATAGATATTGAAGTAGTATTATTAGTAGTAATTAAAGTAATTAACTAATTGTAAGTATTATTAATTAATTATTATTAATTAATTAAAGTATAATGAAACAATGCTAATGTGAATTTGTAGAAAGGTTTCGAAATAACCCCCCCCCCTTGATGAAATCCTGCGTACGCTACTGGTATCACAAGCAGTGGCGTGCCTAGGATTTACGTTCTTTTTTAGAAATACTGGAACCATTCAAAACGTCACTACTTCCATCCTGGATCACGACTATTACACTTCTTTTTTTAACAATGAGCACAGGCAAACGGAACGGCTAAACGCTGAACATGCTAGGAAACACTTTGCTCATGCCAAAGCAAGCAAGACAATGTTTTAGTTTTTCAAATCATTATTTTACGCTGAATTTAATATCGTTATTTATTTCTTGTATTTTGATTGTTCGATATGTATTAAATACACATTCATGACTTGTTTTGCTCTAAAATGCAAACTTCTTGCAATATGCATCAGCCACACGAAGTGGATTCTTTGACTTAAAAACATTATAAGCATGCAATTCATCAAGAGCACGGAACTTCCGGCTAGAAGTCTGCAGGTTATCTTGAAGGTTATCGCCCACTTGAGACGCCGGAAGCGAAACTGTTCCGTCCTGTTGCCGGGCTTCCGGCGTCTCAGTGTGCGGGATCCTTAATTGTAAGCGTCACATAGCGCAAGAAATACTGTGGCTGGGAAAGGGGGAGGGGTCAAAATCCCATTCTCTTTACGGCTGGGCCTACAACGTTTTAGTTAGGACAGTGATTTTATGACATATATGGTAGGACAGTAGTTTGTCAGGGAAGTGTGCTCCCTCCGAGAGAATGTCTTTAGTCCGCCACTGCATTACCTATTAACAACTTATCTGGTTAGGCGTGGCAATTCTACCCTATGAAACAAGTGCAAATGTACAAATATTTCAGAGGTAAAATAGTCCGGATATATAACAGATGTATGGATATCAAATTAGGAACGTCTGAAATGTTCTGTCCTTCTACAGATGTGGAAGGACTCCAGTCTACAGTAATTGAGATGGTTGATTGATTTGGTGTATTTACGTCGTTTTCTGCCACTTTTGGCTAATCGCAAAGATGAGAATGGGTGATGATATGATGAAATTGATGAAGGTGGCACTCACAAAGAACATCCATGCCCAGGCCGGGAACATCCATGCCCTGGCTATTGACATGGCTATGATGTGATAGGATTTCAGGAAACCAAGTGGCCAAGACAAGGTAATCATAAAACTAAAATCATAAAACTAAAATCATAAAATCTTTTATGGTGGTACTGAAAATCATAATTGAAGAAAATGCTACATAAATTAACAAAATTATTTCAGCCCTTAGAACTATAATTTCTTTTATAATAGCGTATCATATTCAGTTTTCAGGGAGGATAGTGTAAAATTATATTTTTAAAATTTACATGCACAAATAGAAGATAAAAATAATGATAGTAAAGATGCATTTTATAACGAATTGGAAATTCTTTTATAAATTCTCTTAATATGATATGGAGATTTTCAAATCTACCCTACCATTGCGAAGATAGCCTTTATGAAGTAATGATAATTGTATCACAATAATTAACTTTGCAATAACTTTTATGTTGTGAAAATCACCACTTTTCAACATCGCTACATCCATATACTTGGTCTTCTCCAGATGGTAGGAGAATACAGGGTGGCTCAATAAGTCACTTAACACCCCCAGTACAAGGCCACTGCAGCGCGCAACATGGAAATGGTGATGACCAATCGTTATCAGGCCAAGGGGGAACCACATTGACGCCACCCACACGGTCGGCGGCCATCTTGATGTCCGCCATCTTGAATTCAACTTCAGAATTTTAAATGGGAAGGGGTCGTGTGACATATCAAAATGGGCTAGAATTTTACGAGAAATGCAATGGTGAAGTTGTTTTCGACGTATATTTAACCAGTAAAACGTTATGACTGAATTCTTGTACCAATTTGCTCCTTTTCGAGGTGTTAGAAAAATGCCTTAAAATTTGTTTAGCGCATCGGTAATGCATCGAGATCAAAGTGACGTCTAGGGAGAGAAGTTCGCATGCCATTGCACACGATTTTAATCGGATACATCCATGAAGAGCTGCGCATTATGAATGGTTGTCGCGAACAATTTACAGTGTGACGCTTCCATTGAATTAAAAGTCCTTCACAGTGACAAGGCTACTGTTTATGTTTATAAGGAAGTTCATAAACAGAATATGTGACCCTTGTCATCTGATAACTAACTTTGAACAGAAACTGCTTCACAACGTTCCCATAAGTGTTCTGGTGTTCTTCCCTATTGAAAAAACTCTGTAACAAGTACATTCTTCCATAAGCAAGGATGAAAAAACTGTTTATGTAACAAATCCAAGTAGCCCTAAGCATTTAAGGTTCCGTTGATGGAAAATTGACTAACCATTCGTGTTCCACACAGCACGCCACACCATTAACTTACCAGCACTAACCATTCAGCTTCATGGACGTCCGCAGGATTTTTTCCAGGGAGGGGCAAGGAAGGTATTTTTTTTCCAGGGGGGGCAAAAAGTCACATTTTCCCCCAAAAGAGTGTTGTTCCCTAAAAAAAACATTGCTTAAATTTGAATTTATGGTGTTCATGCAATAATTAACATATTATTGTGGCTAAAATGAAATTTTATGTGTGAAATACATAATTTTTGGTTGACTTTAATTTTTCCAGGGGGGCCACGGCCCCCCCTTGCCCCCCCTTCCGGACGCCCATGTTCAGCTTTGATCTGTCGAAAATGGGTTATCAGATAAAAATAATCGAATATTCTGTTTATAAACTTCCTTATGAACATAAACAGTAGCCTTGTCACTGTGAAGGACTTTTAATTCAATGGAAGCGTCACACTGTAAATTGTTCGCGACAACCATTCATAATGCGCAGCTCTTCATGGATGTATCCGATTAAAATCGTGTGTAATGGCATGCGAACTTCTCTCCCTAGACGTCACTTTGATCTCGATGCATTACCGATGCGCTAAACAAATTTTAAGGCATTTTTCTAACACCTCGAAAAGGAGCAAATTGGTACAAGAATTCAGTAATAACTTTTTACTGGTTAAAGATACGTCGAAAAAACCTTCACCATTGCATTTCTCGTAACATTCTAGCCCATTTTGATATTTCACACGACCCCCTTCCCATTTAAAATTCTGAAGTTGAATTCAAGATGGCGGACATCAAGATGGCGGACATCAAGATGGCCGCCGACCGTGTGGGTGGCGTCAATGTGGTTCCCCCTTGGCCTGATAACGATTGGTCATCACCATTTCCATGTTGCGCGCTGCAGTGGCCTTGTACTGGGGGTGTTAAGTGAATTATTGAGCCACCCTGTATAGTAATCATATTTAACGTAAATTTATAAAAGAGGGCAAACTTAAGTAGGCCTATTTGATTATGTGCATGTGTGTAAGAAGGTATGTGTATTGACGACTGCGGATCTGTATCGGTCTCTCCCCCCCCCCTGTAAAAAATCCTGTGGACGTCTATGCATGTATGATTGTTCAACTCATCATATACCTTGGAGCTCGTCAATTATGTGAGCGCTCAGCGAGCAACGTGATCGCTCAGCTACTTGACGGCCAAATAAGCGCTGCTCACTTGATCGCTTAACGAACTTGAAACCTTGCTCACCACAGGTTTGAGCCACAGAATATATCGTTTTTGTATTTCGATCTCGTGAGGCAAAGAGTAAGAAGAAAACTGTGTGAGGATGGCGGGTTGGCGGCCAATGAGGAAATGTTTATGATAAACGTCTTGCGATATAGTGTAATTACAGAGGAAGATCAAGTAATATTCCAGTTCTTGTAATTGTATTAACATGAAAGTGTTATTTATTCCAAATAATAAATATCACCGTAGTTTTGGAATGTTTGGTAAGGGTGTGAAAATGAAAATGTTGATAGCTTTGTCCACATCAACTATGCACACAGCTTTTTAAACATTGAAATCTTGTCCACTCGTCATTGATCACACAGATTATTCAAAGGCACTGTTATTTTGATCAATGAGTAGTGAGCAAATGATCTGTCTGCTCAACGAGCAAAAATTCTGCTCAGTGAGCATCGCTCTGATACTGGACGCGCCCCTGATGATCATCCCGACAAACTTGTACCGATAGAAAGCCACACACATAAATAAAAAAAATTAAAAAGAATTACTTTTATTCTTGCTTTCTTCTTATTTATTCGTTAAGTAAAAAAAGTTTACTTGCAAATAAGGCAATTTGCTTCTTAATGTGATGCAGTTTTCTTTCTTGCCACTAGTTTTTTTTCTGCAATATTCTTGAGAGTTTTACAATTTATTTGGTATCCAATAAATTTTGCAATTTTTTTGTAAAAATTATTATCCGAATGTACAAGAGTCTATGTTTATTTGTATGAAGAGATTTGCAATGTTAAGTTGCAATAGTAGAAACTCCCACAGATATTTTGAAATAGTTTTTCAGTTTGAGTGAAGTTCTTTTTCATTATTATTATTAGTTGTTTTTTACTTACTTGTGAAATTCTCTTTTTGGAAGAAGTTTGTTAGTCGAGTCAGGTTTTGCTCGATTCCTGACAGCTTCCATAATGAAGCTGCATAGTTCATCGATCGCGATTGTAAGTTCGGAAAATTTGCTATTTCCTAGATCGTTGCCACCCGGTCACAGGTACCCATCATAACTAATGGCGCAGGAGGCAGGATTTGGAGTTCCATTCATATTGTTCAACTAGGACTGGAACCACATGCAGTTCTTTGTTACACCGGACTGCATGGGTTTGGATGTCTCGCAGATTACTGTTGTCTCTCCCTAAACTGTCCTATCTTAACTGCCTAAATTTCACAATAAAATGTGTAGTTCATTTTCCCAATAGATGGCTCTGTTTAGATTGAGGTAATATGTAGGTTTTCTACAATACAAATCCTCCAATTTTGAACTGTAAATGCCTAACGGGTAGTAAGCCTTTAATTCACGTTCTACATTCACAGGAAGCATTGGCATGAAAATTGTGTGGACTTTGATTATGTAAGTTTTGTTTTCAAAATCCCTCATAGAAATTTTCTTCACAAAATGTCCAAAATTCAATGTTATAATATGATGTGTTGATTGAACGTAGTAACGTGGAGAAAAATTCTAACCTAGCGAAAAATCCGGACGTAATGGGAAGAAATTTATGTCACTTCCGTGATCAGCATTCAAAATATAGGGTGAGGCAGTCAAAAGGGAAGATTTAAAAAAATCACAAAAAATAGAGAGAGCAAATATTGTTTATACTGTACATGAGTTGAAATTGCTAGTGTACCTGAAAAATGTTCATTTTTTAATATGGTGTCAGTAAGATGGCGTCCTTGGTTTAGCACAAATTGTCGGAGTCTCAGTGTAAATCCGCCCATGACGCTTCGTAGCATCTCCAACGGAATGTTGTGGATCTCTTGCCGAATTCGAAATGCGAGTCTAAGCACATCCATAGACACTCTGGCAGTAGGCCTATGGCTAGTTGCACCATCTTGCTGGAAGAGTGTTTCTTCATCTGGGTGATAGTCATCGAGGGCAGGCAGGAAAAAGGTTACCAATATGTCAGCATAACGTCCAACGTTTACCGTCACCGTCTTACCGCTCAAGGTCACGCCCCCCCCCCCCCTCATAACCCACAACCACGCCAGCCAGCCATTCCTGAAATCTTTCCGTTTGATTGCCTCTCGCAACGTCATGGGCGGATTTACTCTGAGACTTCGAGATCGCCCGATGGCGCAGTGATAGCGTCGTCGCCTTGTATTCAAGGGATCCCTGGTTCGATAACCGGTGGAGGCACACAGTGGTTCGGATCCCACTCTAAACTGTAGGTCCTTACTGTGCATAAAGTGGACTTAAAACACCAATTCAATCAATCAATCTGAGACTCCGACAATGTGTGCAAAACCAAGGACGCCATCTTACTGACACCATATTCAAAAAATGAACATTTTTCAGGTATACTAGTAATATCAACTCTTGTACAGTACATTCATGTTCAAAAAATAAATAATATTTGCTCTCTCTATTTTTTGTGAATTGTCTTCAAGTTGTCTGTGGTTTTCGATAATTTCCTATGTGAGTTATGTTTCTTCTTTTTCTTTTTTGCAATGTTGATAAACGATTTATTTTCCACCTACTTGTTCTGCCTCGCACTGGAGACAACATTTCAGCTGCTTTCAAGGTACCATTAAGTCGTGCCCGGGATATTATTTCATGCGATGTGAGTTGTAAGGTGAAAGGTACTTTTCTTGTTAATGCGTTCTATGTATTTGTTCCATGTAATCGTACCATTTCGGGCTTTTTCAAAAACTGTTAAGAAGAGGCCGAATGTTCACCAAGAATGTTTACAGTTCGTTGTTGGGGATAGTGCAGCAGAAGGGATTTTAACGAAGACGAAAGTGCTGTGCACTTCGCGTTTTGTCCTGAAGTGGCAGACGAAAGGTACATATTATGTACTATGTAATGTACTACTACTATGTATTTTGTACCCTCGTTGGTTGAAAGGGTTAAAAAGTGTGTTTTTAAATACAACGATAATTTCATTTTGATTTCGTTGGTTGATTTGGTGTTTGAAGTCCACTATTTGCACAGTAAGGCAAATCGGGACTGGACCTACAGTTTAAAGTGGGATCCGAACCACTTGTGCCTCCACCTGGTATCGAAACCGTGACCCCTTGATTACAAGGCGACGACGCTATTTTGATTGATTGATTTGGTGTTTTAAGTCCACTTTATGCACATAAAGTCTAATCGGGACTGGACCTACAGTTTAAAGTGGGATCCGAACCACTATGTGCCTCCACCGGGAATCGAACCCGGGACCCCTTGATTACAAGGCGACGACGCTATCACTGCGCCATCGAGGAGGTTCTGACGCTATTTTGAATTTCACTGCATAGTTCAATAAGACTGTAAAGTGTGCCTGAATGTTTATACTCTATGACCACTTTTTAGGAATGTAATACTTAAGTATTGTTACCCTGCCCCCGTGTCAGGGCAACAGTGTTTTTTTTCCTTATTGAAATATTTATTAATATGTTAATTAATTAGGTAATTACGTGTATAAACATATATATGTGTTATTAGTGTAAATCAATTTATTATGCATTTTTAGGTTCATATTATTCCATGTATAAATACCATGTAGCTCTCTGTTTTTGCTCCGTGTTTCGAACGTTCGAGGAAAAGGCGGGCAGTTTAGCTGTTAAAGATTAAAAATTTTGAAAGAAGGGTCGTTGGCAACAGACGCCAACCAAACGTATATAAACTCCCAGATCTCGAGGGGGAGGTCGGCTGTTGGAACTGAGACTTGGAAGGGAGAGGCTGTTTTTGCTTCGGTTAGCTAGGACCGGAGGACAGGTCTCCCGAAACGGATGCTGTAAGAGATTGGATTGCCGGGCAAGCTAGTGCCTTGGTGTCCAGTTTACAGGTAAAAAGGTAGTTGTACTGGATGTTATTTTGAAGTAATTACGGTGCGCCGGGCAGCCTAGTGCCTTGTCACCGTGGAGGTTGAGAAATGTACACGTCGGGCGGCCAAGCGCCTGTTAAGTCGTTTCTTGGAGTAACGCGAGTCTACCTTGTGACAAGCGTACTTCAGATGTAATTCATGAAATGTAAAGCATCCAGGTACAAACAATAGAGATTCCAACATCAAAAATTAGAGTTTTGGCCCGATAAATAATTAGAGAAATGAACGTTCGGATACGACATGTATATATTTCAAATTTTACGTTAATTAAACTATAGAAATTATCCAAAATTTCCGTTTTTAATTTCACACATGCTGGACAAGGTAATTTATCCCCTATAGCAATAAGGTTTCGCAAAGGTTATCCGTTGTCTCTTGTAGTTAATTATATAATTATGTTGACTTGTAGCTACCCACGTGCATTGTCGTACAAAGAAAGATACCCCTAGACAAATCTGAGCCGAGTACGAAGTGCATCGAACCTCGAGTGCGGAGGTAAAGTGTGGGGGACCAGACTAGTAACATATTTATTTGGGGGCTCAGAAGGATTGCCATGCTGATGGAGGGTACCGATATCTCAGAGGAAAACAAGCCGAAATTGATTGCCATACTGAGAAGGCATATTGATGTTTTTCAAGATAAACCGGGATTAGCAAAGGATTACGAGGTTCGTTTGGATGTGAATAACGAGAAGCCGGTCTATATTACGCCGTATAGACCGAAGGGAAATAAATCAGAAGCAGCGATTAAGATAATCAAGCAAGCACTTGGAAAGTTCTGCAAGGAACACTCGTCGTGGGCTGAAAACTTGGACGCGATAAGTTTTGCCATTAATAATGCAACGAATTCGATGACTGGATTGAAGCCGTCATTTTTGTTCTTTGGACGTGATTTGTACACACCGCATGACACTCGGAAAATGGAGCTTCAGAGGGAAGATGGAACCGGGGAGGACGTCACGGCGGAGAGACAGATGGATTACGTCATACAGTTAAAGGAAAGAATGGGCGCGGCTTTTGAATTTGCAAGAGAAAAAGAAGAAAAGACGAGGCAAAAGGCGTCAAAGGCCTACAATAAGGGCAGAAGAAGGGTTAATCTTTGTGTAGGAGATCGAGTACTGCTTCAAGAGCATAGAATTTCGTCTGCTTTTAACAAGCAAACTGCGTGCTTTTTCCCGAAATTCAAAGGGATCTACAGAATTCTGAATTTCACTACTCCAAATAATGTTGTTTTGGAAAAGGAAGGTGAAGGGAAGAGAGTTCTGGCTAACGTTGACCAGCTGAAGGTCATTCCGAGAAGAAATTTGAGAAGTGTGAGGGAAAGCACTCGTCCCTAAATTCTACCCTGAGAATCCATCTCAAGGGGAGGGGGTAGAAGGTATGTGAAAAATGATGGAAAAGAAGCCGAGTGACCGACTTCTTGTTTGCACAGTAGTAATTAAGTTCCTGATTTATTGTCGCTACACATTTGAGTTCTGGTAAATTTATTTCATGTGAATATAAGATTTGGACTGTTGGATTTTATGTTATGTCAACCTTTTGCCGATAAAGGGTGGTGACAATTGTGAACACGAGGACATGAGATTTTCATCGCTAAGAGAAAGCTGAAGGATGGCAGTTCGATGCCCGGAAAAGGAAGGGAAAGTTTCCTTAAAGTTGGAAAATGCGAAAGCCATTTTAAAGTCGGGTCGTGTGATCGAACGATAGAACTTTTGAAAGCATTTGAAGCTGAAAATCGGCAGGAGTCGAACCAAGTACCGCAGAAGTCCCAGACGCAAGGACTAGGGGACTAAGGAGCCGGAGGTTCTTCGGATGGACCGAGGAGAGGCTGAGTCGACCCAAGAGCGGGAGCAGGATATGTTCTTTGGAATGGAGGAGCTGAACCCGTCTGCACCTAGGAGCAGTCCTGATGACCAGATGACCGAGATGTCCAGGAGGTTACAGGATTCCGGAGGAAGAAACAGTGTGGAAATAGGATAGTTAGTGCAGTGAAATCGAGACTCTTCTTTTCAGAGAGACGGTTGTGATGTGTAATGAAAATGACGTTTCAGTGAACTTTTTTTTTTCAGATACAGTGCTTTAACTTTTCTCAGTGATTTTAAGACAATTCACATAGACTGAAATTTAAATTTCAGTTTGAATTGTAACGCTGGGGAGGGGGAATCTGTTACCCTGCCCCCGTGTCAGGGCAACAGTGTTTTTTTCCTTATTGAAATATTTATTAATATGTTAATTAATTAGGTAATTACGTGTATGAACATATATATGTGTTATTAGTGTAAATCAATTTATTATGCATTTTTAGGTTCATATTATTCCATGTATAAATACCATGTAGCTCTCTGTTTTTTGCTTCGTGTTTCGAACGTTCGAGGAAAAGGCGGGCAGTTTAGCTGTTAAAGATTAAAAATTTTGAAAGAAGGGCCGTTGGCAACAGACGCCAACCAAACGTATATAAACTCCCAGATCTCGAGGGGGAGGTCGGCTGTTGGAACTGAGACTTGGAAGGGAGAGGCTGTTTTTGCTTCGGTTAGCTAGGACCGGAGGACAGGTCTCCCGAAACGGATGCTGTAAGAGATTGGATTGCCGGGCAAGCTAGTGCCTTGGTGTCCAGTTTACAGGTAAAAAGGTAGTTGTACTGGATGTTATTTTGAAGTAATTACGGTGCGCCGGGCAGCCTAGTGCCTTGTCACCGTGGAGGTTGAGAAATGTACACGTCGGGCGGCCAAGCGCCTGTTAAGTCGTTTCTTGGAGTAACGCGAGTCTACCTTGTGACAAGCGTACTTCAGATGTAATTCATGAAATGTAAAGCATCCAGTTACAAACAATAGAGATTCCAACATCAAAAATTAGAGTTTTGGCCCGATAAATAATTAGAGAAATGAACGTTCGGATACGACATGTATATATTTCAAATTTTACGTTAATTAAACTATAGAAATTATCCAAAATTTCCGTTTTTAATTTCACACATGCTGGACAAGGTAATTTATCCCCTATAGCAATAAGGTTTCGCAAAGGTTATCCGTTGTCTCTTGTAGTTAATTATATAATTATGTTGACTTGTAGCTACCCACGTGCATTGTCGTACAAAGAAAGATACCCCTAGACAAATCTGAGCCGAGTACGAAGTGCATCGAACCTCGAGTGCGGAGGTAAAGTGTGGGGGACCAGACTAGTAACATATTTATTTGGGGGCTCAGAAGGATTGCCATGCTGATGGAGGGTACCGATATCTCAGAGGAAAACAAGCCGAAATTGATTGCCATACTGAGAAGGCATATTGATGTTTTTCAAGATAAACCGGGATTAGCAAAGGATTACGAGGTTCGTTTGGATGTGAATAACGAGAAGCCGGTCTATATTACGCCGTATAGACCGAAGGGAAATAAATCAGAAGCAGCGATTAAGATAATCAAGCAAGCACTTGGAAAGTTCTGCAAGGAACACTCGTCGTGGGCTGAAAACTTGGACGCGATAAGTTTTGCCATTAATAATGCAACGAATTCGATGACTGGATTGAAGCCGTCATTTTTGTTCTTTGGACGTGATTTGTACACACCGCATGACACTCGGAAAATGGAGCTTCAGAGGGAAGATGGAACCGGGGAGGACGTCACGGCGGAGAGACAGATGGATTACGTCATACAGTTAAAGGAAAGAATGGGCGCGGCTTTTGAATTTGCAAGAGAAAAAGAAGAAAAGACGAGGCAAAAGGCGTCAAAGGCCTACAATAAGGGCAGAAGAAGGGTTAATCTTTGTGTAGGAGATCGAGTACTGCTTCAAGAGCATAGAATTTCGTCTGCTTTTAACAAGCAAACTGCGTGCTTTTTCCCGAAATTCAAAGGGATCTACAGAATTCTGAATTTCACTACTCCAAATAATGTTGTTTTGGAAAAGGAAGGTGAAGGGAAGAGAGTTCTGGCTAACGTTGACCAGCTGAAGGTCATTCCGAGAAGAAATTTGAGAAGTGTGAGGGAAAGCACTCGTCCCTAAATTCTACCCTGAGAATCCATCTCAAGGGGAGGGGGTAGAAGGTATGTGAAAAATGATGGAAAAGAAGCCGAGTGGCCGACTTCTTGTTTGCACAGTAGTAATTAAGTTCCTGATTTATTGTCGCTACACATTTGAGTTCTGGTAAATTTATTTCATGTGAATATAAGATTTGGACTGTTGGATTTTATGTTATGTCAACCTTTTGCCGATAAAGGGTGGTGACAATTGTGAACACGAGGACATGAGATTTTCATCGCTAAGAGAAAGCTGAAGGATGGCAGTTCGATGCCCGGAAAAGGAAGGGAAAGTTTCCTTAAAGTTGGAAAATGCGAAAGCCATTTTAAAGTCGGGTCGTGTGATCGAACGATAGAACTTTTGAAAGCATTTGAAGCTGAAAATCGGCAGGAGTCGAACCAAGTACCGCAGAAGTCCCAGACGCAAGGACTAGGGGACTAAGGAGCCGGAGGTTCTTCGGATGGACCGAGGAGAGGCTGAGTCGACCCAAGAGCGGGAGCCGGATATGTTCTTTGGAATGGAGGAGCTGAACCCGTCTGCACCTAGGAGCAGTCCTGATGACCAGATGACCGAGATGTCCAGGAGGTTACAGGATTCCGGAGGAAGAAACAGTGTGGAAATAGGATAGTTAGTGCAGTGAAATCGAGACTCTTCTTTTCAGAGAGACGGTTGTGATGTGTAATGATAATGACGTTTCAGTGAACTTTTTTTTTTTTTTCAGATACAGTGCTTTAACTTTTCTCAGTGATTTTAAGACAATTCACATAGACTGAAATTTAAATTTCAGATTGAATTGTAACGCTGGGGAGGGGGAATCTGTTACCCTGCCCCCGTGTCAGGGCAACAGTGTTTTTTTCCTTATTGAAATATTTATTAATATGTTAATTAATTAGGTAATTACGTGTATAAACATATATATGTGTTATTAGTGTAAATCAATTTATTATGCATTTTTAGGTTCATATTATTCCATGTATAAATACCATGTAGCTCTCTGTTTTTTGCTTCGTGTTTCGAACGTTCGAGGAAAAGGCGGGCAGTTTAGCTGTTAAAGATTAAAAATTTTGAAAGAAGGGCCGTTGGCAACAGACGCCAACCAAACGTATATAAACTCCCAGATCTCGAGGGGGAGGTCGGCTGTTGGAACTGAGACTTGGAAGGGAGAGGCTGTTTTTGCTTCGGTTAGCTAGGACCGGAGGACAGGTCTCCCGAAACGGATGCTGTAAGAGATTGGATTGCCGGGCAAGCTAGTGCCTTGGTGTCCAGTTTACAGGTAAAAAGGTAGTTGTACTGGATGTTATTTTGAAGTAATTACGGTGCGCCGGGCAGCCTAGTGCCTTGTCACCGTGGAGGTTGAGAAATGTACACGTCGGGCGGCCAAGCGCCTGTTAAGTCGTTTCTTGGAGTAACGCGAGTCTACCTTGTGACAAGCGTACTTCAGATGTAATTCATGAAATGTAAAGCATCCAGTTACAAACAATAGAGATTCCAACATCAAAAATTAGAGTTTTGGCCCGATAAATAATTAGAGAAATGAACGTTCGGATACGACATGTATATATTTCAAATTTTACGTTAATTAAACTATAGAAATTATCCAAAATTTCCGTTTTTAATTTCACACATGCTGGACAAGGTAATTTATCCCCTATAGCAATAAGGTTTCGCAAAGGTTATCCGTTGTCTCTTGTAGTTAATTATATAATTATGTTGACTTGTAGCTACCCACGTGCATTGTCGTACAAAGAAAGATACCCCTAGACAAATCTGAGCCGAGTACGAAGTGCATCGAACCTCGAGTGCGGAGGTAAAGTGTGGGGGACCAGACTAAAATTCTTCCGCCCAGAGTTTGGACTTGGAAATTCTATTTTTGTCTTTTCTGTCGAAAGTTAGGAAGGGTCACGTGAACCGCTGAACCAATCGGCTTTGACCAGTTGCCGTGGTGAGGGGGACTTCTCGTGTTATTCTGCGTTGCCAAGTGTATGCCTGACAGCAAAAGTTCGGCGTTATTGTGCGGTTTGTTTGTGCTTTTTTTTTTTCGTATCTGTGATTTTTATACTGAAAGATGATGAGCCTAACGCGAATACACCGGCGAAATCGGAAGAAAAAAAAAGTTGTCGGTATTCCTCTGCGTGGCCAGACTCGTGAATTAGTATGTGCAGTGCGAGTTTGTTCTGAAAATGAAAGAGATAATAATGGCCCCTTGATTCCGTTTTAAAAAAGTGATTGGGAGAACAGCAGCTGCTCTGGGAATTATCAGAAAGTCCGTGATGTCCATCGGGAAGGAAAAGTCCCGCTTAGTGGAGACAGACGCATCATAACATGCTACAGTACCACTGGAGTAAGCAGGATTTTATTTCGGAGGGCTGGAATTGTAAATGTGGATGTTACAAAGTTGCATTTTTTCCCGTGGGGCGGAATAAGTAATAAAACATTTCATAATTATTAGAGTTGAACGGATATCCACAACCATGCTGATTCTCTTACCTATCTCACCGATACCCTTGTTTGAAAATGACGCGTATTAATTAAAAGCTGTTCAAAATATTGACTAATATTAGTGCGTAAGTAAATATTTCCAATTGTGTGTATCAATTTATTAGGGTTGTGCTTTAAACGTAAGAATTACATCAAATTCTGAAAATACTATTACGTAATCACAAAATACACTTTTCCATACAACATTGGTTCAAAATAACGGAAACTTGGAATTATGCATAAATTCAAGGACACCCTGAAAGTACTTGCTGCATAATTGCAAGCCTCGCGAAAGATTAAAATGCTGAATAAGTATCGGCCGGTGTCGGTAAATATAATCCAACCGATATCTTCAGATACTGATACCACGGTTAAAAGTGGTTTAAAGACAAAAATGATATTTGGGAGGTTGATTTAATTATATTAAAATGGCATTGCAAAAGAAGCCTAAAGGTGGAAATGAACGTGTGTTTGCTATAATAATTTTCCTCAACAAAAGAGAACATTTCACGAAATGTACACCATGCATAACTTAACTTACTGTGCCATGGCAATTAAATAATATGTAGATATTGCAAGTCACATGTGAATGGGGCATTGCAAGCAAGAAATCTACTGTTTCCAAATAATCACTGACAAAAAAAGAAGGCACGTAAAATGTTTACCAGTATGATTACCGTTCATGCATGTGTTTCTGACGTTTCTGAATGGTGTGTTTTTGTTTCGTACAAATATTTTTCAAAAAAAAAAAATATATATAATACAATACGATATTTTATATTTGATTTATCATAAATGGTAAAAAGGACAAGTACACCGTTAGACAGTATCCTCAAAACTTGTACGAACGTACCGTGCAAAGAATAATTTCCGAATGCGTGGTACTGTGTTTTACAAACAAATATGCATACTTTTACAATGTTCATGCACGAAACTACATTACCAGAAACAGCTTATGATTAAGCTTTTTTCTTAATAAAACATACATGTGTAGTACGGGACTTTACATTATGTTTGGTTATTCATTATGTGATGAAATTGTAGTCATTCAGAAAATGTACCTTGTACATGGAACGGTTGATTAATATGATATTTGACATTTGATTTATCATAACTGGTAAAAAACAAGTGCATTTCCAATCAATTTACAATTCACTATTTGATATCGCTGTGTAGACAACAACGAAATTAATATAAACTATAAAGGATGGATAATATTGAGTAATCGGAACTCGACGTGCCATTTTAACTGGCGAGCAAAACGAAATATGCCACGAGAAGTAACTGGACCCTAAAATTTGATTGCAGTGCAGATGTTCATACGAACAGTCTCCACAATACCCTAGATAGAATTCTAACCCTCCGCAATAATTCCGAGTTTTCTGCTCATCGCCCCCCCCCCTCCCACCCTCGAGAGAGTCCACCCCCAAAAAGGCCAAGCACGGCGAAGTCGGTTGCCGCGGTGTAGCAAGCGAATGCGTGGGTCTCCGCCTCCCTGCCTCTGCCTGAAATGCGAGCGAGCGAAGGGTGCATGTTGACAGGGAAAGATGTCCTGTACGACTGGACAAAAAAAAAGACGTTTGGCAACACCGCTTTCGCCCATTTCACACTAGCACAAGTGGAGACGAAAAGTCTCGGGTTCCTCAAGTCCAAACTCTAGCCGGAGCGACTTTAGTAACATATTTATTTGGGGGCTCAGAAGGATTGCCATGCTGATGGAGGGTACCGATATCTCAGAGGAAAACAAGCCGAAATTGATTGCCATACTGAGAAGGCATATTGATGTTTTTCAAGATAAACCGGGATTAGCAAAGGATTACGAGGTTCGTTTGGATGTGAATAACGAGAAGCCGGTCTATATTACGCCGTATAGACCGAAGGGAAATAAATCAGAAGCAGCGATTAAGATAATCAAGCAAGCACTTGGAAAGTTCTGCAAGGAACACTCGTCGTGGGCTGAAAACTTGGACGCGATAAGTTTTGCCATTAATAATGCAACGAATTCGATGACTGGATTGAAGCCGTCATTTTTGTTCTTTGGACGTGATTTGTACACACCGCATGACACTCGGAAAATGGAGCTTCAGAGGGAAGATGGAACCGGGGAGGACGTCACGGCGGAGAGACAGATGGATTACGTCATACAGTTAAAGGAAAGAATGGGCGCGGCTTTTGAATTTGCAAGAGAAAAAGAAGAAAAGACGAGGCAAAAGGCGTCAAAGGCCTACAATAAGGGCAGAAGAAGGGTTAATCTTTGTGTAGGAGATCGAGTACTGCTTCAAGAGCATAGAATTTCGTCTGCTTTTAACAAGCAAACTGCGTGCTTTTTCCCGAAATTCAAAGGGATCTACAGAATTCTGAATTTCACTACTCCAAATAATGTTGTTTTGGAAAAGGAAGGTGAAGGGAAGAGAGTTCTGGCTAACGTTGACCAGCTGAAGGTCATTCCGAGAAGAAATTTGAGAAGTGTGAGGGAAAGCACTCGTCCCTAAATTCTACCCTGAGAATCCATCTCAAGGGGAGGGGGTAGAAGGTATGTGAAAAATGATGGAAAAGAAGCCGAGTGACCGACTTCTTGTTTGCACAGTAGTAATTAAGTTCCTGATTTATTGTCGCTACACATTTGAGTTCTGGTAAATTTATTTCATGTGAATATAAGATTTGGACTGTTGGATTTTATGTTATGTCAACCTTTTGCCGATAAAGGGTGGTGACAATTGTGAACACGAGGACATGAGATTTTCATCGCTAAGAGAAAGCTGAAGGATGGCAGTTCGATGCCCGGAAAAGGAAGGGAAAGTTTCCTTAAAGTTGGAAAATGCGAAAGCCATTTTAAAGTCGGGTCGTGTGATCGAACGATAGAACTTTTGAAAGCATTTGAAGCTGAAAATCGGCAGGAGTCGAACCAAGTACCGCAGAAGTCCCAGACGCAAGGACTAGGGGACTAAGGAGCCGGAGGTTCTTCGGATGGACCGAGGAGAGGCTGAGTCGACCCAAGAGCGGGAGCCGGATATGTTCTTTGGAATGGAGGAGCTGAACCCGTCTGCACCTAGGAGCAGTCCTGATGACCAGATGACCGAGATGTCCAGGAGGTTACAGGATTCCGGAGGAAGAAACAGTGTGGAAATAGGATAGTTAGTGCAGTGAAATCGAGACTCTTCTTTTCAGAGAGACGGTTGTGATGTGTAATGATAATGACGTTTCAGTGAACTTTTTTTTTTTTTTCAGATACAGTGCTTTAACTTTTCTCAGTGATTTTAAGACAATTCACATAGACTGAAATTTAAATTTCAGATTGAATTGTAACGCTGGGGAGGGGGAATCTGTTACCCTGCCCCCGTGTCAGGGCAACAGTGTTTTTTTCCTTATTGAAATATTTATTAATATGTTAATTAATTAGGTAATTACGTGTATAAACATATATATGTGTTATTAGTGTAAATCAATTTATTATGCATTTTTAGGTTCATATTATTCCATGTATAAATACCATGTAGCTCTCTGTTTTTTGCTTCGTGTTTCGAACGTTCGAGGAAAAGGCGGGCAGTTTAGCTGTTAAAGATTAAAAATTTTGAAAGAAGGGCCGTTGGCAACAGACGCCAACCAAACGTATATAAACTCCCAGATCTCGAGGGGGAGGTCGGCTGTTGGAACTGAGACTTGGAAGGGAGAGGCTGTTTTTGAGCTAGGACCGGAGGACAGGTCTCCCGAAACGGATGCTGTAAGAGATTGGATTGCCGGGCAAGCTAGTGCCTTGGTGTCCAGTTTACAGGTAAAAAGGTAGTTGTACTGGATGTTATTTTGAAGTAATTACGGTGCGCCGGGCAGCCTAGTGCCTTGTCACCGTGGAGGTTGAGAAATGTACACGTCGGGCGGCCAAGCGCCTGTTAAGTCGTTTCTTGGAGTAACGCGAGTCTACCTTGTGACAAGCGTACTTCAGATGTAATTCATGAAATGTAAAGCATCCAGGTACAAACAATAGAGATTCCAACATCAAAAATTAGAGTTTTGGCCCGATAAATAATTAGAGAAATGAACGTTCGGATACGACATGTATATATTTCAAATTTTACGTTAATTAAACTATAGAAATTATCCAAAATTTCCGTTTTTAATTTCACACATGCTGGACAAGGTAATTTATCCCCTATAGCAATAAGGTTTCGCAAAGGTTATCCGTTGTCTCTTGTAGTTAATTATATAATTATGTTGACTTGTAGCTACCCACGTGCATTGTCGTACAAAGAAAGATACCCCTAGACAAATCTGAGCCGAGTACGAAGTGCATCGAACCTCGAGTGCGGAGGTAAAGTGTGGGGGACCAGACTAGTAACATATTTATTTGGGGGCTCAGAAGGATTGCCATGCTGATGGAGGGTACCGATATCTCAGAGGAAAACAAGCCGAAATTGATTGCCATACTGAGAAGGCATATTGATGTTTTTCAAGATAAACCGGGATTAGCAAAGGATTACGAGGTTCGTTTGGATGTGAATAACGAGAAGCCGGTCTATATTACGCCGTATAGACCGAAGGGAAATAAATCAGAAGCAGCGATTAAGATAATCAAGCAAGCACTTGGAAAGTTCTGCAAGGAACACTCGTCGTGGGCTGAAAACTTGGACGCGATAAGTTTTGCCATTAATAATGCAACGAATTCGATGACTGGATTGAAGCCGTCATTTTTGTTCTTTGGACGTGATTTGTACACACCGCATGACACTCGGAAAATGGAGCTTCAGAGGGAAGATGGAACCGGGGAGGACGTCACGGCGGAGAGACAGATGGATTACGTCATACAGTTAAAGGAAAGAATGGGCGCGGCTTTTGAATTTGCAAGAGAAAAAGAAGAAAAGACGAGGCAAAAGGCGTCAAAGGCCTACAATAAGGGCAGAAGAAGGGTTAATCTTTGTGTAGGAGATCGAGTACTGCTTCAAGAGCATAGAATTTCGTCTGCTTTTAACAAGCAAACTGCGTGCTTTTTCCCGAAATTCAAAGGGATCTACAGAATTCTGAATTTCACTACTCCAAATAATGTTGTTTTGGAAAAGGAAGGTGAAGGGAAGAGAGTTCTGGCTAACGTTGACCAGCTGAAGGTCATTCCGAGAAGAAATTTGAGAAGTGTGAGGGAAAGCACTCGTCCCTAAATTCTACCCTGAGAATCCATCTCAAGGGGAGGGGGTAGAAGGTATGTGAAAAATGATGGAAAAGAAGCCGAGTGACCGACTTCTTGTTTGCACAGTAGTAATTAAGTTCCTGATTTATTGTCGCTACACATTTGAGTTCTGGTAAATTTATTTCATGTGAATATAAGATTTGGACTGTTGGATTTTATGTTATGTCAACCTTTTGCCGATAAAGGGTGGTGACAATTGTGAACACGAGGACATGAGATTTTCATCGCTAAGAGAAAGCTGAAGGATGGCAGTTCGATGCCCGGAAAAGGAAGGGAAAGTTTCCTTAAAGTTGGAAAATGCGAAAGCCATTTTAAAGTCGGGTCGTGTGATCGAACGATAGAACTTTTGAAAGCATTTGAAGCTGAAAATCGGCAGGAGTCGAACCAAGTACCGCAGAAGTCCCAGACGCAAGGACTAGGGGACTAAGGAGCCGGAGGTTCTTCGGATGGACCGAGGAGAGGCTGAGTCGACCCAAGAGCGGGAGCCGGATATGTTCTTTGGAATGGAGGAGCTGAACCCGTCTGCACCTAGGAGCAGTCCTGATGACCAGATGACCGAGATGTCCAGGAGGTTACAGGATTCCGGAGGAAGAAACAGTGTGGAAATAGGATAGTTAGTGCAGTGAAATCGAGACTCTTCTTTTCAGAGAGACGGTTGTGATGTGTAATGAAAATGACGTTTCAGTGAACTTTTTTTTTTTTCAGATACAGTGCTTTAACTTTTCTCAGTGATTTTAAGACAATTCACATAGACTGAAATTTAAATTTCAGATTGAATTGTAACGCTGGGGAGGGGGAATCTGTTACCCTGCCCCCGTGTCAGGGCAACAGTGTTTTTTTCCTTATTGAAATATTTATTAATATGTTAATTAATTAGGTAATTACGTGTATGAACATATATATGTGTTATTAGTGTAAATCAATTTATTATGCATTTTTAGGTTCATATTATTCCATGTATAAATACCATGTAGCTCTCTGTTTTTTGCTTCGTGTTTCGAACGTTCGAGGAAAAGGCGGGCAGTTTAGCTGTTAAAGATTAAAAATTTTGAAAGAAGGGCCGTTGGCAACAGACGCCAACCAAACGTATATAAACTCCCAGATCTCGAGGGGGAGGTCGGCTGTTGGAACTGAGACTTGGAAGGGAGAGGCTGTTTTTGCTTCGGTTAGCTAGGACCGGAGGACAGGTCTCCCGAAACGGATGCTGTAAGAGATTGGATTGCCGGGCAAGCTAGTGCCTTGGTGTCCAGTTTACAGGTAAAAAGGTAGTTGTACTGGATGTTATTTTGAAGTAATTACGGTGCGCCGGGCAGCCTAGTGCCTTGTCACCGTGGAGGTTGAGAAATGTACACGTCGGGCGGCCAAGCGCCTGTTAAGTCGTTTCTTGGAGTAACGCGAGTCTACCTTGTGACAAGCGTACTTCAGATGTAATTCATGAAATGTAAAGCATCCAGGTACAAACAATAGAGATTCCAACATCAAAAATTAGAGTTTTGGCCCGATAAATAATTAGAGAAATGAACGTTCGGATACGACATGTATATATTTCAAATTTTACGTTAATTAAACTATAGAAATTATCCAAAATTTCCGTTTTTAATTTCACACATGCTGGACAAGGTAATTTATCCCCTATAGCAATAAGGTTTCGCAAAGGTTATCCGTTGTCTCTTGTAGTTAATTATATAATTATGTTGACTTGTAGCTACCCACGTGCATTGTCGTACAAAGAAAGATACCCCTAGACAAATCTGAGCCGAGTACGAAGTGCATCGAACCTCGAGTGCGGAGGTAAAGTGTGGGGGACCAGACTAGTAACATATTTATTTGGGGGCTCAGAAGGATTGCCATGCTGATGGAGGGTACCGATATCTCAGAGGAAAACAAGCCGAAATTGATTGCCATACTGAGAAGGCATATTGATGTTTTTCAAGATAAACCGGGATTAGCAAAGGATTACGAGGTTCGTTTGGATGTGAATAACGAGAAGCCGGTCTATATTACGCCGTATAGACCGAAGGGAAATAAATCAGAAGCAGCGATTAAGATAATCAAGCAAGCACTTGGAAAGTTCTGCAAGGAACACTCGTCGTGGGCTGAAAACTTGGGCGCGATAAGTTTTGCCATTAATAATGCAACGAATTCGATGACTGGATTGAAGCCGTTATTTTTGTTCTTTGGACGTGATTTGTACACACCGCATGACACTCGGAAAATGGAGCTTCAGAGGGAAGATGGAACCGGGGAGGACGTCACGGCGGAGAGACAGATGGATTACGTCATACAGTTAAAGGAAAGAATGGGCGCGGCTTTTGAATTTGCAAGAGAAAAAGAAGAAAAGACGAGGCAAAAGGCGTCAAAGGCCTACAATAAGGGCAGAAGAAGGGTTAATCTTTGTGTAGGAGATCGAGTACTGCTTCAAGAGCATAGAATTTCGTCTGCTTTTAACAAGCAAACTGCGTGCTTTTTCCCGAAATTCAAAGGGATCTACAGAATTCTGAATTTCACTACTCCAAATAATGTTGTTTTGGAAAAGGAAGGTGAAGGGAAGAGAGTTCTGGCTAACGTTGACCAGCTGAAGGTCATTCCGAGAAGAAATTTGAGAAGTGTGAGGGAAAGCACTCGTCCCTAAATTCTACCCTGAGAATCCATCTCAAGGGGAGGGGGTAGAAGGTATGTGAAAAATGATGGAAAAGAAGCCGAGTGACCGACTTCTTGTTTGCACAGTAGTAATTAAGTTCCTGATTTATTGTCGCTACACATTTGAGTTCTGGTAAATTTATTTCATGTGAATATAAGATTTGGACTGTTGGATTTTATGTTATGTCAACCTTTTGCCGATAAAGGGTGGTGACAATTGTGAACACGAGGACATGAGATTTTCATCGCTAAGAGAAAGCTGAAGGATGGCAGTTCGATGCCCGGAAAAGGAAGGGAAAGTTTCCTTAAAGTTGGAAAATGCGAAAGCCATTTTAAAGTCGGGTCGTGTGATCGAACGATAGAACTTTTGAAAGCATTTGAAGCTGAAAATCGGCAGGAGTCGAACCAAGTACCGCAGAAGTCCCAGACGCAAGGACTAGGGGACTAAGGAGCCGGAGGTTCTTCGGATGGACCGAGGAGAGGCTGAGTCGACCCAAGAGCGGGAGCCGGATATGTTCTTTGGAATGGAGGAGCTGAACCCGTCTGCACCTAGGAGCAGTCCTGATGACCAGATGACCGAGATGTCCAGGAGGTTACAGGATTCCGGAGGAAGAAACAGTGTGGAAATAGGATAGTTAGTGCAGTGAAATCGAGACTCTTCTTTTCAGAGAGACGGTTGTGATGTGTAATGATAATGACGTTTCAGTGAACTTTTTTTTTTTTTTCAGATACAGTGCTTTAACTTTTCTCAGTGATTTTAAGACAATTCACATAGACTGAAATTTAAATTTCAGATTGAATTGTAACGCTGGGGAGGGGGAATCTGTTACCCTGCCCCCGTGTCAGGGCAACAGTGTTTTTTTCCTTATTGAAATATTTATTAATATGTTAATTAATTAGGTAATTACGTGTATAAACATATATATGTGTTATTAGTGTAAATCAATTTATTATGCATTTTTAGGTTCATATTATTCCATGTATAAATACCATGTAGCTCTCTGTTTTTTGCTTCGTGTTTCGAACGTTCGAGGAAAAGGCGGGCAGTTTAGCTGTTAAAGATTAAAAATTTTGAAAGAAGGGCCGTTGGCAACAGACGCCAACCAAACGTATATAAACTCCCAGATCTCGAGGGGGAGGTCGGCTGTTGGAACTGAGACTTGGAAGGGAGAGGCTGTTTTTGAGCTAGGACCGGAGGACAGGTCTCCCGAAACGGATGCTGTAAGAGATTGGATTGCCGGGCAAGCTAGTGCCTTGGTGTCCAGTTTACAGGTAAAAAGGTAGTTGTACTGGATGTTATTTTGAAGTAATTACGGTGCGCCGGGCAGCCTAGTGCCTTGTCACCGTGGAGGTTGAGAAATGTACACGTCGGGCGGCCAAGCGCCTGTTAAGTCGTTTCTTGGAGTAACGCGAGTCTACCTTGTGACAAGCGTACTTCAGATGTAATTCATGAAATGTAAAGCATCCAGGTACAAACAATAGAGATTCCAACATCAAAAATTAGAGTTTTGGCCCGATAAATAATTAGAGAAATGAACGTTCGGATACGACATGTATATATTTCAAATTTTACGTTAATTAAACTATAGAAATTATCCAAAATTTCCGTTTTTAATTTCACACATGCTGGACAAGGTAATTTATCTCCTATAGCAATAAGGTTTCGCAAAGGTTATCCGTTGTCTCTTGTAGTTAATTATATAATTATGTTGACTTGTAGCTACCCACGTGCATTGTCGTACAAAGAAAGATACCCCTAGACAAATCTGAGCCGAGTACGAAGTGCATCGAACCTCGAGTGCGGAGGTAAAGTGTGGGGGACCAGACTAGTAACATATTTATTTGGGGGCTCAGAAGGATTGCCATGCTGATGGAGGGTACCGATATCTCAGAGGAAAACAAGCCGAAATTGATTGCCATACTGAGAAGGCATATTGATGTTTTTCAAGATAAACCGGGATTAGCAAAGGATTACGAGGTTCGTTTGGATGTGAATAACGAGAAGCCGGTCTATATTACGCCGTATAGACCGAAGGGAAATAAATCAGAAGCAGCGATTAAGATAATCAAGCAAGCACTTGGAAAGTTCTGCAAGGAACACTCGTCGTGGGCTGAAAACTTGGACGCGATAAGTTTTGCCATTAATAATGCAACGAATTCGATGACTGGATTGAAGCCGTCATTTTTGTTCTTTGGACGTGATTTGTACACACCGCATGACACTCGGAAAATGGAGCTTCAGAGGGAAGATGGAACCGGGGAGGACGTCACGGCGGAGAGACAGATGGATTACGTCATACAGTTAAAGGAAAGAATGGGCGCGGCTTTTGAATTTGCAAGAGAAAAAGAAGAAAAGACGAGGCAAAAGGCGTCAAAGGCCTACAATAAGGGCAGAAGAAGGGTTAATCTTTGTGTAGGAGATCGAGTACTGCTTCAAGAGCATAGAATTTCGTCTGCTTTTAACAAGCAAACTGCGTGCTTTTTCCCGAAATTCAAAGGGATCTACAGAATTCTGAATTTCACTACTCCAAATAATGTTGTTTTGGAAAAGGAAGGTGAAGGGAAGAGAGTTCTGGCTAACGTTGACCAGCTGAAGGTCATTCCGAGAAGAAATTTGAGAAGTGTGAGGGAAAGCACTCGTCCCTAAATTCTACCCTGAGAATCCATCTCAAGGGGAGGGGGTAGAAGGTATGTGAAAAATGATGGAAAAGAAGCCGAGTGACCGACTTCTTGTTTGCACAGTAGTAATTAAGTTCCTGATTTATTGTCGCTACACATTTGAGTTCTGGTAAATTTATTTCATGTGAATATAAGATTTGGACTGTTGGATTTTATGTTATGTCAACCTTTTGCCGATAAAGGGTGGTGACAATTGTGAACACGAGGACATGAGATTTTCATCGCTAAGAGAAAGCTGAAGGATGGCAGTTCGATGCCCGGAAAAGGAAGGGAAAGTTTCCTTAAAGTTGGAAAATGCGAAAGCCATTTTAAAGTCGGGTCGTGTGATCGAACGATAGAACTTTTGAAAGCATTTGAAGCTGAAAATCGGCAGGAGTCGAACCAAGTACCGCAGAAGTCCCAGACGCAAGGACTAGGGGACTAAGGAGCCGGAGGTTCTTCGGATGGACCGAGGAGAGGCTGAGTCGACCCAAGAGCGGGAGCCGGATATGTTCTTTGGAATGGAGGAGCTGAACCCGTCTGCACCTAGGAGCAGTCCTGATGACCAGATGACCGAGATGTCCAGGAGGTTACAGGATTCCGGAGGAAGAAACAGTGTGGAAATAGGATAGTTAGTGCAGTGAAATCGAGACTCTTCTTTTCAGAGAGACGGTTGTGATGTGTAATGAAAATGACGTTTCAGTGAACTTTTTTTTTTTTCAGATACAGTGCTTTAACTTTTCTCAGTGATTTTAAGACAATTCACATAGACTGAAATTTAAATTTCAGATTGAATTGTAACGCTGGGGAGGGGGAATCTGTTACCCTGCCCCCGTGTCAGGGCAACAGTGTTTTTTTCCTTATTGAAATATTTATTAATATGTTAATTAATTAGGTAATTACGTGTATGAACATATATATGTGTTATTAGTGTAAATCAATTTATTATGCATTTTTAGGTTCATATTATTCCATGTATAAATACCATGTAGCTCTCTGTTTTTTGCTTCGTGTTTCGAACGTTCGAGGAAAAGGCGGGCAGTTTAGCTGTTAAAGATTAAAAATTTTGAAAGAAGGGCCGTTGGCAACAGACGCCAACCAAACGTATATAAACTCCCAGATCTCGAGGGGGAGGTCGGCTGTTGGAACTGAGACTTGGAAGGGAGAGGCTGTTTTTGCTTCGGTTAGCTAGGACCGGAGGACAGGTCTCCCGAAACGGATGCTGTAAGAGATTGGATTGCCGGGCAAGCTAGTGCCTTGGTGTCCAGTTTACAGGTAAAAAGGTAGTTGTACTGGATGTTATTTTGAAGTAATTACGGTGCGCCGGGCAGCCTAGTGCCTTGTCACCGTGGAGGTTGAGAAATGTACACGTCGGGCGGCCAAGCGCCTGTTAAGTCGTTTCTTGGAGTAACGCGAGTCTACCTTGTGACAAGCGTACTTCAGATGTAATTCATGAAATGTAAAGCATCCAGGTACAAACAATAGAGATTCCAACATCAAAAATTAGAGTTTTGGCCCGATAAATAATTAGAGAAATGAACGTTCGGATACGACATGTATATATTTCAAATTTTACGTTAATTAAACTATAGAAATTATCCAAAATTTCCGTTTTTAATTTCACACATGCTGGACAAGGTAATTTATCCCCTATAGCAATAAGGTTTCGCAAAGGTTATCCGTTGTCTCTTGTAGTTAATTATATAATTATGTTGACTTGTAGCTACCCACGTGCATTGTCGTACAAAGAAAGATACCCCTAGACAAATCTGAGCCGAGTACGAAGTGCATCGAACCTCGAGTGCGGAGGTAAAGTGTGGGGGACCAGACTAGTAACATATTTATTTGGGGGCTCAGAAGGATTGCCATGCTGATGGAGGGTACCGATATCTCAGAGGAAAACAAGCCGAAATTGATTGCCATACTGAGAAGGCATATTGATGTTTTTCAAGATAAACCGGGATTAGCAAAGGATTACGAGGTTCGTTTGGATGTGAATAACGAGAAGCCGGTCTATATTACGCCGTATAGACCGAAGGGAAATAAATCAGAAGCAGCGATTAAGATAATCAAGCAAGCACTTGGAAAGTTCTGCAAGGAACACTCGTCGTGGGCTGAAAACTTGGGCGCGATAAGTTTTGCCATTAATAATGCAACGAATTCGATGACTGGATTGAAGCCGTTATTTTTGTTCTTTGGACGTGATTTGTACACACCGCATGACACTCGGAAAATGGAGCTTCAGAGGGAAGATGGAACCGGGGAGGACGTCACGGCGGAGAGACAGATGGATTACGTCATACAGTTAAAGGAAAGAATGGGCGCGGCTTTTGAATTTGCAAGAGAAAAAGAAGAAAAGACGAGGCAAAAGGCGTCAAAGGCCTACAATAAGGGCAGAAGAAGGGTTAATCTTTGTGTAGGAGATCGAGTACTGCTTCAAGAGCATAGAATTTCGTCTGCTTTTAACAAGCAAACTGCGTGCTTTTTCCCGAAATTCAAAGGGATCTACAGAATTCTGAATTTCACTACTCCAAATAATGTTGTTTTGGAAAAGGAAGGTGAAGGGAAGAGAGTTCTGGCTAACGTTGACCAGCTGAAGGTCATTCCGAGAAGAAATTTGAGAAGTGTGAGGGAAAGCACTCGTCCCTAAATTCTACCCTGAGAATCCATCTCAAGGGGAGGGGGTAGAAGGTATGTGAAAAATGATGGAAAAGAAGCCGAGTGACCGACTTCTTGTTTGCACAGTAGTAATTAAGTTCCTGATTTATTGTCGCTACACATTTGAGTTCTGGTAAATTTATTTCATGTGAATATAAGATTTGGACTGTTGGATTTTATGTTATGTCAACCTTTTGCCGATAAAGGGTGGTGACAATTGTGAACACGAGGACATGAGATTTTCATCGCTAAGAGAAAGCTGAAGGATGGCAGTTCGATGCCCGGAAAAGGAAGGGAAAGTTTCCTTAAAGTTGGAAAATGCGAAAGCCATTTTAAAGTCGGGTCGTGTGATCGAACGATAGAACTTTTGAAAGCATTTGAAGCTGAAAATCGGCAGGAGTCGAACCAAGTACCGCAGAAGTCCCAGACGCAAGGACTAGGGGACTAAGGAGCCGGAGGTTCTTCGGATGGACCGAGGAGAGGCTGAGTCGACCCAAGAGCGGGAGCCGGATATGTTCTTTGGAATGGAGGAGCTGAACCCGTCTGCACCTAGGAGCAGTCCTGATGACCAGATGACCGAGATGTCCAGGAGGTTACAGGATTCCGGAGGAAGAAACAGTGTGGAAATAGGATAGTTAGTGCAGTGAAATCGAGACTCTTCTTTTCAGAGAGACGGTTGTGATGTGTAATGATAATGACGTTTCAGTGAACTTTTTTTTTTTTTTCAGATACAGTGCTTTAACTTTTCTCAGTGATTTTAAGACAATTCACATAGACTGAAATTTAAATTTCAGATTGAATTGTAACGCTGGGGAGGGGGAATCTGTTACCCTGCCCCCGTGTCAGGGCAACAGTGTTTTTTTCCTTATTGAAATATTTATTAATATGTTAATTAATTAGGTAATTACGTGTATGAACATATATATGTGTTATTAGTGTAAATCAATTTATTATGCATTTTTAGGTTCATATTATTCCATGTATAAATACCATGTAGCTCTCTGTTTTTTGCTTCGTGTTTCGAACGTTCGAGGAAAAGGCGGGCAGTTTAGCTGTTAAAGATTAAAAATTTTGAAAGAAGGGCCGTTGGCAACAGACGCCAACCAAACGTATATAAACTCCCAGATCTCGAGGGGGAGGTCGGCTGTTGGAACTGAGACTTGGAAGGGAGAGGCTGTTTTTGCTTCGGTTAGCTAGGACCGGAGGACAGGTCTCCCGAAACGGATGCTGTAAGAGATTGGATTGCCGGGCAAGCTAGTGCCTTGGTGTCCAGTTTACAGGTAAAAAGGTAGTTGTACTGGATGTTATTTTGAAGTAATTACGGTGCGCCGGGCAGCCTAGTGCCTTGTCACCGTGGAGGTTGAGAAATGTACACGTCGGGCGGCCAAGCGCCTGTTAAGTCGTTTCTTGGAGTAACGCGAGTCTACCTTGTGACAAGCGTACTTCAGATGTAATTCATGAAATGTAAAGCATCCAGGTACAAACAATAGAGATTCCAACATCAAAAATTAGAGTTTTGGCCCGATAAATAATTAGAGAAATGAACGTTCGGATACGACATGTATATATTTCAAATTTTACGTTAATTAAACTATAGAAATTATCCAAAATTTCCGTTTTTAATTTCACACATGCTGGACAAGGTAATTTATCCCCTATAGCAATAAGGTTTCGCAAAGGTTATCCGTTGTCTCTTGTAGTTAATTATATAATTATGTTGACTTGTAGCTACCCACGTGCATTGTCGTACAAAGAAAGATACCCCTAGACAAATCTGAGCCGAGTACGAAGTGCATCGAACCTCGAGTGCGGAGGTAAAGTGTGGGGGACCAGACTAGTAACATATTTATTTGGGGGCTCAGAAGGATTGCCATGCTGATGGAGGGTACCGATATCTCAGAGGAAAACAAGCCGAAATTGATTGCCATACTGAGAAGGCATATTGATGTTTTTCAAGATAAACCGGGATTAGCAAAGGATTACGAGGTTCGTTTGGATGTGAATAACGAGAAGCCGGTCTATATTACGCCGTATAGACCGAAGGGAAATAAATCAGAAGCAGCGATTAAGATAATCAAGCAAGCACTTGGAAAGTTCTGCAAGGAACACTCGTCGTGGGCTGAAAACTTGGACGCGATAAGTTTTGCCATTAATAATGCAACGAATTCGATGACTGGATTGAAGCCGTCATTTTTGTTCTTTGGACGTGATTTGTACACACCGCATGACACTCGGAAAATGGAGCTTCAGAGGGAAGATGGAACCGGGGAGGACGTCACGGCGGAGAGACAGATGGATTACGTCATACAGTTAAAGGAAAGAATGGGCGCGGCTTTTGAATTTGCAAGAGAAAAAGAAGAAAAGACGAGGCAAAAGGCGTCAAAGGCCTACAATAAGGGCAGAAGAAGGGTTAATCTTTGTGTAGGAGATCGAGTACTGCTTCAAGAGCATAGAATTTCGTCTGCTTTTAACAAGCAAACTGCGTGCTTTTTCCCGAAATTCAAAGGGATCTACAGAATTCTGAATTTCACTACTCCAAATAATGTTGTTTTGGAAAAGGAAGGTGAAGGGAAGAGAGTTCTGGCTAACGTTGACCAGCTGAAGGTCATTCCGAGAAGAAATTTGAGAAGTGTGAGGGAAAGCACTCGTCCCTAAATTCTACCCTGAGAATCCATCTCAAGGGGAGGGGGTAGAAGGTATGTGAAAAATGATGGAAAAGAAGCCGAGTGACCGACTTCTTGTTTGCACAGTAGTAATTAAGTTCCTGATTTATTGTCGCTACACATTTGAGTTCTGGTAAATTTATTTCATGTGAATATAAGATTTGGACTGTTGGATTTTATGTTATGTCAACCTTTTGCCGATAAAGGGTGGTGACAATTGTGAACACGAGGACATGAGATTTTCATCGCTAAGAGAAAGCTGAAGGATGGCAGTTCGATGCCCGGAAAAGGAAGGGAAAGTTTCCTTAAAGTTGGAAAATGCGAAAGCCATTTTAAAGTCGGGTCGTGTGATCGAACGATAGAACTTTTGAAAGCATTTGAAGCTGAAAATCGGCAGGAGTCGAACCAAGTACCGCAGAAGTCCCAGACGCAAGGACTAGGGGACTAAGGAGCCGGAGGTTCTTCGGATGGACCGAGGAGAGGCTGAGTCGACCCAAGAGCGGGAGCCGGATATGTTCTTTGGAATGGAGGAGCTGAACCCGTCTGCACCTAGGAGCAGTCCTGATGACCAGATGACCGAGATGTCCAGGAGGTTACAGGATTCCGGAGGAAGAAACAGTGTGGAAATAGGATAGTTAGTGCAGTGAAATCGAGACTCTTCTTTTCAGAGAGACGGTTGTGATGTGTAATGATAATGACGTTTCAGTGAACTTTTTTTTTTTTTTCAGATACAGTGCTTTAACTTTTCTCAGTGATTTTAAGACAATTCACATAGACTGAAATTTAAATTTCAGATTGAATTGTAACGCTGGGGAGGGGGAATCTGTTACCCTGCCCCCGTGTCAGGGCAACAGTGTTTTTTTCCTTATTGAAATATTTATTAATATGTTAATTAATTAGGTAATTACGTGTATGAACATATATATGTGTTATTAGTGTAAATCAATTTATTATGCATTTTTAGGTTCATATTATTCCATGTATAAATACCATGTAGCTCTCTGTTTTTTGCTTCGTGTTTCGAACGTTCGAGGAAAAGGCGGGCAGTTTAGCTGTTAAAGATTAAAAATTTTGAAAGAAGGGCCGTTGGCAACAGACGCCAACCAAACGTATATAAACTCCCAGATCTCGAGGGGGAGGTCGGCTGTTGGAACTGAGACTTGGAAGGGAGAGGCTGTTTTTGCTTCGGTTAGCTAGGACCGGAGGACAGGTCTCCCGAAACGGATGCTGTAAGAGATTGGATTGCCGGGCAAGCTAGTGCCTTGGTGTCCAGTTTACAGGTAAAAAGGTAGTTGTACTGGATGTTATTTTGAAGTAATTACGGTGCGCCGGGCAGCCTAGTGCCTTGTCACCGTGGAGGTTGAGAAATGTACACGTCGGGCGGCCAAGCGCCTGTTAAGTCGTTTCTTGGAGTAACGCGAGTCTACCTTGTGACAAGCGTACTTCAGATGTAATTCATGAAATGTAAAGCATCCAGGTACAAACAATAGAGATTCCAACATCAAAAATTAGAGTTTTGGCCCGATAAATAATTAGAGAAATGAACGTTCGGATACGACATGTATATATTTCAAATTTTACGTTAATTAAACTATAGAAATTATCCAAAATTTCCGTTTTTAATTTCACACATGCTGGACAAGGTAATTTATCCCCTATAGCAATAAGGTTTCGCAAAGGTTATCCGTTGTCTCTTGTAGTTAATTATATAATTATGTTGACTTGTAGCTACCCACGTGCATTGTCGTACAAAGAAAGATACCCCTAGACAAATCTGAGCCGAGTACGAAGTGCATCGAACCTCGAGTGCGGAGGTAAAGTGTGGGGGACCAGACTAGTAACATATTTATTTGGGGGCTCAGAAGGATTGCCATGCTGATGGAGGGTACCGATATCTCAGAGGAAAACAAGCCGAAATTGATTGCCATACTGAGAAGGCATATTGATGTTTTTCAAGATAAACCGGGATTAGCAAAGGATTACGAGGTTCGTTTGGATGTGAATAACGAGAAGCCGGTCTATATTACGCCGTATAGACCGAAGGGAAATAAATCAGAAGCAGCGATTAAGATAATCAAGCAAGCACTTGGAAAGTTCTGCAAGGAACACTCGTCGTGGGCTGAAAACTTGGGCGCGATAAGTTTTGCCATTAATAATGCAACGAATTCGATGACTGGATTGAAGCCGTTATTTTTGTTCTTTGGACGTGATTTGTACACACCGCATGACACTCGGAAAATGGAGCTTCAGAGGGAAGATGGAACCGGGGAGGACGTCACGGCGGAGAGACAGATGGATTACGTCATACAGTTAAAGGAAAGAATGGGCGCGGCTTTTGAATTTGCAAGAGAAAAAGAAGAAAAGACGAGGCAAAAGGCGTCAAAGGCCTACAATAAGGGCAGAAGAAGGGTTAATCTTTGTGTAGGAGATCGAGTACTGCTTCAAGAGCATAGAATTTCGTCTGCTTTTAACAAGCAAACTGCGTGCTTTTTCCCGAAATTCAAAGGGATCTACAGAATTCTGAATTTCACTACTCCAAATAATGTTGTTTTGGAAAAGGAAGGTGAAGGGAAGAGAGTTCTGGCTAACGTTGACCAGCTGAAGGTCATTCCGAGAAGAAATTTGAGAAGTGTGAGGGAAAGCACTCGTCCCTAAATTCTACCCTGAGAATCCATCTCAAGGGGAGGGGGTAGAAGGTATGTGAAAAATGATGGAAAAGAAGCCGAGTGACCGACTTCTTGTTTGCACAGTAGTAATTAAGTTCCTGATTTATTGTCGCTACACATTTGAGTTCTGGTAAATTTATTTCATGTGAATATAAGATTTGGACTGTTGGATTTTATGTTATGTCAACCTTTTGCCGATAAAGGGTGGTGACAATTGTGAACACGAGGACATGAGATTTTCATCGCTAAGAGAAAGCTGAAGGATGGCAGTTCGATGCCCGGAAAAGGAAGGGAAAGTTTCCTTAAAGTTGGAAAATGCGAAAGCCATTTTAAAGTCGGGTCGTGTGATCGAACGATAGAACTTTTGAAAGCATTTGAAGCTGAAAATCGGCAGGAGTCGAACCAAGTACCGCAGAAGTCCCAGACGCAAGGACTAGGGGACTAAGGAGCCGGAGGTTCTTCGGATGGACCGAGGAGAGGCTGAGTCGACCCAAGAGCGGGAGCCGGATATGTTCTTTGGAATGGAGGAGCTGAACCCGTCTGCACCTAGGAGCAGTCCTGATGACCAGATGACCGAGATGTCCAGGAGGTTACAGGATTCCGGAGGAAGAAACAGTGTGGAAATAGGATAGTTAGTGCAGTGAAATCGAGACTCTTCTTTTCAGAGAGACGGTTGTGATGTGTAATGATAATGACGTTTCAGTGAACTTTTTTTTTTTTTTCAGATACAGTGCTTTAACTTTTCTCAGTGATTTTAAGACAATTCACATAGACTGAAATTTAAATTTCAGATTGAATTGTAACGCTGGGGAGGGGGAATCTGTTACCCTGCCCCCGTGTCAGGGCAAGAGTGTTTTTTTCCTTATTGAAATATTTATTAATATGTTAATTAATTAGGTAATTACGTGTATAAACATATATATGTGTTATTAGTGTAAATCAATTTATTATGCATTTTTAGGTTCATATTATTCCATGTATAAATACCATGTAGCTCTCTGTTTTTTGCTTCGTGTTTCGAACGTTCGAGGAAAAGGCGGGCAGTTTAGCTGTTAAAGATTAAAAATTTTGAAAGAAGGGCCGTTGGCAACAGACGCCAACCAAACGTATATAAACTCCCAGATCTCGAGGGGGAGGTCGGCTGTTGGAACTGAGACTTGGAAGGGAGAGGCTGTTTTTGAGCTAGGACCGGAGGACAGGTCTCCCGAAACGGATGCTGTAAGAGATTGGATTGCCGGGCAAGCTAGTGCCTTGGTGTCCAGTTTACAGGTAAAAAGGTAGTTGTACTGGATGTTATTTTGAAGTAATTACGGTGCGCCGGGCAGCCTAGTGCCTTGTCACCGTGGAGGTTGAGAAATGTACACGTCGGGCGGCCAAGCGCCTGTTAAGTCGTTTCTTGGAGTAACGCGAGTCTACCTTGTGACAAGCGTACTTCAGATGTAATTCATGAAATGTAAAGCATCCAGGTACAAACAATAGAGATTCCAACATCAAAAATTAGAGTTTTGGCCCGATAAATAATTAGAGAAATGAACGTTCGGATACGACATGTATATATTTCAAATTTTACGTTAATTAAACTATAGAAATTATCCAAAATTTCCGTTTTTAATTTCACACATGCTGGACAAGGTAATTTATCCCCTATAGCAATAAGGTTTCGCAAAGGTTATCCGTTGTCTCTTGTAGTTAATTATATAATTATGTTGACTTGTAGCTACCCACGTGCATTGTCGTACAAAGAAAGATACCCCTAGACAAATCTGAGCCGAGTACGAAGTGCATCGAACCTCGAGTGCGGAGGTAAAGTGTGGGGGACCAGACTAGTAACATATTTATTTGGGGGCTCAGAAGGATTGCCATGCTGATGGAGGGTACCGATATCTCAGAGGAAAACAAGCCGAAATTGATTGCCATACTGAGAAGGCATATTGATGTTTTTCAAGATAAACCGGGATTAGCAAAGGATTACGAGGTTCGTTTGGATGTGAATAACGAGAAGCCGGTCTATATTACGCCGTATAGACCGAAGGGAAATAAATCAGAAGCAGCGATTAAGATAATCAAGCAAGCACTTGGAAAGTTCTGCAAGGAACACTCGTCGTGGGCTGAAAACTTGGACGCGATAAGTTTTGCCATTAATAATGCAACGAATTCGATGACTGGATTGAAGCCGTCATTTTTGTTCTTTGGACGTGATTTGTACACACCGCATGACACTCGGAAAATGGAGCTTCAGAGGGAAGATGGAACCGGGGAGGACGTCACGGCGGAGAGACAGATGGATTACGTCATACAGTTAAAGGAAAGAATGGGCGCGGCTTTTGAATTTGCAAGAGAAAAAGAAGAAAAGACGAGGCAAAAGGCGTCAAAGGCCTACAATAAGGGCAGAAGAAGGGTTAATCTTTGTGTAGGAGATCGAGTACTGCTTCAAGAGCATAGAATTTCGTCTGCTTTTAACAAGCAAACTGCGTGCTTTTTCCCGAAATTCAAAGGGATCTACAGAATTCTGAATTTCACTACTCCAAATAATGTTGTTTTGGAAAAGGAAGGTGAAGGGAAGAGAGTTCTGGCTAACGTTGACCAGCTGAAGGTCATTCCGAGAAGAAATTTGAGAAGTGTGAGGGAAAGCACTCGTCCCTAAATTCTACCCTGAGAATCCATCTCAAGGGGAGGGGGTAGAAGGTATGTGAAAAATGATGGAAAAGAAGCCGAGTGACCGACTTCTTGTTTGCACAGTAGTAATTAAGTTCCTGATTTATTGTCGCTACACATTTGAGTTCTGGTAAATTTATTTCATGTGAATATAAGATTTGGACTGTTGGATTTTATGTTATGTCAACCTTTTGCCGATAAAGGGTGGTGACAATTGTGAACACGAGGACATGAGATTTTCATCGCTAAGAGAAAGCTGAAGGATGGCAGTTCGATGCCCGGAAAAGGAAGGGAAAGTTTCCTTAAAGTTGGAAAATGCGAAAGCCATTTTAAAGTCGGGTCGTGTGATCGAACGATAGAACTTTTGAAAGCATTTGAAGCTGAAAATCGGCAGGAGTCGAACCAAGTACCGCAGAAGTCCCAGACGCAAGGACTAGGGGACTAAGGAGCCGGAGGTTCTTCGGATGGACCGAGGAGAGGCTGAGTCGACCCAAGAGCGGGAGCCGGATATGTTCTTTGGAATGGAGGAGCTGAACCCGTCTGCACCTAGGAGCAGTCCTGATGACCAGATGACCGAGATGTCCAGGAGGTTACAGGATTCCGGAGGAAGAAACAGTGTGGAAATAGGATAGTTAGTGCAGTGAAATCGAGACTCTTCTTTTCAGAGAGACGGTTGTGATGTGTAATGAAAATGACGTTTCAGTGAACTTTTTTTTTTTTCAGATACAGTGCTTTAACTTTTCTCAGTGATTTTAAGACAATTCACATAGACTGAAATTTAAATTTCAGATTGAATTGTAACGCTGGGGAGGGGGAATCTGTTACCCTGCCCCCGTGTCAGGGCAACAGTGTTTTTTTCCTTATTGAAATATTTATTAATATGTTAATTAATTAGGTAATTACGTGTATGAACATATATATGTGTTATTAGTGTAAATCAATTTATTATGCATTTTTAGGTTCATATTATTCCATGTATAAATACCATGTAGCTCTCTGTTTTTTGCTTCGTGTTTCGAACGTTCGAGGAAAAGGCGGGCAGTTTAGCTGTTAAAGATTAAAAATTTTGAAAGAAGGGCCGTTGGCAACAGACGCCAACCAAACGTATATAAACTCCCAGATCTCGAGGGGGAGGTCGGCTGTTGGAACTGAGACTTGGAAGGGAGAGGCTGTTTTTGCTTCGGTTAGCTAGGACCGGAGGACAGGTCTCCCGAAACGGATGCTGTAAGAGATTGGATTGCCGGGCAAGCTAGTGCCTTGGTGTCCAGTTTACAGGTAAAAAGGTAGTTGTACTGGATGTTATTTTGAAGTAATTACGGTGCGCCGGGCAGCCTAGTGCCTTGTCACCGTGGAGGTTGAGAAATGTACACGTCGGGCGGCCAAGCGCCTGTTAAGTCGTTTCTTGGAGTAACGCGAGTCTACCTTGTGACAAGCGTACTTCAGATGTAATTCATGAAATGTAAAGCATCCAGGTACAAACAATAGAGATTCCAACATCAAAAATTAGAGTTTTGGCCCGATAAATAATTAGAGAAATGAACGTTCGGATACGACATGTATATATTTCAAATTTTACGTTAATTAAACTATAGAAATTATCCAAAATTTCCGTTTTTAATTTCACACATGCTGGACAAGGTAATTTATCCCCTATAGCAATAAGGTTTCGCAAAGGTTATCCGTTGTCTCTTGTAGTTAATTATATAATTATGTTGACTTGTAGCTACCCACGTGCATTGTCGTACAAAGAAAGATACCCCTAGACAAATCTGAGCCGAGTACGAAGTGCATCGAACCTCGAGTGCGGAGGTAAAGTGTGGGGGACCAGACTAGTAACATATTTATTTGGGGGCTCAGAAGGATTGCCATGCTGATGGAGGGTACCGATATCTCAGAGGAAAACAAGCCGAAATTGATTGCCATACTGAGAAGGCATATTGATGTTTTTCAAGATAAACCGGGATTAGCAAAGGATTACGAGGTTCGTTTGGATGTGAATAACGAGAAGCCGGTCTATATTACGCCGTATAGACCGAAGGGAAATAAATCAGAAGCAGCGATTAAGATAATCAAGCAAGCACTTGGAAAGTTCTGCAAGGAACACTCGTCGTGGGCTGAAAACTTGGGCGCGATAAGTTTTGCCATTAATAATGCAACGAATTCGATGACTGGATTGAAGCCGTTATTTTTGTTCTTTGGACGTGATTTGTACACACCGCATGACACTCGGAAAATGGAGCTTCAGAGGGAAGATGGAACCGGGGAGGACGTCACGGCGGAGAGACAGATGGATTACGTCATACAGTTAAAGGAAAGAATGGGCGCGGCTTTTGAATTTGCAAGAGAAAAAGAAGAAAAGACGAGGCAAAAGGCGTCAAAGGCCTACAATAAGGGCAGAAGAAGGGTTAATCTTTGTGTAGGAGATCGAGTACTGCTTCAAGAGCATAGAATTTCGTCTGCTTTTAACAAGCAAACTGCGTGCTTTTTCCCGAAATTCAAAGGGATCTACAGAATTCTGAATTTCACTACTCCAAATAATGTTGTTTTGGAAAAGGAAGGTGAAGGGAAGAGAGTTCTGGCTAACGTTGACCAGCTGAAGGTCATTCCGAGAAGAAATTTGAGAAGTGTGAGGGAAAGCACTCGTCCCTAAATTCTACCCTGAGAATCCATCTCAAGGGGAGGGGGTAGAAGGTATGTGAAAAATGATGGAAAAGAAGCCGAGTGACCGACTTCTTGTTTGCACAGTAGTAATTAAGTTCCTGATTTATTGTCGCTACACATTTGAGTTCTGGTAAATTTATTTCATGTGAATATAAGATTTGGACTGTTGGATTTTATGTTATGTCAACCTTTTGCCGATAAAGGGTGGTGACAATTGTGAACACGAGGACATGAGATTTTCATCGCTAAGAGAAAGCTGAAGGATGGCAGTTCGATGCCCGGAAAAGGAAGGGAAAGTTTCCTTAAAGTTGGAAAATGCGAAAGCCATTTTAAAGTCGGGTCGTGTGATCGAACGATAGAACTTTTGAAAGCATTTGAAGCTGAAAATCGGCAGGAGTCGAACCAAGTACCGCAGAAGTCCCAGACGCAAGGACTAGGGGACTAAGGAGCCGGAGGTTCTTCGGATGGACCGAGGAGAGGCTGAGTCGACCCAAGAGCGGGAGCCGGATATGTTCTTTGGAATGGAGGAGCTGAACCCGTCTGCACCTAGGAGCAGTCCTGATGACCAGATGACCGAGATGTCCAGGAGGTTACAGGATTCCGGAGGAAGAAACAGTGTGGAAATAGGATAGTTAGTGCAGTGAAATCGAGACTCTTCTTTTCAGAGAGACGGTTGTGATGTGTAATGATAATGACGTTTCAGTGAACTTTTTTTTTTTTTTCAGATACAGTGCTTTAACTTTTCTCAGTGATTTTAAGACAATTCACATAGACTGAAATTTAAATTTCAGATTGAATTGTAACGCTGGGGAGGGGGAATCTGTTACCCTGCCCCCGTGTCAGGGCAACAGTGTTTTTTTCCTTATTGAAATATTTATTAATATGTTAATTAATTAGGTAATTACGTGTATGAACATATATATGTGTTATTAGTGTAAATCAATTTATTATGCATTTTTAGGTTCATATTATTCCATGTATAAATACCATGTAGCTCTCTGTTTTTTGCTTCGTGTTTCGAACGTTCGAGGAAAAGGCGGGCAGTTTAGCTGTTAAAGATTAAAAATTTTGAAAGAAGGGCCGTTGGCAACAGACGCCAACCAAACGTATATAAACTCCCAGATCTCGAGGGGGAGGTCGGCTGTTGGAACTGAGACTTGGAAGGGAGAGGCTGTTTTTGCTTCGGTTAGCTAGGACCGGAGGACAGGTCTCCCGAAACGGATGCTGTAAGAGATTGGATTGCCGGGCAAGCTAGTGCCTTGGTGTCCAGTTTACAGGTAAAAAGGTAGTTGTACTGGATGTTATTTTGAAGTAATTACGGTGCGCCGGGCAGCCTAGTGCCTTGTCACCGTGGAGGTTGAGAAATGTACACGTCGGGCGGCCAAGCGCCTGTTAAGTCGTTTCTTGGAGTAACGCGAGTCTACCTTGTGACAAGCGTACTTCAGATGTAATTCATGAAATGTAAAGCATCCAGGTACAAACAATAGAGATTCCAACATCAAAAATTAGAGTTTTGGCCCGATAAATAATTAGAGAAATGAACGTTCGGATACGACATGTATATATTTCAAATTTTACGTTAATTAAACTATAGAAATTATCCAAAATTTCCGTTTTTAATTTCACACATGCTGGACAAGGTAATTTATCCCCTATAGCAATAAGGTTTCGCAAAGGTTATCCGTTGTCTCTTGTAGTTAATTATATAATTATGTTGACTTGTAGCTACCCACGTGCATTGTCGTACAAAGAAAGATACCCCTAGACAAATCTGAGCCGAGTACGAAGTGCATCGAACCTCGAGTGCGGAGGTAAAGTGTGGGGGACCAGACTAGTAACATATTTATTTGGGGGCTCAGAAGGATTGCCATGCTGATGGAGGGTACCGATATCTCAGAGGAAAACAAGCCGAAATTGATTGCCATACTGAGAAGGCATATTGATGTTTTTCAAGATAAACCGGGATTAGCAAAGGATTACGAGGTTCGTTTGGATGTGAATAACGAGAAGCCGGTCTATATTACGCCGTATAGACCGAAGGGAAATAAATCAGAAGCAGCGATTAAGATAATCAAGCAAGCACTTGGAAAGTTCTGCAAGGAACACTCGTCGTGGGCTGAAAACTTGGACGCGATAAGTTTTGCCATTAATAATGCAACGAATTCGATGACTGGATTGAAGCCGTCATTTTTGTTCTTTGGACGTGATTTGTACACACCGCATGACACTCGGAAAATGGAGCTTCAGAGGGAAGATGGAACCGGGGAGGACGTCACGGCGGAGAGACAGATGGATTACGTCATACAGTTAAAGGAAAGAATGGGCGCGGCTTTTGAATTTGCAAGAGAAAAAGAAGAAAAGACGAGGCAAAAGGCGTCAAAGGCCTACAATAAGGGCAGAAGAAGGGTTAATCTTTGTGTAGGAGATCGAGTACTGCTTCAAGAGCATAGAATTTCGTCTGCTTTTAACAAGCAAACTGCGTGCTTTTTCCCGAAATTCAAAGGGATCTACAGAATTCTGAATTTCACTACTCCAAATAATGTTGTTTTGGAAAAGGAAGGTGAAGGGAAGAGAGTTCTGGCTAACGTTGACCAGCTGAAGGTCATTCCGAGAAGAAATTTGAGAAGTGTGAGGGAAAGCACTCGTCCCTAAATTCTACCCTGAGAATCCATCTCAAGGGGAGGGGGTAGAAGGTATGTGAAAAATGATGGAAAAGAAGCCGAGTGACCGACTTCTTGTTTGCACAGTAGTAATTAAGTTCCTGATTTATTGTCGCTACACATTTGAGTTCTGGTAAATTTATTTCATGTGAATATAAGATTTGGACTGTTGGATTTTATGTTATGTCAACCTTTTGCCGATAAAGGGTGGTGACAATTGTGAACACGAGGACATGAGATTTTCATCGCTAAGAGAAAGCTGAAGGATGGCAGTTCGATGCCCGGAAAAGGAAGGGAAAGTTTCCTTAAAGTTGGAAAATGCGAAAGCCATTTTAAAGTCGGGTCGTGTGATCGAACGATAGAACTTTTGAAAGCATTTGAAGCTGAAAATCGGCAGGAGTCGAACCAAGTACCGCAGAAGTCCCAGACGCAAGGACTAGGGGACTAAGGAGCCGGAGGTTCTTCGGATGGACCGAGGAGAGGCTGAGTCGACCCAAGAGCGGGAGCCGGATATGTTCTTTGGAATGGAGGAGCTGAACCCGTCTGCACCTAGGAGCAGTCCTGATGACCAGATGACCGAGATGTCCAGGAGGTTACAGGATTCCGGAGGAAGAAACAGTGTGGAAATAGGATAGTTAGTGCAGTGAAATCGAGACTCTTCTTTTCAGAGAGACGGTTGTGATGTGTAATGATAATGACGTTTCAGTGAACTTTTTTTTTTTTTTCAGATACAGTGCTTTAACTTTTCTCAGTGATTTTAAGACAATTCACATAGACTGAAATTTAAATTTCAGATTGAATTGTAACGCTGGGGAGGGGGAATCTGTTACCCTGCCCCCGTGTCAGGGCAACAGTGTTTTTTTCCTTATTGAAATATTTATTAATATGTTAATTAATTAGGTAATTACGTGTATGAACATATATATGTGTTATTAGTGTAAATCAATTTATTATGCATTTTTAGGTTCATATTATTCCATGTATAAATACCATGTAGCTCTCTGTTTTTTGCTTCGTGTTTCGAACGTTCGAGGAAAAGGCGGGCAGTTTAGCTGTTAAAGATTAAAAATTTTGAAAGAAGGGCCGTTGGCAACAGACGCCAACCAAACGTATATAAACTCCCAGATCTCGAGGGGGAGGTCGGCTGTTGGAACTGAGACTTGGAAGGGAGAGGCTGTTTTTGCTTCGGTTAGCTAGGACCGGAGGACAGGTCTCCCGAAACGGATGCTGTAAGAGATTGGATTGCCGGGCAAGCTAGTGCCTTGGTGTCCAGTTTACAGGTAAAAAGGTAGTTGTACTGGATGTTATTTTGAAGTAATTACGGTGCGCCGGGCAGCCTAGTGCCTTGTCACCGTGGAGGTTGAGAAATGTACACGTCGGGCGGCCAAGCGCCTGTTAAGTCGTTTCTTGGAGTAACGCGAGTCTACCTTGTGACAAGCGTACTTCAGATGTAATTCATGAAATGTAAAGCATCCAGGTACAAACAATAGAGATTCCAACATCAAAAATTAGAGTTTTGGCCCGATAAATAATTAGAGAAATGAACGTTCGGATACGACATGTATATATTTCAAATTTTACGTTAATTAAACTATAGAAATTATCCAAAATTTCCGTTTTTAATTTCACACATGCTGGACAAGGTAATTTATCCCCTATAGCAATAAGGTTTCGCAAAGGTTATCCGTTGTCTCTTGTAGTTAATTATATAATTATGTTGACTTGTAGCTACCCACGTGCATTGTCGTACAAAGAAAGATACCCCTAGACAAATCTGAGCCGAGTACGAAGTGCATCGAACCTCGAGTGCGGAGGTAAAGTGTGGGGGACCAGACTAGTAACATATTTATTTGGGGGCTCAGAAGGATTGCCATGCTGATGGAGGGTACCGATATCTCAGAGGAAAACAAGCCGAAATTGATTGCCATACTGAGAAGGCATATTGATGTTTTTCAAGATAAACCGGGATTAGCAAAGGATTACGAGGTTCGTTTGGATGTGAATAACGAGAAGCCGGTCTATATTACGCCGTATAGACCGAAGGGAAATAAATCAGAAGCAGCGATTAAGATAATCAAGCAAGCACTTGGAAAGTTCTGCAAGGAACACTCGTCGTGGGCTGAAAACTTGGGCGCGATAAGTTTTGCCATTAATAATGCAACGAATTCGATGACTGGATTGAAGCCGTTATTTTTGTTCTTTGGACGTGATTTGTACACACCGCATGACACTCGGAAAATGGAGCTTCAGAGGGAAGATGGAACCGGGGAGGACGTCACGGCGGAGAGACAGATGGATTACGTCATACAGTTAAAGGAAAGAATGGGCGCGGCTTTTGAATTTGCAAGAGAAAAAGAAGAAAAGACGAGGCAAAAGGCGTCAAAGGCCTACAATAAGGGCAGAAGAAGGGTTAATCTTTGTGTAGGAGATCGAGTACTGCTTCAAGAGCATAGAATTTCGTCTGCTTTTAACAAGCAAACTGCGTGCTTTTTCCCGAAATTCAAAGGGATCTACAGAATTCTGAATTTCACTACTCCAAATAATGTTGTTTTGGAAAAGGAAGGTGAAGGGAAGAGAGTTCTGGCTAACGTTGACCAGCTGAAGGTCATTCCGAGAAGAAATTTGAGAAGTGTGAGGGAAAGCACTCGTCCCTAAATTCTACCCTGAGAATCCATCTCAAGGGGAGGGGGTAGAAGGTATGTGAAAAATGATGGAAAAGAAGCCGAGTGACCGACTTCTTGTTTGCACAGTAGTAATTAAGTTCCTGATTTATTGTCGCTACACATTTGAGTTCTGGTAAATTTATTTCATGTGAATATAAGATTTGGACTGTTGGATTTTATGTTATGTCAACCTTTTGCCGATAAAGGGTGGTGACAATTGTGAACACGAGGACATGAGATTTTCATCGCTAAGAGAAAGCTGAAGGATGGCAGTTCGATGCCCGGAAAAGGAAGGGAAAGTTTCCTTAAAGTTGGAAAATGCGAAAGCCATTTTAAAGTCGGGTCGTGTGATCGAACGATAGAACTTTTGAAAGCATTTGAAGCTGAAAATCGGCAGGAGTCGAACCAAGTACCGCAGAAGTCCCAGACGCAAGGACTAGGGGACTAAGGAGCCGGAGGTTCTTCGGATGGACCGAGGAGAGGCTGAGTCGACCCAAGAGCGGGAGCCGGATATGTTCTTTGGAATGGAGGAGCTGAACCCGTCTGCACCTAGGAGCAGTCCTGATGACCAGATGACCGAGATGTCCAGGAGGTTACAGGATTCCGGAGGAAGAAACAGTGTGGAAATAGGATAGTTAGTGCAGTGAAATCGAGACTCTTCTTTTCAGAGAGACGGTTGTGATGTGTAATGATAATGACGTTTCAGTGAACTTTTTTTTTTTTTTCAGATACAGTGCTTTAACTTTTCTCAGTGATTTTAAGACAATTCACATAGACTGAAATTTAAATTTCAGATTGAATTGTAACGCTGGGGAGGGGGAATCTGTTACCCTGCCCCCGTGTCAGGGCAACAGTGTTTTTTTCCTTATTGAAATATTTATTAATATGTTAATTAATTAGGTAATTACGTGTATGAACATATATATGTGTTATTAGTGTAAATCAATTTATTATGCATTTTTAGGTTCATATTATTCCATGTATAAATACCATGTAGCTCTCTGTTTTTTGCTTCGTGTTTCGAACGTTCGAGGAAAAGGCGGGCAGTTTAGCTGTTAAAGATTAAAAATTTTGAAAGAAGGGCCGTTGGCAACAGACGCCAACCAAACGTATATAAACTCCCAGATCTCGAGGGGGAGGTCGGCTGTTGGAACTGAGACTTGGAAGGGAGAGGCTGTTTTTGCTTCGGTTAGCTAGGACCGGAGGACAGGTCTCCCGAAACGGATGCTGTAAGAGATTGGATTGCCGGGCAAGCTAGTGCCTTGGTGTCCAGTTTACAGGTAAAAAGGTAGTTGTACTGGATGTTATTTTGAAGTAATTACGGTGCGCCGGGCAGCCTAGTGCCTTGTCACCGTGGAGGTTGAGAAATGTACACGTCGGGCGGCCAAGCGCCTGTTAAGTCGTTTCTTGGAGTAACGCGAGTCTACCTTGTGACAAGCGTACTTCAGATGTAATTCATGAAATGTAAAGCATCCAGGTACAAACAATAGAGATTCCAACATCAAAAATTAGAGTTTTGGCCCGATAAATAATTAGAGAAATGAACGTTCGGATACGACATGTATATATTTCAAATTTTACGTTAATTAAACTATAGAAATTATCCAAAATTTCCGTTTTTAATTTCACACATGCTGGACAAGGTAATTTATCCCCTATAGCAATAAGGTTTCGCAAAGGTTATCCGTTGTCTCTTGTAGTTAATTATATAATTATGTTGACTTGTAGCTACCCACGTGCATTGTCGTACAAAGAAAGATACCCCTAGACAAATCTGAGCCGAGTACGAAGTGCATCGAACCTCGAGTGCGGAGGTAAAGTGTGGGGGACCAGACTAGTAACATATTTATTTGGGGGCTCAGAAGGATTGCCATGCTGATGGAGGGTACCGATATCTCAGAGGAAAACAAGCCGAAATTGATTGCCATACTGAGAAGGCATATTGATGTTTTTCAAGATAAACCGGGATTAGCAAAGGATTACGAGGTTCGTTTGGATGTGAATAACGAGAAGCCGGTCTATATTACGCCGTATAGACCGAAGGGAAATAAATCAGAAGCAGCGATTAAGATAATCAAGCAAGCACTTGGAAAGTTCTGCAAGGAACACTCGTCGTGGGCTGAAAACTTGGACGCGATAAGTTTTGCCATTAATAATGCAACGAATTCGATGACTGGATTGAAGCCGTCATTTTTGTTCTTTGGACGTGATTTGTACACACCGCATGACACTCGGAAAATGGAGCTTCAGAGGGAAGATGGAACCGGGGAGGACGTCACGGCGGAGAGACAGATGGATTACGTCATACAGTTAAAGGAAAGAATGGGCGCGGCTTTTGAATTTGCAAGAGAAAAAGAAGAAAAGACGAGGCAAAAGGCGTCAAAGGCCTACAATAAGGGCAGAAGAAGGGTTAATCTTTGTGTAGGAGATCGAGTACTGCTTCAAGAGCATAGAATTTCGTCTGCTTTTAACAAGCAAACTGCGTGCTTTTTCCCGAAATTCAAAGGGATCTACAGAATTCTGAATTTCACTACTCCAAATAATGTTGTTTTGGAAAAGGAAGGTGAAGGGAAGAGAGTTCTGGCTAACGTTGACCAGCTGAAGATCATTCCGAGAAGAAATTTGAGAAGTGTGAGGGAAAGCACTCGTCCCTAAATTCTACCCTGAGAATCCATCTCAAGGGGAGGGGGTAGAAGGTATGTGAAAAATGATGGAAAAGAAGCCGAGTGACCGACTTCTTGTTTGCACAGTAGTAATTAAGTTCCTGATTTATTGTCGCTACACATTTGAGTTCTGGTAAATTTATTTCATGTGAATATAAGATTTGGACTGTTGGATTTTATGTTATGTCAACCTTTTGCCGATAAAGGGTGGTGACAATTGTGAACACGAGGACATGAGATTTTCATCGCTAAGAGAAAGCTGAAGGATGGCAGTTCGATGCCCGGAAAAGGAAGGGAAAGTTTCCTTAAAGTTGGAAAATGCGAAAGCCATTTTAAAGTCGGGTCGTGTGATCGAACGATAGAACTTTTGAAAGCATTTGAAGCTGAAAATCGGCAGGAGTCGAACCAAGTACCGCAGAAGTCCCAGACGCAAGGACTAGGGGACTAAGGAGCCGGAGGTTCTTCGGATGGACCGAGGAGAGGCTGAGTCGACCCAAGAGCGGGAGCCGGATATGTTCTTTGGAATGGAGGAGCTGAACCCGTCTGCACCTAGGAGCAGTCCTGATGACCAGATGACCGAGATGTCCAGGAGGTTACAGGATTCCGGAGGAAGAAACAGTGTGGAAATAGGATAGTTAGTGCAGTGAAATCGAGACTCTTCTTTTCAGAGAGACGGTTGTGATGTGTAATGAAAATGACGTTTCAGTGAACTTTTTTTTTTTCAGATACAGTGCTTTAACTTTTCTCAGTGATTTTAAGACAATTCACATAGACTGAAATTTAAATTTCAGATTGAATTGTAACGCTGGGGAGGGGGAATCTGTTACCCTGCCCCCGTGTCAGGGCAAGAGTGTTTTTTTCCTTATTGAAATATTTATTAATATGTTAATTAATTAGGTAATTACGTGTATAAACATATATATGTGTTATTAGTGTAAATCAATTTATTATGCATTTTTAGGTTCATATTATTCCATGTATAAATACCATGTAGCTCTCTGTTTTTTGCTTCGTGTTTCGAACGTTCGAGGAAAAGGCGGGCAGTTTAGCTGTTAAAGATTAAAAATTTTGAAAGAAGGGCCGTTGGCAACAGACGCCAACCAAACGTATATAAACTCCCAGATCTCGAGGGGGAGGTCGGCTGTTGGAACTGAGACTTGGAAGGGAGAGGCTGTTTTTGCTTCGGTTAGCTAGGACCGGAGGACAGGTCTCCCGAAACGGATGCTGTAAGAGATTGGATTGCCGGGCAAGCTAGTGCCTTGGTGTCCAGTTTACAGGTAAAAAGGTAGTTGTACTGGATGTTATTTTGAAGTAATTACGGTGCGCCGGGCAGCCTAGTGCCTTGTCACCGTGGAGGTTGAGAAATGTACACGTCGGGCGGCCAAGCGCCTGTTAAGTCGTTTCTTGGAGTAACGCGAGTCTACCTTGTGACAAGCGTACTTCAGATGTAATTCATGAAATGTAAAGCATCCAGGTACAAACAATAGAGATTCCAACATCAAAAATTAGAGTTTTGGCCCGATAAATAATTAGAGAAATGAACGTTCGGATACGACATGTATATATTTCAAATTTTACGTTAATTAAACTATAGAAATTATCCAAAATTTCCGTTTTTAATTTCACACATGCTGGACAAGGTAATTTATCCCCTATAGCAATAAGGTTTCGCAAAGGTTATCCGTTGTCTCTTGTAGTTAATTATATAATTATGTTGACTTGTAGCTACCCACGTGCATTGTCGTACAAAGAAAGATACCCCTAGACAAATCTGAGCCGAGTACGAAGTGCATCGAACCTCGAGTGCGGAGGTAAAGTGTGGGGGACCAGACTAGTAACAGTATCATCACAGACGTCCGGGGGAGGCCAAGGGGGCACAGCCTAGCTGGAAAATGGAAAAGTTATATATGTCGCACATATAATTTCATTTCTGTCAGTAATTTATGTTTATAAATGGCGGCCATTAGGGGTGTAGTTGCTCCCCGCTTTTTGCTATTTCCCCCTCCCCCCGCACTATGCTAAACCTTTTCTACCATTTTTGGCACCTTCCTCCCCCAGTTTTGAAAGGTTGCATTCGTGTTTCATGTTTTCTCAGCACCACTACATGGTTAATCCTGGCGGCGCCGCTGGTCCTGGCGAATTTGCTCCAAAGCCCATTCACAAAACTGCATTCTCCTATGGGAAATCACGAGCTACAGCACGGGCAACCCCCCCCCCCCCTCAGCTTGATCTGGGTTCGTTCGGCCTTGGTCAATGACATGGTTCAGCACCTGCAAATGATACGTAATTATTACTTTCATATGCCCGTAACTTCCTTATCATTAAAGTTTCCGTAAATATGACTTCATCACTGAATTCCTGGTGACATTCTAGCCCAAAATGATACCCACAGATGCCCGCCTTCCCATTTAAAGAAATGAAGTTGGGTCCAAGATGGCGGACGTTGTCATGACATGCACCAAAAAGTTCCCCCTAGGCCTAACATATTACTACTATGACCAATTGCTGCAATCTACACTCCCTTTCATTTTATAAAGAGTGGTCAGGAACTTTTGACTCACCCTGTACTTGCTTTTTTAAAGACTCGCTAATATGAAATTATACATTTGTCTTTTATAATGAATAAGTGAAAGTAGTTATGTATAAGCAAGTTATTTGATAATGTATTTGAAGATAATTTAAATAAAATGTTTATTTATGCATTTAAAATGTATGCTGGACCTAAACAGCCAAACGTAAAGCTGTAGGTCCAATAAAATTTATTGATGATGTACCTCATTCCCTCTGATTTGGGGATGGGATGGGATGGGGAAAGCCTTGTGAAAGTCCAGTAGGGGAAAGAATAATCTCATTTCATCTCGCTTTTTTAACGTATTGATGGGTACGAAACATGGGCGTACGCCGTACTTAGAGTGTACCCACCGAAAAGAACCATTAGTGTAATTTTAGGAGTAATTATTTATAGTCCAACACCCAAATATAAAAGTGGAACTCCTGTTTACTTACTAAGTAAAAGTTGAATTTAAACAAAATTCACACTTCTTCTTAAACACACACACACTTGCAAATCATAGGCATAGCTATATTCTTACAAATATTGATAGCGTAAACACTGTTTGTGTAACATTAGAATGAATTCCTGCAATCTTCCAAAAATACCCTATGTGATAATGTGTCGTGTGTGACGTGACACAGGCGGATGTAGATTTCCTTTGCTGGGAGATTAAGCACAGAATACTGCGAGCATATGAGATGTAACATTGGAAATATAATGTGCAGATTTTTCTAGATATTTAAAATCAGTCTCAAATATATTTCATATTCACATCAAGACAATTTCAAGGATCTGTTTTACGTCTAATTTGTTTGGACCTTCAAAGTGAAATCCGACCAGGAGGAGCTGTCCTGTTAGCGGACAGTTCATGGAGGGGACACAACTTGATTGACATGTTATGTAGTGTACTAATCAGTTAAACAATCTAAACCTCCCGCCCCCCACGCGCTGCTGGCAGGCAGCAACCAGTTCATGGAGCGGACACATGACCATCGACCTCCCCCGCCCCGCTGGAAATTGTATTACTAAAGGGTGGATGGGTTTGTATTTACGTCCACTTTGTGCCAAAAGAAACTTGTACATATCCTTACAGTGAAGTGCGAAAAGGTCTATGCTTAGTGCCAGCCGGGACTGCGTGCCTTCTTCACATTCGGGCACCTCATTATTCTGAAGGTGAGCCTGTCGTAGTGCCTCGCACCAGCAATGTAACAGGGGATCCAAAGACCAACGGATGCGATAGACCCGCACAGATAACCGTACTCGGCCTTCAAATTGAATGCCTAGTCCCATCAGCAGCATTAATCTGGTTCGTCAAACACGTACACTTTGTGCTACGTCAGATTTTTTTTTTTTACATGCTATCAATCCAGTTCTAGAATGTAGGACATTGTCTTTAGAAATGTAGGCACATCACCATCTTCTTCATATTTTCTCGGGTTTCTTGCAACCGTTCGTCCAACTTTACATATTTTCTCTTTCTCTACACTCCCTCCAAGTTGAGCTCCATTCTAATAATTTTCTAATTTGATTCCTCGGCTTCCAGCTTCAAAAAAATTATAATAAGCTTGTTTATTCTGATTTGTGGTGTACCGATGCTTTTTTTTTTTCTTCCCATCTCTCGAGCGAGTTGTTGGTCCTGTGGCGCCTCTGGTAACATCTCTACATATCTACCGGCACAAATTGGTTTTCGAGCTACTGCTCCACGAAGTAATTGAAAAATTTCGTTAATTTTTCGTCTGCTGGAGCCTGTCCGTAGACATGAAGCCACCCTTCCTCCATGAACTGTTGCTGCCTGCCAGCAGCGCGTGGGGGCGGGCGGTTTAGATTTTCTAACTGATTAGTTCACTACATAACATGTCAATCAAGTTGTGTCCGCTCCATGCCCTGTTCGCTCCATGAACTGTCCGCTAACAGGAGGACACGCACCAGGAAACTTTCGATTGTAAGGCGATTGTAGATTTTTGTGAAATAGAAGTAGTTCTACATTATGCATTGTGCGAATAAAGCTTTTTTTAGGGGGGGATGCCAACTTAGTGATTTCATTTCGGGAGATAGGCATTTTTGGGGTACGCAAAATTGTATATGTTACCAGTCTAGTGGCGGCGAAGGGGGGGTAGTTGCGCCCTCCCCCCCACTTTTTGCCACTTTTGCTCCAGAACTATGCTAAACCGTACGTATCAAGGAAAAGTAAACTGTTCTTGCACCCCCAGTTTTAACACCTTGCCAATCCAGTTCTTGAACCCAATTGCCGCTACTGTACCAATCAGTAAACTAAACTGTTGCTTGGCGGTTCTAAGTAGCTTAGAACGTTGGTACTAACCTAAGTTATTAAATATTATGATAACATTTCAACGTAATTTACACAAAGAGAGCTATTGAATTAGTAACATCAAATTTATATTGCAAAGTTCAAACTTAAAGTCCATTTAACCTATACCTCCAAGATTCTTGTAAACATTTTAATGCGTTTAAAGCACTGTGCCATGAAAACTTAAGTGGAAAACAGTCAGCTGTTATCCCGGCTCGGCAAGGGTCCCATCCTCCCCCAAGACCCATGACGCACTCCCCCCCCCAAAAAAAGGTAGAACATTCAAATTATTTTGGTCAGACAAAATTTGCGGAACAATATAATACCAGAGGTGCAACCACGAATTTTGTCTACGGTGGGAGAGCAATTTCCAGGATTATAAACGTACCAATAATAATAATAATAATAACAACATTAATAATGGCTTTACTATTATTATACTACTCCTAGTAGTAGTAGTAGCACCAAAGAAGTTATTTTCCTCATAAATTACGCAAAAACTGGGTAAAAGTCTGTGCTAAAGATAAACAAACTATTTGAAATGTTTTTCAACACCGTCAATTTCACATTAGCTAATAATGCAAAACAAGCACACAAACTGTATTTTTGAATGGCAGAAAATGAATGATACTCGTAAATGCATTCCCAAGATACATGTGTAACTTTCATGTACAACATATGTTTTACACATATGCAACATGGAGCGACATAAAATAAGAAGATATATATGCAACAAGCTAACACTAAATTGTGTACGTATTCAAAGCTTCTTCAATACAAATGTACAACATATATTATTTTAAATACATTACATTACAGAAAACAAGTAGGCTATATTGCAAGCGAACCGAGCAAGAAAATTTTTAGATCGAATTTTTCCAATTGAAAAGAACACTGATTTAATAGGGCGCAAATAATTTGACTGGACGCCATGGCATTCTCTCTTTTACAACTTTTTTTAATTTTGATCACTCGGCATCCATGGCCCCCAGCTACATCTCTGAACTTGACGAAAATGAGAAAAGCAGATATTGCGAGCGAAGCGATCAAGAAAATTTTACAAATGTATTTTTATTTGCATAAAATTTGAAATCGAAGGGGTAATTGCTCTTTTATGCCCCCCCCCCTCCTTGCGGGTGCCCTTGGCCTTCAGTGTTTGCCTCCTTGTCCCTAGAATTCACTTCCGTCGAAGGTTGGGGGGTAATGCTCCTCTGCCCCCCCTGTGGTTGCGGCACTGTATAATAGACATATTTATTTAGGCAATATATGTTTACATTAGATACTTTAGGCTCACTTTCATGTTTGCTAACATAAAACGAACCAAACTGCTCAGGTTCACTGTCATTGTTAGTGTCAAGCTTATTCTGCACAGTTGGCTGCTCTACTAACCTTGTATTAATGCGAATACCACACCCCCTCCATCCAAACCGATTCTAAAGACATAAGAGGTGGTGTTTCATTTCAACCCTATCGCCGCGATCACCTACAGGTGGATAGAAAAACTATATATAATAACTAAAACTAAAAATCAATAACAAGTCAATCAAACGAAACGTCCCCCCATGTTTGTGTGAAGATATATAGAATTGGTATAACATTTTGTCCCCCCCCCCGAAAAAAAAATTCCCATGACGCAGGCGCGTCATGAAACCCCCCTGTGGGCACCCCTGCGGCTCGGTAAGGTTGGTCAGTTGTAATGTAGTTGTAGTTTGTTGACTGGATCATTAGTGGACACGAATGTAATGTAGGGCTAGGAATTTTATGACCTAAAAATCACCAAAATATGTAAAATAAAATATGCTCTTATGACCTAGAATTTTACAAAATATGCATTATAATTTGAAAAATATGCCCTTATAACTGAACTGTTTTCAAACATCAATATCTAACATATGCTGAAATATTTTCACATACGTGCTATTTGTAGTTCACTTTATGGGCCCTGTGTTGGAGTGCACAATGAATACTTTCTGTAAATTTTCAATTAAAAATGAAAAGAATTTGCTCCAGTACAAAAAAAAGTCGAGTAAACATGGGAGTAAGAACGAATCCACTTCGAAAATGACTGTATATTTTTAAAAAAAACAAAAATATGCTGAATATGATCGAAAATCCATCAAAATATGCTCTATCACAATTATAACACCATTAAGCCTTGTTTCCATGATATAAAAATGCAATATGCTGACCAAGGCAGTAATTTAATTTTATTATAAAACATAAACTAAACGTAACGTTTCAAGACTTACCACGTACTAAAAAAAATCAAAATATATTTGTTTTGCATTTGCTATGTAATTTATGGTTATTTATTTCTGCCTAACTTATTGGAAGCCAAAAAATTTGGATCATACATCTTTAAGGACAGTTCAAAACATTTATCCACATTACTACTTATGATAACATGCATAAAATAATATTATTTTGCCAAGCATATTTTTTTGGGAAGGGCATCCCCCCCCCCCCTGTTAATTCGCACACTGACTTCATGTATCTATCAATGATTACTACGGAAATAAAGAGAGAAGTTTGAGAATTCATGGCTGCAGGAGAAACTGTCAAAACATCAGAAATATTTGTCCTAGAATACTCTCGCTTTTAACATCGACGATTTTCAATCATGGGCGTCCGGAAGGGGGGGGGCAAGGGGGGCCGTGCCCCCCCTGGAAAATGAAAGTCTACCAAAAAATTATGTATTTCACACATATAATTTCATTTTAGCCAGAATAATATGTGTTAATTATTGCATGAACACCATTAACTCAAATTTAAGCAATGTTTTTTAGGGAACAACACTATTTTGGGGGAAAATGTGCCTTGTTTGCCCCCCTGGAAAAAAAATACCTTCCTTGCCCCTCCCTGGAAAAAATCCTGCGGACGTCCATGTTTTCAATCAGTTAAACGGGTAACTTCATTGTCTTGTAATCAGCAAATTCCAGATTCAATTTCTCGCGTCGACTTATTTAAAGGTCTAGTAAATCTAGTCCAAATTTATATAGTTCTGCTAGACTTTAATTTTTTATGTAAATTGATTGCTTCAGAATTTGTTTGTTTGTTGTAATATAATGTTATATATTATAATGATTATAATACTTACTCATCCCTTTTGGGAGGGGCACGTGACCCTGTACTCCTCGCACTCAATCCGCTAATGTGTCATGGGAATATTAGGATTAAGTTTCGCAAACAGGAAACTGGCTGTTCAACATGTCACACTACTGCGCCCAGTATCCTAGGTTCAAATACCTATTAAGAAATAGGCTTATATATGCACGTATCGAGAAATATATTTCGGCGGGTCCGAACCAATTGTTTCAAAATAATAATAATAATAATAATGTATAAAATAAAATAATTATAGTCAAAGAGAAAAGGAACTGAATATTTCTTGAATATCAAAAACGGATGTTAGATCCAGTTGAAGAAAAATTAAGTTCCTAGTAATATGTTATGCATATTATTGTAAGTAGTAATACATTGTCCATAAATCTTCTTTGGTACTGTCATTCAAAGTCGTATGAACGCGACGCTGCACAAAGTCGCCCTTGCAGTAACAGTACGCATAATGCAGTTTCATTTGTTGCCACTAGATGTCAGACCTATTGAAGCGTACCTTTTGCGCAATACTATATTGTCAGATTATAAAAATTTTTAGATATGCAATAAATGTTGCAGTATTTATTTTTGTAAAAATTATCGTTCTCATACACGTGAGTCTATGTTTATTTGCATGAAGAGGGATGCAACGTTAGGACGCCTTAGTGGAAGTTCCCACAGGTATTTTGAAATAATTTTTCAGTTAGGGTGAGATTTTAATTTTTCATCTCTGAAGAATCGGTTTGTAAAATTGTAATATATCCTCTTTTTGGAAAAAGTTTGTCTATTGAGTCAGGTTATATTTGATTCTGGGACAACTTTTGTTACGTAATCGACCGACGCGCAGTTTATTGATTCTGCAAAGGTGCGAGAAATTTGGTATTTTCTGTATCGTCTACATCCGTACCCAATGGCGCAGGAATGGATTTTGCCTTGGAGGTACAATGTTCAACTAGAACAGTGGCGGAGTGTAAGCCTATCATGAAGAAGGTTATTTCCCGTTCTGCTTATTTTTGGGCTGACATGGTTAGTGATTTATCCACAGACATCGACCCCCCCCCCCCCCACAATTTTTCAGAACATTTCCCTGGAATTTTTCACCAAATTAAAAATTCTGGATAAATCCCTGGGATTGGTGTTTCCTTTGCTAGGCTGTGTATCTCCTACATTTCAACTGATAATTAAGTCAGTCTTATTCCTATCACAATGACTAACGTAACGATAAAAAATATGCAAAGTTAGATAAAATGAATAATAACAAAAATATAGAAACGGAAACAGAAAAGTGCAGAATACTTTTTACAACCGCATAACCAAGTATCAGCTTCGTACCCTGAATCACAAAATCGGCGCACTTTATTTTTCGTTTCTGTTACTATGCCTGCTAGAGAAGGAAGGGGTGGGCCTACCTACATCCACAAGTTTCTTCTTGGCAGCAAAATCCTTGCTGGATAACAGCGTCTGCACCAAGTTCTCGACCCCACCGCACAATCACACTCGTTTTATTACATAATGCACTTCACTATCACACAACAGCACAGGGCCGACAGTCCACTTTGAATAGATGGAATTCGCAAAAGCAATATCTCGACAACAAGAACGGGGAAACAAAAAGAAACCAGATCCAAAATTGGTCACTGCTCAAAGCAGTGATCTTTCGGACTGTGAGGGGAATATCCCTTTCGGATATAAAAAAATCCCTCTCTTGCCTTAAAATTCCCTATATTTAGTAAAAAAAAAATACAATATTAATTATAAAAGAAATGCTCACTAATTGTAGGGACATATCCAGAAATGTCTATCAAAGGACATGTAAGTGCTTTCTTAGGATACTGTAAAAGCAAATCTAGCACCTAAAAGATCATAAACAGGCTTTTCGAACGCTGTTCGAAGAGTGTTTGAATCACGGACTACGTAATTAATAGTATTTGGTTCACATTTGACATGAGATTTGTAAAATTGGTTCAATCTTCAGCTTTCATTAACATTTATTTATTTATTTATATTTGCACTTTTTAGCTCAGTTATTACCAGCTGAGTTCATACATAAACGGAAAACAGAGATCTTAATATTTCTGATGTTTATGCTCTCCTATAAGCTAAAAACAGAAACAAGAATGTAGCACATCAATAGGTTTCTCCTTTTTCCCCTTCCTATTAGATTTTTGCTTCAGAATTCCCTTTTCCTGGAAAAAAAACAACCTCCTTGAATCACCGCCGGCTCAAATTTCCTTTGCAGTCAACCATTCATACCCGACAACGCTGGAGCCCCTCCTTTTGCAGGTCCTGTGTCTCGCTGGCGCGTATTCAGTGAAGTCAACCCAAGCATAATGGTGCTAAATTTCGCACAAGTTTAAAAAGTCGTTTGTAAGTTGGGGATATAAATAAAACAAGAGGGCCACTTTTCGTTGTGGTTGAATTTTCTCAAACTTTTCACGTATAACGTCGAACCCATGCCGTTGGTTGAACCATTCGAATTTATATTTATATTTTTGTTATAAATTAATATTAATAATATGAAAATCACAGAACAATTTAGTAGTATGTAGCATAATTTCGGGGTTTATACGACACCATGGATTGTCACGGTATCTAGTGACATGTGAAACGCAGTTCGATATAAATTATTTTTTGTTTATTGATTCATTTTATGTTCAAATATAAAAGTGTGAGGTTTGATTTTATTTTGTGGATAAATTTGTATCCGAGCCAGACGTCGGGAGTTGGGAGACGGGTTTTTCCTGAGTGACAGCCGAACTGTCGTTGCTTAGAAGCATGACATATTTGCACCAACACGGAGAAAAGGAAGGATTATTTTCGTCGGACAGGGCTAGAAGTCATAGCGGGTGGGCGAACCCATTTTTCACGGATGACCAGGAAAATCAGCTGGAGCCCAAGCCTGCAAGGATCGAGGACGCGCGGGTGACCGCGTTTCAAGACAATGGAGAGAGGTCATTTCCATCACCTTAGAAACCGAAGCCAAGCCACTTTAGCGTGCTTTTCAACGGACGAATTTGAATCTCTTATAAGAACAAGCGTACTAGGATTCCAGACACAGTTTTGACCCGGATTTCATAGAGAGAACATCTCCGCGCTACACTTTCGCGTGATTATTGTTTTGTGTCCGTGGATTTCGTTTCCTTACGTACCGTGAGCGAATTGCAGATAGAGAGTTACCAGTGTGCGCCTTATTTTGGTGAAGTATTACGCGGTGATTTGTTTTTGCCAAGCGTGGACTACATAATAATGGAGGGCTAAAGGAGATAGAGAAGGGAGGCCGTCGCCTCCCCGGCACCCGCAACGATGCGCCGCTACCATCCAGTGAAGTCACCCAGCCAGCGCCAAAAAACGACACCAAAGCCGAACACTGCCCAAAGCCCGAAGGACGTTTCCAGATCGACGTTCCAACCGAAGCCCGTTACCAGAGAGAGAGAAGGACGACTCCAGATGGACGTCCAATCGAAGCCCGTTACCAGAGAGAGATGATTCCAGATCGACGTCCAATTGATGCCCGACACTAGAGAGATTCCGGACCGGCGCGTGACCACGTACACCCGACGCTAGTGACAAGAGGATCGCCCGAAGTGCTAAGGAGGTGCAAGTACACCATATCGTCGCAATTATTCCTCGTCGCGATCGACCTCGGAGAACAATTTCGCCACAAAGGAACCGTGTGCAAGTCCCGCGTCCAGGAGAGACGAATGACCACGCAATGTAGCAGAGTCCGGTAGAGTATACTTCAAAGGGTCTATGTCCATGTAAGCGTGCATTGTTAGTATCAACACCGTACTGTTAACGCCGAAGTCTCACTTATTTGCAAAGTGACTCAGGAACCCCAAACCTAACTCCCGTGTCTGATAATTTTTTGATATTGTTATAAAAAAGGGTTATTTCATGTTCTGAAGTTCTAATTTAATTGTCTGCATTCAGGGTCAGAAGCTCCATTTCATTACTTTAATATTTAGTGTAAATTGTCAAAGTGTGCTCCATTTCTTGTGTAACCGACCGCCCCGTCGCGCCATTTAATTTGTGGAAAAAATCCTGCGGACGTCCATGTTTTCAATCAGTTAAACGGGTAACTTCATTGTCTTGTAATCAGCAAATTCCAGATTCAATTTCTCGCGTCGACTTATTTAAAGGTCTAGTAAATCTAGTCCAAATTTATATAGTTCTGCTAGACTTTAATTTTTTATGTAAATTGATTGCTTCAGAATTTGTTTGTTTGTTGTAATATAATGTTATATATTATAATGATTATAATACTTACTCATCCCTTTTGGGAGGGGCACGTGACCCTGTACTCCTCGCACTCAATCCGCTAATGTGTCATGGGAATATTAGGATTAAGTTTCGCAAACAGGAAACTGGCTGTTCAACATGTCACACTACTGCGCCCAGTATCCTAGGTTCAAATACCTATTAAGAAATAGGCTTATATATGCACGTATCGAGAAATATATTTCGGCGGGTCCGAACCAATTGTTTCAAAATAATAATAATAATAATGCATAAAATAAAATAATTATAGTCAAAGAGAAAAGGAACTGAATATTTCTTGAATATCAAAAACGGATGTTAGATCCAGTTGAAGAAAAATTAAGTTCCTAGTAATATGTTATGCCTATTATTGTAAGTAGTAATACATTGTGCATAAATCTTCTTTGGTACTATCATTCAAAATCGTATGAGCCTTGCCTGCCAATAAGTTCGGCGGAAATAAATAAGCATCGATCTAACAACAAGTATATTTTCATTATTAAATTTTAGTTAATTTATTACTTCATTATTTAATACTGAACTTAGTAAGTCTTTCGGGGGGTCGGACCCCTTGGAACCCCCCAAAATACGTCCTTGCATTTAAGACATAGGCATGTATGATAAACTTGCACCAATTAAGCCATACACAGCAACAAGAAGAATATAGAGAACGATTGATTGACTTATTTATTTATTTGGTGTTTTAAGTCCACTTTATGCACAGTAAGGCTAATCGGGACTGGACCTACAACTTAAAGTGGGATCCGAACCACTATGCCCCTCCACCGGGCATCGAACCCGGTATCCCTTGATTACACATAGAATTGAATTGAATTGAATTATTGTTTTAAGATCACTTTTTTGCACAGTAAGGCTAATCGGGACTGGACCTACAGTTGAAAGTGGGATCCGAACCACTGTACAATGTGTCTCCACCGGGAATCGAACCCGGGATACCTTGGATTACACATAGAGAACGAGAATGTATATATTTCTTTTTTTAAGTTCACCTATTTCTTCTTGATTTATTTGTTGTATTTAAAAAATTGTTTACTCACATTATAACAGGCCCGTAGCTAGAACTAATCTCCAGGGGGGGCTCACGGGTTATCAGGGGAGGCTTTGTTAACCCAGTCCATTTTTCAAAAGTTTAGCAGTATTAATCGAAGGTAAATTATGTGTGTCGGGGGTCATTAATTTAATGTACAATATAAAATTTAGAAATATCATACAAATACTACAGGTTTTTTTCTGTATCTTCTAAAACATCTCTTGAAGTGCTAATGACTGCTACTGGCACTATCTCTTAATACACACACTATACTATTTTTGATGATACAGATATTTATATCATAAATGTTAAAATGTACAATATTCACTTCAATCATAGTGCCTACCGTACGTTCCACCCCCGGCCGAAGCAATAAAACTCCCCTTCATTCCCAAAACTTGGGATCAGTTGACATTTGACGCAGATGCGGCAGGAATGTGGATGATGACATCAAAGTCACAGATTTCTGTCAAACGAGAGGCTGCAACGGGGCAGGGAAGATACAGATAAAGAAGGCTCCCTATGAAAGAACTTTCTAAAGTCTAGAGAATATTCTAAATACTTGCCGGTGCTTAGACTTCTGCTCATAAACAAGATGAACGAACGAAGTTGTGAACAAAATAATATAATCTGTCTACATTTTCACTCTTCATCTTAAACAAATCGTAACGAACTGTTGCTCGTTGGGACCTTGCTAGAATCCTAACCATTATGCTTGGGTGATGTAGCTTCGTCATTCTTTCATCCTCACTGGTGAGCACTCGCCCTTAGGCAGATAACTTGATGGTAATAGGCGAGAGGTTACTTTCACACTTGAAATGGCACAACACTAAGAACTTGGGTTTTATGTCTTCCAGTTTAGATCAACATGGTTAGAGAAGGATATTACCTGTCTATTCGATGCTGAAGAAATCCTCGGAGAAGACTCCTAGAAATGCTCTATCCTGACCCGCTCAAGCTCCCCTATCTTTCTCCTTCCTCGTACCAATGCAAAAGACCCCAAGTCGCCCGTTACACTCTAACTTATCCTTTCTTCCACCATCTGGTTATTGCTCTCCGATACCCGTTGATCAGCAAATTCCTTTCAATCAACCAAGAAGATAGATTTGATACTGACTTAGCATTCTTTGAATGCTTCAGAGAGTAACGGCCGACGAAGGAGGTTATTGCTTTTGGCTTGCTACTTTTCACAAATCAGGGGAACCTGTTACGAAATTAGAATACAAAATAGTTTTACCTAATGTATATGGGGGCTGGCGAAGCTGCCAGTCCCCCTGCCCCTGCCTGTCTGTATAATATTGTTAGTCGCCCTGGCAGCAACAGTACGCACAATGCAGTTTCCTTTGTTGCCACTAGATGTCAGTCCTATTGAAGCCTACCGTTTGCGCAATACTATATTGTCAGATTATGAAATTTATTAGATATGCAATAAATGTTGTAATATTTATTTTATTAAAATTTCGGTAACCACCAAACGTCTCTAATTCCCTTATTTTCGTATTTCTCGCATTGATACTTACATATTCGGCATTCGTAAGGATTCTTCTATTTCGCGTTTCGTTTTTTGCAGGCAAATAATCTCAATTTTCGAAGTATCGAGTATTTTTATTTTGTTCGCTTTTGCTTGCGTTACACGCGATATGGCGGAGAAATCTTGACTAGCGTAGTCCATGATCAGTGGTTATGCAGTGTTGCACCCTTCTTCATAGAAAAATACCTACTTTCGTGTTACTGATTTTGTATTTTTTCCAGGTTCGAAAACTCCACGAACCATGCACGGATAGACCCACGAACCATTCGTAAATAGCCCCACGAACCATGCACGGCAAGGTTAGGTTAGGTTCTGTTAGGTTAGGAAACATAGTTAAATTTGTTTTTCAAAATTAGAATTTTTTTTCGGGTTCGAAAACCCCACGAACCATTCATAAATAGCCCCACAAACCATTCACGGATAGCCCCACGAACCATTCATAAATAGCCCCACGAACCATTCACGGATAGCCCCACGAACCATTCACGGATAGCCCCACGAACCATTCATAAATAGCCCCACGAACCATTCACGGATAGCCCCACAAACCATTCATAAATAGCCCCACGAACCATGCACGGCAAGGTTAGGTTAGGTTCTGTTAGGTTAGGCAAACATAGTTAAATTTGTTTTTCAAAATTAGAAATTTTTTTTCGGGTTCGAAAACCCTACGAACCATGCACGGATAGCCCCACGAACCATTCATAAATAGCCCCACGAACCATTCATAAATAGCCCCATGAACCATTCACGGATAGCCCCACGAACCATTCATAAATAGCCCCATGAACCATTCACGGATAGCCCCACGAACCATTCACGGATAGCCTCACGAACCATTCACAAATAGCCCCACGAACCATTCATATATAGCCCCACGAACCATTCATAAATAGCCCCACGAACCATTGACGGATAGCCCCACAAACCATTCATAAATAGCCCCACGAACCATTCACGGATAGCCCCACGAACCATTCATAAATAGCCCCACGAACCATTCATAAATAGCCCCAAGAACCATTCACGGATAGCCCCACGAACCATTCATAAATAGCCCCACGAACCATTCACGGATAGCCCCATGAACCATTCATAAATAGCCCCACGAACCATTTACGGATAGCCCCACGAACCATTCATAAATAGCCCCACGAACCATTCATAAATAGCCTTAGCGATACTGGGCGAAAGGGGGGGTTATAACCCCCATCAACCTCACATTGAGCACGCCACTGATCCTGTACACGTCATGTTGTCGCAAGTTCGTAATCAGAAATGATGAACAGTAACTCACGTTTATTTACGTTCTAGAACTGTTAGACAGTTACAAAACCGCGTATTTGGAAACACTGACCGGTTGTTAAGTCATGAAACGCTCGCAAATATTTGGTTCACGTAGTAGACGGACATCAAGGGAACAGCTTTCGTGCATCGGAGTGACATTAATGTCGAAAATTACATGATTTACCGGCAAAAAAATTTCAACGAGGTGAAAACAAACTTCCAAGACCTTCCTAAAGTATAAATAAAGCCATTTCGGTAAATACTTTCTCCCGTAAAATTGAAGAAATACGTTTTGGGGATACGAAAATTTTACCTTTATTTTTGTAAAAATTGTCATTCTTACACACGTGAATCTATGTTTATTTGCATGAAGAGGGATGCAACGTTAGGACACCTTAGTGGAAATTCCCACAGGTATTTTGAAATAATTTTTCAGTTAGGGCGAGATTTTAAATCTTTATTTTGTAAGAATCATGTTCTTTGAAAAGATATCCTCTTTTTGGAAAAAGTTTGTCTATTGAGTCAGGTTATACTTGATTCTAGACAGCTTTTGTGACGTAATCAACCGGCGCGCAGTTTATTGACTATAAAAGTGCGAAAAATTTGCTGTTTTCTCGATCGTCGACATCCGTACCTAATAGCAAAGGAATGTTTTGCCTTGTGGGTACAATGTTCAACTAGAACTGGAATTAGGCTAATTAATACTAGTAGGTTTGTTTCTTTCGATAACGGAGACATCCTGTGGCTCTTAAATTATTTGAGAGGGTGCAACTTTAATCATATGATTTAGGGAATACTGTACCTCGCTTCAAAATTTGGAGGCCTCCCCGATGGCGCAGTGGTAGCGTCTTCGGCTTGTAATCAAGAGGTCCCGGGTTCAATACCCGGTGGAGGCACATAGTGGTTCGGATCCCACTTTAAACTGTAGGTCCAGTCCAGATTGGCCTTACTGTTCATAAAGTGGACTTAAAACACCAACACTATAAGCAAGCGTCTCAAAATTTTCGGGATTTCAATAATTCCTTGTTCCAGTGTTGTTGTATAATCCTAGAAACTCAACAAATAGTGTCGCTTGTATGGAAAAAATCTTGTTACGAAACACGTGACGTGTTTGTGTGATTGATGCATCGCATGCAGGTCGAGTTTTGCTTTTAATGTGAGGTTGTAGCCATGTTCTCCACCCACAAATGCTGAAGTGAGATATTTTGAACATATCTTGACCCAAAATATTCAAATGTTCATAAAACAAACTTAATGAAATTCTTCAGTATAAAATGTGTGATCAATGAAGAAGTGGCATGCACAGAGGGCGCTATTCAAAGCTTTTTTCTTAATAAAAGATAAGTCAGGATATGCGACGGAGAAATTTATACTTAGCAGAGGTATATCAACAAACTCATTGACGTTTATGGAAAGGAAGGAAGTTGAATCCAATTTCAAAGGGCTGGACTTGACAACAACGCCACGGTATTTTTAGTTCAATTTCAATTGTATGATTCAATGTAAATCAATAATAATAATTAAAGGTTCAAAAGCCATTTTGCTGACTGAAGCGCAAGATATGAAATTATTCCAAATATCACACCTAAGGAAAATTTTCGCCATAATGGGAATTACTATTTTGTCGAATCCCCTTTCGCCGAATGATTTGGAAATTTGTACGAAATCAGAAACTCATTGTACAATTCTGTTCACATGAAATAGCATACTAGTTTGAGATGAAGTCCAGCGTCGGAGATCGAGTGAGGCTTTTGAACGGACAAAGATTAGATTTTCTTCTTTCTTTGTCCATCCAATCTCTTCTCGATATTGCCCAAAAGAAAATAGTATATAGTAAGAAAGCTGAATTGAAGAAGTAGGTAGCAATAGCTTCCAGAAACCCAGGTTTGCAGTTTCGTCATGGACATTGTAACATTTTAACATTGTGCAGTAACATAAATCACACTACCATCCATGGCAATATTACACAATATACACTAGCTACGTGCTATGATATAATTTTTTCATATCTTACGTTGCTTCTTGTAGGGTGTTTAATTGTGACGATGAGAATGAACAATGATTAGAAGAAAAAGAAATGATGAACCGACAGAACGGGACTCTGGTGCCTATTTTGGCGAAATTGTAAGTTGACCAATACATGCGCAGCTGTCACCTAAAAGGCACACACACACACATAATGGCGGGTTTAGGGTAGGACCCTTGTCTTGAGTATGTTATGAATAAAAAGATTCTTCAGCTAAAATTGAGTTCTTTCTGACATTATGCCGACAGACCTGTACTAGGTTTAAGTTACGAACTGGTCAAACAACTAATTGCAACGCATGGGAATCATCATTTGTGTACCTTACAACAGAATCATCATTTGAGAAAGAAAATCTTGCTACACGCAAAACAGACTCTTCAGCAAAGCAGGGCCGGCAGAAGGGGGGTGGGGACGAACCGAGCCGCTGCCCAAAGCGGCAAATGTTCAGGGCGGCAAAATTTGAAGAGAAGAAAAAAATAAGCCTATTGAAAACTTGAAAGTTATGATATTATATTATATAACTTGGAAGTTAATGTATGCCAACACACCGTTTTGAAGGAACATATCAGTAGTCTCACTTTAAAACCACTGAGGGCCGGTTGCACCATCTCCGCTTAACGTCTTATCCCCCACTTAACACCATTTTGCGGTTGTTCAATGTCCGCTTAACGTTACCTAGCACTTAAAGTCCCGTGTACTGTAAGTGGCGGTCGGGGCTCCGCCTAACGCGTTAAGTGCCAGGTAAACATGGAAAAGCAGTACACTGTGCAGCCAACAGATACGTGCAGCACCTAGTATAATCTGTGTTTACACTTTTATAGTTGATAAAATGGCAAAGTCTCGATCAGCTGTTGCAAATTGCGAAAGTTTGCTGCATGTTTTGCATTACCAAATAACAGCAAAAAAAGCGGATATGTTAATTATCCCAGGAACGGCAATAAATAAAGCAACGTTTGTAAATATATGCGTAGAAATGAATATTAGATGGTCATTTTCGTGTGTGTTCCGAAAATGTTGTATATTGATATTAGCATTAGCAGTTTCACTGTAATTTCGTATGTAGGATTTGAGTGCATTCGGGTACAGAAAATAAAACCAGGTTAAAGTAATGCGTTTGATGCTTGCAAAATTGTATTAAAATGCCGTTCCAAATAAATGAATGTGTGTTTTCTGTAACAATTTTTTTCAACCAAACGCAATACACGAAATGTACACCATGCATCAGTTGCTTTTTCGCAATCCTGGTAATTTGTAATATTTAAGATTAAAACACGTGTAATATTATTAGAGTCACTTCCGTCGCCATTGGTGTGAATGTAACATTGCAAATAAACAAGTAATGTTTTGTTTCCGAATAACAACTGGCAAAGAATGCACGTATAATATTTAGCACTCTTACCGTCCAGTTCATACATATGTACGTACAAGGAACAATTTCCGAATGGTAGTGTGTTTTACAAACACACACATTTACAATAATAACCTTGCAAGAAACTACATACCTAGTAGTACATAAGACGTAATACCAATCTTTTAAGAAACGTATACATTGTATATGTGTGATTTTGTACGTTAACTTCCAAAATTGGCAAAAAAAAAGTTTACTGTTAACAAGAATCCTTACGATGTTGACATGCATGTACAAGTACAAGGAACAATTTCCTACTGGTTTTGTACCTAACCTAACCAACCCTACCCTAATATTCATGGGAGAGCATAAGACGTAAGTGTCAAAGTTTTTTTTTCGGTATTTACTACTTAGAATACACATGATCTTGTATTTGATTTTTCAAAATAACTGGCCTAAAAAGACGAGCGGCTAGGGGCAGCATTAGCACCTTGGGAAATACATGCTAACAACACCAAACCTGGCCTGCCTAACCTATCCACGTAGGCATATAATAGCATAAATGAGCATGTAAATAGGTTTGGCAAATTATAATTTGTTTATTTAAGCTATTATATACGTACATACGTGGATAGGTTAGGCAGGCCATGTTTGGTGTTGTTAGCATGTATTACCCAATGTGCTAATACTGTCCCTATCCGCTCGTCTAAAAAGGACCACAGCTTGTACGTATGTACAATGTATATTTTCCTGGTGAATATTACTGTTTTTTGTAAAGAAATATATACGTTCTTGCATTGCACTAGCATATAACGTTTTACGAAACTACCTATCTGAAAGTATATACAGCCTGGAGTTTCTTCTTTTTTCTTAATAAGAATAAAACATGCGTACATACAGTACTACGGTACTTTACATTACTATTTGATTCTTCCTTTTGTGCTAAGATGATAGTAATTCCCAAAATGTACCTTGTACATGGAACCGTTGATTAACGAATTTTTTTGTGCTATTCGAATTTGTCTTGAATACAAAAATTTAATTTTCATCTGCATCGTTAACCAACTTTCACAAAAGCTGCATTATAAATAAAGAAGAAACCTATAAGATGGTCAACGTTGATAATACTAATCCTCGCTATTCGCTAAAGAAGGGGTTACGGATTGATAAATTATTAACAGAAACGAATGATAAATTAGTAAGAGCAGAATAGAAGATTGCTCTTCTCATTCCGTATATTTACACAAACTCAGGTATGTCAGCCTTGCACTAAAAATTGAATAAATGTAACTTGCATTTGTTACGACTTCGTAAAATTTTGGTCACTGTTTAGTAGTGTTTAATATTTTTTAAAAAGTGACCGTATGTCTTACTGAAAGATAAGACGAGGAATATTCTTTTTTGCATTATGTTAATTGGAGTACGTGAAAAATACATTGAAAATTTTGTAAGCTTCCCACTACTTCGAAAGATTATGGGTTATATTGTATCATATAACACATTTGATATTATATGAGAGTACGGCACATGCATTACCTACTTCTATCAGCTGTTTCATTTTATTGCAATAAATATTTAGTTTTTTTTAAACATATTTCCGTTGAAAAAGCATGCATTTGGAATTGACAAGCAGATATTAGCACGTAATAAACAAACAAAACACAATCGAAAACACAACTTTCTCCAGTTTCTGTTGCCAGGTCGTACGGCAAGCAGGAGAAAGTTCTACCTTACAAGGCCGAGGATAAAAATGCTTGGTGCAACCCACCGCCGCCTAAATCTCCCGCCTGTCGTTATCCAGCACTTTGTAAAGTGGCAGATTAAGTGGCGATGGTGCAACCGGCCCTCAGTGCCACAAGGTGGGAAAGCAGATTCGATGCCGTTGAGATATCAAGTGGGAGAGGTCTATGATGCACTCCTTCATAATAAGTGACTACAGTAAAACTGTCCAAATGGTCGCACATAAGGCTCAGTGTATTGCAAACCAGTTGTGTGGCTTTATATTTCTTTGCTCACTAGTTATCTGGTATGACTTTTTACTCCACGTAATCTGCGATGTGTTAGATGCTGTTAGATGATTTCTTGCAAACATATCAGAGCTTTGAAAAAAAGATGAGTGAAGAAAAATTTCGAAGTTTCTTAAACGCCACTTCCTCCCTCCTCCCACTCGTGGAGGCGTCGGGGGGGACGGGGGACGAACTGTGAGTCCCGGTTGATTAAGAATTGGCATGGAATTTAGATATAGATGATCCAAAGATAGGCAAAACTGTACAGGGCCAAAATCGAAACAAGAAGCAGTTTCAGTATGATGAAACTTTTGAAGATCCAAACAAACCGTACAAGGTTGATTTTTGTTACCAGTTCCTAGACGATTATTTTAGCTTTAAGAGAAAGATTTGAGAAGCTTAAACATCACAGTGAATTTTCGATTCCTTTTATGAAATTGGTAAGCATAAAGACATGCCATCTGATATTTTGTCTGAAAAGCGTAGAAAACTTGCCAGAATGTTAACACAAGAAGGCTACTGAATTAAAAGATGAACTGAATGTCTTTCGGCTATAATAAAACAATTACACTAAAGGAGACCTTAAACTGATAAAGGGTTATGATTTTGCATCTCATGTGAGCGTAGCACTACGAATTTATTAACTTTGTCGGTAACCGTGGCAAGTGGGGAACGATTTTTTTTTTAATTAAGGCTAATAAAAATACTATTTTCGGTCAATCATGTCAGAAACACGCTTGTTTCCATTTTATGCAAGATAGCTTTATACGAAAAAGAATATTACATGCAAAGGTAAAGGTAAAGTTCCCTGTGCACATAGCACCATGTCATGAAGGCACATTCTCGATCTCGGCCATTTTGGAGGTGATGTGATCAGCACCACTCTCCGGCCGCCTTTATCTCCCAGGATTGCCCCCAGGTACCCATTAATTTGAGGCTGGGGCCGCTTTGTGCAGGAAAGAATTCAAACCTTAGATCATCCACGCGGGAGATCCGGGAATATTACATGTAATTGTTTTAAAAATCCAATCATACATCACAGACAGTGGCGTAGCGGCCGCCCCTGCAACCCCCGCAATGTTCTCTCTCTGTGCCTGAAATTTTATATAATCCCAGAAATTCAACAGATAGTGTCGCTTATTTAAAAAATGGATTTACGAAACAGAAATCTGGTGCCCAGAAACATATCATATGACGACGTCTGTGATAAGAAACAGTGGCGCATTGTCTCAGCCAGATGGGCCCGGCTAACTTGACATATAGGTCTCCTTCGAAGTGCAGAATTAACTTACTTGCTCTTAGATGGCAATCGATAGGAAAATTCTTTCATCTCATACCTTTATAGCTAAGCAGTTTGTTGTAGTGTATGTAGTGTAGTGTAGTGTATGAATCCAGTAGAAAGATTCAGTTGTTCAACCAGTGGATGCCTTATTCTTACACGATATCTAAACAAACAAAATTGATAATTCCTGATTTCTTTTGCACCAGTAATGTTAGTTTTACACGTGATATTTAAAATGTAACTTCCCACCAAATATTTTCAATGAGGCCCCAAGCCTCAATATGAAATTGAAATAAGATCCGAGATAAATTTCCCATATTATCCACGGCTCTTACGTTTTACTCCAAAAGGGCCCAAAAACCCAGTAGGAGGTGGAGACCAGGGGAGACCTTTGCCCTTAGGTCCCTCCCTATTCCACCACGCAGGGTATACAGCGTATACAGTGTTCAAAGTGAAAATTCCTACCTGCGAATTTGCTTTTTGACTTAGGGGATAGAAGGAAAGATCCTTATCAACGTGAAGTCAATGCAGTAGGTGGAGGAGGATGCTTATGCAATGCAAATTATCCTAGCTAAGGGGATGCTTCATGATTTTGTTCTTAGCTGGGAGGATGGTATTCCCCTGTGTCATTTACACTCCACCCCTCACACACACTCTTCGAGCACTGATGATCTATTTACAAAATGGTTCTTGTTTCATGAAAAAGTCTTAAAAAATATATCAGTAGTCTATAGAAAAGAAATAGCATAGTTAAAATTATGAATAATAATATTGAGGTAACACCAGTGGCGTTTCGTCCCTTGGGGCTTCCGGGGCTTAGCCCCTAAAGAAAAACGGACGTATTAAAACCTGCTTAAGAAATGCAATGGGACAAGACAGACTCAATGTCTTGGCCGTGCTTACAATAGAGAAATAATACATTGCAAACATAGAGGGCTTCAATCAATAAATAATTACAAAATTTGCTGAGCAGAAGAACAGGAGAGCACAGTTCTTGTTTAAATGAGAACCAACGTTCGTAGAAAGGTACGTTTCACAGCAATACCTGTTTCTTTCGTAATTCATGTGGATGGTCATTATATTTTAAATTCTTTAAAAAAATAAGTCCAATTTTGTAGTTTAGAGGAAGATAAATACCTGTTTTTTATAATTCATATGAATTGTTATTACCTTTTAAATACTTTTTTTAAAAAATAAGTCCAGTTTTGTAGTCTAGAAGAAGAAAAATGCCTATTTTTTGTAATCCATGTGAATTGTCATTATATTTTAAATTCTTTAAAAAATAAGCCCCGGCCAAATTTGAGGCCAAGAGACGACACTGATTAACACCAAAATTAAGCACCGTGCCCGTGCGGCAAAAAACTTTTTTTTCGGGGGGATGAGTCCATTCCTTCCAATCGGCAATTTATTGAGTGACAAATTTTCAGTGATCTAAGTCCAATCGCTGCTTTATTATCTATCTCTCAAGACTTGAGTCCGCTGCTATCAGAGGCCTGCACAAGACCTGGAGCAGACCCGTTCGCGAGACATCGCTCCTAAAATACCATGCAACCTGCGCAACACCCTCGCTTGAGCAGCTTGTATGCCCACCTGCACAGATCGTTCCTGGCAGGCATTGTAGACCCGGCGGGTACCCGCAATCTTACGATACCTAGTAGGTCTCAGTTCGTTCTTTCCATCAACTGCAGACCCCTCCTTCTGCATGACGTAGTTGCTACGAGTAGGAACTCCACCGGTCGCACACCTGTCTGCAACTGTTGCCAACTGCAATAGATTTCCACTACTTAGGAAGGGAACTGAAAGCCACATCGCCAATGAAATGAGATTTCAGAATGTTGCTAGTTTTGCCCCCCCCCCCCTTACACATTGAAATAGGTTTTCCGTGGTATAGGCTCCATAAGAATATGTCGTAAACAACCAATAATCCAGGGCACTGCTGGAACATGTCACGTTCGACGCCGAGGTCGCGAGTATAGCAACACACTGTTCTACTGCGAACACCAGACCCGTAGCCAGACAGGGTCCATGGGCATTGCCGTTATCCTCCCCCCCCCCTCCCTTTCTGAAATTTGGTAAACTACTTTGTAAAATTTGTTTGCAGCGACGAGTGAAAATGTAGACTGTAGAAATTATTTTACTCAAAACTTGATAAAGGTTAAATTCACAGAATACAAAGAACAGATAGGCGTAAAATGATTTCATTTGATTTACGAGCCGAAGTAAAAGTAGCAGGTAGTAATTAGAATATTTTCTCTCGGCTTCAGCTATGAATGGGAAGATATTGAAAATATATTGTAAGTATTTGAACAATATTTCTAGATTTTCTGTGTCCTATATTAACTTAATGATTAGACTACACACATATATAATTTACTTTCATATAATACTATTAAACCTTTGAAAATGGATTTGGTTTATGAAGCCCTCCCTGATAACCCATGAGACCCCCCCCCCCGCCAACCAATTCTGACTACGGGCCTGCAGAGGCGCGACCATGAATTTTCTTTTGGAGGGGCAAGTACCTGGATAAACATGCCAACAATAACAATAATAGTAATAAAGTAACATCAAAGGCATTATTATTCTCATAAATCATGCAAAAAGGGGGTGGGTAGAAGTCGGTTCTAACGTATTTGTGTTGAAACAAAGAATTTGAAACATTTTTTTTCAACACCTTAATTTCACATTAGCTAATAATGGAAAACAAGCACACAAACTGTTTTTGAAAGAAAGGAAGTGCATGAAAAATGCTTTCCGAATGTTCATATGGCATGTAAAATTTTCATGTAAAATATTTTCTTTTCACGTATGAAACATGAATTTGAATTTGAATTTAAAATTTTGGGTGCGTCAACACTAAGGCTATTTTGGACCCGTCACATTATACGGGGTCCAGCCCCTTATCGTTACACATAACTCTAACGTTGCAGAACTAAAATCATAAAATATTAAAATCTTCTGACTTTCGTTAAAAGCTGAGGCTGTAAAGGAGCACTCGCACGGATAAGGACAAAACACAGGACAACACAAAAAAAATTATACTGGCTATGGGGCCAGTCGCCAGAGCCTCGTTATTCTGCAGTCCAGGGTGTACTACGTGGAAGACATATGAAACATGGAGCGACGTAAAATAAGAAAATATGCAACATGTTAACACTAAATTGTGTACGTATTCAAAGTTTCTTTAATGCATATTTAAATACATTACATAATCAATTAATCAATCTAACAACAAACCAACATTGATAGCAATGTTGGCATTGGGCCGCCATGGCATTCTCTGTTTTAAAAAAGTTTTTCATTTAGATCGTTCGGCTCCCAGGGCCGACCTCAGCTACCCCCTAGCTACGGCATTGAACTTGATTTGACTGTATAATATACTTTAATATATTTCTACTGTCATAAAATTTGAAATCAGGGGAGCAATTGCCCCTCTGTTCCCCTCTGCAGGTGCCCTTTGTCGTCTGGAAGGAATAATACAACAAATATATGAAAACTAATTCCATCTTGAGTAGCCTTTATCCTAGTTTTTCTTGTACTTTAATGTTTGCCCCCCTTGCCCAACCCCGCTAGACTTAATTTTCGTCGAAAGTTAATGAGCAATGCCCCCTGCCCCCTGTGGTTGCGCCATTGCGTGCCTGGTTAAGACACCATGTAATGAAAAACAATTAGTTTTCGATGAGGAGTTTTTTGTTTGCCCGATCATTCATTTAAATAAATGAAGCTGTAATATTGCGTGCATTTCCTGGCAATAAGATAAAAGCTGCTTACAATGAACTGAAATCGTTAAGTATTTACTGTAAATTCTCCTTAAATCAGAGAGCTCCTCCTAGGACTTCGTAGGATTTAGGAGCTACATAAGTAGGCAACACTGGCTGTAGCTGTCCACGTGGTGAAGAAACGCCTGGAGCGACACGCTGCCGGAGGGCTGTTTCCTTCCAGCAGGTTTTGCATTCGCCCGGGTCTTGTTGAATGCCCAGGTACCTTGTAAGCGCAGAGCGCCTGGAAGACGAAGAACCCGGGTAAAGACGCAAGTCGACTCGTTGCCGTGGGCAGGCGAGCAGGTAAACCTGTTCTCACGGGGCAAGAAGCACGGGTAGGCAAAAGCTACACTTTGCAGCACTCTGGCTGCTATATCCTTCGTAGAAGATTGCAATTGGCCTTTTGATGTTAGGTCACCATCGACAATCTAGAGGTCCAGTTCAACCCCCAAAACTGAAATGATAAGTTTGCTTGAGTTTTGGGGCTGAAGGCGCATCCACCTCGAAGTAAAAAAGAAGTGTTTACCATCTCTTAAACAATTTCACCAAACAGTATTTTTTTTTTAAATATATGTGTACATGTAACCTATTTTTTTATGTTTATACTAAAGATAAGGATCACGAACAAAATATTTGGCTGCGTGAAGTCTCCCTCCTCCAAAAAAGAATCCTGGCTGTGCCACTGCGTTGAAGCAAGAGAAAATATTTATCATTTCTTCCAGTTATTTATCATTACTGTTATTTATCAGAGGTACAGGCCACCCTGATTTAGTTTCGAGAAACTACTACGCTGATATATAGGTTAAGTTGATGACAAAAAATGGAAAGGCATGGTATTTGCGGTAAAAGTTAATTTATTTTATAACAGGGGGAGTAGCTAAAGTCCATCCCACTACCATCATCTCGATATTTTTTTCACTAAGGGGCCTCCAATATTTTATTTGCGCTACGCCACTGATCACAGACCTACAACGGTAAACGTATGAAGTCAAGCCTTGATTTCTTCCTATTACTTGTTACAATTAAGATACGTTTAAGAGAGAGAGAGAGAGAGAGAGTTTTCATAAAATATAGGCCTAATAATAATATAAAATTAGTGTCGCATTATTTAAAGTTCAACTGTGGTCGAGCGAGAGATATCCTTTTGTGCTCAATAGTATTGAAATGGCGTAACAATTCTCATAATTTATTTTATAGTTTGATGTTTTACTTAGGAATATATTGATTTTCAATTTCCCGTTGCTGCGTAATGACGGAGGGGTCGAAAGGGAGCGGCAACTGCCGCCATCGCTCAGGGCGGCAAAATTACTTGCGCCGACCCTGCAGCTAAGTCATATTTTTTTGAAATTTTCCCTAAGTGAATACCTGTTAATTCTGCACAGGGAAGGCTCAAGATAAAATTTTCACCTGGGCGAGTTGGACCCCCCCGCATCTTTCTACACTAGTCGTCCTACTTTCCAACTTCCTCCAATAAAAAAACGCTACGAATCCAGAAATGAAATACTTTGTCTAGTCCAAGTTCTGGAATCCAGAGCGAGTGCAGAGCGTCCGGGCATACCAAATCGCATCCCAACCTATCCAACCTTTCCACAACTTTTCACCCCCACCTATAAGATCCACCAACTTATTTGAAACCTTGGCCAGAAACAAGTGGCGCTAGTGTCGAATGTTTAGGAGGGGAGCTCGGGAACTCTGAGGCAAGGGAAGGGATGGCAGAAACACGTGTTTTCCCCCCTGTGTTGCCAAATGTAGAAGTGGGCGTGTGCCGTGAAAGGTTTGCAAGTAAACAAATATGCAGGCCGAATATTAAGTTTCGTTTCAAGATGTGATAATTCAAATAGCATAAGAGAGAGGAGGGAAGGGGACAGTAAAGTTAAAAACACCAGCTGTCTCGCAGAAGGATATCAACAATTTAAACACATAACATTAATATTCTAAATTATGTAAACTCCGGTTGGCCTGGAGGCAGATTATAAGGTGTCTATGCCGGAGAGGTCCGAATTCGAACTTTCGCTGTCACTGTCGCTATTTACATCGCTACTTTCGGAACCCGATTCCAGGTTTATAATCAAAGTTTGAACTTCATCTTCGAGAATTCCATCATTCCTCTGGTATTCTTTTTCCAAACGGATGGCATGTTGGCACATAGATTCCCATTCCTGCACTGTGACACTGTCAATTGCACTTTCGGTAAGAGCCCTTATTTCTCTCAAATTTGAACTTACGTTTCGTGAGGCAACTCTACGCTTTATGGTGCTCCATATGTACTCGATCGGGTTCAAGTCGCAATGATACGGTGGAAGTCGAAGGACGTGGTGGCCATGGATTTCAAAATTGTATCAGCTCGATATACCGGATCGGGAAGATTATTTTTTACTTTCAGCAACAATTCTGACTTTGTTTGTTCGATATCGAAAGTGATGTTATTTTTTAATAGCCATTCTTGAATCTCTAGTTTCTTACTTTTTGTGTTCGGGGCTTTATTGGTTTGAATTGAGTGGTAGGAGGCATTATCCATAACAATGACAGATCTAGGTGGGAGATTCGGAATAAGTTTCTGTTCCAACCACTTCTCGAAGTTCTCGGAATTCATTTCGTTTTGGTAATCGACAGAAGTTGTTTTGGCCTGAAATATATTAAGTGCGTTTGGAACAAACCCCATGGAACCACCGGCGTGACTTATGATATGTCTCTGCCCCGGACTGTCGTTTGTGAAGACACCTGACACATCTTCACTCTGCCAACATTTTTTTACTTTGCAATTAGGATGAATCCAAGTTTCATCAATGTAAACAACAGGCCTCCCTTCGTTGCGGAATCTGTTGATCGCACGAAAATATCTTGCTCTCCAAACCACAATGGTGCTTCGTTCAACCAGAGCTAAGCGAGAGTTTCTACATTTTTTAAATTTAAAGCCTATTTATTTCATAATTTTCCGTAATGTTTCTCGCCCCCCTCCCTGATAATTAATTTCTTGCTTAGCAATAGCTAAAAGTTTCAATATTGTAGGAACTTATCTTTTTACTACGTACATTTCATGGATTTTCCTTCGCAGTATATACTTATCCATGTCGTCAATGACAATCTTATTTTGTCGAGCACGTCTCCGTTTACCAGGAGTTGACAATTTCTGGTCAGGGGTTTGTAAATCGTTTTTCTCTCTTTTCAGTTTTTTAAGCAATGAGTCCGACCGTCCCGTTAGATATACTGCTCTCTTTAGGGGTTGATCGCGAGGATAATTCCACCCGTCTCTTTTCTCTTCTTCACACTTCTCGATGATTCGTAGTAGCAAATTTCGCTCACTGCTGTGCACAACTTTCGACATTGTACACTTACTCAAAAACACGTCTACGCACATCAACAACACTCCTCGAATTCTTGAAGAGAGTAAAATTAGCAACACTGTGTCAGCGGAAGTGGGAAGGTCCTTGCCTGACCAGCGCCATAGCAAACACCCGGGGTGAAAGAAGGGGGTGGGGGAGGCCGGTTAGTTCGCATATTTTCCGAGGTTTCAGAAAGCTTGGTGGATCTAGGGTTTCGGAGCGGAGTGCGGAGCGACTTCGAAGCGTCATTTCTACTCCGCTCCTCGCTCCGGAGCGGAGCGTGGTACGACAGCACTCCGATCCGGAGCGGAGTGGTTCGACTTCTTAAGAGACACGCTCCGCTCCGGAGCGGAGTGGTTCGACTTTTTGAATCGCACGCTCCGATCCGGAGCGGAGCGTGATACAACAGCACTCCGCTCCGGAGCGGAGTGGTTCAGCTTTTTGAGAGACACGCTCCGCTCCGGAGCGGAGTGGTTCGACTTTTTGAGTCACACGCTCCGATCCGGAGCGGAGCGTGATACAACAGCACTCCGCTCCGGAGCGGAGTGGTTCAGCTTTTTGAGACGTACGCTCCGATCCGGAGCGGAGCGTGATACAGCAGTACTCCGCTCCGGAGCGGAGTGGTTCAGATTTTTTAGACGCACGCTCCGATCCGGAGCGGAGCGTGAGGCAACAGCACTCCGCTCCGGAGCGTGGTGCTTTTGACAGCTCGCTCCGATCCGTTTAGGAGTTTTTTTACACGAATGCTGTAATGCAACTATGAATAATGGAATTGGCGCGTTAAAGCCGACTTCCGTGACGGAGTGGTTACAATGGGACCACATGGAAAAGAGCCTGCAGTCCTGTTTCCACGTACTCTAATTGTTTGTCTGTATGATCGCCCCCTCTTGGAGGGGAGGGACAGAGTGAATCATGCTTCCTTATGGCCCTAGTCGAACGGGTGAAGGAGGAGGTGCACGGGGACTTTTGACCGAAGCTTTTTTGTTTGTGGTCGCTCTGACGTCAGGGATCCGTGAGGTATTTCAAATTTTGGATTGTGACTCTTAGATATAAGAGTTTGAATGTTATGTGTTGAATGGGTTACGAATAATTTCGAGCAATCAATTTTTTCTGCTTTACGGATTTTTCCGACCCACCTCCCCCATACAACAGACAGCTTCGTTTTGTGCCGTATTCCGTGTTCCTTGCAGGTGACTCAGTGCAATCGGCTAGCTCATTGGTCTTGTGCCCGTTTCAAGAGGGGAGGAGGGTGAAACTGGTACATAGCTTGTTTGTTTGTGCTTTCGGGGTTGAGAACTTCGTTCGCTGCGCTGTACGTTGCGTTCGACTTATCCGTACATGGTAGAGACATCGCCTTTACCAGACAGATCAAGTGTTGCCAGTTGTATTAGAATTATGCTACACCAATTCTGGCTAGATTGTTCTCTTTTAAAAGTATTACTTGCGCGTGTTATTCTTCTCTTCACTGTCATAAAAAGAAGCCTTTAAAAGCTGTGTTCTCTTGTATCATTACATGCATATTATGTGTGCTTGTCAACGGTGATGTATGGACATTTAATGAAATTTTTAACGCCGCTGATAAATGGACGTCTTCAGGATTTTTTCCAGGAAGGGACAAGCAAGATATTTGTCCAAGGGAGGGGGGCAGAATGAGGCAGAATTTCCCCAAAATAGTATTACTCCCATTAAAAATATTCTACAGTTTGAAGTTATCATGTTCCTGCAACGCCCTTGCAATAATTAACATATATTACTGTGACTGAAATGAAATTATATGCGTGAAATATGTACTTCGTGATTACCTTTAATTTCCGGGTGGCGTGGCCCCCTCCATTTCCGGACGTCCATGCGAATGGAGAAATCACTCCAACCAGTATCGTTTAATAGAATAATAAGGTGACTAGATTTGTTAAATCAATATAAAAGAACAAAAAAGAACGAAAAAAATCCGTAATTGTTAATTCTATGCATCATAAGCCAAGAGAATCATGGAAGATCTATACTGTAATAATGAATTGAAGGAAACCATGCAGAGTTTTTATTTATAGTCTACATATTCAAGTAGGAATGGAATGGTGCACAAAACGAATTAGAAATATGTATGTAAAAGAAAACCAAGTATTTGGATAAAGTTATTTCTATAATTGTAATCAACAATAACCAATTGTCCTTTCAACTAAGTATAAGTTTCAATTTGTTTTTTCCGGACTTTACCTTGCCTTTAATCGTACATTTCTCATGATCCGTAATTTTAAACAAATCCTAGATAAGTCGGTAAAAAAATAGGACCCCGAAACTATGGAAAAGAATTATACTGTGATAGAGAAACAAACACAAAGGAAACACCAATGACATTAACGCGGGTCAAACCAACACCATTTGTCGTTGAGAGCTGAACTCAAATCCACGAACTCGCTGAAATATTCCCATGGAATTCATTATTCGTCTGATATTGAATACCCAATGATGCTTTCTGTTATGTAATAGACATTTATGAAGTGAATACATTATTAGAACTTTGCCAGATTTCAGAAAAAAAACACACACACACACACATACGTAAAAGATATGCATAAGAGGTTGTTCATTTGGAAATGAATTTCCGAGTTGTATTTTTATGATTTTGTGAATAGATTTAAAGGAAAGTGACATCTCTTATTGTTAAACAGAATTACAAATGTATATTTGCTTAAGGATTAATTTATCACAATATACATTGCAATTATACATTCAACATACGTTGAAACAATGCCTTTTGTTATGGACTTTTGGTGGATTTAAGACTCAACAATACGCTATCGAGAATAGACCTACAGTTTAAATCCTACCTAAAGTGGGATTCGAGCCACTATGTCCCTCCACCGGGTATCGATCCCAGTGCCCCTTCATTACAAGGAGACGTTGTTACCACTATGTTATCGGGATACAGGGCGCTACTTTCTTTTTCAGTACACATTTATCAATTCTCTCATTATCATCGTCGCGATTAGCTAAAATTCAAAGCTAAGTTACAAAAATCAAATCAAATGCCATCAGTGAGGAAGGCACGTATTGCTCGCAGCCCTGTTTTTCAAAATGAAACCATAAAATTCAGGACATGACCCTATCCAAGTAGATAATATTACATTTTGTGTTTATCACGGTTATTAAGGTTTATACATCTTGTTTCGACTTATCTGCTGACTACACATTGTTCATTACTAAAAACTTCCTTTCGGTTTGCTGTGTACAACGTACTTGATACAAAAAAATATTAATCTTATACGTATACGTTTTCTGGCTTTCTAGACTCAGAAAGTTAAATATAGCAACATTCCATTCGTCGTTCTTCCAAAATTTTTGCAATTTTCTTATAACCACCATGCCTATTTCCAGGTTACTGCTTACAAACTTGAAATGTTAGATATGGCAACCAGACATTTTGTAATTTTTGCAGTAGTATACGTATGTAACCATTAAATACCTATTTCAACTTCCTGCCTTTAAATTTGGGAAAAATAATCGATATGACAACCCTGTATTTCATACTATTTAAATTCCCCTGTTCTGCTGTATACAAACAGCATTCCGATTTTCGACTTTATACCTTCATAAAAGTAAACCAAATGTGGCAACTTACATTTTTGGTTAAGCCGGTTTTCAACTTTCTAGTGTCAGAATTTTTAAAAAGTTAGATATGAAAACTCTGTATTTCAAATTAAAACGTTTCCTTATTGGCCGACGATAACATTAATAAGCATGATTCCGATTTTCAACTTCATACATTCAGAAATCGAAAAGTTAAAATTAGCAAACTGAATTTCCAATTACTTTAAACTTTTCCCTTTCGCTACATTCAAAGTATCATACATAACCAGCGTAAAAGAAAGTAAGATATGGCAATCATGCACCAGCGAGTGTTTTGCATGAACACCTGTCTGCCTTTATCTTCCTCCGTACAAGTTGCTTCGCCTTTCCTCTGGCCTTTTAGAAGATCGAATGGATTCTCTGCAGTAATTTCGCCAGTGTTACTCGAACCAATATTCCGGAATAACTCACTTCTCCCGCGGCGTGGACTGTAACGTCGGGCCGATATGCCGAAGTGCTTAGCCCGAACCAGAAGTTGAACCGAAATGAGTTTCAGTCGCGATCCCTGGTGGCAGGAAATGAGAGTGGTTCCATTCTCTCAACTTATAAAACCACAGGTGGCATACCTGCTATTGAAATATATTGTCCCCAGAAGTAGTAGTAGAGTAGTAAAAGTGATAATGAAAATGTAATAATAATAATAATAATAATATCGCTCTCTTCACGAAAACAGTCCAGTGAAGATCGAAGCTTCCCCTTGCCTCCTCCACACCCCTGGCCCTCCAGGTTTGCCACACTTCTTCTACGCTTCACAGTTGACACATTGCGCGTTGTACAGTCACGGACAGTACGTATGCGGTTGATTGTGCCTTCCTTGGTGTATTGTGTAAGGATTATTCCTTGCTTATTGGCAACACTGTAGGTGAGTGACGTAATCTTTTCTGGACTGTTTCCGTGGCGTTAGCTTTAGTAATAATCAGTTTTATAACAACAATAACGGGCGATTTTCAAATGCGGTACAAATTTCACAAACAAAATTACTAATGTACTCGGAACCTTTGGTCGTTAGTTTTCTGTATACACTCGTATTATCCAACCTCGGAGCGCTCCGGAGTCGCTCCGGAGCGGAGTGGGCAAGTTCTTAGAATATCGCTCCTCGCTCCGGAGCGGAGTGAACCGTTTCCTAAAATTTCGCTCCTCGCTCCGGAGCGGAGCGAGAAATTTTCCAACTTCCTCTGCTCCGATCCGGAGCGGAGCGTGTCATGGTAGCGCTCCGCTCCGGAGCGGAGTGAACCGTTTTCTAAAATTTCGCTCCTCGCTCCGGAGCGGAGCGAGAAATTTTCCGATTCCCGGTACTCCGCTCCGGAGCGGAGCGGGATAAGACATCGCTCCGCTCCGGAGCGGAGCGAACCATTTCTTAGAATCTCGCTCCTCGCTCCGGAGCGTTGGCAACAGTCGGAGCGTTGATCCGCTCCGCTCCGAAACCCTGCCCATAAGTGCTTCCGTGTGTTTCGTGAGTTTCATTATTCTGTCCCAAAAGTCGCATTCCGTGCGTCTCGTGAAAGAACGAGATTCACCAAACGCACGTGCCAGGAGGCTGGTTTGTTCCGTGAGAATCGTCTGCTGCCTACAGACAACGCGCGTAGTGATGGATTCAAACTGCACTAGTTCGGAAAATGTATTATAATTTTAAGAGAGACCGATATGAAGCCACATGAACAAGATGAGTATGCCTTAACTGTTCTTAGAATGTGATTAAAATGAGTAACAGTGTCCACAGTAGAGTTTATTTTTGCCATAAGGACATTCCTTCCGCTGGACGCCATGTGGAAAGTCTAAACCACTGTTCTGGACCCTAGAATATATATCAATAAATAGATAACCAAGCACTAAAATATCATTAAATTCAAATAGACGTGTTACAACAACAATCTATAGACACTCATCTTTATTATACGTACTATCAACATATTAAAGCTAATGAAGTCACCCATAAGGTCTAATTTGTACTACTTCTATCACCTTCATATTATGTATTATGTATGTTTTGTTTGTTTGTATATTATATATATTTGTATATTATAAATAATAAATAAATATGAAAATAAACCGATTAAATTTAATCAACGGACATCCTGGTTTATTTAAAGACACCAGGACTTAAGCGCATACCCTGGAATGTATGCGGGCGGAGGCGGGTTTACTTCAGGGATTCCCCCTTTTTTAAAAATAAAAAACATACAGTTTTAATGACGAAGAGTATTAACCTTATTAATACCTACATTATAACATCAAAACAACAGCAACTTCAATTAATTCTTGTCAACAATAAATCCAACTTCTTTCAAAACAAATAGCCACGCACTCCGTGGGGGCACATGATGGTTCCGATTCCACTTTAAACTGTAGGTCCAGTCCCGATTAGCCTTTTTGTGCATAAATTGGGCTTAAAAATAAACACAAACAAATAGCCACGCTTATGTAATCAGAAATAAGTTTTGGCGTTAATCAAGAGCAACGCCAAGGTTTGACACCCCCGGTGGCGGCGCCCCGGTCAGTCGCCCGGCCCTTAAGCCGATCCTGATTTTGCATCATATACATTGAGTAACTACAAGACGTATCATTTGCACATGAACGAACACTGTAGTACGGTTATCAAAAATGGATGAACACTCAAAAATTAAAAGGTCTCGTCTTGGTACAGAACCACATCTTTCCGGGGCTAATAAAATTTCAAAATACAACTGCATATATTTTGACCATTGAGTTTTAACAAATGACTACTGCAAAGATTTTTATATCTTGGACCGCTCCTTGATCCTTTATTTATATATTTGTGTATACAGGGTGTACCAAAAGTCCCATTACCCCCCTTTAAATTGTAGACAAAACTGTAAAATGTTATTTTAACAGCATGTGTATGATGAGAGGATGGTATACCATTAAATCAGACCAATGACCACCATTTACTCCAGAGGATCTGTGTGCACACCGCCATTTTCATAACACAGTATTATTCGCATCCAGGTGCGATGTGAAATCCTCCGTAACATAAGATGTCAGATCTGGATTTCAGGTGGCCATTTTAAGAGAATACCTCAATGATGTGTTCAGAGACAAATGGATTGGACTAGGATCGCCAAATTTACCATCACCTCTAAAATGGCCACCCCAAAGTCCAAATCTGACATCTTGTGATAATGCGCTATGGGGACACATCAAACAGAAAATCGCCCATAATCGTTAGCAGACAACTGGGGAACTTCAAGAAGTTGTTCGCAGTGCGTTTGCTTCCCTCACGCCAGCCATGTTACGGAGGATTTCACATCGCACCTGGAGGCGAATAATACTGTGCATGAAAATGGAGGTGTGCACACTGATCCTCTGGAGTAAATGGTGGTCATTGGTCTGATTTAATGGTATACCATCCTCTCATCATACGCATGCTGTTAAAATAACATTTTGCAGGTTTGTCTACAATTCAAAGGGGGGAGGGGTAATGGGACTTTTGGTACACCCTGTATATTTCGAACACAACAGGCGAATGCCCAATTACTGTGTTCTACATTTTCTGCATGTCACACACACGCACGTTGTAATCAAGGAGCTCATGGTTCGCTTCGATACATGGTGGTTCCTAATCCAATTTTCAACTGTAGGTCCAGTCCCCATTAACCCATCTGTGCATAAACTGGACTTAAGAACAAACTCCTGTTATTTATATTAAGTGAAGATACCACTGTGCATTTAGATTGCAACATGCCAAGAAGACAGGGCGGTGTATAGGCCATTTGTGGAGGTGATGTGATCAGCACCACGCCCCGGCTACCGAAATTTCTACCAACGGCTTTGCCAGCTGTTAATCCTACTGCAAGGAAATTCCAATGCCATTTCAAAAATGATGTACTTTAATCGTCTCTCGTTTAATTATAAATTACAAAACTTATGTAAAATGTTTACTAAACCAACGAGTGGTGATTGGACCCTTTAACATTCCCTTCATTGATATAGGTCATACAACCTCACATATGGTTGTCTTGACTGTGGGTACAGGCATCAGAACCCTGTCAGTGCCTATCATCCTGCAAGATTGCAGTTTTGTACTACGTGAAAGAGATATTGGCATTTGAGTGGCTTTCAAAAAGGTTCCCGGCTCTGATCCAGCGACGTTCTTTGTCTAACAGAGAGAGTCGCCGACATTTGCATCCGGTTTCCCACAGCTTGTAATTAACATCTGCTGTCATGGCAGGTTCATTTGCGATCTCCACAGAACGATTTTGTTGCGTCACTTCCGGTGTTTTATCTGCCAACAACTTCCTGTGCTTTCACTCCTCTTTTAACGAAAGGACCTGCTCTTCAGAGACGAAATGAGAGTTGTAAGTTGGAGCTGATCTTACGGCATATGATATTGCTTGTTTAGCATTTTTAGGAATGGTAGGAGATGAGTCTTGGAAGGGTCACCCCACTAGGCCCGTACCCAGGGGAGGGGTATTCCCCAACCTCGATCCATGAAACTTTTAAATGTGAACCTATAGGTATAAAGACCTACGAAAATAACATCGACGATTTTTCAAACTTGTAAAAATTTCAATTTTGTTCTTGCATAAATGAATGTGTTTGTTGTGTAGAGAGTCAGTCTCCAGAATTTTGCATCTGCGATATTGGGTACTTTTAGTTTTATAACCATTGATGCAAGGCTACCAGCAGTGGGTGCGATTAGGGGGCGTGGGGGGCAGCAGCCCCTGCTCTATGGCCTCTTAATGCTAAGCCTTGTCTACCCAGACCCGGTGGAGGCACATTGTGATTCACATCCTACTTTAAACTGTAGGTCCAGTCCCAATTAGTCTATCTGTGAATAAAAGTGGACCAAAAACAAAAACTCAAACTTGTTTACTAAGAGAAAGTAAATTGTCCTGGCCCCCAGTTTTGGCACCCAATCCCCGCTACTGGCTATCTCTCTCTCTCTCTCCCTCTCCCTCCCTCTCTCTCTCTCTCTCTCTCTCTCTCTCTCTCTTTTAAACCAATCGTAGTGGGCAATGGGTTAATTCACATTTAGATTTTTTTATTGTAATAATAATTACTCATGCGTATAATTTAATTTATAAATATATTATTTTCTAAACATAGAATTATCGTGGCTCTCCAATGGTTCTGGTATAAAAAAATAAAGGAAATTTGAAAACATTTTTAATTTGCGAAACTCGGAACTATAGTTCAAATCACAAGCCCTGACACCTTCTGTAAACAAAACCACCTGCATGCAGAAAGCATTGCAAACTCATAGAAGTAAAATAATCCACACGAAAATCCAGCGTTGTTACAGGATTCATTACGTAAGGTAAAACAATGGCAAATTTGTAGTATGGGATACGCTGCCGCAAATGACGTCTCACTTTAAACCCAATGCTCTTTCTTTTTTTACTTATTGCTTCACCTTTATGGTTAACTCTTTGCACCAGTAATCATTTCCCATAAATTTGGCTTCTTTCTTTGAATATATTTTACTTGCATTTTTTAGACAAAATGATATAACATGGTAATGTATATTTCTAAGGTTTGATATAGATAGGAGTGTATTTGAAATTTGTTTGTACATTTTATGTAAATTGTATCTTATGTAAATAAAATATATAATGGGCATAAACAGCCATATGCATTGCTGTAACTCCAATAAATATATTGCAAAATCCTAATTTTCTCATTAAAAAATTAGTTTAAGTCTCTATTAATCAATAATAATCAATTGAACGTGATTTTATGTTTTATTAAATGCCTTTTTCTTCTTAAACATGTATAAGAAAAATCGTACTTTTAAAGTCACTACTTCTACATGACGAAACCTGTGACGTAACATCGTTCCAATAATCTTGCTGTGATGCAAGGTTATTAGAAGTATATGATCTGTCATGGACGTGCACTAACTAACTATAAGGATAGAACAACAAGAAAATAAATAAAACATGGCTTATTGTGCAGATTTTTATTGCAAAAACTGTCAGAAGAGGAATCCAGAGCTGTCTTTTTTTTTTGGTGTTCCGTCAATTCCTGAGAGGTTAGTTATTTATGAATTCTGTTCGCTCTTTATATAAAAATTATTTCCATAAAGTTAGTTGCTTCAGAGAGAATAATTGCTAGCATGTCTTCGTATTCTGTATTTTGCTTCGTTTAAGTAAAAGGGCATATGTTAAATAAATCATCCCAATGGGAAAAGGTTCGATTTTGTAACTTAATGTTATTTATAAGTTACACAGAAGGATAGGAAGCCAACGAGAATATTGGGAATGACTATTGAAGTTTGTTTGACAAGTTCAGAAAAACTCATTTGTGCATGTTATAATGCAGAGAGTTGCAAGTTATCGCGCTCCTAATCGCTATTGCATGAAGTTTATTTCTTTTAGCATACAAAACTTTGTCAACATGTACAGGAGATGAAAAAAGCGTTTAAATATTAAAACAATGAAACCTAAGGTAACTGTTCCGATCGTTCTATGATTTTTTTTAAAAAAAATAACCTAGCAGGAAGACTAACTATCGTAGAGTTTTAGCAATCATTGTCACACGAAATTGGAACTTTCCTTAAAGTAATTAGCACTCTTTTGATTTTTAAAAAATAAGTTATTTATGTTTAAAAAAACAACTTAAAATTACCTTATTCAATCATAATGTATGTTCTGTTCTGTTGACAAGTGGCTGTAAGTATCGTAGACTAGTGGGAATTAATGTAGAAGTAAATCGGGACCTTAGTAGAATGAATTTAGGGACTTTATTTTAATGCTGACATACTTGAAACTTACAGATTGGTACACATAAGGATGAAAGTGTGATGAAACTAAAGTTCTGCAAATAAAACAAAGTAATCAGTAATATGTACTTATAGACATGAGAATCCAATTAATGTTGGAATATTAGAATTTCACAATCAGTACCTTTCTCCCTGATTGAGATATGAAGTAGCCGTGAATGTAAATTCACACCAGATTATATTGTTTCCTTTCCTGCTATCTTTTTCAGAAATACGTTGTGTCGTAACTTTTTTCTTGATAGCAATCCCGGGAGTAGATTCCATGATCCATTCAATGGCAAAAAATTGCATTGTTAGCCAGTTGTTAGGTTAGGCAATAAGCTTCAGTGACTTTCTAAAAACTAATGTGGTAAAACTTTGCTTCATATGTTAGAAAGTTTAGTGCAATATCTATGATAATTTTTGTATTTGCATTGCCACACACTGTATGGTGCCATAATAATTAGTTACGATAAGAAATAATGTGGAAATTGAGTAAAAATAAATCAATTGAATGGTGACAAGCTCATAAGATTTTCCGCAATAGTTGAAGGAGCTATCATACAATGGACCCTTATACATTTGACGCTACTTTATTCAACAGATACAGCATACATTGATCTAATGCATATTCATTTTCAGTAACTTTTCTTTGTGATGACACGCTTTGACCTTAGCTCACAAACAACTCTTGTATCATGGAATTTATCTTTTTTGGGTGACATAAAATGCAGAATGCTTTGTCTTGCATAGTTATATGTTTCTAAAATAATTTTTCATCTTTTATTTTTCTCGTAGAGCTGAGATATGGTTGGAGATAATATGGCGAAAGGACTTGAGGCACAAAACATTCAAAAGTTACAGAGTTTGTGGAGACAATTTTTCAGAGAAAATGTTTATGAATTCTAATAGAAATAAGTTAGTGCATGATGCATACCCAGATGTAAACTAAGTAAGTACATTGCATTTCTTATGGAAAACATTGTCATCAGTTATGGCTCATGCATAAGAAATTGTATTTTCCCTTTTCTGCATGAAAAAAATATATGCTTTAGAGATAAATTTTGCTTAAAGTCCATAACACCTAACAACACAATACATTGCTTGAGTATGTTAGAAACAAATGTATTTAATGTTAAATATTCCAAGCAGGGTGGATAAAAAAATACATGATTTTCAGCTAAACAGTCCTGTAAAATATTTGAACAGTTTGATTAAAGGAAATAAAATGTACACATTTTTCTGTTTGAGACTGTACAAATGTGAACCTACTATGGAAATGTTTGTTGAGTGTGTTAATGATGCTAATAATTTCTATAACTTTTATTCCAGTGAAAGTCCTCAAAGAGATTATTATACCTTATGCAAAATATATTAATTACTAGTGATTCAATAAATATATATATATACCTGAATAACAATGTGTTTGTTTATTTTCCCTTACATTTGTTATTAGCAATAGAATATAATGTTTTACATTTTCACAGTGTGAGTATTAAATCATTAAGAGTAATGTACTTACTCTGAAACTGTTCTCTTCTTCTGGAGAATTTCAACATGTAAATTCATTCTTGGTGAAGTATAACATGTCACCATAGTGAGTGTCTGACCAAGAAACCAATCAGTATGACTATCAATGGTTTGTCTAATGGAATTTCATTAACAATATTATGATAATATTCAATACAGTGGAAATTAATTGATGTAGGGTTTTAAGTATTTCTTATAGTCTTTTACTCTATATTCCATATGTTTAATACCAACAATATGATTTATATATGTAATTGGAAGTAAGATGCTTGAAATAAATTTTGGGGCTTGTAGGCATATATGACCATATTGGGCCATTCAATGTATGTGAGGATCTTATCTAATGTCCTTACTTGAGTTTGAACTGTTCTTTTAGGTCTACTTTATGCACAGAAAGGCAAATTGGGTTGAACCTACAGTTTAAAGTGGGATCCGAAACACTATGGGTCTCCACCGGAGTTTTTAAAAAAAATGGGTGTGAAGAGCCCCTTGAGAAAGGTTGAAAGTGAAATGTTATAAAGACTTGCAAAGGACATACACAAAACTACGAACTTCCTCAGAGACAGTATAAGAACCCCGCTCTTCTCAAAAAGGTAATGACATTTGTTAAAGTGCTGTCATTATATCTCAACCTGGTCAATAATTGGTAAGATCAAAAGTTTGAGGAAAGTATAATCTACACATTAGGTAGGAATAAGCCAGTATAATCTACACATTAGGTAGGAATAAGCCAGTATAATCTACACATTAGGTAGGAATAAGCCAATCACTTAACATTTAGACACGACACATTGGATGGTCTAGCCCTTGCAGCAAATCATCATGAGTGAGACACCTATTTCGATACGAAGCTAAGTTAAATTTACTTCTTGATGGAAGGGATGGTATGAGAAACATCATGCACCAATGATCGACCTGATAGTGTGAAGCTTGGAAGAATGATTATTTATTAATTCTTTATGTTCACTTTCTTTTAGACTGACTAGAAACATGTGTGACATTATTTAGAAGCTGATAATGAGTAGCAGGGATTTTGTCAATATGTCATATACTATGGGTGAAACGTTACTGTTCATTGGTTCATCTCCAAGTGACATATGTCACATGTCACTTTGCTGTGAAATCTCTCTACTGTTGGTTTCTTTGTCATCAACTGGAAATTTGCACATTTCTTTTGACTTTCAGTTAACTTTAAAATTCATGTGCAATATTTATTCTGAATGCATGGATTGTATCATCTTCAGTACTGTATTAAGTATATGAATATATAAAATACATGTCTGTGCAGGACAGAGGCGTGGCGTGCATGTAGCCGCCAGTGACGTGCACTGAGGAGTAGCTAGTCTAGCAGAGATAGATCAATCAATCTCACATCTCGAATTATATTCAAATCACAATATTTATTGTCTTGTTAAAGCCACCACAGCTCATACGCAACACCTTCTTTTCCACGCGCTTCTCGTCCATCGGTGTTCTCCGCGGGCAAAGCTGGCTGGATACCCTAGCTCGCTCTTCTTCCGCCAGACTAGTTTCCAGCTAGAAACGGCCTGCCCAAGGAAAAGGAAGATTTCTACCTCTACCTCACTTGTCCTCTCGCCCCCCTCTGCAATGGTTGAAAGCCCGTGCTTTCAGGTCGCCCAGTCTATCTCCTATAGGACAGATAGGGGATTGGTTTCTCATAGATTTTTTGTAAATCCTCTAAAGAACTCAGGGTAAAATTTTCTGCAGTACTTATGTTCTCTATATTTACACAACCTTTTACACGTTGTACAATATGTATGTATAATATGGGATGTAATTTTATTATTTATGAAATGAGAACGTGTTATGTGCAGACAATAATGTTATGCTGTCTTTCTTTTTTTCAAATATGGAATATATAATGATTAAATTACAAATATGTGCTCAGGCTCTCTCTGACTCTCGTTTTAGTAGTGTTTTATTTAAATATACTACTCTTGGTCTCTAACAGTCATAAATACGGATGTATTTATTTGGGCAAGAGAACACGTGTTCATATTGTTGTTGGTTTGGTTTATTTTACTTCGCTTTTCTGCCACATTTGGTTATCGCGAAAATGAGGATGAGTGATGATATGATGAAATTGATGAAGGTACCTCATATGAACAATCCAGGCCAGGATTCGAACCCGTGATGAGTGCGCATTCTTGTCCTATGTGTTGCAGTGAATAATGAAATAATTTGGAATGAAAAATGTATCTCAGAACTCAAAAAGTCAAATGAATATCATTGAAGAAACTACAAAAAAGTGTGTTGTGTTTTCTTACCTATTTCGTTTCTGTGCACAAAGTGCACTTAAAACACCAAATCAACCAACCGTGGGGGAGTTGTTATCACAGCGCGCTACGACACCAGGAGTTCCGGGTTCGAACCCAGACCTGGGCATTAATTTTATCGTATCATCTTCGCAATTAAGCAAATGTGACAAAAAAGCGACGCTAAGGAACAAAAAAGAAATCAAATCATTGATTGATTGCATGATTTGGTTTATTTTACTTTGCTTTTTCGCCACTTTTGGTACGATAAAATTGATAAAGGGACACACACAAAGAATATCCATGGCCAAGCCGAGATTCGAACCCAGGATCTCTGGCTTAGAGTAAAATCAAATCGTTTTTTATTTTCGAATGTGGGTGGGGGTTACGTGCACTTTTTTTAGGAATACTGGGTCCTAAAGGGAGAAGGGGTGTGACCCACACCAACACCCCCTCCCCTTGAGCACGCCACTGACTGCTACCCCAAGTGTAGACGTCACCGCACGTCACTGGTAGCCGCTGTTACCGCAGGTAACACTAAAATATAAAGAATTGAAGAACCTGTCTTAAAATATTATTACGTACATAAACTGGTAATATTGTCGTAAAGTAAACATTGCAGACTGACATTTTTTCTGACACCGCAAAAGCGAAGAGGAGGACTGATCCGGTACGCTCCACAGGCAACATGAGGGAAGGGCCCTGAGCCCACCAAAGGAAGACTTGGCGTAGCGGTAAAGACTGTTATGGCGGGAGGAGGAGGCGGGCTGTTTAGCCGGCGCAGTTGCCGGTGATCCTTACAGGAAACATACCAGTGTTGCCATATTCAATTGACAGAAAAGAGCTAAGTCGCCTAATCGGGTCTATCTTACTCTGAAGGTGTCCAGTCACACTGGGGAACGATGGCGCAGTGTTAGTAGCGTCGCCGCCTTATAATCAAGGGATTCCGGGTTCGATACCCGGTGGAGGCACAAGTGGTTCGGATCCAACTTTAAACTGTCCCGATTAGCATTACTGTTCATGAAGTGGACTTAAATCGCCAAATCAAAATTTAAAAAAATCAAATCACACTGGGGCAAAAGCAAACTACCAAGTGATATTTTGTATTTACACTAAATATCAGCGATTATGAAAGTCCTCTTTGTCCTTCTTCGACATCATGGGCGAGAAGGAGAGGAGAGGGATGGGTATGGTCAAGGGGTCCGCTGTCCTTCTAAATATGTCAACATAAAATTCTATATTTCACACATACGATATAATATTATTTCGGTTACAGGAATTTGTGATAATTGTTGATAATACAGATTGAAATTGACATACGTTGTCGCAGGAATGCAATAAATTCGGATTGAAGCAGTGTTTTTGAGGTGGTAGAACTGTTTTTGGGTGAAAACAATACTTACAAGCATAATTTCCCGATTGTTATCTTAGCACGCTCTGAAGTGTCAGGTGTCGCAGGTTCGAATCCTCAGCAAGAAATGGTTATTTCAATGTTCGTTGTTATTATTTTACTTACATAATTATAAAAATTAATAATTACATACACAAAGAAATAATAATTTTATTTCAATAATTCACCACGCATCGTCATCGTCACGATTATCCTATAAAGCGAAAGCCTTAAAGGTAGCAAAGGACGTAAAATATACGAAATAGTAGTGGTGTCAGAAATGAGATTTCAGTGGATTTAGCGAAACATGGGAGTGGGAGTAGTTAGGAAACAGATGAAGACTACATCTACTCTACATACGTCTTATTTGAAACGAAAATGTTTCGCGATTTGGGCAAATCTGGTTTCAAATGAACTAAGATGGCAACATTAGTAGAACTGGACATCTTGCAGGTTCCGAAGGAAATATTGGGGAAGGGCCGATGCTGAGAGGGGAGGGGACAAGGAGGGTGCTTCACGTGTTACAAAAGTAAACAACGGTTTGTGGGAGGGACTGTGCAGTGGGAGTTTTGTGACTGGTACTTTCGTCTGTATGTTGTTTTCGGGCATTGTCAATTAATTTATGAAGCTTGCTCCGAGTTCCGAGGTGGCAGGTTCATCCTATCTGGACAGTGTGTGTAATCGTGCGATAGAAGATATTTTGAAGCAATCTTTCGGTTCGTTATTTTGCAGAAAACATCGAAATTGTGGCGAAAGGGAGGCCAAAGCCTATTTTGAACGATTTAAAAACCAAGTCGTCTGCTGGATATGACCGACATTTCAATGTTTCGTGGTATAACCACTATCCGTGGTTATGTGGATGTGTGCAGTTGTCGAAACTCTTTTGTTGGCCATGTACTCTATTTTCGGGTGAAAAAAACAAAAAAAAACGTGTCGAATTCAGATGTGGATAACATGGACCATGACGCACCCAAAAATTCAAATTCAAATGAAAAACTTCTCTTTATGACAGCATCATAGAAGTTTTTTGATTTGATTTGATTGATTTTGCTTCGCTTGTGCCACTTTTGGCTAATTTGCGAAGATGGGGATGAGTGATGATATGATTAAATTGATGAATAGACATCACAAACGCCCATGCCCAAGCTAGGTTTCGAACCCGGGATCCCAGCATCATATAACTATTTTCAAAGTCGGATTGATCTGCTCTATAAGTAGCCTTCGATGTTTCTGTAAGTATCAAATTACGTATTATTGTGTCAACAACCAATGTTTGCGGTTTCACTTTAGTCCTTATGTCAACATTTTTTTTCTGATTAATAACTTTACCAAAATCTAGTATTGAATTGCATACGTACCAGATTAATATTATATGAACTACTTGGAAGACATTGGGGGGGGGCATGAGGTGGGGAGGCGCCCAAGTCTCCCTTAAATGTCCTACTGTTAACCGGTAACACTTTTAAAAATCCACGCCACGCCACTGGTGCAGGATAAGATCTTTTAGTGGTGTATTTATAATTCCATTGTGTGTGTGTATAGGAGTGGGGGGGCTGGGAGTGTGCTTATCTAGCTTGATCCTACAACCTTGGTGACAATGAAGTTCGACCAGAAAGGAATACGTGATTAAATGCACAGAGGCATTGGCCGTGGAATGGGTGACCCGCAGAAGTGACGCATGTGTATAAGAGGAGGCGTGTGAGCAGGCAAGAATCGTGATCCCAGCATGTTGCACCAAAGGTCACGTAAAGAACGAAAACGGGGAACAATACGCGTGACATTGAACTTCGACCAGGCACCAGACCCATACGAAAAATTCCAGATAGTTTGCGCATTCGACGGAAGCATGACGTCACGTACACGATAAGGGAGTCCGCCGTATATAAGCGCGTGCTGTGCTCCGAGGAACCGCAGTGCATCATCACCATGGCCAGGGGCAAACCTATTGACAACACCGTGAGGAGAAGAGTGGTGGAGTTGCAACGGGATGGACTCAGTGAACGGGAAATAGGGCGCCAACTGAACTTACCCAAGTCAACCGTCCACTGCATCATCAAACACCACCAAAATACGGGTACTACAGAGCCAGGTAAGGTCCCCGGTCGAAAACGCCTGCTGAGCGTGCGTGACCTACGGATATTTAGGCGCTATATCCAGACCAACAATCATGTTTCTGTGGCCGAATTACGACTGTGGACTCGAGAACGCTTTCACATTGAAGTGTCAACCAGAACCATTCGCCGTTACCTACAGCGATGCGGTTACCGAGTGTACAGGGCGAAACGTAAACCCTTCCTTTCCATGTTGAACAAAGGCAATCGACTACGGTGGGCACGAATGTACCGGGGATGGACATTTCGGCAGTGGAACAGGGTTTTGTGGACGGACGAATCCATTTTCAATGTTGTGTACGGGAAAATACGGAAAACAGTCATTTGTCGGAAGGATGAACAGAATGAAGTAAAATGTTATGCACGTCGGGTACAGAAACCTGCGTCAGTGATGGTATGGGGATGCATGACGGCATCTGGGGTTGGCCCACTACACGTCTGTGAGGGCATTGTGAATGCACACGCCTATACACGCATACTGGAGCGGCATCTTCCCACAGTGCGAAGGCACCTGTTCCACAGGCGGCGTCTCATCTTTCAACACGACAATGCCAGGCCTCATACAGCGCGGCTGACAAGAGAATGGTTGACTCGCCATCACGTGCGAACTCTGCCATGGCCACCATCCAGTCAGAACCTCTCGCCCATTGAGAACGTGTGGCGTGTTCTTAAGCGACGTGTGCAACAGAGGGGATCCACGACAGTGGCTGCTCTTATCGCCTGCCTGCAGGAGGAATGGCACCGCATCGATGTGTGGAATACCTTGAACGACTCGTCCGCAGCATGCCCCGACGCATTGCCACAGTTATTCGCCGACGGGGCGGCGTCACACCATGGTAAACAGGATCCCCTCTAACAGTGGTCGAACTTCAATGTTTTATTTTGTGTGGACACCATACATTGCTGCGTTGCAGCGGAAATTTATGTTTTCCTTTGTTCCATGTAGCCTGCTGAATAAAATATGTTCAGCATATGCATGAGTTCTCCTTCTTTCACAACGCACTCCTATATTTGTGACTGGTCGAACTTCATTGTCACTAAGGTTGTACATACTCCATGACTGCTTTGTTTTGTATTCTAAGACATTCATATTTCGAGTCCAGATTTTGTGTAACTATGAAATATGTAATGCCATATGATGAAATTGTAGTCAATATGTAGAGTGGTTCCAGTAAGTAACTTCGAACAAAACTCGCTTGTATGACATATTCCTACTTCCATTCTAGATTAAAAATTAGGGATATTTGACAAATACTAAATGAATAAGCATGCAGTGATTAGTTAATAATATATCTTACAAACATCCACACGTTTTTAGAAATGGGTTGAAATTACTCTCATGCAAACCAGAAAAGTGAAATTTTATACAACTTCGAGATGAAGTGGTTGCTATATAGTCATTCTAGGTTAACTTATGTAAGGCGTGACCTTTTCTTACTCTATTTTCCCATAACTATTCATTATCATCATCATAGTAGTTTTTATAGAGAAATAGACTGATAGAATTAAAAACAATTACAATTTAATTCCAGAAGTTATTTTGTTTGATAACTTCCCCAATGAGCTGTGTCACTCATAGCTATTATTTTATTCTATTCTCTCATGGCAGATTGCACTGAACTAGTTTCTATGTTGTATTTTCCAAAATATTATTTCATCTACGGAACACTGAATGCAAGTTATGATAGAAATTAACTGTAGTGTAAAATATTTACTTTCATGTACAGCATAACATAATCCATGGTTCTACAGAATTGTTTCTCAACCTATAGGGTGCGACCGACCCACTCCTGGATCCTGAGGGTACATTTGGTGGGTCGGGAAGTTGGACTCGAAACTTTGTTAACTGGGTCTTAAAAACCTAATACATTAAATTACTTAGATATATTGTTTTAACAATTTAAATTCAGCCCGTGTTGTTGTAAAAGAGCAAATATAAGTTTATAAACTGGGTGCACACCCCTACAAAGTAATTCGCCGGTGCCCATCTTATGGGTCCCATGAAGTGTAATATCCTTCAAGGTGGGTCCCCGACTGAAAAAGGTTGAGATCCACTGCTCTACAGCCCTGAAAGGGCCTTGGTCTATCAACTGACTGCCAGTCTGTCTCCCACAACCCTACCTAGAGGTGTGGAGATTTTCAGCCAGTAATGGGGTGACGTGGGGTCAGCACGTCGAACCCTCAGCTATTATAGGAGATTTCCCAGACTGGGTTACGTTACTCACTTGTAGGTCCCCAATTTTCTCAGGATGGTGGGTTGCCACCAGTCCTATACACAGGCTGAAAATCCAGAGACTGAACCCAGGTGGACTCAAGCCCATAAGAAAAAAACTGTGTGATGAAGCCCCCAGCCGATTATTAATGGTTTCGTTAGATGAATAGCGTTAATGTTCCATCAGTAGTTTTTAATAATAAAGTTTTATGTTTTATTCTTATTTCCTGAGACAAAACCTTCGAATCCTGTCTTTTGTTTCCCTGGCATTTTCAGCATCAAATCTCCCCTCCTCAGGGTACTCCACTGATATCAATTGCAGAGAAAATGACTGCATTTGTCTTTCGTTTTATGAGGACATAGACAGACGAATGGAATTTTCTACGTTGGTAAATCAGAAGTGTCTACATCTTACGATTGAATATGGTACACAAGGGAGAAAATTACAGCCTATCCCCCTATAATACTAGACATTCAGTGACGGCACCAGAAACAGTTGCTGATATTAAGTGTGCTGTATCCTGCAGATTGCCACCCACGTTAAACTGTGCAACAATTGTTATCAAGAGAAAGACAATTTGGAAAATGTTGCAACATGGCTCGAGCGCCCTTTAGAAACCTTTGGGTAGCGCAATGATCCGCTCATCCCACCCTTCCATTCCTGCTTTTATTTTCTGCTAATAATTCGTGATATATCTCGTAAGGTCGTATTATTTATTTTATTTAAGTGCATAAAAATGTTCTACAAGGATAAATACCATTGTTCAGTTAATGTAGGGGTCTTGGATTTGAATCCCAGTTAGAGCTTTCTTTTTGTCATCAATTTTTCATAGCATCGTCGCGATTAACCTAAAAGACGAAAAATGCGACGCTAAATTGTAACGAGTGCACTCACGGTCCCCGAAATGACGTGTCAATCATACCCCGGCACGGGGCCAAACGTCGTTATGTGTACGGGAGACCGGTCGTGACTCTCGGTCCAGGTTTTCGAGTTCGGTACTGAGACGGTCGTTTATTGTCATACTATTGCGAGGCGGGGGTAGATACCTTGAAATATTACACTGTTTTGGTTTACCTTTGGTATGTAGATTCGAACAATCATAAAACACTAATGGTATAATATCCGGTACCTGAAAAACGTCAAATAACAACACTGACGAACGGTAAAAAGTGAATATATATTGTAACAACAAAAAAATATTGCAATCAACAACTGTTTACAAAGCCTCCTCAAACGCTCTCTCATTCATTCTATCTCTCTTTCACACACATGAGGTATTTTTACATGTGAAGTATGGATACAAATCATGGATCTCATTAACATATCATTCCTTTTAATTTCTAAACCTTTATGTGAATTTAGGGCATTTGTCTGCCAGCTCCTGTGCTCTTTTAAATTAACTTAAGTGCCAGCCCTCGGAAAGCGGTTAACTAAGACAATTGGGTCGGCGTGGTTAAATCTTTCGTTCGAATGAACGTATGCGTTGACTCGTAAGCACGACATTATACAAGTTTCTCGGACGGGGGTATTACACACAAGCCTCTCTCGTCCAATGAGAACAACTACTCAATTACATAGTGATGCAAAAACTTAATTGGCTCCAGCTGCCGGAAATACACAAATCAATCGTCGGCGCGAGCAAAAATTACATCAAAAACCACTATGCAACAAATAATACTATTTCACGCACACGACCTTGCAATAAAAACAACTACGCTTTCCACAATTAAAAAGGACTCATCAGTCAACTATTGACAAATTAAATGGCGCGACGGGGCGGTCGGTTACACAAAAAATTGAGCACACTTTGACAATTTACACTAAATATTAAACAAATGAAATGGAGCTTCTAACGCTGAATGCAGGCAATTAAATTAGAACGTCTGAACATGAAATAACCCTTTTTTACAACAATACCAAAAATTATCAGACGCGGAAATTAGTTTCGGGGTTTCCTGAGTGACTTTGCTAATAAGTGAGACTTCGGCGTTAACTGTACGGTGTTGATACTGACGACGCACGTTTACATGGGCATGAGACCCTCTGAAGTATACTGTACCAGACTCTGCTACATGGCGTGATCATTCATCTCTCCTGGACGCGGGACTTGCACACGGTTCCTTTGTGGCGAAATTGTCCTCCAAGGTCGATCGCGACGAAGAATAATTGCGACGATCTGTTGCACTTGCACCTCCTCAGAACTTCGGGCGTTCATCTCGTCACTAGAGTCGGGTGTACGTGGTCACGCGCCGGTCAGGAATCTCTCTGGTGACGGGCTTCGATTCGGCGTCGTTCTGGAAGCGTCGTTCTGGAGTCGTCCTTCAATCTCTCCCTCTGGCTTCGATCGGCGTCGTTCTGGAGTCGTCCTTCAATCTCTCTCTCCGGTGACGGGCTTCGATCGGCGTCGTTCTGAAAACGTCCTTCGGGCTTTGGGCAGTGTTTGGCTTTGGTGTCGTCTTTGGCGTTGGCTGACTGGCTTCGTCGGAAGATGGCGACGCATCGTTGCGGGGTCAGGGAAGTCGACAGACTCCCTTCTCAATCTCCTTTAACCCTCCATCCTTATGTAGTCCACGCTTGGCAAAAACAAATCACCGCGTAATCTTCACCAAAATAAGGCGCACACTGGTAACTCCCTATCTGCAAGTCGCTCACAGTACGTAAGGAAACAAAGTTCACGGACACAAAGCAACGATCACGCGAGAGTGTAGCGCGGAGATGCTCTCTCTGTGAAATCCGGGTCAAAACTGTTTCTGGGATGGTAGCACCGCATATATATAAGAGATTCAAATTCGTCCGTTGAAACCCACGCTAAGGTGGCTTCGCTTCGCTTTCTCAGGGGATGGAAATGACCTCTGTCCATTGTCTTGAAAGGCGCGGTCGGCGACGCGTCCTGGATCCTTGCAGAGTTGGGCTCCAGCTGGTTTTCCTGGTCATCCGTGAACATGGGTTCGAACGCCTGCTGCGACTCGAGCCCGGTAGCGGCGAAAATAATCTTCCCTTATCTCCGCGTTGGTGCAAATATGTCATGTTCTAAGCGGCGGCTGTCACTCAAGAAAAACTCGTCCCCAACTCCCGACGTCTGGCTCGGATACAAGTTTATTCACAAAATAAATGAAACCTCACACTTTCATGTTTGTGCATAAAATGAATCAATATATAAAAAATAATTTATATCGAACTGCGTTTCACATGTCACTAGATACCGTGACAAAATAACAAACAACGACGAGGGAGGGGGTAAAATGCATTGATCTACGAACAAAGTCATTGCTGTAGACTTTACACAAGCTACAATCACGATTTCCCCCAAAATGTCAGAAAAGCAACACATAATAGGGAGAATACGAAATAAGAATACTTATTACCACAGATAATACACGAACCATTTTTCATGCACAACGGAATGATTTACGTGCTGGAATTTCAGGAACTTGTAATTATTTTCCTATGTTGTGCTTCTGGGCTACTAATTCTGTATATCTCGTAACTTAGATGTAGAAATCATTCAAACGTAATATGCATTAACTGAACAATGGTATTTATCCTTGTAGAACATTTTTATGCACTCAAATAAAATAATTAATACGACCTTACGAGATACGTATGTCCCGAATTATTAGCAGAAAATAAAAGCAGGAATGGAAGGATGGGGTGAGCGGATCATTGCGCTGAGACGCATTCAACTGCCACTGCCAGGAGCAAGACGTGATTGGCGGATATGTTGCTATGACAACGCTTTAAGTTTCGAAGGCGCCGTAGGGTGGCTCCACATGCCATTTTTAGTATACGCACAGATTACAAAAGAGAGATAGGAAGTAAGCGATCTTGTTAATCTGTGAAATAACATGCCGAGTTCTATGCGTGAGGGAAAGTCTCCGTTTACTCCGAGCTTGTTTTCAAAACACCAGCAAGGACAGCCTTTGAAAAGGGGTGAGAAACAGATTCTACTCAATATTTATGTAACGTTCTGTCAGTAGTATCCTGAGCAGGGGTTTATCCAGGATTTTTCTCTTGGGGGGGTGTTGGAAACTTTTGGGGGGTGTAAGTTTGGGGATGTTAAGTGAATATTTTGGACCGTTTGTACTTCAATTTGTTCATAGATGTTTCCAGGGATCAACCCCCCCTTTCCCTTCACGTATCATTTCAGTAGAAAAGATATAGTGAGTGCAAAAAGTGTTTGGACACTGCAGTAGTTACGTTAATAATGGATTCTCTTGCCGTTCTGGATGATGCTAGGTAAGCGGGATGAAAGTGCAATGGTTCTACCTCAAATTCTTTTTTTCTTGGCAAAACAACGAAATAAAAATATCAAAACATAAACAATCCATGAACAATTATAACAAAAATGCCACAAATTATGGGCACAGAAAGTATTTGGATACTTAGTAAAAAAAAACATTAAGAAGGACCTCTGTGAAACACGATCAATAAACCTGGACTACCATATACGTACCACTGACCCCTTCAACCTCTGGGCTCGCAGTTGTCAGTTCGCAAGTATCATTACCGGCAGTAGCTCTGCGTCATTGAACACGATAGTGCAACATGGATTCCGGAAGGAGAGAGTTCAGTTTTTTGACGTCGGCAAGTTATCCGGCTTCACAATCAGTGCAAATCAGTAAGGGAAATGTCACGCTTGTCTGGAATTCCTAAATCAACAGTGCACGTGATCATAGATCGCTTTGGCGAAAGAGAAACAGTAGAAAATAAGCCGAGGAGTGGACGACCAAGAGTGCTTTCTGTGCAAGACGAACGGTTTATTTTGCGAACTATAAAAAAGACCCCAAAACTAGTGCTCCGACGTTGGCTGCAAGCCTTCAAGACCGAGCTGAGCAAGTTTCTTCCAGTACAGTTCGTAATATATGCCGACGAAATGCCTACCATAGACGAGTGGCAAGGAAGAAATTTTGGGTTTTTACAAAAAACAGAAAGAAACGCCTCGAATTTGCCCTATACCACCGCACTACGATGCAGACTTCTGGAACAAAGTCATTTTTTCGGGCGAAAGCAAATTCAAGTTATTTGGGTCGGATGGTAGGCATATGGTATGGCGGCAAAGAAATATAGAGTTGGAGTCGCGAAACGTAATCCCAACTGTGAAACACGGTGGCGGTTCACTCTTATTATTGGGTTGTATGAGTGCTGCTGGGGTCGGCAAGTTGCATTTCATAGAGGGGGACGGTGGATCAGTACATGTACATTGATATATTGAAGAATAATTTGAGCGCTAGTGCGGCTAAAATGAACTTGGGTAATGATTACTTGTTTCAACAGGACAACGATCCTAAGCATACCGCCCTTAATACAAAATTGTGGCTGTTATATAACACCCCAAAACAACTTCACACACCTCCTCAATCCCCAGATCTGAACCCCATAGAAAATTTCTGGAGTGTATTAGAGAAAGAGATAAGAAAAAGAAACACATCCAACAAATCCGACCTAAAATTAGTATTGCAGGAAGAAAGGAATGCCATTTCCCTCAGATTAATGCAGATCTGGTTAAATCTGTACCAGACAGGCTCCGGGCAGTGATTCGTGCCAAAGGAAATACAACAAAATATTAAATGCTTTTGTTTTTGCAGAAAATATGGGCAAGAATGGCAAGTGTCCAAAGACTTTTTGTGTTCAAAATATGTGATATTTTCGTTATTATTGTTTATTGATGGTTTATTTTTTATATTTTGTATTTTCCTGTTGTATCAGATAAACAAGTATATGAGGTAGAATAATGTAATTTTTATTCCACTCGCCTACCTGCACCCACAACCCTGAGCGGATCCCTTGTTTACGTAGCATCAATGGTGTCCAAACACTTTTTACACTCACTGTATGTCAAATGCAGGAAAAGTTGGAAAATAGATTTTTGTGATAATGTTAACATTTCAGTCTAACGTTTCAAGTATTGCTCTCCAATAAAGTTCACCACTTGATTTAATCAATCATTAGACAAAAGACAAGGGATGACATTGCAAAAGACAAGAGATGACATTGAAGAACACAAAATTTAAACATATTATTACCATAAACCATTTCATGCAATTCTTAAGCTAGTTTTAAAGAAATTAGGAACACTTGCGCAATATTCTCTAACTTTATTTGTGTTTCTTGTCGTAGGTGTAAGAGGGAGTTCATCTTAGGGGGTGCCCAATTCATCGATGAAATATCAGTGAAAATGCATTGCATGGGTGTGTGCGCGCTTGCATGCCTGAATACAAATATAATATGACTCTTTAATAAATCAACACAGCTCCCAGGCAACCACCTCGTGCGAACCCCCCTTTTTTACAACTCTCTTTCTAATATATAGTTTTTTTTACAGAGGTAAGAACTCTTAGAGCTAAAAAAATGGTCACATACATCAACTATAGACGTGAATGAATCACTTCGGGTCTTCATGAAATATTTGCCGTTTTATATCGAATACTCTGTCAGTAAATTTTATTTTGGTAAAAAAAAGGTAAAGTGCTCCCCTGTGCTTACCACCACGCCATGAAGGCGTATAGGGAGTGTGGGGGCAACGCCCCACACGTCCTTGATCCGGTCGTGAGTGGGGGTGATGTCATCAGCATCACGCCCCTGACCGCCTTTAACCCCCCCCCCCCCAGGGTTTCCCCCAGGTACCCATGTTATTCCACGCTGGGTGGGCGCCGGGGCCTCTTCCAACGTTAGAAAAGTTCCCGTATTTGAACCGGCCGGGGATCGAACCCGGGACTTTATGAATATCCGTTGGGAGAAATTATACCTACATATAGTGTCACTGCTTCTCTACTCACCCCTTTCGGTTTCTTTCTGTCTGATTTCATTCTCTTTGTCAAAATCCCGTATCTTCTTCAAACACTTTTGCAATAAAGTTTCAGACAGTTACACTAAGCAGAACGACAACACACGAACTGAGATGCTACACTGAGATTCTGACCTAAGGCCTAAGGCATTTGACAGTTCTCTTCTCTACCACTCCAAAATCATCCATCTCGCCCAGGTTACAGAAAATAGTGTTGCTAACCATAGTAACACAATTCACTACAAGAAGTCAAACCTGTATCTTTGAATATCTTCCCTTACTTTTATCGCACATTTTTCACATGAACGAATCGAAAGGAAAATGCAACAAAATGTAAATTTCGTTGACTCAGGGGTTCAATTTACAAATCTGTAACGTATTTAAGAAATATTTATTTAGGTATTCAAACGCTGAACTGTCAACACTGTGTGCGGTATGTCTCCCTGGAAGGAGGGCGAGATGTCAGTTTGATATTTTCCAGATGGCAGTGTTCCTTCCAAAGCCTTGTCAAGGAAGCTGGTGTTTCCAGGAAATGACCATGCTGAACATTCCACCCTCCAGGTCCATTGGACTACACTTCTGGTAGAGCTACAAATGGTTCCTTTATGTTCTATTGTTGATATAAAAATCCATACTTACACCCCCCTACTGGGGGGGGGGGGGTGTTCCACTTTTCTGCTTGGGGGGTGTTCGTCAAAATTTGGGAGGGTGTTGGGGGGTGTTAGGGGTGTGTGGATAAATCACTGATCCTGAGAAACCAGTAAATGAAGTGGTTAAGTTGGTATCCCAGTGCAGTGGTGTTCAGTGTCTGCAGTTTTGAGGGTTATGAAAGAGAGAAAGAATGACCGGGAGGCGAGGGAGGCGAATATTTTTTTTCCAGTCAACTTGTGAATGAGGTTTCATTTCTTGCTCTCTGATTGGCTGTTGGAAAGTTACGGTGCTGTGATTGTGAGAATATCTTCTTTGCGCGAATTGGTTGTTGGAAAGTTACGGTGCTGTGATTGTGAGAATATCTTTTTTGCGCTGTACACGACGATGTAGGCGACTTTAGCAAGTAGTAAAGAAAGTGTAGGGAAACTGATAATTTGAATAATTATGAATGATAAAGTAAGAAGTATTACACACTTGAATGGAATCACATATAGAACTATCAAATTCATTTGTAAAATAATTCATTCCGTATTTTTCATCGCAAATTTGCTGATTTTTTTACATCTGGCATAAATGTAGCAGTCTGTTTCTTGGGGGGGGGGGGAACTTGCACACTCGAATTAACCACACACACGCATATATATATTAAGTCATTCCATTCCTTTACAAAACGCATTGAAACAACAATTCACCAAAATCTTTCTCGCTCCCAGATTATGCGTCTGCGGTAAGTAGATACAATAAGCACCGTAACTTTCCAGCAGCCAATCAGAGGGCACGAAATGAAACCCAATTCACAAGTTGACTGGAAAAAAAAACTCGCGACCGGGAGAGTAACAATGTATGCGGCTGCATATTTGTCTGATGTTTTTAGAACGGGTTCTCACATTCAGAGGCTCTTATATAAAATGAATAGGTGCGGCGAACTATGAGTGTAACAGCAGATGATTGCGGTCATGGATCAGCTGACGCGGAGTGATACATCGAATCGTGAGACCGTTTGTTTACAGAAGGTCTCAGGGATGGTGATTTAGACCTTAGGGATGTGACGAAGCTGAAAATTTACCGATGGCGATGTACTCAGCGATAATTTTTGGAATCGATACCGATGCCGATATTTAACCGATTCCGATACATAAGATTATTAAACAGAAATGGGATGTTATTTTCAGCATGACAAAAATAAATTTGCTATGTACATTTCTATTGCATATCATATGTATATACATATGTATTCTCAAGAGATGCGAATGTACATTTGCATCTACAAAATGTTATGTGAACCTTTAAGAAGAACATGGATTCTCAAGAGATTAAACATTAGTACATAAGCAGTTCTTTGAAATGCAAAATGAATTCCTGTTCTTCCAGATTCAACTTCAGAAACACAAGATTTGGAAGCACTTCAGGAAGTAACCTACTTCTTCTCTTATCTCAAATCTGTTCAGCAACACTGAACACTCAATCACTGAATACTGATGCAGCAGGTATGCCCAAGTATTTTCTCAGCACTTGCTTCAGGTTTGAATATTCATTTTTGAATTTCCAATACAACAGCAGATCCTGGTTCAGCAATGTAGTTTTATTTCCGATTTATAGTTAGGTTGATCCTCTGAATGAGTTTGCAATAATTTTATTACAAAAACTCTACAATAATGACGAATCATAACCAAATTTTCAATAAATCTTACAAAACTAGAATATAAAACTTATTAGAAGGTAAAAACTCTAGTATAATCTGTACCGGTTTAAATATCGGATTTTTGCCGATTCCGATACCGATGCCGATGTGTCAATTTCGGCCGATTTTCATACATCTGTAATCGGCTTCGGCACATCCCTACTCGGAACTATCCGAATACTTCTGACCAGTATCGGCGATTGGGTGCTAAAACTGGGGAAGGAGAGTTATTTTCTCTTGGCAAGCATTAAGAGGCCATAGTACGGGGGCAAAAGTGGCAAAAATGTCGGGGCCAATTGCCCCCAGGGCCCTCAAATAGCCGCCACTGTATCTATATAAACACAGATCTGACCCCTCCCTCAAACAAATTCTGAGTAGGGGCCTGCATGTTGCACCTCACCATAATGTAATTAGCGGCGACTGGCGGCGGGATCGTGAAACACAGTCAGCACCAGATACAAAACAATATTTTCAGACTTGACGTTCAACCTGGCATATTTTTCTGTGAGGCAAGTGTTCAATACTTTGTATTTGTATTTACCGTGTGTATACAAATATACACACGGTAAATACACGTGTATGTGTATGTGTGTGTCGCTCGTAATGTCCATAGCCTCGTTCAACTTTTCTCCGTGTTAGCTCAACAAGTCGATGCAGCAGAATAAAAAAAAATAAGAAGGGAGGAATAACGTTGGATAATTCACGAGTTCCGTCAAACAGAGCACCTGGCTCGCATTGCAACTTCATGTCACGACATGAAGTTCATTCTTGTTACCTTGTGGTTTAGAGTATTGAGCGATCGACTTACAACATCGCCACCACTAGTTTCCGGTTCGCGTTTAGCCTGTTCTTTCCTGAGTATCATTTCTTCATTAATTTCAACAAATCGTCCAGTCAGCGCATGCGCACTTGTGACGATGATCGCGACTAAGGCAGATGAAGTATAGAGAACCAGAAGAAGAAGAGACAGCACGAAGGATAGGAAGGCAGTGATAAATAAACAGGAATATAAACAAAATTAGAAAGGAGCAAAGAGTATGAGACATATAGAAAAAATAGCAGACACAACCAGCTGAGAATCTTCTGTCACCCTTTAGAATATCCGAATGAGCTCGTCTGAGACGTCACAGAAAGACTGTCTCCCACCAAAGACAATGATTTAAAGTGATCATTTATGACCAAGACAAGAGGAGGCATATATGAAGCTTCCCTCTCCAATTAACGAAGTGATATCATAGTCTTGCTTAATGTCTGTCTTTGATGAACTTCAAAGTGAACTTTGACACAAGATAGCCTCGCTGGTTTATTTTCGGATCGTCGGAGAAATCAGTTGTCAAACTCCTACTGTATGCATGGAAGTTTATATCCCCCTCAAACCAAGTCTTCTTTGATTTTTTCAAGATATAAGAAATGATTACAAATGCGCTCGTTTATGTCCGTCTTGGGAAAGATAGTTTCTAAAAGTAACTGAGTTAAAGTTACTAATTTTGGAAAGTAACTCAGTTATAGTATTTGAACGCTTACAAAGAAATACTGTTCGTGTTCAGCGGAAACCCGCAACATAGTTTCGCATATATTTCTAATTCTCTACTTTTCCTTTCGCTTTTGGATTCGTCCACTCGATTCAAATTATACATATATATGTATAATGTGGTCGAATATGATACATGTCTTATGCAGTCATGTTGACAAGCGACTTACAGGATCAAATGCTCTTTTAGCCCAGTTTCGCTTTGTTTGGTATTTAGGGCTACATTAAATATGACCCTCCCCTGAAATATCCCCACCCACACCCTCTGACTCCCCATTATTATTTTTTTTTCTGGTGGAGGCCTCCCCGATGGCGCAGTGGTAGCGTCTTCGACTTGTAATCAAGGGGTCCCGGGTTCGATACCCGGTGGAGGCACATAGTGGTTCGGATCCCGCTTTAAACTGTAGGTCCAGTCCCAATTAGTCTTACTGTGCAAATAGTGGACTTAAAACACCAAATCAATCAATCAATCAATTTTTCTGGTGGCATTACGGATTCGGCTTCTTACAACAGAATTGGTTTATTAAAGACCAGGGGTTTATCCAGAACTTTCATTGGGGGGGTGTAAGTTGGAATTTACGGAGGTGTAAGGGTTAATTTCGAGCCACAATGACCAAAAATTGGACCTTTGTGAGAAACATTAGGGGGGTGTTAGCAGGGTGTTGGGGTGTCACGGTATCTAGTGACATGTAAACGCAGTTCGATATAAATTATTTTTTGTTTATTGATTCATTTTATGCACAAACATGAAAGTGTGAGGTTCGATCTAATTTTGTGAATAAACTTGTATCGGAGCCAGACGTCGGAATCTGGGGACGGGTCTTTCTTGAGTGACAGCCGCCGCTTAGAACAGGACATATTTGCACCAACGCGGAGATAAGGAAAGATTATTTTCGCCGCTACCGGGCTTGAGTCGCAGCAGGCGTTCGAACCCATGTTCACGGATGACCAGGAAAACCAGCTGGAGCTCAAGCCTGCAAGGATCCAGGACGCGTCGCTGAACGCGTTTCAAGACAATGGACAGAGGTCATTTCCATCCCCTGAGAAAGCGAAGCGAAGCCACCTTAGCGTGGGTTTCAACGGACGAATTTGAATCTCTTATATATATGCGGTGCTACCACCCCAGACACAGTTTTTACCCGGACTTCAAAGAGAGAGCATCTCCGCGCTACGCTCTCGCGTGATCATTGTTGTGTGTCCGTGAACTTTGTTTCCTTACGTACTGTGAGCGACTTGCAGATAGAGAGTTACCAGTGTGCGCCTTATTTTGGTGAAGATTACGCGGTGATTTGCTTTTTGCCAAGCGTTAACTACATAATCATGGGCGGCTAAAGGAGATTGAGAAGGGAGTCTGTCGACTTCCCTGACGCCCGCAACGATGCATCGCCATCTTCCGATGAAGCCAGTCAGCCAACGCCAAAGACGACATCAAAGCCAAACACTGCCCAAAGCCCGAAGGACGTCTTCAGAACGACGCCGATCGAAGCCCGTCACCAGAGAGAGAGATTGAAGGACGACTCCAGAACGACGCCGATCGAAGCCAGAGGGAGAGATTGAAGGACGACTCCAGAACGACGCTTCCAGAACGACGCCGAATCGAAGCCCGTCACCAGAGAGATTCCGAACCGACGCGTGACCACGTATAAAGGCCTGCACAAGACCTGGAGCAGACCCGTTCGCGAGACATCGCTCCTGAAATGCCATGCAACCTGCGCAACACCCTCGCTTGAGCAGCTTGTATGCCCACCTGCACAGATCGTTCCTGGCAGGCATTGTAGACCCGCCGGGTACCCGCAGTCTTACGATACCTAGTAGGTCTCAGTTCGTTCTTTCCATCAACTGCAGACCCCTCCCTCTGCATGACGTAGTTGCTTCGAGTAGAAACTGCACCTGGCCCACACCGTTCTGCAGTGTTGCCAACTGCACTAGATTTTCACTACTTAAAAAAGGGAACTCGAAGCTTCGTAAGCCACATCACCAATGAAATGAGATTTACGAATGTTGCTACCCCCCCCCCCACACACACACACACACATTGAAATAGGTTTTCCGTGGCACAGGATCCATAAGTATATGTCGTAAACAACCAATATACATATATATAGTGATATAGGACAGGACTGAAACATGTCACGTTCGACGCTGAGGTCGCGAGTCGAACAACACACTGTTCTACTGCGAACACCAGGGCCGTAGCCAGCCAGGGCCATTGCCGTTACCCTCGTTTGGGGGGTAGGGCCAAGTACTTGGATAAACGTGCCAACAAGAACAATCACAATAATAGTAATAAAGTAGCATGAAAGGCATTATAATCCTCATAAATCACGCAAAAAGGGGGTAGAAGTCGGTTCTCACGCGCATTTGTGTTGAAACAGAGGATTATAAATATTTTTTTTTCAACACGTCAATTTCACATTAGCTAATAATGGAAAACAAGCACACAAACTGTTTTTGAAAGAAAGAAAGTGCATGATAAATGCATTCCGAATGTACAGACACATGGCATGTAAAATTTCCATCTACAATATTTTCTTTTCACATGGAGCGACGTATTACATAATCAATTCATCCAACTCGTAACAAACCAACATTAATAGCAAATAATATCACGGGCCGCCATAGCATTCTCTGTTTTAAAACTTTTCTCACTTAGATCGTTCGGCGCTCAGGGCCGACTCCCGCTACCCCTTTGCTACGGCATTGAACTTGATGACACTGGATAATATTTTATAATATATTTCTACTTTCATAAAATTTGAAATCAAGGGGTTGCAATTACCCCTCCATTCCCCCTCTGCAGGTGTCCTTGGCCGTCTGGAAGGAAAATGCAAGAAAATATGAAAATTAATTCCATCTTGAGTACCCTTTAGCCCTGCTACTCTTAAATTCTGCTAGTCTGTTTTTTCTTGTACTTTAATGTTTGACCCCCACCCTGACCCTTCCGCTAGACTTAATTTCCGTCCAAGGTTGTGAGCAATGCACCCTACCCCCTCTGGTTGCGCCACTGCGTGCCTGGTTAAGGCACCATGCAATGAAAAGCAATTAGTTTTCAGTGAGGAGATTTTTGTTTGCTCGATCATTCATTTAAATAAATGAAGCTGTAATACTGCGTGCATTTCCTGGCAATAAGATAAAAACTGCTTACGCTGAACTGAAATCGCTAAGTATATAAATTCTCCTTGGAAGAGAGAGCTCCTCCTAGGACCTCGTAGGATTTACGAGCTACGTAAGTAGGCAACACTGGCTGAAGCTGTCCACGTGGTGATGAAACACCTGGAGCGACACGCTGCCGGAGGGCTGTTTCCTTCCAGCAGGTTTTGCACGCGCCCGGGTCTTGTTGAATGCCCAGTTACCTTGTAAGCGCAGAGCGCCTGGAAGACGAAGAACCCGGGTAAAGACGCAAGTCGACTCGTTGCCGTGGGCAGGCTAGCAGGTATACCTGTCCTCACGGGCAAGCGGGCAGTTGGTAGGTAAAATGCAGACTATGCTGGCCTCTAACCACGTACACCCGACGCTAGTGACAAGAGGAACGCTCGAAGTTCTGAGGAGGTGCAAGTACACCATATCGTCGCAATTATTCTTCGTCGCGATCGACCTCGGAGGACAATTTCGCCACAAAGGAACCGTGTGCAAGTCCCGCGTCCAGGAGAGATGAAGGACCACGCCATGTAGCAGAGTCTGGTACAGTATACTTCAGAGGGTCTCATGTCCATGTAAACGTGCGTCGTTAGTATCACCACCGTACGTTTAACGCCGAAGTCTCACTTATTTGCAAAGTTACTCAGGAAACCCCGAACCTAACTTCCGTCTCTGACAATTTGGTATTGTAGTAAAAAAGGGTTATTTCATGTTCAGATGTTCTAATTTAATTGTCAGCATTCAGCGTTAGAAGCTCCATTTCATTTCTTTAATATTTAGTGTAAATTGTCAAAGTGTGCTCCATTTCTTGTGTAACCGACCGCCCCGTCGCGCCATTTACCTTGTCAATACTTGACCGATGAATCCTTTTTAATTGTGGAAGGCGAAAATTTTATTGCAAGGTCGTGTGCGTGAAAAAGTATTATTTGTTGCATGGTGGTTTTTAAGGTAATTTTTGCTCGCGCCGACGATTGATTAGTGTATTCCGGCAGCTGGAGCCAATTAAGTTTTTGCATCACTATGTAATTGAGTAGTTGTTCTCATTGGACGAGAGAGGCTTGTGTGTAATACCCCCGTCCGAGAAACTGGTATAATGTCGTGCTTACGACTCGATGCACACGTTCATTCGAACGAAAGATTTAACCACGCCGACCCATTGTCTTAGTTAACCGCTTTCCGAGGGCTGGCACTTAAGTTAATTTAAAAGAGCACAGGACCTGGCAGACAAATGCCCTAAATTCACATAAAGGTTTAGAAATTAAAAGGAATGATATGTTAATGAGATCCATGATTTGTATCCATACTTCACATGTAAAAATACCTCATGTGTGTGAAAGAGAGATAGAATGAATGAGAGAGCGTTTGAGGAGGCTTTGTAAACAGTTGTTGATTGCAATATTTTTTTGTTGTTACAATATATATTCACTTTTTACCGTTCGTCAGTGTTGTTATTTGACGTTTTTCAGGTACCGGATATTATACTATTAGTGTTTTATGATTGTTCGAATCTACATACCAAAGGTAAACCAAAACAGTGTAATATTTCAAGGTATCTATCCCCGCCTCGCAATAGGATGACAATAAACGACCGTCTCAGTACCGAACTTGAAAACCTGGACCGAGAGTCACGACCGGTCTCCCGTACACATAACGACGTTTGGCCCCGTGCCGGGGTATGATTGACACGTCATTTCGGGGACCGTGAGTGCACTCGTTACATTTGGCGCCGCGAACAGGGACGGCAACTTTTGTCATTCCTTTCCAAGAAAACCAGGTTGCGAGAGCGGTAGAAATTTCATTGTTGTATACGTCATGCATAAAATTCTTGTGTTAGGTTCCTGGTTATTTGTGTGTTTTTTCGTTTTGTATTTCGAGGGTTATTTTGATGTATTTGTCGTAGGTTCACGTGTAAGGACACGTGATTGGGCGTAATTGGTAACAATAGGGCAGATATTTTTTCGGCGAAGGCAGCAAGGGCAGCTGCATAGGGCATTTTTTATGTACTTTTTGTGTACTTTTTTTTTGTTTTTGGCGTAATTTATGGCATCAGGCTGAGTTGCGGGATAAGGGATTCCCGACGGACCTCCTTTTTCTTTTTATGTATCGATTTGTAATTCGCATTTTGTGTGAGCTCGCGTAAGTTTGCGTAACTGTTCCAAAGTGCGACAGAAAATCGAGCAGATATTTAGCGAAAGGCCTTCATGAGATTAAGAAATCGTCGTATAGACTGTTTGAACAAGAGTGACGTCATGATGGTTTGCGAGGCTTGTGGAAAGGAATTTGCTGATTTCGAAATCGACAGCGAGGGAGCCAGATCGGTTTGTCTTCAGTGCAAGGGCCCGTTGGAAATGGAAAGGGAGATACCAAGTGCCCAAGGGGGTACATCGTCACGTGCGGACAGCGACCACAGCAAGGAAGAAGATGACGTAGGAAGTGGCAGTGGTGCCAACCAATTTCAGCTGGTCCTCCAGATGCTCCAAGGAATGGAAACCAGGATGCAGACCGAGATGCATACCAACATGCAAGGAATGGAAACCAGGATGCAAGCCAACATGCAAGGAATGCAGACCGAGATGTAAGCCAACATCCAGGGGTTGGAGACCAGGATGCAGACCGACGTACGAGGAATGGAAGAACGCCTCCAAGGGACGTTTCGCGCCTCCGGAGAAGAAATAACGCAACAACTCCTTCAGACGATCCAAGAATCCGAGGCTCGAATCGAATCCAGGATCGCCAGGACCGACGCTCGCCTCAATGAACAGGAAGCCAAGGTGGCAACACTGGCGCAGAGCGTGCGTGAACAGGAAGGAGCTTTGCAACACATCGGCCAACAATGTGCACAGCTGGAGTCAGACTGCACTCGGAGCAACGAAGCCCTCGAGCGACAAGTACGGCGAGCGGCGAGCGTAGCGGAAGGGAATTTCGAAAAGATAAAGGAAATAGAAGAGAAACTGCAACGACTGAACGTAGCCGACGTCCCCGGATCATCGCGAGAGCTGGCAGCTATGACGTCACCACAGCCAGCTGCGGTCCCCTCGTCTTCAAGGCGCGCGAGTGACGCAAGGCCGGCTACGCTTGTCAACGGAGGAAGCGAAGTGGAACCTGGACTACATTATCCATCGCCGCGACCGTTCGAAGCCCAAACTTCAAACCGGGAAGATATACGGTCTGAACCAGCACCGACGAGAAGGGCTCTGTTCCCGCCGGAATATAAGAAACATTTCAAGAAGTTCTCCGGGGCCGACAGGATTTTGCCGTCTGCCTTCATCGAGGAATTCGAAGCAACAGCGCGGGAGTTAGGACTTGCGGATGGGGAGCGATTACTCGTGCTGAAAGGCCTAATGCAAGATCGGGCAAAGAACTGGCTGGATCGGAATGAAAGACACTTTCATTCATACTCGGCGTTTAGGGAAGCGTTCCTGACACACTTTCAGCGCCCTATGCAAATGGAAAGGATGCTCATCCAGCTGAGGAACGAGAGGTACGACAGGAACGGGGGACTTACTTTTTCGCAATATTTCTGGCGTAAGTTCAATGAGTTCCAAGCTCTCCAGCCACAGATGACCACGTCGGAGATAATTGCGGCCCTAATTTATCATTACCCGCAAGAGATAAGACGGCATCTCAACGGGGCGTGCGTTTTCGACGCAGAAGCCATGTCGCTCACGCTCGAGAACCTAAACCAGTGCGAAGAAGAACGCGAGAGGACGCGGAGTGACAGATGGAACAAAAGGAGACGACCGGAGGATGAAGGAAACCGAGGAAACAAGCACCCACGCGTCCATTTCATCCAGAGAAGGTACGATGGGCAGCAACGCGCTCCAGGAGCCGAAGTTCGCCAGTTTCGAGATGATCCGAGTAGTATAAAATACAATACGGACAGGACGAGAAAGGAAGAGCATCCTCTCAAGCAGCTTTGCTACACTTAAAACTTGCTTAACATGAGCATATGAGTTTTTGAGCAAGTGTGGAATCTTGTCTAATCCAAGATTTTTGTAAAAATGCCCTCGGGAATTTTTCAGAAACGAAGAGCTCTCTTAGATTGATTTGTTTATACTTAAAACTTGCTCAACATGTTCATTTGTTTAAGTGTAGCACCTGCCTAGCCCAAAGAGTTTTGTAATTCGGAAAGTATTAACTCTCCTCAAGCAGATTTACAAAAATTGCATCAGTTTGTCTATAAACTTGTATCCATACCCGCCTATACATATTTACTTCAGGTTTAAGTTCAATTGGATTTGCTTATTTAATATTAAAACAATGCAATATGCAGAGCCTACCTCTAGAATTGGTCCGTGTTTGCATGTTTCTCCTCTGCGTCAGTGTGTGGAATTCCCGAGACGGTAGTATTGATTTTTTCCTCAGCGCCAGTATTTACAGAAATTCCCGATTATTGCATCAGCCAGTTATGTGAGAGTGACTGAGGGGAACAGACGTGTTGATACAGTGCTTCTCATACTTACAGGTTTAAATTCATATTGAACAATATTTGTTGTAATCCACTCATATTTAGAGTCAAGCTTATATTTGTCCCAGCCTGTTATACATAACAAGGTTATTGCTATTCAAGATATGCATGTTCGTGCAGGTATTTGCGGAGGGTCAGTGTGAATGATTTTCCACTTGTGGGCTATTGGTTTTACATTTGAATCCCAGGAAATTTTATATAAATACCAAAGCCAGAAATATTAAGTGTATACACACCTACACACATACACACACATACAAATCACAGTGTTGAACCCAACTGATATTTTTTATCCAGTATAAAGTTTTGAATTGAAACCCAGGAAATTGTATATAATAAACAACAACAAAAATGCCGAATCAAAAATATTGTAATCAATGCAATAAAAATATATTTAGCTCTAATTGGGCCAGACATCAAAAAATTTGTAATCCGGACAAATACAAAACTCCCACAAAAATTTGCCCCAAATGCAATAGAAAATATAACATGGAATATTTCACATATAAACATAAAGATACTTGCTCTGCATTGCCCTCTCAACCATCCACATCTGCTCAGAAAAGAAGGCACGAAGCACCTGTTAATGCTAAAGCAGCAAAACAGCTACGCCATGCACCTATCCGTAGCAGTTTTAATGCCCAACTTAGGGATTACCGGTTTGTATCAGAGCCAAGATGCGGCATTGAGAATTTCTTGAACAGTATAAATTCTGATCTGCAGGCAATTCTTAATGCACAAAATGGCTCTTATAAACTGTCCCTCAAATTGTTTGTACAATATAAGAAGCCAAACGGCACAAAATTTACACAGCCCCACATAACAGAAACTGTACCTGTATATTCAAATGCAAATTCAGACACAATAATAAGCAGCTTGATAAATCAACTGAACATCAAACACTCTGAATTTGCGGCAAAAGAATCAGGATGGAGCCTATGCGGTTCATCACACAAGTTATATGTTAATATTTCTGAATTCAGCCCATTACAAGGTTCTACATATCTACCATTGCCTGCTAATATCAAAAACAAAAGAGCCGTGGTCAATATAAAAAACGCCGACCAGAAATGCTTTTTGTGGTGTATATTAGCTGCTTTGTATCCAGTTTCAAGCCATCCTGAGAGAATAACTTATTACAAACAGCATGAACATGATTTTGACGATGTAATGGAGGGTTTGGAATATCCAATATCAGTTCAGAATATTGATAAATTTGAAAAAAGGGCCAGGCATATCGATGGCAAACAATTATCTATTAATGTATTTATTTGTTCCACTGGCAATTGCCCGATAGCACCTCTCAGAATTAGTACACTTGATGATGAATCTACTATTCCCATTGATTTGCTTTTAATTGAAGGGGATGGTACATATCATTACACTCTGATACACAGTCTTGAAGCTTTAGTGAGAACACAACTAGACAAAACTCATACAATATTCAAGTTGTGCAGAAGATGTTTAACTGTATTTGATGGTCAAAAAATAATAAAAGGGGTTCGGGAAGTGAATGCAGAAATTGCTAAAAACAAGTTAATTGAGCATCTGAAATACTGTGGCAACCATAAACCTGTTCATATGGTGATGCCCAATCCAAGTGAAAATTGCAAATTCAAAAAGTATGAAGCCTTGTTGGAACACCCAGCATATATTGTCTGGGATTCTGAATCGAATCTCAAATCTCTTGCATTCTGTAGCCCAGATCCAGAAGAATCTTCAAGTACACCGTACCAGCAACATGAACCTTCCAGCTTTTGTTATATGGTTATACGGGATGGTGTTGTTATTAAAGAATATTCATACAAGGGACCAAATGCCATCAAAATATTTGCACATAGAATAGAAAATGAGTGCCGTGACATAGCATCTAACATCTTATTAATATCAAAACCTATGTTGCCTTTAACAGAGGAACAGATTGAGGATTTCAACAATGCAGAAAAATGCCCGGTATGTGATTGTGAATTTTCAGATACAAATATCAAGGTACATCACCATTCTCATACAGATGGTAAATTCTTAATGGCCCTGTGTAATAGCTGCAATATTCAGATCAAGAGACCAAGATTTATCCCCATATTTTGCCATGGAGCATCCAATTATGATTTCCATCATCTGATCAGGTACGAGGGGTTTGACAAGCAGAATTTAAATATTTTAGCTGAAAATGATGAAAAATATATATCTATTAGCAAGATAATTAAAGTTGATGGTGTTCCTATTCACATAAGATTTCTTGATTCTTACAGATTTTTACCTGCTAGCCTGGCTACACTGGCCACTCAATTATCTGATGATGACTTGAAAATCACACGTGCCTCGTTTCCAGATCAGGACCTGAAATTAATTAGGCGGAAGGGTGTATATCCATACGACTATGTTACAGATTTTTCTAAATTTGATGAGTGTTCTCTGCCACCACAAGAAGCATTTTATAGCAAAATCAGAGGATCTGGAATTACTGATGAAGATTATCACCATGCCAAATTGATGTGGAACAGTTTAAAATGCAAGACATTTGGTGATTATCACATGGCATATTTAAAACTTGATACGACCCTCTTAGCTGATGTATTTCAGGCATTCAGAAAATCTTCCATGCAAAATTATGGACTGGACCCAGTGTATTTTTACAGTGCCCCGGGCCTAGCATGGGCCGCAATGTTTTTCAACACCAAAAAGCCATTGGATCTAATCCAAGATCAAGATATGTATCTGTTTATGGAGAAATGTATAAGAGGAGGGATGGTGCAATGTTCCCAGAGATATGCCAGAGCAAATAACAAGTATATGCCTGATTATAATCCAGCACGGCCATCAAATTATTTACTGTATGTAGATGCAAACAACCTCTATGGTCACGCTATGATGGATAAACTGCCATATGCAGAGCTTGAATGGGTTGAAGATTTCAATATTGAAGATCTTCAGAATTTTGATGACAGTGAATATGGCCTATTCTTAGAGACTGATCTGATAATTCCTGATGATTTGCACAATAAATTTTCTGATCTGCCCCCAATTCCCGAGGTTCAGTGCTCACCTGGCTCTAAACAGAGGAAGCTCAGGATGACCCTGGAGCCGAAACAGGGATATGTCATATATTACAAAAACCTCCAGTTCCTGATGAAACATGGTGTTCAAGTGACCAAAGTTGGCAAAGTCTTGAGGTTCAGGCACTCAGAATGGTTGAAACCATACATTGATACAAACACGGAGCTTCGAACATCTGCAAAGAGCCAATTTGATAAGAGCTTGTTTAAATTGATGGTGAATTCAGTGTATGGCAAAACAATTGAAAATGTCAGAAAACATACCGATGTTAAAATAATTACTGACCCCAGCCTGAGCAAAAAATTGGTTGCAAAGCCCAACTTCAATTACAGAAGAATTTATGATGAGTACATGGCACTTTTCAACATGATGAAAACAAAGATCAAGTTTGATAAACCTATTTATGTAGGGGCTGTGATATTGGAATTGTCCAAATTACATATGTTAATATTATATTATGACGTGCTGAAACCTTTTTACGGTGATCGTGTAAAATTATTGTACATGGACACGGATAGTTTTATTCTTGAAATTCAAACAGAAGATGTTTATCAAGATATGTCACAGCCTGAATTGTTTCAATATTTTGATACCAGTGAACATACAAAGATTCAACAACACCACAACAAAAAGGTGCCTGGCAAGTTAAAAGATGAGACACTTGGTGATGTTATTGTGGAATTTGCTGGGTTAAGAGCCAAGATGTACAGTTTTGAAACATGTAGTGGTGCTGTTGCCAAAAAGGCCAAGGGCATTGGCAGAGTTACTGTTGAAAAAGAGCTTGTATTTGAAGATTATAAAAATTGCATCAAATCCCAGAATTCAATCAGAACATCAGAAAATAGAATTCAGAGTGAGAATCACTTGCTGACTAGCAATATTGTAACAAAAGTGGCCCTGGACCCACATGATGACAAGAGATGCATTTTGTCATGTGGCATACATACTTTACCTTGGGGGCATTGTGATTTGAAAAGTGGCAAACAATGCCCAATTACAGAGCATGATTTGAAATAAATAAACATGCCTATGAACTTATTTGGGTTCAAAAAACAGGCTAATATGGACCTGCCGACACCACAACCCTCTCCTGATTTACAATCTGTAATGTCTAAACTGAGTGGCTTGTTAATTATTCATCTGAACAGCATACTTACAGATAATGATGAAGAAACAGGTAAAACATTGTACATATTTAACAATAATTTAAATCATTACCAATTACCTGTAGGTGGTCAATTGCAATTTATTACAACCCCTGAGGGTGATGTTAAAATTTCAGTAGGGAGAAATATTTATAGAATTAAGCACTCAAACATGATTTCTGGCACTGTATATACTGTTTCTGCTGGTGACTGCTTATATATTGAGGTCCCTGGATCTTATGACAAGCTTATACCCTTTTTTATAGAATTAAGAATCAGATATTCAATAATAAATAACCAGTAAAACAAAAAAATGCCTAATGATATATTTGGCCATACAAGACATGAAGATCACAGTGATGAGATTCTGATGCTTGATGTCAGAGTAAAGAAATTGAGAAGAGATTTACAAGCTTTACAAACCACACTCAATGCCAGTCTTCAATTAGAAATTACAAATTTACAATCACAATGCATGGACCCTCTTCTTAAAATTGATTCCGAACTCAAGTTATTGCTTCAGAAATATACTGATTTGGCAACATTGGATAATTTTCAAAGTTTAGAAGAGGCTGTAGCAGCTCTTCAAGCCAAATTTAAGACCCAGGCCACCAACTCGGAGCAATTGAAACAACAATTGGAAGAGCAAATAAATAATGTCCAGGCACAGCTCCAAACAATTGTCAAAAGCATAAAATCACAGGAAGATTTTGATCTAGTGATTTCCACTCTAAAAGAACAGATTCAGTCACTCCAGATACCTAATCTGGATCCTCTGCACAATGCCATAGCCGAGGTTAAAGAAAAAATTGAGACACTTGAAAATTTTATGAACAATTTGCCATCTTCTGATGCTTTGAGTGCAATAACTCGGAGTGTAGCAAATATTAAGCTGCAACTTGAAACATATGAAGATTTTGGAAAAATTCAAAGTTCCATAACCCATCTTGAAGGTACAATAGCAGCAGTGCAAAGTGATTTGGCAAATGTACTAGAATCTCGCCTGCCCGGGATTGTAGATACACTTGTCAGTGTCCAGCACCAAATCACAAAGCTTGAAAACCTCAACACTGAATCTGAACTATCTCATTTTCATCACTTGATCGATGATATCCAAACAAAGCTTGAAATTTTACAACAATCCACACCCTCTCAGGCAGATATAGCCCTGCTCCAAAATGCCATGCAAAATGTGGCTGATGCATCTGAATTAAACAATGTAAAATTGGCACTTGAATTTTTGCAAAATACTGTATCAAATCTCCCGACATCACAGGAACTTAAAAATATTAAGAGAGCTGTGAATAGGATATTGAAATCAGAAGATATCAAGAATATCCAGACAGAGATCAAACAACTCACTCAGACAGTGGCCACTCTTCCAACCAATCAACATATTAATGAACTGCATGCCCTGTTTGAGGATATCAGAAGACAGGTCCATGATCTCACTGCTCAAAATTCAAAATTGGCAGTTGTTGAAAATTTGCAACAAATTGTAGCTAATATCAAGCAACAGCTAGGAACCATGGAATCCAATCAAGCAAATGCCCTGTCTGTTTTTGCCACCCAGCTTCAAGAGATTGTGCAACAATACAAGAGACTTGTTGTGGACGTAAAAATCAAGCCAGGCCATGATGATGTTGTTAGGACCATCAATGAGCACCTTGAATCTGTAACAAGCAGATTGCTCACAGCAGAAAAAGAAATAACGGGCATAATCGAGAATCCAAAACATACAGTAATTCTTGAATTGTACAGCATCCCCAACAAAGAATATGATTCACCATTTACACCAGGTGGCAAAATATATATGCTGTCCCCTGCACAATTTTATTACCAGTTTTTTGTTGGGGGCACATTGAGACCAATCAAGATCAAATATTGGCATCAGCCACAGGCACACCACTACCCCACCTTATCAATAACAAATGCTGAGAACAAACCGAAAATCACCAGTGTAGAGTTAGAGGATTTTACAGACCCCAATACATTAGAAACAGCCTATACTGAAGATGATGGCACTCTGGAATTTAAAATACAAATAGGAGACAAATTATATTTAGAAAATCCTGTAGTATCAGCTGCTGAACACCCCATAGTTGCAATATTCTTGTTTACATATTATGTCTAGACAAATTATTGTTGATGAATTACACAGACAGGCCAGACATAATTTTAAGAGACTCCCAGTAGTCACAAAGGGCATTGATGATTTATGGCAGAGCGACTTGATTGAGTTGGCAAGTGGACAGTTGAAAAACTTAGACAAAATCAACAAGGGCTACAAGTATCTACTCACTGTCATAGATACATTTTCAAAATTTGCCTGGGCTGTGCCACTCAAATCCAAGACTGGGGCATGTGTTACAGAAGCCCTCAGGACAATCATCAATCATTCAGGAAGATCACCGCGCTATTTGCAAACAGATAATGGCAAAGAATTTTATAATTCTGTGTTCCAACAATTTATTAAAAGCCAGGCAATAAAACATTATTCGAGTTACAGTGATCTCAAAGCCTCAATTGTAGAAAGATTCAACAGAACCCTAAAAAATCTTATGTATAAACAATTCACACTTCAAGGTAATTATAAATGGCTTAATATTCTTCCAGAACTTCTACATAAATATAACAACTCTGTCCATTCCACAATCAACATGAAACCCTCTGAAGTAACTTCATCTGATGAGCAAAAATTGATCAGCACTGTTTATTATCCTAGATACCAGCCAACAACAAGAAGGGCCAAATACAGGGTAGGTGACCAAGTAAGAATCAGCAAATATAAGCACTTATTCAAAAGAGGCTTTACAAGAAACTGGAGCACCGAATTATTTACAGTGGTTCAAGTTAAACCCGGGACCCTTAACACATATATAATAAAAGATCACCGAGGAGAAATTCTCAAAGGCAGGTTCTATGAACAAGAGCTCAGCAAAACTAAACAGCCTGACACATATCTCATAGAAAAAATCATCCGCAGAAAAGGCAACAAGTTATTTGTCAAATGGCTGGGTCATCCGGAAAACAGCTGGATCGATGCAGACAAAGTGATAATATGAGCACCTGGGATGTTATAAAAAGGCTGCCAGAACCTGAACAGCAGAATAAGATAAATGGAGTGCTGCTGCCTGATAATATTAGATGTGTTATTGTTGGGCCATCTGCTTGTGGTAAAACTACTCTAATGGTTGATAATTTTTTATTGGCACCCAACTGGTTAGACTGGAAAAACAGGCACTTGTATGTCTTCTCTAAGAGCTTGGAACAATTAAAATATCAGCAGCTGATGAAGCTATATGATGGATTGGATATTGCCACTTTTGAACCAGATGTTAAGCCACTTCATGAATGTCTCGATAATTCTGTTGTTGTGTTTGATGACATTATACTGGATAATCAAAACAAGGTTAGAAATTTCTTTACACAGGGCCGACACAAAAACATTGACTGCTTCTACCTGGCACAGACTTTTTCTAAAATACCGAAGCAGCTGATCCGAGACAACAGCAATTTTATATGTGTGTTTCATCAAGACCATACCAACCTCAAACACATACATGATGAATATGTAGGTGGGGACTTGAGCTACAATGATTTTTCCAAGTTTTGCAGCAAGTGCTGGAGCCAGGACAGTTATGGGTTTGTCACAATTGATATGACAAGAACACCTAATACTGGCAAATACAGAAATAAAATCAACGATTTTCTAGACGTTGAGACATAAATAAACAACCATGAAACGACCAGTCATTGATGATCTTAAGTTAAGAGATTATCTTGTAAAAAGATTTAAGGGATGGAAATCAGAGAACCGTGGAATTTATGAAAAACACAAACAAACAGAACAGCCTGTCATTGATGCTATTAATAATTTAGGTAAGAATATCAAAACTGTTACAGAGCAAAATCAAGATTTGATCACAGAGCTTGTGCCTGTAGCTGCAAGGAACATATTAGATTATCCATTCACCCCACTTTCCAGCATTCATACACCTAGTCCTGTTGCTCCTAGAAGAATTGAAGCTACTCTGGATCCTATTGAATTGGGTCTTCTTGCTCAAAAATATTTAACCACACCTAAAGACAACAAAGATGAGGTTTTTGGCTTATATGCCGACACAGAGCTTGATGGTAGCATCATACATAGAATTGGCAATTTCAGAGTAACTTTTATGGGAGATGATATCATTGTTTATTCAGAATCTCGTCTCGGAGAAAAAGGTGCTTTTGTTAAGTACCCCGGCACACCTGGATTGTGGGAACTGATGACTAGGAAAAGACCTGGCAGCTATACAGATCAAGATTATGAACATTACAAAGAAATATTAATAAAATCAGATGCTCTGTACCAGAACAATGATCCCACACAAAAAAGAGTCAAGTCTAGCAGTGGAGCAAAATACAACAATTTAATCAAGCCCATATGGTCACAGATCAAGACTGGCAGTGGAATCAAACAATACAATACTCTGCCTAAAGAATTTGTGTGGGTTGATGATGTCAGGAAACTTGTAGATAGGTTATTGGTGATAGCTGGGGAGGAAAATGCTGGCAACCACAATTTTTACAATGAAAAGGTTGGAATTATGGACATGATAAGCACCAAATTGTCTAATTTTATAGTGAATGACCCTAAGGGGATTGGATATCTCATAAAAATTATTAATACTCTACCACCTAAATTTTGGAATGTCTCTGAGGGTCGGGGGTTGGTTAATGACATTATAAACAAGCTGCCATTTGAACTGCACATTCCAGGCTATCAGTATTGCGGCCCCGGTACAAAATTGGACCATAGATTAAACAGAGGTGATCCTGGTGTTAATCCCCTAGATGCTGCTTGTAGAGACCATGACATAGCATACAACACAGATTCTGATCTTGACAAGAGACATGTTGCAGACAAGAAATTAGAAGAGGCTGCATTTGGTAGATTTGTAAGCAAAGATGCTTCTTTGAGTGAAAAAATAGCAGCATTGGGGACCACCATAGCTATGAGCACCAAACAAAAACTGGGGTGGGGGCTGTGAATATGTATATAATAAACCTACAATGAAGGCCAAGGGTGTTATGTATCAAATACCTTATGCAGGTCTCAAATCTCTTAAAACTATTGACAGTCTTTTGACCAAAAAGCAGCGCAAGAAAAAAAGCTCTTGTCTTGCAAAGGGCCATGGTATGAAATTGTTGCTTAGTACCCCCCAATTAAAAAAATTACAGCAATCCAGGAAAAAATCACATGTGGGGGGGTTCATATTTACTATCCCGGCCATCTTAGCTGCTCTCGGGGCTGTTGGGAGCTTGGCTGGGGGATCAGCTGCCATAGCAAAAACAGTAATAGATGCCAAGAAAAATAGGGCAGAATTAGATGAGCAGAGGCGCCATAACCTGGCCATGGAGAAAAAGGGCAAAGGTGTTAAGAGAGCCATGAACAAGTTTAAAAAAAACAAGAGCCGCTTACAAACCAAGATATTGAAGCTTTAATCAAGCCATTGGGCATCAAACATTTTAGGGGTGTGTACATGTCTGATTCTTTACCAGAGCAACCACTCAACAAAGAGTGTGGCATTGTTAATTTGGATGAGTACAAAAATCAGGGCACTCACTGGATTTGTTATCTTAAATATTTAAAAAATGAGGCATTTGTGTTTGATTCATTTGGAGGTGTTCCACCTGAAAATTTAATAAAATATCTAAAATCACCTAATCTTTATTACAATAATGCCCGTGTTCAAAATTTCAAAGATGTTAATTGCGGACATTTGTGTTTATCTGTTCTTAGATATATGTCTCAAATAAATAAACCATCAATTGAAGATTTTCAAAAGCCCCTGTGGTATTTGAAGCATCATGGGAGTATTCCATCTCACCAGCCAAAATTCAATATTGAAACTTAGATTACATGATGACATAGTGTATCCCAAAACAATAGCTCTCAGAGCATTTTATGGCATGTACCTGATCCCTAATATTACACACCACAACAACACAATTGCAGTAGGGGATCAAAAAATTGTCATCACTCCAGGGCAATATAATCTATCCACTCTAAATGCTCAATTACCCAGAGGTATAGTGTTAAGTCAAAATTCTGTCACTCACAGAGTAGAGATTGTGTCTGCTACAGAAACAGTGCATCTGGGTACTATAGGAGAGCTGTTGGGATTTGAGAACAACACAAAACTTGAAGCAGGCATCAAACACACTGCTATGAATATACCTAAATTCTTAGCCATAGAGACTCTGAACATTCACTGTAATGTGGCCGAGGGTATGATCACCAAATCAAATGGCATAGGCACTCACAAACAAACCGGCATCATTGCAACATTCAAACCTAATTCCGAATTCATGGAGCCCATCATCTACAATCCATCCCCAACATTATATTTTCCCGTGTGTCATAATAGAATAGATTACATTGAATTGATGGTCACTAATGAAAAAGAAGAATTAGTTGATTTTGCTGGAGCCACAACAACTGCTATCATAGAGATTAACATTTAAATAAAAATACATACAATGGAAAATATTGAGAGTTATGAGCTACAATCATTCCCTCCAAACAGGAGGACATTTGCAAATTTAAATCAACCCAACACGGAGATCGAGGTTGATCTTGATGTTGGGGATGGCTTTATACACCCCCACAGAGCAGATCTATACATCAAATTTGATGTTGTAAAGCTCGATGGAACAGATTATCCTGCAAATTCGAACATAAGACTGGTGGACAATTTTGTGCCGCATCTGTTCTCTGAAATTGAGATCAGAAAGCATGGCGTTGTTATAAACAGAATAGATTATCCCGGCATTACCTCCACAGCTTTGGCCACTCTAAAATTATCCAAAACCGAAGCTTCTTACTACAAAATAGGTGGATTTGAGGCTGGTGATAAGATATTATCTAAAAACCACACAGTGCTGTTTCCAATGCGCCTGTTGCCAGGATTCTTCTCGGATTACAAAGAAATTATGTGGAAGGGTGGTTTAAGAATTACATTTAGAAGAGCTGCAAATGATAACAATGCATTGATGAGGTACAGCACATTAAATCCTACAGGGGAAGCTTTGCCTAATACCTTACCTGATGAGGGCAAGTGCATTATTCAGACTATGGAGTTAAGAATCCCGGTTGTTGAATATGAGGCCAGTTACGCTCTTAAATACAAAGCAGATATCCTAAAAAATCCGCAAATTCCTCTTCAATTTTACACATATCAATGCGTGCAGAAGCCTGCCTCTGGTACTTATTATGAATTTGATGCCACAAGTTCATTCTCCAGTATTCAATTTGACATGCCCGATTTTGTAGTGGTACTGTTTCAGACTGGAAGACACAACAATCAGGAAAAAAATTCAAGTAGATTTGATAACTGCAACATCAAGAACATATATCTTAAAAATGGCAGAAATGAGGTTTTTCCTAGGGAAAATTATAATTTAGACATGTCCAAGAATGATTTTCTTAAATTATATGAAGCTTTTTCTTCCTTCAAGCGCGTCACTACTGGCAATACTGACCTGTACTACACTCCAGATGAATTCAAGGAACGGAGACCCATGTTTGTAATTAACACTTCAAAAAGGAAACAAGTTGTAGTCAATGACAGAACAAACATTAAAATTATCTGTGAATTCCACGAGGCTTTACCAGATGACACCATATGTAGCGTTATTCTCATAGGTGAAAAATCATATATTTATGATGTGAGAAATGAGAGAGTCACAGAGCAGTTCTAGAAGCACGATTCAGGGCTTCCCCCCATGGCGCAGTGGTAGCGTCATTGCCTTGTAATCAAGAGGCCCCGGGTTCGATACCCGGTAGAGGCACAAGTAGTTTGGATCCCACTTTAAAACTGTAGGGCCAGTCCCGATTAGCCTTACTGTGCATAAAATGGACTTAAAACAGCAACTCGAACTAGAAACACGATTTAAACACAGAAACCCTTTGGATATAAAACAATACTTTACCGTCAGAAAATATATTACCTACCCATTTTATAGCTTACGAGCAGAAAAGCTTTTACCTACCCAGCACATCTGCCCTTGCAATTATTTTGTTGCGACAATACCAAACCTTTGCATGATAATATCCGAGAACGCAATTCCTCAATATGATGGATGGTTTCCTGAAAGAGTATATAGTATAGATAAGAATTTCTCTTTGAGTCCCATGACAAATAACATGTAATTTCCCCTCGGAAAAGACACATTAGAGGCAATATCAAAAGATATAATCACTCAGGCAAACAGAATGAAGGCAATTACTCTTTAATAATAAATAACTCTCTGAAAAGACGCAGTATAGATTTTATCTGTTTGGCATACAGCCCCCGGCCATGCATAATTAATTGTTGGCCGAAACATTGGGACTGATTAAAAGATTGGAAAGAACATGCAATGTTTACTCGACCTCCATTCTATTGTATTGATTATGCAGTTTTGCCCCCGTATTGTTGAGCTCCCAGATAACAAAACTCTGGTGATTCTTAATAGAGAATAATTTCGCTCTGTTATACAACATTTTACTAAATTTAAGATCTGGGGGCTATTAACAGAGCGAAATTATTCTCAAAATCTCACGTATGGAATGCCACATCTCTCAGGACTCGAACCCAAAGCCTCTTGTTTACAAAACAACAATATTAACATTTTGCCATCAGATTTTATGAGGACTCAAACCCGAACCTTTTGATTACAAGGCGATGCACCATACTCCACTCGGTCTCAGAACCCAATAGATATCAATTCGAGATTCCTGGGATTTTGACAGAAAAACATACTATAAGCTTAATTTCTGGTGTAGCCAAAAATTGACAAGCTTATGTACAAAAATCTGGCTGACGCAACTTTTATAAATATAAACAAATCAATCTAAGAGAGCTCTTCGTTTCTGAAAAATTCCCGAGGGCATTTTTACAAAAATCTTGGATTAGACAAGATTCCACACTTGCTCAAAAACTCATATGCTCATGTTAAGCAAGTTTTAAGTGTAGCAAAGCTGCTTGAGAGGATGCTCTTCCTTTCTCGTCCTGTCCGTATTGTATTTTATACTACTGATCCGCCTTCGGCACGACAGAGACGCCAGTATCGGGGACAGAGACGTCGAGGTGGTCAGACTCGCAGTCCGCCGGGCCACTATAACCACAGCAACGACAGGAACGTTTACAACGGGCGAGTGAACAATGGTTATTATCAACGTCACCCCGACAGTAGACCGGAGAGCCCGCGTTCTAACAACGGGCACACAAGGCGCAGCCCGCCGAGGGTTCAAAGGAGCCCGACGCGAAACGCGAACGGGCCGAATCCCAGCAACACAGCTCCACAGCCGGACCCGTCAGGTCGTCAACGCCGAAGGGAGGAATGGGATGGTGAAACATGGTTAAGCGACATCGCGCCATTTTAGAAGTATAAAATAACATTGCGCCATACCCAGAGTGTATAATATGTATATTTATTATGTAAATTGGAGGTATCATTTATATCATGTGTTTTGTGTTATCGAACTGGTTTATTTTTCTTGTACAGGGTGTTAAAAAATTTGTAGTCAAAATTTCATGCCCCTGATTAGTAAAAAATTTTATTCGCCTACAGAATTTTTTGATCGGAAGGAGGGCGAGATGTCACGGTATCTAGTGACATGTAAACGCAGTTCGATATAAATTATTTTTTGTTTATTGATTCATTTTATGCACAAACATGAAAGTGTGAGGTTCGATCTAATTTTGTGAATAAACTTGTATCGGAGCCAGACGTCGGAATCTGGGGACGGGTCTTTCTTGAGTGACAGCCGCCGCTTAGAACAGGACATATTTGCACCAACGCGGAGATAAGGAAAGATTATTTTCGCCGCTACCGGGCTTGAGTCGCAGCAGGCGTTCGAACCCATGTTCACGGATGACCAGGAAAACCAGCGGGAGCTCAAGCCTGCAAGGATCCAGGACGCGTCGCTGAACGCGTTTCAAGACAATGGACAGAGGTCATTTCCATCCCCTGAGAAAGCGAAGCGAAGCCACCTTAGCGTGGGTTTCAACGGACGAATTTGAATCTCTTATATATATGCGGTGCTACCACCCCAGACACAGTTTTTACCCGGACTTCAAAGAGAGAGCATCTCCGCGCTACACTCTCGCGTGATCATTGTTGTGTGTCCGTGAACTTTGTTTCCTTACGTACTGTGAGCGACTTGCAGATAGAGAGTTACCAGTGTGCGCCTTATTTTGGTGAAGATTACGCGGTGATTTGCTTTTTGCCAAGCGTTAACTACATAATCATGGGCGGCTAAAGGAGATTGAGAAGGGAGTCTGTCGACTTCCCTGACGCCCGCAACGATGCATCGCCATCTTCCGATGAAGCCAGTCAGCCAACGCCAAAGACGACATCAAAGCCAAACACTGCCCAAAGCCCGAAGGACGTCTTCAGAACGACGCCGATCGAAGCCCGTCACCAGAGAGAGAGATTGAAGGACGACTCCAGAACGACGCCGATCGAAGCCAGAGGGAGAGATTGAAGGACGACTCCAGAACGACGCCGAATCGAAGCCCGTCACCAGAGAGATTCCGAACCGACGCGTGACTACGTACACCCGACGCTAGTGACAAGAGGAACGCCCGAAGTTCTGAGGAGGTGCAAGTACACCATATCGTCGCAATTATTCTTCGTCGCGATCGACCTCGGAGGACAATTTCGCCACAATGGAACCGTGTGCAAGTCCCGCGTCCAGGAGAGATGAAGGACCACGCCATGTAGCAGAGTCTGGTACAGTATACTTCAGAGGGTCTCATGTCCATGTAAACGTGCGTCGTTAGTATCACCACCGTACGTTTAACGCCGAAGTCTCACTTATTTGCAAAGTTACTCAGGAAACCCCGAACCTAACTTCCGTCTCTGACAATTTTTGGTATTGTAGTAAAAAAGGGTTATTTCATGTTCAGATGTTCTAATTTAATTGTCAGCATTCAGCGTTAGAAACTCCATTTCATTTCTTTAATATTTAGTGTAAATTGTCAAAGTGTGCTCCATTTCTTGTGTAACCGACCGCCCCGTCGCGCCATTTACCTTGTCAATACTTGACTGATGAATCCTTTTTAATTGTGGAAGGCGAAAATTTTATTGCAAGGTCGTGTGCGTGAAAAAGTATTATTTGTTGCATGGTGGTTTTTAAGGTAATTTTTGCTCGCGCCGACGATTGATTAGTGTATTCCGGCAGCTGGAGCCAATTAAGTTTTTGCATCACTATGTAATTGAGTAGTTGTTCTCATTGGACGAGAGAGGCTTGTGTGTAATACCCCCGTCCGAGAAACTGGTATAATGTCGTGCTTACGACTCGATGCACACGTTCATTCGAACGAAAGATTTAACCACGCCGACCCATTGTCTTAGTTAACCGCTTTCCGAGGGCTGGCACTTAAGTTAATTTAAAAGAGCACAGGAGCTGGCAGACAAATGCCCTAAATTCACATAAAGGTTTAGAAATTAAAAGGAATGATATGTTAATGAGATCCATGATTTGTATCCATACTTCACATGTAAAAATACCTCATGTGTGTGAAAGAGAGATAGAATGAATGAGAGAGCGTTTGAGGAGGCTTTGTAAACAGTTGTTGATTGCAATATTTTTTTGTTGTTACAATATATATTCACTTTTTACCGTTCGTCAGTGTTGTTATTTGATGTTTTTCAGGTACCGGATATTATACTATTAGTGTTTTATGATTGTTCGAATCTACATACCAAAGGTAAACCAAAACAGTGTAATATTTCAAGGTATCTATCCCCGCCTCGCAATAGGATGACAATAAACGACCGTCTCAGTACCGAACTTGAAAACCTGGACCGAGAGTCACGACCGGTCTCCCGTACACATAACGACGTTTGGCCCCGTGCCGGGGTATGATTGACACGTCATTTCGGGGACCGTGAGTGCACTCGTTACAAGGGATGTGTGGATAAATCAAAACAAACACGTTTGAAACATGGTGTTTTTTTAACATTTAAAACACATACCTAATTGAATAGTATTTGGATGAAAAACTTATGTTCCGTACTTATGTACACTGTTGTTAATATGCATATGTTTTGTATAATTCATAATAAAATGTAATGTTTTGGAGAACCACATAGCGACCACGGACATAGAGTGGGGCCTGGCAACAGTGAAAATATCCGAACCTCCTTGAGAGAGGGTGTTGTGTAATTAGGTGTTTATTAACAAGTTAGTGAAGTATTTACGATTTAATTAGAAACTCAGTACTTCATTTGATTAAATTCCTTATCAACCATTCTTCTTAAAAAGTGCATTTTATAAATATGTAGTTTAAACGTCTTATTTGTTTAAAACATTTTTATTCTTGAGCAAGACACTATTTAAAACACGATTAAAGCATAAAAACGTTTTATTTGATCCTACTGAAAAGAAAAGCAAATTTTGTCAACCCCGTCTTTGAATAATGAGAATGTGTAGATAGAATATTACTGATAACGTTCCCTGAGGAGAGATAAGAATTGTTACAGTTTGAACTGACTATATCTGTGAAGGTCAAAGCCGTTGCGAAGAGCGGTGTTGAAACCTTAAAATGTGTTACAGAGATAAGGATTTTGTTTGAATAATTTCCACTTTTTGTTGCAGAGAAGTCAAAGTTGTAATTTTGCCTTTTACACGTACAGTGAGAGGCAAAGGAACACTCCCAACTTCTCTGTTCAACAAATTTTTAGTACATTCTGGAAGGATATCGAAGAGACGTTTACGATATTTAGTATGGCAAAAATGCACTGGCGCAGAACTATCTTGAAGGTATGACAATAATGCAATATTATCTACAGTACACACTAACAGCAACTAACAGTATGTTAAGAAATGATTCTAACCCGAGTTAAGTCTCACAAAACATTATTTGCAAGGGCATATTTATAAAGTCGGTTTATGAAATAATTGTGATTTTTTAAAGAGTTAAATATAGGTTCTGGAACAGTGTGGTTTCACTCTGTTTAGCGTTAGCGCTGCGATTTCATACTACCATCAGTGGCGGCGATTGAGTTCGAAAACTGCGGGGGCAAGGTGCCAAAACTTGAGGGGGGGGGGTGCAAGGACAGTTTACATTTCCCTTGGTACTTAAGGTTTAGCATAATGTGGGAGAAAAAGTTCCAGAAAATGTGGGGGGACTGCTCACCCTCGCCCCCCCTAATCGCCGCCACTGACCACTATTATACGTAGTTCATTGGAGTGGAGAGAGAATAGCAATGCAACTTTGTATGTCCAGTTGTTAATAGTCGGGCAGCGCAGAATTTCGCATGATCGCAAAGTAGGATGTTGGTTAGTTGGTTGATTTGGTGTTTTAAGTCCACTTTATGCGCAGTAAGGCTAATCGGGACTGAACCTACGGTTTAAAGTGGAATCCAAACCACTATGTGCCTCCACCGGGTATCGAACCCGGGACCCCTTGATTAGTAGGCGACGACTGCGCCACTGCGCCATCGGGGAGGCAATTGCAAGTAGGATTACGAGCAAAACTTTATATATATTATGTGTAAAGTTTTGCTTATTGCTTTTCTTTAATAAATAATTAATAAATAATAAAGAGAATGATGCCTTCCTGTTATGACGTAATAAAAATGGCATCATAAAAAGCTGTAATAATCTAGGGCAGCCGTTCCCAAAGTGTGCTCCGCGAAACATCTTCTAGTGCTCCTTGAAGAAATTGTTAGAATAAAGAAATAACCAGATCTTAAAATTTTGAATTTTGTGCGGCCATGAGTCGTGTGTCGGTAAAATTCGAGTAGAAATAATTGAGGTGCATACTTGACCTTCCGCAGGTAACAATGGAAGTCGGACGTTGCCGCAAGACGATAAAGCCGTTTGGCGTTATGCTGGATGGAAAAGCCACGAAATTAAGACACAATTCCTTTGTCAAATAACACTATTTCACGACGCATCAGAGACTTAGCAGATGAAGTGAAAGCTACTTTACTTTCACGAATAAAATTTACTAAATTTTCGCTTCAAATGGATGAATCAACAGATGTAGCTGGGTTGGCAATTTTAATAGTTTTCATGCTCTACCAGTACTTGGAGTCTTTTCAAGAGGACCTGCTTCTCGAAAGTCTTTACTGACTACCATAACTATCGCTGAAATTTTAAAATTAATAGATGAATTTTTCATAGTGAATGGCATCCCATGGGATAATGGACATTTCCACTCAATTTTTTTTACAACAATTTTGAAAACTACACCCTGGAAAAATGACCCCTGCAAGTTTTCGCGTTTCTCTGCGTCCAGTTTAAGGCAGAAACGAGACTTCCAAAGTTGCGAGGCAAGCGTTGCGCCGAAAACACGTCGCCGCCATGTTACTACGTCACTCCTTAGGGAGAGCTCGTTTGTCGTTCGTCTGCTTCGAGCGCCCAGTTCCGGATGGGTAGCCCACGGTGAGCAAACACGTGCAGCAGTTTTACAAATCTGTACCGATTTAAATAATGGAAGAAGGAGCGATAGGAGAAAGGAAAGCTATGCTTTGTAATGATCATTCTTCTATGAAATATCCGTGCTGCTCACGTGCAAGATAAATGAAAGGGTTCAGCTGCGTGTGTGTTCTCAGGCCATGCGAAAAATATTGCTTATAAAATTGGTTGCTGACCAGACACTCAAAACTATTTTTTAAACTTATATTTATCGATATTTACCGTAACCTATGTAGTGCAAAATAGGAACTTTCACATTCTTCACTTTATTTATAAAGCCTATTAATTTTCTTTTCCATAAAGAAATTTCAGTTTGTGTTCCATTTCTGTTGCGCAAATTATGTTCAAATATTTTTGTGCAGATAAGAGAAAATACACTGAGAAGATTACATTAGTTGCACAGTACATATCTATACTTAGTTTATGTATAATTATTACAAGGATATAATGTGTATAACCATGGGCTTATTTAAGTAGGAATTTCAACGGGTCCAACCCCCTCTTTTTTTGGTTCACTAAAATTACCAGTTTCCTTGTTCTATCCGCTTGTTCATAAAAAATTCCTTCGGACTTATTTCATTCCCTTAAATTAGAGACGTATAGGACGGGATACGGATGGGAAGGAAATTTCGTAATTCCACACACCAGATGGGACTGCAGACCAATATCTGCAATTTCCTGATAGTTTCGGAATTTCTGCGATAAGAAACTGCATTGAGATTATCAAATCAGTTATTTCCCCCCCCCCCCTCGAATCATATTAAAGGAATTTGGTTCTTAAAAACGTAGTGACACAAGATGAACAGAAAAGTATCAATACTTCGTGACTACAAACACACAACTTTGTCGGGTCCAACATCCCCTCCCCCCATGCTCCCCAACAAGTTTCCGGCCACCAGTGTCCTGGATTTTCACTTACGAAATAAAGCAACCCTAATCTTACCAAAAGTTGAGCCATCCCTCCCCCCCCCCCCCGTGAACTATATATACGCCCATGTGCATAACAATATTCCTTACTGAAATGGTACGATATAATTATTTTGAATTTTGTACTGCGAAAAAAGCCGCCTCATCTCGTTACCCCGAACGCATTAATTGGTTGGTTCACAACTTCACCACCAACGATCCTATCGAGACGAGACATGGCAGTCTTGGTCTCGTTCTCGTTGAGAGTTGTAAATGTCTGTCTCGTGTTTATTTGTAAATGTCTCATTGACAGTCTCGTCTCTATTTATAAACATCCGTCTCGGTTTGGGTGGGCAATTCTCGTTCTCGTCTCAAGTCTAGAAAAATATAGAATTAACAACGTATATAAAGTCTTATCATTATAAATACAAAAAAAACTTTCTTAATATTTTTTTATTATTATTATTTTCTTGGACTCCTCGTTTCGACGGTACAGTCCTCGAAAACTAAATATTATCCTGCTTATATATGCAAATCAAACTGCAGATTCAGAATTACCAGGAATGAACTGGCGTTGTAATTATTATACACAAACTTCATGATTTATCTGAGGAAGTCGCATGTTCCAGGTTTGACTCTCGACCTGGGCATGACTGTTTCCTTATGAGTGACATTTCATTGAACTGGAAATTGTTAGGATGTTTGCTCGAGACTTTGGGGACAGCTAGGGGGATGCTTCTATTGTTAATGTTAGTGTTGCTCACGAGATGAGACGAGACATTTTCCGTCTCGTCTCATAAAAGGAGATGGGACAAGTGAATGTTTTCGAAATGAGATGGGACAGAAGAAAAAGTTCGTCTCTTATCATGGCAGGTTGGGTGATACTTAGATTGTGCAGTTGATGGTAGTGTGTGTGTGTGGGGGGGTGTACTCCTGCACCCCGACTTCGAATACTGCTTGTAGTAATTCATCTTCATTGTAGCGATTAGCCAAAAGTGGGAAGAAACGTGATGTTAGAGATGATACATAATAAATTAACCATGCGTTCTCATCGTTGCGGTTAAACAAAGTGAACGGAAAAGCGACGTAAAAGTAGGCTAAATACAAAAATTTGCAATATATATATTAACTGAAGAAAACTGTCATTTACTGCAGGAAATTTAAAAACTCACCGTAAATTTTTATACCGTATCATCTCTTATATTGCAGAAATTGGCGTGTAAACCGTGTGTTCTAAAAGTATTATCTTAAAATTTGTGAAGAAAATATTATGACGAAAAAAATTGTAATTCCAGAAAAGGCATTCCTATAACATTAAGTTCTTGCCAGCCAGAACTAACCTATGTATTCGCAATGAACAAGGCTGTTCACGTGTTCAGCCATTGACTGTTACAAGCATACAAGGTTTGCTTTGTCACCTTAATGGGAAAACCCTCTACCGAGTGGCTGAATTATAGTAAATACTACTATACTGCTAGGGCATAATTCATCTCCAAGAAATGGAGCACAGATTTTTGCACTGGAAGTTGTAAGATAGCTACTTGCTTTACACAGTAACAAGTGAATTTTCTGTCGCTTCCGCAGCTCATGCTGAGTTGAGGGGACGAGCAGAAGCCCCGCCTGCACGCATTTCTAAGTGATGACGTCAGAGGACCTCCTGTCTCTGGAGAGGACGTTTTCAAATCCGTGACGTAGTAGGTGAATTTCAGCGGTGTTTGAAGGCGTGTTTCTCGAGAACCGAAACAAATATCGCCGAGATATTTTGCACATCTCATGTTTGTGTCATTATCTGTAAAATGAATGGCCACGTCTGGTGTTATCTCAAAAATTAAACAAAAAGCGAAGGAGTGCAGCAGTAGCCACTGTATCCTCCACCTTGCTGTGAAGAAGATGCCACCTTCCCTAAAAGTAATCCTGGATGAAAGCGTGAAATTAATTAATATTATTAAATCAAGACCTAAGAAAACCAGGCTATTCAAAGTGTTGTGTGATGACATGGGGAGTTTACATACACCTTTACTTCTTCACACAGAAATAAGGTGGCTCTCTCGAGGCAAAAGTTTGACTCGGCTCTTTGAAATGAGGGCTGAAGTCAGAACCTTCCTGACTGACAATTACCTCACTTTGGGAGACAGGTTATGTGACGAACGTTGGCTAATAAAATTGCCATATTTAGGTTATATTTTTCAGAAAGTTAATAATTTAGGCCTCTCACTTCAAGGAAAAGCAGCAACAGTGTTTGACCCAGCGATAAAGTGCAAAGGTTCAAAAAGAAAATCAAGTTTTGGGCAGAATCAGTGTACAATGGCAATCTTGACATCTTGCCAATGGTAAAAGAATTTATAGAAGAACTAGATTCAGACATACCTGGGGATATCTTAAATGAGTTTCAAGTTCACGTACTAAGTTCGCTTGATAGTTTCAGCAGATATTTTCCAGAACTCCATGAAAAAAGAAAGAAAGCTTTTGGGTTGTAAACCCATTCTCTGTTGTGTCTGAAAAACCAGCCTCTCTGACAACGCAACAATATGAATGCTTGATTAATTTGACATCAGATCCGGATTCGATTCCCGGTGTGGGTGATCTAAGGCCGGAAAAATTCCGTCCATGTCATTTTAGGCTAAATGCCTACGTTGTTAGGTTAGGCTAGCTATGTCTAGTTCCCTTAGTCTAAATAATAATTTTTCATTGTATTTATGCCAATAGAACCTAACCTAACAGGCGTAACGTAACCTCGTAGGCATTCCTCATCTGACGTCTCAACACTGTTGTGCGAAGAGGAAGACCCGTAAGAAAGGGGCTAAAACAGTTGTCCAAAAGTCGTCTGCACTGCACACATTCGTCCGGTAGAGAGTTCGAATGTGATTAGATTTTTCGTGCACTACAAACAAAGATGGCAGCTTTGTGTAAAGCAGGTGGAAGAGTAGCATGCGGTAATTTTGTCGTAAGTTTATTTTTCATATTAAGAATGACACGTGTATTGCACGATTTTAAAATATTGTATATTATCTGCTCTTTTCATAAATATATGCAGCATGTAAAATATCTTCTTCAATTTATGCTGTACATTACTTCACATTTTTTACTTGAACAATCTGGGGAGCCTTATTTTTTAAGTCATTTTTAAATTATTATTTTTTTTACTCATTGTTGTAACGAATAGTAATCAGTACACTATAATGCCACGTTCAGTTTCGTGACCTGAACGAATTGCAATAAAGCTCATGGTCTCGCTAATCTTCGAGAACACACATAACCAACCAGCAACTTAAAGCTCGCTCACAATCCAAATACAAGGCTCTATTTGTTTATTTTTTTATTTGAGTTTGGGTGACCAACAGGCATTTAATTGCCCAATTCTAACTCTCCCCTAATTACATCACATTTAAAAATAAGGAGCGAATTGACAGTATAGAGAAAGTCTCCAATTTTGTTAATTTTCGGTATACTAACTAATTTTGGCCTCCTAATCGCGAATCTGGTGTAAAAAACCGGGGTCATGTCTGGAAATTTGAAAAAAAAAAAAAAAAGCATATTGATTTTATATATATATATGCGTGTATATGCATAGTTTTACGAGCGAAGTAAAATTTCAGTAACCACCAAATGTCTGAAATTCCTTTATTTTCTTCTTTTTCACATTGGTACTTACGTATTCTGCATTCCTAAGGATTCTCCAAGGTGGCATGTAGTATTTTTCACGCAAATAATCTCAACTTTCGACATATCGAGTAATTCTTGTTTGTTCGTTTTCGCTTGCGTTACACGCAATATAGCGGAGAAATCTTGACTAGCGTTGTCGATGATCAGTGGTTATGCAGTGTTGCAACCTCCATCGAAAAATACCTACTTTCGGGTTACTGATTTTGTATTTTTTTTCCAGGTTCGAAAACCTCACTAACCATTCACAGATAGCCCCACGAACCATTCATAAATAGCCCCATGAACCATTCACGGATAGCCCCACGAACCATTCATATATAGCCCCATGAACCATTCACGGATAGCCCCACGAACCATTCATAAATAGGCCCACGAACCATTTCGAATTAGGTTAGGTAGGGTCATGTATAGGTTACAATAGTTAAAAGTTGATTTCGAAAAAAATATTCGTAGCCCCACGCACCATTCTCGCATAGCCCCACGAACTATTGACACACAGCCCCACAAACCATTTGCGGAAACGTACATTCTTCAGTTACAAAAACACGTGTTTGGAAACACTGGCTGGGATTACGTCATCACACATTTATATCGAAAAATAGATGATTTACCGGCAAAATTCAATGAACGATGCGAGAAAACACTTCCCCGAACTTCCACAATTATAAATAAACTGCATTCGGTAAGTAGTTTGTCCTGTAAAATTGAAGAAATACGTTTTGCGGATACGATAATTTTACCCATTTTTCAACTTGGGATTACTTTTGTTTCAATGAAAAAGGCGATATTTTTAACATTATAAGTATTTATTGGTCGTTGCTAATTGGCAGCTAAATTTTGACTCACGTTGTCTATCATCAGCTGATATGCTGTGTCGTCAACTGATATGCAGTGTTTCCAAACTTATGAACATGCCGCACAAACTATTCACAAAGGGTTTTTAAGCGAAAATTGATCCACAAACCATTCACGGAAGGTTAGGTTACGTTCAGTTAGGTTAGGCAAACATAGAAAATTGAATTGGAAAAAAAAAAAAAAGCACACACACGTCATCTTGTAAAGCTACTGCGTGGTTGTTACACTAACACTTATTAACTGAAAAATGATTGTTTCTGTCAACCTGGAATCATGAGAATGGTAAATAACATTATTATTTCACTCATTTTCTTTCCTTTATTTCTCACAACCGACAACTTCTTTTCACTTTACAAAGAGGTCTACAACGTGCCTTCTCCGCTTTTTATTCAGATTTTTCCCCCAACCCGTGTGCCAGTTGACAACATTTGTATCTTTTTTGAAGAGCTTATGAAACAAAGTTTTTTCCGTAATTTTTATGCTAAGTTTGTTACCATTTTTTTTAGTAATCGTCTTCGATATTAACGATAATTTCCAAATTTCTTTATGACGTGTGCTCCATTGACTGTTTCTTTCTGTGGGTATGGGAATTTTGGGCACTCGTTCGTCAACTGTTAGCAACGTGTCGATTAAGTGTCCAGGGTGTAGTAGTTTTTTCACAATTAGTAGTTTTTTGGTCGCAAGTCTGAATGTCACGAAAATCTACAAGCTGCAATAACTCGAAACCCATTGATTTCCGACCCCCCGGTGCATAGGGTCAAATTTGTTGCAAATTTGCTCTAGTATTACCCCTTTCCAGGAATAGGTCGAATTACCAATCACCCTGTATAGACGTAAGTGTACAATTTTTACACGTGACCCGCAAATCTTAACTCCATGTACGTTACCAGGACTGCATATTTAGTGAGTATAAAAAGTAGGAAAGGAATTGGAGACATTCTCTATATTCTACATTCAAACCAAAAATTCTGTGTGAGTATGTTCTGTATGCTATACATAAAAAAAGAAATGCATACAAATCAAAATAATTGCACAGAAACCATAATTAAAAATCAACGATGGGTAGCTATGTATTTTTTGAACTTCTTAAGCTCATATCTGAATGCATCTACTTGATCATGAAGTGAATTTATTTCTCTTGCTATACGATCCATTGGCATATAGTAACCTTCATTGTTAAAGCTGAATAAAGTGCTGAGTAGAGGCTTGCTTCTGGTATCATAATGTGGTACTTAGAATGATAAATTGCTCCGGTGAATCTAGTGCCATTAAGATATTGTATGCGAAAAGTAGATCAGCTTGTTTTCTTCTGCTATGTAAGTGGTCCAGGGAATATGTCACCAAGTCCTCGTCTTTATAGAAACTGCACTAAACATCCCAGGGCAGTCGTTCTTTAATATTCGGTTTCTTAAAATTGAATAAATTTTTTTTGATTTTTTCTATGTTGTTGCTGTACCACTGCAGGATGTGTCGTTGGGGAGAGTAGTTTACCAAAACTACTTTTTCATTATATTTATTACACTTTCAACATAAATTTTTATATGCATTAATTTGATATGAAATATGAAACAAGTACAAATGATAAACAGTACTTATGAAGTTGATAAACCTTTCCCATTGTTTACACATACTGATATTGTGTAATATGTATTTAAATTTTATTTGCTGGATATACCGGCAAAGTAATACAAATGAACCATGTAACATACCAGTAATTCTTGCTCTCATTCTGGCACATTTAGGCATATTGTGAATGTTATTTAATTTTGATCGAAATAAATGACAAATCATTTGTTGAAAACTCCACACATGTTTACATTCGCACATTGCACAGTGGTTTGGATCCCACTTAAACTGTAGGTCCAGTCCCGATTAGCCTATCTGTGCATAAAGTGGACTTAAAGCTACATTATCTGTCATACACTGCCATATTTTAAAACAACAATCATTGAGAAGACATCAGTAAAAGGTAACAACTTTAGAAAATAAATTTTAATATATGAAATCTGAATCTTAACTCTTTGGTTTATAAGTAAATCAGGTGCGGCTCGTGCATTATTTACCCGGGGGTTCACTGAAGTGATGTGACATATATTCACTTTCCGCAAAATATACTTCCTTCGCCCAACAAAAGGATGGGGGAGGGTTTAACAGCTTTGTCAAGAATTCTTTTTATCTGGGAGTATAAGGTTTTGTTTTAGGGGTGTGCGAATAAATTTAGGGCTGAAACTACAATAAATTGTGCCTTTATGAAAAAAGTTGAGTTTTGTTGGAATATCATGGACGTCCTCAAGTAGGGGCAAGTAATATATTTTTTCCCCACGAGGAGCAAAAAACACTCCTTCAGTCTGAAGTTACTGCAACGCTTTTATAATAATTACCAAAAATTACTGTGACTGAAATTAAATTATATTCGTGTAATATATAATTTTTGGTTTACATTCAATTTGCATGGGGGGGCGGCCCCCTTTTCCCCTTCCGGATGTCCATGCTGACTAATCAGAACTGGTCCTACATTTGTTAAAGGGAAATGGCAACTAATGGCATGCGCATACTAGAAATCGAACCTGAGACCCTTTCATTTATACGCGACAGGTTTGTTCAAATTTGGGGCTGGTCGACCAGCACACACTTTTTTTCAGTGGACAAGGAAGTTTGTTTACGTTAATTATGTGCATTTCTATCGGTCATTTCTTACCTGCGTGGACAGCAACGCCTACACTGCATCAAATGACATAACCTAGGTAAAGTCCATCCCTCGTTTCACTCGCAGCATCACTTAATACTTTCCAACAAGTATCCAAGCACTTCAAAAACTAAAAAAACTTGAGACTTTGACACCGAGCGACAGCGAGTCACGTCTTCGCGCCATTCTTTCTCTTTCGCGAACCCGAAGTGTTTCCACCTTTAAGGAAAAACCTCTGAATGCATGCACAAGGTATTTTGGTAATGTATCTCCTTTATTTTAATTCATCGCATCTAATTTCAGCTTCTATTTGTTTCCACTCATCCATCTCTGACACAATCTTGCATTTATTCCAAGAAGTTCGGTGCAAAAATGATACAAGAGAAGATTGAATATGTAATGTGTGCGCTTCAAACTTGAACCGCACACAGCAACACTGGAAGGGAGGAAGCAGCGAGAAAGGAGCCTTGTCCCGCGGCTTCTGCGAGAGAACGAACTGCGCATGACCGTTGGGTAGAGACATAGGTTCTGGAATCTCATCTCCCATGTATTTTGTCCTATACCCTCCTCGCGCTTCTGCTCCCGCACAAAGCTTTCACAATGGCACGAGCTGTCCTGTGGGGGTTCAACTGAGGGTCTGTATCAGGGCGGCCGATTCGCGGTTTCTTCTTCTCAGCAAGAGAGTTCGCCGTGTTACGGGCACAAATACATGACTTATTGTGTAGAATTTTTAGCGAAATAATGTGAAAATTTAAAGACATTGTTCATTCTCGAGGTGATTATCGTATATTACTGGGGGTTCACTGATCCTGTGCGCTATAGGGCCAACCGCGCCTGAAGTAAATGTTTCTGTATTACTATTACAAAATAAACTTGATTGTATGACAATGACATATTTTCATATCCCCATATTTAGAAATTTTGCAAATGATCTTGTACAAGATCTGAACTTCAAATTACTTAATGTCTGTACAATCAGACCTTGTTATGTATCTGTATTTTCTTTTAATATTAAATATACTTAAATTTCAGTAATGTATTTTTCAGCGATCATTAAAGTATTGAAGTAATGAAATACTATTGGCAACTTTTTAAACATCCACTCCTTTAAAAGCTTAAATATACTGATTATATTCTGCCATTGAGCTTATTCCAAAATATTAACCAATGTAACTAACAGTCTAACAATGATGGACTTCTGAGCAACCAATAAGATGAATCTGAGGCCATCTGATGAACACTGGATGGTATTTATTACTGTCTTCAGTCATTTCACTTCACCAGAAGTTGAAGTTTTTCATTGTTTTTATGTATGAACATAAGTTTTGCAACCTTGTTTTGTTCCCAAATGGTTATGTAATTTTTAATGAAGCATGCCAAAAGATGAGAAAACTCTTTCTACACCAGCTGAAGATGCTGTTGTGAACAATTGGATTCCCAAATCCAACACAATTGGTCACTTGGTGATTTCCACCACACAAGCGGTGAAACTTTGCGAGCACTCAGAGGTGGAAGACCCCCGGTTCAATTCCTGGCATGTTATAATTTGTCAAGCTATCTCCCTGCATAAGTGGCCAGTGGCATGCCCAGGGGGTGTTGGTGGGGGTTATAACCCCCCCCCCCTTTGGCCCAGTATTCCTAAAAAAAGAACATCAAATGCAGGAAAAGATGGCAAAATGAGGGCGGACTGCTAAAAAATGTATACCTAACCCCCTCCTTTCGAAAATCCTGGGCACGCCACTAAGTGGCTCTGGAGCTCACCCAGCCTCTCATCAGTTGGTACCTGGAGACAACCCTGGGAATAAAGGCAGCTGGAGTGTGGTGCTGATAACATCATGTTCCCTATGGCCAGGATCAAGAATGTGTAGAAACCTCCCTCAACACTCCCTATGTGCCGTCATCGCATGGTACAATGCACATGGGATAAATTAAATTAATTTGGATTGGTGCAAACATAATTTAAAATTTATTTAAACTTTTCATCTCCGGAGCTACAATTTTTAAAAATGTACTGTAGCCCTTAGTTACAACTTACAAAGTAAAGAAGAGTATTTTACGAATGTCAAAGACTTAAGGTCTGTGTTGTAAAACCTACTCTTTTATACAACAATTTGGATTAGTGCAAATGTAATATTAGATACTCAAATAAGTATATGTTGGTAGTCAAACAAGAATGCAACTTTTTTTTTCTTTTTCACTTGAAAGTTTTTCATTAAATGCAATATCCTGTATTTTCTTCTGTTTTTTTTTTTTCAAGGAAATGAAACTAGGATTTTGTGTTCAAAGAAGCCTACGCTACCAAAGCACAGCTGCACCAACTACAAAATTATTTATAAATGGGAAATTTGTGGAGTCAAAAACAGATCAATGGATTGATCTGCATAATCCTGCAACCAATGAGGTAAGATTTTTTTTAAAAAAAATTGTTCTTGCACCAAAGAATTTCTGCCAGCTTATTGGTTAGCTCGTAAACCATTGCAGGGCAAATCAATTTTCAATTTTATCAATGTCAGCTGATGTAGATCTTTTGTTGTATTGGTTTGTTGGTAACATTTCATATAATAACAATCTGGTATTTCTGAACGTAGATTGATATTGATGACACAGTCTTGTCATTTTGTTACTTCTGTAGGTGCCCTGAATGCCGAAATATTGCAATTTAATGTTAACATGGTGTTGGAAAAAATGGTCAAAGTCTCCTAGTTTGCAACACTGTAATTTCAGAGATACAACATATGGATCTGTAACTTTGCATATTCTTCTACCTCAGGTAGCCCTTTCAGTATGCCAAATTTCAAATGAATCAAAAATTTAAGGTCTAGGACCTTGTTGATTTCACATGGAATGTATGACCCGTACGTATGTTGTCAATCAGTATAGTCAACATGACAGCTCTTCCCTAATCATCTTTACTTCCTGTCCTGACCAATGTCCATGAATTGCAAACTATAGCAAGTTGCATATTATAGTATCTGGTAATTTGTTATGGTACACTTTCATTGCAGTTTTATTTGTTTCCTGTTCATATTTATAAATATGGTGAATATACTAAGTTGTATTTCATGCAGGTGGTTACGCGAGTTCCGAAGACGACCCGTGATGAAATGAATTCAGCCGTTGAAGCTGCAAAAGCTGCCTTTAAACCATGGTCACAGACTTCTATTCTCACCAGGCAACAAGTCATGTTTCGATTTCAGCATATTATCAGGCAAAATATGGTAAGTAATAGACATATTTTACTGATTAAGGTGCTTTCCCAAAATTATCTTATAACTTCAATTCTCAATAAAAAAAAAAAACATTATGCAATTGCCTATGATAATTTTGGATTTGTAAAGGGTAACTCTGAAATTTATTCTTCACATATAGTTATGAAATTTTTAATTATATTTTTGTACCTAATCTTATCTTTATGCACTAAGACTTGTATAAATTCACAGATAAATTACTAGAGTTGAAGAGCTGTATCTCTGCGGGTGAACCCTGCCCAAGCCCGGTTGCGCAGTAGAAAGGCGGAGGAGCTACCGGCTGCGCGTCATTATCCTTGCGTTCTGTCCTTGCTGTCAACCACCCAAAGGGCGAGAAGGTGGCAACTACATAAACATATCTCTCTCTCACTCTGCACGGAGTAGCCAAGGCCACCCGCAAAGATACAGCTCGTCAACTCTAGTACAAGTATACTATAAATTAGCAAAATGTATTACAATTTATGCCATACTTTTCCATGCAAATAAAACATGAAAATATATTAAGAATATGATGCAACGATAATAAATAAATGATCTGGATGTGGTTGAAAATAATTACGTTTTTTTATGTAGTATACAACCAGATTTAACTTCTAAAATAGTGGAGTTTGAATATTTTATGTGGTTTAATGATGGACTTGTTTATAGCGTATGATGCCTGTTCTTTTAATGAAGAAGTATAATTTGAATGCACTAATTGAGAAAATTTATTTTTTATTCTCACATTTCATGCATGTTTGTTGTAGAGCTCTCTTTTAAAATGAAAAATAGAAGTAATAATTTTCTACCTTTCGTATGAAAAATTGACATTAATCAATATTAATAATGTAGATATACAGGGTGTCTAAATTGAAACACCCTAATTTCAAATGTCTGTAACTCCACATGTATTTTATGCATACAAATGAATTATGCATTAATGAATATACATAGTCCTAATAAAGTTTCTGTGAGCAAAGTAGTAATTAGTACATTTAGAACATTTGGTACACTTTAGTACATTTCTGCATGCGCCTGACATTACCCCACTATTTTTTTCCTGTGGGGGCATGTCAAGGACATGGTGTATTCAACCAAAAAGACAACTCTGGTACCGCTTCGTGATAGGATTACATGGGACAATCAACATGCTACAGTCAACCTGGTGGGAAATCGAGTATCGGCTGGACATCATCCGTGTGACTCATGGAGCGCATGTAGAAATGTACTAAAAATGTACCAAATGTTCTAAATGTACTAATTACTACTTTTGCTCACAGAAACTTTAGGTCTACGTATATTCATTATTGTATAATTCATTTGGATGCATCAAACACATGTGGAGTTACAGACAGTTGAAATTAGGGCGTTTCAATTTGGACACCCTGTATATGTAATTTTTAAAGCAAGTTAATTACTTGTAACAGTAAAATTAACAGCCAGTGTAAATATATATATATTTTTGTACTTCAGAAACAATTGGCAGAAAATATCACCACTGAACAAGGAAAAACATTAGTTGATGCTGAAGGAGATGTTTTGAGAGGACTACGTAAGTATTATTGTCAATGTATCTGTTGAAAATGATTGACACAACTATACAACATATTATTTCATTTACAGCTGCAAATTTTTCAGTTAATACACCATTTTTGACAGGGACTTGTTTTAAAACTTTTATTTCTGTTATACATCTTTTGCAAGCAGTGTACACTTCCACTTCAAAGTATTTTTCTTCATTGCTATGATTTTTTTTCTTCCAAATTTTGTTTGATGGAAAGTGGGAGGGGGGGAAGCATATCTCATCATGTACATGGTGTTAACATTTTGAATATATCACACACTATACGTAGCAGTAGCAAGTAAGATTTCTTGGTTGAATTCAAACTTGGGATTATGTTTACGTAGCCCGAATTATGCGAGCTGATGAGTAAAAAGAATCTTGTACTTCCAGAGGTTGTAGAACATTGTTGCAGCATTCCAAGTCTAACTCTCGGAGAGACATTGCCCAGCATTTCTAAAGACATGGACACCTTTTCATACAAGATGCCACTAGGAGTCACAGCAGGCATTACACCGTTCAATTTTCCAGCCATGATTCCACTATGGGTAATGTGTAAATACTTTTTAAAATTTAATTAAGTGTGTATTTTCTTCTAATGGAGCCCTTCGTTGTTTCCTATTCTTCCGCTTTCCTTGTTGAATGTCCAAACTTTTCCACCCAGAACCACCAACCACCACCTCCCAAGTAAAGAATGCCTTACCAGGGACAGCTTACTCATGACTATGAACTTTGAGAGTATAACTTTGGTCCTCTCGGCCAACCTTAAAATAGTGTGTCAGAAATTTCTGTGAAAATACAGGTTTTCTGATGACTTGGTGATCAACCTAGGAGTGAATACTCGTGGAAATATTAGGGAACATTTTTAATTATTATTGTGAAATTCAGTAGAGAATTCATCATGTAACAATTATTGTCCAAAAATTTGGAACCAAAATAATAATAATAATAATAATAATAATAAAACTAGTTGAATTAGAATTTTTCTTTTGTAATTTTTTTGGCCTCTTTACAATTGCACCCCTGCTAAAACTCAAACCCAGAACCTTTAGTATTGAACTGTTTAGTCACGCAAGTGGATAAACAGTGTTATTTACCATTAGTGCTATTAATGAACCATCCTTGAGAAGAACATTTTAGAATATTATTCTGAAAGGAACAAAAGTTTTGTAATTGTAGAGTTATATATGTGACAGTATGGAAGTAAAACTTCCAAAAGTACTGTAGAACATATGTGAAGAAGGTAAAATATCCACAAGGCCCTGAAACTATGCATCAAGATGCATTAGTGGTTGTTCATGGATAGTTACATTTGCATTTAAGATTGGGTCTCCATGCCACCTTGTCCAACTCCCACTTGCTAAGGGAGTGTGCCCCTGAATAAAAGGATATTAGTAGAGGCACATATTTTTGGTAAATAAAAAGGCAAAATTTCGGTACAAAAACTGAGTCAATTTCGGGTTCAAAAGCTGTAAATAAAATAAAATATCGGTGTTATAGCGGTGAAAAAATGGATGAAAAGTGGTATATAAAAAGACATATTGGTTTTAAAATTGTGAAAATAATCCTAAATTTGATTTAAAAACTACACTTATTCCACAGAATTAACATTTCACTTCTAATAGCACATTTATGTAGTTATCAGAGTATTAAGTTTATTTCTGTGTAAAGGAGTCCATTTTTGCTTCTCCAATATTAACAGCAGAATTAATCAATTTTCCGGGAATTGCATAACTCTCAGGATAATTCAGACCTCGGAAGGTGTCGCATCGGTGAATAAACCCTGAATTTCGTGTTTAAGAGTTAATTTCGCTTTTTGCAGTTCATTTCGCATTATTTCGTGACAAAATATGGTCACAAAATGCACCTCACACCTTTCAAAAACATGAAAAATTAACATTACCATGTGTTTTTTCAAATTTCGTTTTTTCGTCAAAAACGAAATATGCATGCCCCTAGATATTAGATAAATTCTCATTCATATTTGAACATTGCTTGCAAATCTTTAGAAATAAATCTTATTTTTTATGTTCTATGTTGAATTCCAGATGTTCCCACCAGCTATAGTATGTGGTAATACATCAATCATAAAACCATCGGAACGTGATCCAGGGGCATGTATGATGCTTGTTGAGATGCTGAAGGAAGCTGGTTGCCCAGATGGAGTAGTGAATGTTATTCATGGACAGCATGATGCTGTGGACTTCATTTGCGATCATCCGGATATCAAAGCTATTTCATTCGTTGGTTCAGATCAGGCAGTAAGTAGAAAAATTTATGCATGAGTGCTTTTCAAAAAGTAAGATGTGTTTATTAGTTAAGTTTTAAAATTAAATTATCACACTGCAAAATATGTTTATTTACAGTGTTTCAGCTTGCAGAAGTAAGCTTTCTCCATTTAGTTAATAAATCTCTTTCAGAAAAAATAAAATATTCTTCATTTTATGCTACCAATATTTCAGGTCAGTGGACAATTAGGATGGTGAACAAATAGAATTTACTGTAAATGTTGAACACTTTAGTTACTTTTAATAACATTTACGGTATCCTGAACCATACCCATGGAATGCAAATGTCGCACGATGGTTGAATAGTCTCGGTTCATAACATTTGCAAATCTCGAGTCGACTGATGTGGATCCACGTGGATTAAAGCATTTAAACTGTCTTTATGAAAGCCCGATGGTCTTCCTGAATGTGGAGAAACGTTTAAGTCAAAAATGCCCTCTTTGTAATGACAAAGCCATTTTCTTGCCCTGCTTTCCCCAGTGGCATTCTCCCCGTACAAGGGACAAATGTTTTGAGTTGCCTTTGCCCCTATGTTAAACTCAGACAGAGGAATATGTCGGAAATGTTTTTTTTTTCTCCCCCACTGGACACCCATTGTTCTTTAGCCCATAAATAACTTGGTCTTTCTTCAAATCTGTAAAATTCAATTCACAAGCACAACAATTCATTCCTATTGATGAACATTAAATGATAAACAAACTCCTAACACCGCAGTGTTGCCATAGCACACAATCACTGCAAACTTATGCATCAACCCAATATGTAAAAAAATTATTTCACAACTGGAAGGTCCTATGCCACTTTGGCCCAATGCTGATGCCAGTATCCTTACAGACTTCAAAATGTTTTTTTACGTATTAAAATATAAATATTGCATTGCATTGCAACCAGTGTTTCACTTTAAAATTATTATTTCAGTTATGTTATTTAATTGCAAAATGCACGTTTGCTACATAATTTTTGTGTCGATTCAATGAAAATTGTCCATCTTGCAGAGTTTATAGGTTATTATTATTATTACAAAGCTTAGGTATCCTGTTAGTTGTGCATAATTTGTATTTTTCATTAAATTTGTTCCAGAATTGTTTAACTAAAGTGAATTTTGCTACTATATTATGCATAATGCAGTATAGTGAAAAATGCCAGCTTAACCAGGACTTGAAGCTGGGTTTCTGGCATACTGTAGGAGGTTTGAGTCCTGGTGAAACCTACTTTTTAGCTAAACTTTATTCATAGTACATTTTATTGTTCTTGCAAATGACTACCATGATTACTGCAAGAAACAAACTCTGTATATAAAATTAACTTTGGGCCAAAATGCAACAAGCCTGAAGGAGAAATATTCTGTGTTCAGAAATATTCCTACCTAGCATCTTGTCAAATCATGATTGTTGTTGAATTTCAGGGAAAGTACATTTATTCAAGAGGGTCCCAGAATGGAAAGAGAGTGCAGAGCAACATGGGAGCTAAAAACCATGGCGTGATAATGCCTGATGCGAACAAGGAGCACACGTTGAATCAGCTAGTGGGAGCAGCTTTCGGGGCAGCAGGGCAACGCTGTATGGCACTGAGTACGGCAGTGTTCGTCGGAGAGGCACAGAAGTGGCTTCCGGATTTGGTTGAAAGGGCAAAGAAGTTGAAAGTAAATGCTGGTAAGAATTCTGATTTTCTGTGGCAGTTAATACTGCGTGAGAACAAAGGATTTAAATTGCATTAAATTTTCGTTATGTCTGTTTTGCAACACACTAACTTTTAAATCTGTCATGTAGACATATTAGTAGTCATTGAATGCTACACAAAGGAACAATGCATTATTATTGTCAAAATGCATTAGAAATATGCAGAACATTAGGCAGAAACAGTTCCTGGCCATGTTTTCTCATGCAGTGACAACCATTATTAATTATGGTTCTTGTAATTTTTCATAATGTACAAAGTCAATTTAAAAGTAATTTAAAATTTTAAATAAATCTTTACCAGGTTAATTCATTTAATTTTTTTTCTCATTTCATAGTTAGTTTAATTAATTAATTAAAATACTGCATATCAAATTAAAACTAAAATCTATACGAAACCAGCTTCTGGTTTTAATTTTAATCATTCTTTATTTGACAGAATTTCACAAAATTGACTTAACCTATTACCAGGTGTAGAAGTATGAAACCAGAATTGGCCGATAGATGGTGCTAGCCGGCAGTGGAGGGTGTGGAAGATCGCGTAAGCAGCACCAGCTGCTGCCCGCCACTCCCGAGGACGTTATATCGGAACACAGCAACCCGAGTGCCAGACAGAGGAAGGTGTTGCACACCCGGAACATGGCGAGTTTTGTGCCTACGAACTACGATTTGCGGACAGCATTGGTGTTCTGTTATCATTTGAAGAAAACCGCTGCAGAATTGCATCGAAGCTTACGGCGAACATGCTCTCGGGAAAACACAGTGTTTCGAGTGGTTCAAGAAATTCAAAAGTGGCGATTTTGACTTGCGAAACGAGGAACGTGGGAAACCTCCAAAAAAGTTCGAAGACAACGAATTGCAAGCCTTATTGGATGAAGATGATACCCAAACGCAGCAGGAGCTCGCGGAACAATTGAATGTGACGCAGAAAGCTGTTTCTCTTCGGTTGAAAGCTATGGGAAAGGTGCAGAAAGCGGGCAAATGGATTCCGCATGAACTGAATGAAAGACAGCAAGGATCCTGCAAGACCACTTGTCAAATGCTGCTCGCCAGATACAAAAGTAAGTCGTTTCTCCATCGCATAGTGACCGGCGATGAGAAATGGATATATTTGGAGAATCCTAAGCGTCGTAAATCATGGGTGAATCCAGGCGAACCATCGACATCCACTACAAGACCAAATCGCTTTGGAAAAAAGACACTGCTCTGTGTTTAGTGGGATCAGCAGGGCGTCATCTATTATGAGCTGCTAAAACCCGGTGAAACCGTTAACAGCAAATGATCAATTTACATCGAGCATTTCGTGACAAACTGCCGGAATATGAATCAAGGCAACACAAGGTCATCCTGCTCCATGACAACGCCTCACCACACACAGCAAAATGGGTCCGGGAAACGATCGAGGCGTTCAAATGGGAGATACTAGGGCATGTGGCGTATTCTCCCGACTTGGCTCCATCAGATTATCATCTATTTGCCTCACTGGGACACGCTCTTGCAGAACAGCGCTTCAATTCGTATGAAGATGTACGAACATGGCTCGCGGACTGGTTCGCTTCAAAAGAAGAACGTTTTTTTTTGGCGTGGCATTCATAACCTTCCGGAAAGGTGGGAGAAATGTGTAACTAGCAATGGAGCTTACTTTGAATAAAATATTGTTTCTCAGTTGCAAACACCAGCCGTTTACTTCTTGCAAACAAATTCCGGTTTCATACTTCTACACCTGGTAAAAGAACAAGCTAAGTAAATGGATACTCCTCTATAATAAGAGATCAAGCATTAAATAAAATAAGGCGAACAAAGGATAATAAATCAAAAAAAGAAGAAAAATAGGTAGGAATTCCATACATTAAATTGATTTCTGAAAAAAAATCAATAACATTTAGAAAAGGATGAAAATCAACATATAAGCATGGGGAGATGAATACTATCTCAGAATATTAAGCGAATATTATATCAATCCTTTGTTAAATTCAGGAACATATAGTTTAGAATGTAGCTTTAAGGACAAATATGTGGGACAAACTAAATGCCCTGCAAAAGTGAGAACTTCAGAAAATTTCAGATGTATAAAGAAAGGTGGAGAAATGTTCAGGTTTTGCAAGGCATATGATAGAATCTCAACATAATTCTTAACCTGAAAACGTGAAATTGTTTGAAATACTAATAAGAAGTTAGAAACAAACCTAATCGAGCTTTAAATTTGGAAGGGAATTTTTTAAGAAAATCATCTGAATGTTGATGAATTTGGGAAGCTTTATTTCACCCAGTAGAACAGTCAAGAAAATATACTATCAAGACACAATATCAAGTGTTGGCATAAAAACATGAGATTACATATTTTGTTGACAACAAAGAATTAAATATTTTGGAACTAATAGAAAAATATGTAATATACAAGTGTTTTTCTTCCTTCCCCATTAAGTCTGATGAGGCAAACAAGAAGTTTGTGAAATGTTACCTGCTATAAAATAAATAATGTGCTGTTTATGTACATGCATAGTAATAATAATCACAAGAAACTTTATGAAACAATCAATGTACAGTGCCATGCAAAAGTTTATCAACATCGTGTTTTTCTGTGATGCTGTTTTTCAAACTTCGTTCATAAGAATGAAGGTCATTTTTTTTGCCAGATTGAAAAATCAAATAAAGATTTTTAATAATTTTGTAAATGGTCCAAAATGGACTACCACCTGTTGACACAGATGCCCAACACATAACAATTTCACTTGAATCTATAAAGTTTGAAAAAGTTACTGCAGACAAATGCAATGTTGATAAACTTGTGCATGGCACTGTATACTACAAAGTGGGACAAATCATATTATTTGGCACCCTCTTTGTAATAGTGTCAATGGTAAGATGGCTTGTGTAGTGCATGGCAGAGTGAAGAGTCTTGGTTTCAGTCATAAGACATTTTTCATTGTTTATCTCATCTCTTTCATGAACTCATCATTTATCAATATCCTTTGACTTTCAGGAAATGTTCCGGGCACAGATTTAGGGCCAGTCATTTCACCCCAGTCGAAGCAGAGGATATGCTCTTTGGTTCAGTCAGGAATTGACGAAGGGGCAAAGTGTGTACTTGATGGCAGAAATTCGACGGTGCCTGGCTATGAAAAAGGAAATTTTGTTGGACCAACAATTCTGACTGATGTAAAGGTAGGATACTTTTGTTTACTGAGATGCTGAAAAATTCTAAAATATATATTTTATTTCATCTTATATATTACACACTACATATTACCACCACCAAGAGTTGGGAAACATTACAAAATGCTGTTGGGCTCGTTCTCAGTTACATGTAGATTGCATCAGTGTACACTCCTGTTCAGAAAAAGTGGCACATACTTCAACCATCCAGCCTTATGAAATGTGCCACTTTATATGAAGAGGAGTGTGCATGGGTAATGGCAACAGAAAGTTGCGCAGAATCCACTCCACAGATGTGTAAAAAGCTTGAAAAATCGGGAAATTAACTTATGGATGAAAAAGTCATGGAAAGTCAGGAAATTTTAAAAATATATCCATTAGTCTGGAACTCGGAGAAGTGTTTCTTGTACAGCCAACAGCAAAGGTAATAGTAGACAAATTATTCATTGCTGATTTCCTTCTTTTCTATTCTACATCCTGTGTTGTTTTAAAGAATGGAATTCTGTTGGTGTGAAGCAGATGTTGTCTTCCACTAATTGGCGTTTATTGCAATCCATGATCTCACATTGTGGAAAACAGACTGAATTTCAATGGTGATGGACAATTCGCATACCATTTCTTTTGCCGTTGGGTGTACATATAATTTTAGGGAGGTACAGTAAATGCTACTTTTTTGCCTGAACTAGCTTCTTGATGTGAGATATTCTGCAACTTTTTTCTGTAGTTTATTTTGGTACATTTAATTTGACTAATATTAAAATAAACTTTATTTTCTTGTAGCTTCCTTCACTTAAAACTTGGATATTAGCTTGTTAAAGCACCACTCAAAATATTGCCACTGATGGTCCCAAGTTTGAGTCCTTGTATGAGCGTGGGCGTTTTTTTTTCACTTTCATCAAAAAATGGAAGAAGAGTGACACTAACAAAGGACCTATTTGACTTTGAGGTCGCAAGTGCAATGACTAAGTTGGACCATTCCAAAACTTCAGTACGAAACATGGTGACAATAAAATCGTAGCTGCTAATAATTAGTGTTGGGTGATATATTGTCACGATATTTTGGCGATATATATCATGGAGGTGATACATCGCTGATATCATGATACGAAAAAATATTGTATCATATCGTCTGCAATGATATTTTCTTGACGATATGTCGTGCGATATCAAATTTACGATTTCGTTCATCTCTACTAATGACACCATGTTCATAGGAGAACAATGCGATGTAAATGCATGGGAGGTGCAGAGAGCAATGTTCTACAGACTGTATGTGGTACACTTCACAAAATGGACATCATCGACATTCACAAAATGTTCAAAACACACCTTTAACTTGCACTATGACCTACGAATGAAAAATGATGCACAACATTGATCACAAAAGTTTGTGCTAGCAAGATCAATGGCGAACAAATTGGTTGTGTCTCTCTCGGCTGAAATATCAGGTTTGACAACAGTTGCTGTAGGTATAATGTAAGGTTTGCTTTGTTTTAATGCCACACTACTATTACTAGCACTGTTTTGCTGTATACTTTGACTTTGCCATTTGACTACCTCTCGTTGCCAGCTCACATTCGGATACTTCTCGTTGCGCCCCCTGTTGCCATTAGCAGCCAATATCGCGCATGCTCAGTACATGTCGTGTGCGGCTTTAAATGCTGTCAACAATATTGGGCAATCACGACCTCAAAGTCAAATAGGTCCCTTGTAAGTAAGAGAAATACCAGTACCTGCAATTTGTGTGGTTGGATTAATTTTGTCTGATTATCAGTCCAAATGTTTGTCCTTTCAAGGATCTGGAATTCTCATCCATGTGGGTCCTTCCAACGTATGGAGAGATACAGTAAACAGTAGCATACATACAACTAAGACTGTTTTATACAATGAAGGCAGTGGTCCTTCGAAATTAATAGATAAACAAAAACAGCAATGTGGAAACACAGAACTTTATCTACACAATACTCTCACAATGTTTACCGTACCACACACAAACTAATATGTTAAATAAATCAGTTGTTTTTGTCTAGATGCTTTGATGTATATTTTTGTTTTGTTTGCTATGTTATGACAATAAAGTTAATACATTGTCATATTAAGATTTGAAAAGGTTAGGCTAAGTTCAGAGATCCACACTTGTGCAATAATAATAGTTTTGGTCATATGATTACTCCAAATTTATTCATGTAATGCAATTAAATGTGTTTGAACTAATTTTAATAAATATGATGTTAAAAAAAGCCAATTTGAATATTAGGACAAAATTATGAAATTGTGCAATATTTTGAATTCTTATTTATAACAGTTATTTTTTGACTGATAATATGAAGAAAAATATCTTCAAACATATGTGTTCTTGCAAAGAAGCAAGATCAGAAACATTCATATTTATAATTCATTTTTTTTAAATTGTGTACATTTGCTTTTATTACATCAAGGTTTATATACAAATGTCAACTCTTTAAGATTGTTCTGTGTATAAATATGATGTCATTCTTGTTATTTTGTAACAACATGCAAAAAACTGTAATAGTAATTGCTAGATAAGTATATTGTTATATACAGGGTGTGTGAGTACGATTTGTCAATCAAAACAACGTTTCAGAGGTCAAGACTGCCTCCTTCTTCAGGTTAATGCGTATTCTTAGGCACCAAACATAGTGTCACGTTAAGAAAGTGTTAGTTGAGGATACAGGTTAAAGGTTATGGTAAAAAACACTTACTGAAGAACCCGCATTGTAGCTATAAAAAACGTCTTTCTGTCCACACACAAATCTAAAACCGCGCATATCACAATCTAAAACCCCATAAAAGAAACGTCCGAAGCGGCTGTTAGGAGCCACCCGGCCAGTGCTTGGTAGAAGCGAATGTGCAGTGTACGCTCAACTCTGAGAAGGAAGCAAACTTTCTTTCCCCTCATGAAACCCATGCATCACCAGTCTAAGGTGAACTCGATTTCCGCCTCAGCGGCCTTCCTGACCTCGGACGTAACATGGAAACCAAACTTGGCATCATTATTCACAGCTTTATCCCATTTTTTAAAAAATGCAATCCATCCATCTTCCAAATTCCCGTCGTCTCTATTAAGTTTATTACAATTATCCGTGCATTAACCTGTATCCTCAACGAACACTTTTTTAACGTGACACCATGTTTGGTGCCTAAGAATATGCATTAACCTGAAGAAGGAGGCAGTCTTGACTTCTGAAACGTTGTTTTGATCAACAAATCGTACTCGCACATGTAAGTAATTTATCTTAGATCTTTTTAAAGTTCTTCATTATTTAGCTGTGAGTAATACGCACATCACAATATGTTATACAGGGTGAGCCAAAAGTCCCCTTACCCGCTATGTATTTTGTGACGAGCGAAGGTAATGGATCTGAAGTAAATAGAGTATGATAAGAGACGAGACATGTTAGCTGAGGAGGTTATAGACAGCAATTTAGTCCAGAATGTCTAGGTGGACACCATCATTTTCATAACAGAGAATTAATCAGCTCCAAGTACGGTGTGCCGAACGTGAGCCAAAAGTCCCATTACCCCCATTTCATCGCATGATAATGCATTGTGGGGTTATATTAAACAGCAAGTTTCCAGCACGCGTTACCACACAACTAACGAACTGAACAAAGCATTTGCCACGATCACTCGCACAATGCTGCATAGAATTTCACACTGTACCTGGAGATGCATAATTCTGTGTTATGAAAATGATGGTGTCCACACAAACATTCTGGACTAAATTGTTGTCTGTAACCTCCTCAGCTAACATGTCTTGTCTCTTATCATACTCTATTTACTTGAGATCTGTAACCTTCCCTCGTCGCAAAATACATAAGGGGTAATGGGACTTTTGGCTCACCCTGTACATTGCAAAATAGCTGTAACAGAGTAAATATGTCCGTTTACTTCACAAACCTCAAGACTGTTAAGCACCTTAACACCTTCCCTGTGTTCAGCGTAATATTACACGCTTGGTCACTATAGCTTATTTTGTGTTGGGCGTAAAATTACGCCCGCGAACATCTCTGATTGAAGTAACCTGTGTTGAACGGAATAATACGTTTTTTGTTGGTGAAACATATGTTTTGCTATTGAAGAAATAACGACCTTTTATTTAGTCACGATTTTCAGTGCCGACAAAGAAGAAGTAGTTCAAAGGAAAGGAAACTGTTTTTGTGTTACGCTGACAAAGTGCAAACATGAGTTCGTGTGTGTGTCGTGTTTAATAAGTTGCTTTATGTACATTTTTTTTTGTCTTGCGTTATTTGAACTGTTGGTGATTTATTGTTGGTTTTGGTGTGTGAAATGGCAAAGAGGAAACGTGCCAAGTGCCAAGAAAAGTGTTCAAGTTCAGATTGTTTTTCCTAAGTTTGAGTTTCTAATAGTATCCAACAGTAGCAGCGATTAAGGGGGGCAAGGGGGCAGCCCCCCTACTTTTTGCCACTTTTGCCCCCACACTATGCAAAATATTTTCTACAAAGGGAAATATACTGTCTTTGCCCCCCCCCCCAGTTTTGGCACCTTACCCCCCAGTTTCGGAACCCAATTGCCGCCAATGGTATCTAATAGTATTGTCAAACAGGATTGCGAAATATTTTTTCCCTTATACCTATTGAAGATATTGCAATGAAACTTGGCGGACACGTTACGTATAGACCATAGTATTTTTCAAGGTAGATTATAATTGGGTACTGGCCCCAAAGTTACTAAAAGGGATTTTTCGGAGGGAAATTTCCCAAATTATCCCCAATTTTCCTTTCCTCATACTTGATGTACACATGTGCATGGTACCATTTGAAAGCCTGTTCTATTCTGGAGAGAAAGACGTATGAACCTTGATACTCAGATGAATTGTGCTGAAGCAATAGCACTTAAAAATATTACTATGGAAACTCAGAAAAAAAATACACAGAGCAGGAAAGCATTTTGTCAGAAAATTACACAGGAAAGGGGTTATATATATAACAATTGAAGATGACACATGCTAAAAAATCTTTCTGGAACTGATTACTCTGATACTAGTGGTCTTGTGACATTTAAGGAATCTTATGATGGAATAAGGATAAGTGCAAATGTAGCAATTTGGAAAGTCTTCATAATTGTACAATTATTAACGTTTTTAAAAGATTAGACTTTGCAATTTAACCATAAAATTGGTTGCTTAAGCTATATAGAAGCCTTTTTGCTCATAACTGGATCTTGATAGGATGTGATGTAGCCAGATATTTAGATTTGAAAATTGAAGAACAAAATTGTGGAAAACCTGGATGAAGACATTTATACTCAAGCAGATTCTTGCTTGTATATGAAAAAGACTGATTCTTTTTAGAGAAGATTGTCTAAGACACATTTTCTTTATTTTAATTTCACTTATATGTTATAAATAATTGTTTTTCTATGTATAAATGATGATGTTTTAACTGTTTTTGCTTGGTTATAACAATATATTTTACATAAAATTACTCGAACTATTTCGGTATAAAAAATTATATTTCTTAGTAAATGTAAGACAGTGATTAATTTTCAGCATGTAACTGTAGCTTCCTACTGCACAACACATTTATTTGAATTCTAATTGTACAGGGTCTGTATTTTAAGTAATGAGAATATTTCTTTTCTCCCGCGACTAGACGTCAGAGCGCGCTGGGACCGGTTGGAGTCGGTAGTGGGGGGTGTGACCTTGAAAGCGCTCCAAGCGGCTGTTGCCTGCTGGCGTCCATTGAGGCATGATCATGCGTGGCGTGGATGTCTGCAAAGTAGTGTGTGCAAGAGCAAAATGCAGCAAAGCATGGAACAGCGGTACGCGATCAAATTTTGTGTGCGCCTTGGAAAATCTGGTGCAGCAACGCTGGAAATGATTTGGCGAGCGTACGGCAGTGACAGTTTATCACAAGCGCAAGTGTTTCGGTGGCACAAAATGTTCAAAGAAGACCGGGAGAGCATGGAGGACGAACCCCGCGCAGGGCAGGAATTTGTGCCTGCAGGACAGACAGTCAATGGCTCCTTCTACGTGAGGGTGTTAAAAAGGTTGAAGAGACGGGTCAACCGAGTGCGACCAGAAATTGCCGCCGATTGGAAGCTCCATCATGACAATGCGCCATGTCACACGTGCTTCGTGGTTAGAGAGTTCATGACGAAATCTGGCATCACAACGATTCCTCAGTCTCCCTACAGCCCCGACCTTGCCCCTGCAGATTTTTTCCTCTTTCCCAGAGTGAAAACAGTCCTCAAAGGACACCACCACGGAACTCTGGATGCGGTCAAAGCAGCTTGCACGCCTGCTCTGAAGGCTGTTCCAGTTGCTGACTTTTAGGGAGCGTACGACGCATGTTAAACTCTCCTGCAGAAGTGTGTTGAAGCTCAAGGGGCATACTTTGAAGACTACTAAAGGTTTGTAGCGATATCTGTAATAAATTTTGTTTTCTGGATTTATTCTCATTACTTAAAATACAGACCCTGTATGCCATTACATATCAGGCAGTTATATGATGTGTCAATCAGAACTTTAGGTATAACCGAGAGCATTTACCAGTCACATTTTTTGTGATATAAAAAGTAATTGGGGAGACATTATTTAACAGAATTGGTTGACCACGCTGTCTTCACTGTTCTCACTGTCTTTTCATATTTATTTATTTATTTATTTATTTGAGAAAATTTCAGATACAGCACAGGTGGCCATTTTACACTGAAATTGTCAACAATGAGAAAGCAATAATTATAATAAGCATAAAAATAAAAAATAAAATAAAATAAATAAATAAAAATAAATAAGAAATAATTAAGAGTAACAAAACAACATAAAAGTGAATAGCAAATGAACAAAAAAATAAGTAAGAGATGGCACTATGTGGTATTAATTACAAGTATTTCTTCTGATAGAAGACCGAAAGGCAAACTCGGAGGAAAATATATCAATACTTGAGGGGAGATCATTGTATTGTGCTGCAAGTCTATAAAAGAGAGATCTTTTTTGAATTTCTAGTCTAGGTTTTTTAGTATAAAATAACCTTGTATTGCGAGTTGTGCGCATAGGTACTCTAAAGTGGAATTCCTCAAGGAGTGTGTTGCAGCGGATTTTGCCATTCACAATTTTGTATAAGTAACTGAAATCATTCTGCAAACGTCGCTGATAAGCAGTTTGTAAGTTTAGAAAAGACAAGAGATGCGGAGATGAAAAATTGCGTAATGAGGGAACCCTGTGACGGACTATAGCTAGGAAGAAGTGAAAGACTGAATCGAATCTGGAGAGGTGAGTGGGACATGCCATGGACCAGACGGGAGTGCAGTATTCTATTATTGGGGAGATGAATGATGTGAAGTACAAAGTGAGGGCTGAGATGTCACTAATTTCAGTGAAACGGTAGAGTAAACCTAAGAGACGCATGGCCTTTTTTGTGGTGCATAAAATATGTTCCTCAAATGTGAGCTTTTGGTCGAAAACAATGCCTAGGTCTTTGTGAGAGGATACTGCTTTGATGTTATTGCCAGAGATGGAGTAAGATGACTTTAACAGATTCTTCTTGAGAGAGATAGTGAGAGTAGTACACTTGTCAGGATGTAATGTAAGGTCCCATGTCAGGCACCAGGAAGTAAATGTTGCTATGTCATTCTGAAGAAGATGAGTATCGTCGGAAGTGGAGATTTCCCTGAAAATTTTACAGTCATCTGCGAAAAGAAGGTAATTGCTAGAGGGAGCTGTGAGATGGTCGGCAAGGTCATCGACGAATAATATAAACAAGAGAGGTCCTAGAACACTACCCTGTGGAACTCCAGAGAGGACAGGAAGAAAGTTAGAAACAGTTCCAGGAAGAACAACACGTTGTTGGCGATCGCTAAGGTAGTCTGTGAGAAGGGTGAGAAATTTGCCATGAATGTTGAATCTATTGCATAATTTGTGAATCAGAAGACGATGACTAACAGTATCAAAGGCTTTGGCCAGATCAAAGTATATTACATGTAATTGTGAATTATTTGAAATGCATTCCATAGCATGTGAGAGTAAAACAGACAGGTTTGTAAGACAGGAGCTACCAGGAAGAAAACCATGTTGCTTAGAGCTTAAGTACGGAGAAACAAATTTGTACAGTCTGTCTTTGATTACTTTTTCACAGATGATGGACAGAGGAGAGAGTAAGGAGATTGGTCTGTAAGATGAAACAAAATTTTTGTTACCACTTTTGTGAATCGGTGTGATGTTAGCTTGTTTCCAAGCGTGAGGAAAGATGCCTTCCGAAAAACATCTGTTCAAGAGAATGGAGAGGGGATAGCACAGGGATTGCACAGTTTTCCTGAGGAACATGGTGTTGATATCGTCCGGTCCTAGGGCACGGTGAACTGAAAGAGACGACAATAGATCCTTCACCTCATCGGGTGTAGTGACAAGCGTTGTTAGGGAGGAGGAACAGACTGGTCTTACGTTTGGCAACGCTGCAAGGGAAGACGGGGGGCAGAAGTTACCATGAAAATAAGCGTTGAAGAGTTCTGCCCTTCGGTCTCCTATCACACTTTCACTATCATGCGTAATTTCAGCTGGAATCCTACTGTTATTTTTCCTTGAGTTTATTAGATTAAAAAAGTTTTTTGGGTTTTCCGGGATTGTTGCAGTTAATGTTGAGTCTATTGTTCCATCTTTGCAGCCTAATATGATTTGCTACAAGGAGGAGATCTTTGGTCCTGTTTTGATCACCCTCAGTGTGGATACAATGGATGAAGCTATCCAGATTATAAATAGCAATCCCTATGGTAATGGAACAGCAATCTTCACAACAAATGGAGCAACGGCCAGAAAGTTTACACATGAAATTGATGTTGGGCAGGTTAGTTATATTTTCAGTCTGTATATGTAGTAGGGGTGTTATCAATTAATCAGTTGCATATCAGCATCAGCTATTATTGAAGTATTGTAAAATTGGATTTTTGCAGACTTTTTATTTTCGTAAATAGTTTGTATTTGAACACACTAGTCTGCCTTTTTCTGTCATAAATGAAAAGTATACATGAGGGGGGGGGACCCAAAAGGAGCCGGAATTTTGTAATAAAAAATTGTGTATTTATTTTTGTGTTACATATTTAATCACCTTCAAAGTACTGTCCATTTGATGGAATGTACCTGTCCAAACGTGTTGTCCACTTTTCGAAGGAGTCCTGAAACTCTTTCGAAGTGATACCTTGTAAGATCTCAGTCGTTTTTCTCTTCACACCTTCCACATCTGCAAAACGTTTTCCTTTGAGGACTTTTTCATTCAGGGGAATAAAAAGAAATTGCACAGAGCAAGATCGGGTGAATATGGTGGATGGATTAGTTGGGTCATGCTGTTTTTGGTGAATTTGTTTCACACCCGAGGCTTTGTGCACTGGTGCGTTGTTGTGGCGAAGCCCCTATGCCCCACTTTGCAATTCCTGGCTCAAAATTTGTTGGTAGGAACTTCAGAATACACTAGAAAAATCAACAAGTTCATCAATTGTTCTGCGACTGTCTTCCAAGATCAGTTTATGAATTCTTGCTATGTTTTCATCTGTTCGGGAAGTCGAGGGTTGGCCTGAGCAAGGTTGGTCTGCAAGTTATAGTTCAACTGATAGTTCAACATTCCTGAAGTGGAAAAACCACTCTTGTTTTACCCAGAATAGTTTCCTTGTAAGCTGTTTCAAGCATTACAACCATTTCTCCTGCCATTTTTCCTAACAGAAAACAGAATTTCACAGCTGCACATTGTTCAAACTTTTCAACTTCACAAAAATCGACAAAAGAAAAAAATTACACTCAATGGCGCTGGACGGCAAACTGATGCAGAATGGTCCTCCCTGCAAGAGGCATCTAGCGATGGAAGCATGTACTACAGTGGGTCTCTCCCATCAGAGAACAATTCCGGTTTCTTTAGGTTCCCCCTTTGTACACACTGGTATTGTAAGCTAATTTTGTAATATGTCTCTTGTGTAAGGGAACTTTCAAGCCAAAGTGACGAGTGACAAGTGAGAAGCCACAAGCTGCACTTGCTACTTGGAAATGAACCTTCAGAAATAAATGTGACCTTTTGTACCAGAATGACAAAACAAACTGTAGCTGTCACTTGGACTGGACTGTTTTCTCAATAGTGTACATCTGTCACCTCAGTGTGTTGGATCCACATGCCTTTTTGCAGAATAGAGGGACCCTGCCATTTGTCACTTCAGAAAGTTCTCCAAGGCAAAGATCATCAGTCCTGTTACATAATACAAGGTTTAAAATATATAAAAAAAATATCTCTGTAACTACGAATGCTAGTTACAAATTATAGCTTTTTTCAGTACAGTCTAAGCTAAAAGCACATGGTAAAAAAAAAAATATTTTTTTTTTTACGAAATTCATTGGGCCCCCCACATGATGGTTCAAAACAATACCTGCATATTGCCTAATATGTATTCCATTCTTGTGGCAAGACTTGAACACTTGATTATAATACATTCAGCAGGATATGTTGTTTGGTAATTCAAGTTTGTCATACCTTCATATGTACTGAACAAAAAGAGAACTGAAATATCGTGTGTAGTTTTCAAGAAATGGCATGTTTATTCCTGCCTCATGCTGGTTGTACACATTTGCACCAACCGTTCACTAAAGGTTAAAAAACTTCTTACGTCATGTGTTGGCAACATTCTTGTTCCACACAAGATGAATGCTAGAGTTACAAATTTTAGCTCGTTTAATTCAGTACAGTCTATGGTACAAAAAACAACTAAAAAAAACAACAACTATTTGATTTACCAAATAGAAGAAGCAATTTTTTTTAAAACTCTGTCGGGCCTCTATGATGCTGGAAAGTGCGAGTTTCAAAACATTACCTGCACATTGCCTCATATGTGTTCCATTCTCATGGCAAAAATTGCACACTTGCTGATGATACTTTAGGAGAGAAAAAATATTTTGTTGTTAAAGCCATCCTTTTTTTTTGGGCACAAAATTCCAAAATCTGATTTTTTTTATCTGAAACTAGTCTAGTTAAAAATTATATCTTCCTTTCTTCAGTACAAATCAGGCTATAAGCCTATGGTTGAAGCGGAGACGTGATCGGTTCAGAATGGTATCTGCATATTGCCTGATATGTGTTTCATTCTCATGTCAAGAATTATGCACGAGCTTTTAATACTTTCAGAAAAAAATCTAATATAAAGTCCATGCTTGTTTGTTGCTCCCCTTTCCTCCTAAATATATCCAGAATCTAATTTAACTTTACTGATTATATTAATATGATGCCTCAAGGCTCTGGCAGCATTCAAAACATGCATCTCCGAACATTACCTGGGTCACAGTATGCTCCAAATGTGACACACTTCATGTCCTAGCCTTTAAGGGTTAAATTTTGAAGTTGTGCAAGGAAACAATAGACAGAACTGAAGTTCACAACTTTTCCTCTGAGAATCCAGTTTGTGTTTTTGCTAAGGCTATATCAAATAACTATTTCAGTTTGTGGTGTAGTTGCTCTTTTTTGTCTGCTGTCATCCATCATAGATACCACAAACTACGTTGATGAAGGCCGTGGTTCTTCAAATTTAATCAGACAACAAAATGAACAACATGAAAACTTGAAACTTGACGTATATGGTATTTCAGTTTGGCTCTTTCCTGCCAACGTCTATGAGTTGATAGAGTACAGTTCAAGAAACGAAACAGAAATAATAAAAACAAAGGAAATAAGAAATGCATCAAACACAAGTGAAAATCAGTCAGTTCTATGTGTAATCATTTGACAAAAAACGAAATGTCAACACACACATTGTAGTGTTAATTTTTCATGTTTTTGAAAGGTGTGTGATGCATTTTGCTACCATGTTTTGTCACAAAATAATGCGAAATAAACTTTTAAACATGAAATTTAGGATTTATTTATCAACGCGGCACCTTCTGAGGTCTGAATTATCCTATGAGTTATGCAATTCATGGAAAATTGATTAATTCCACTGTTGATATTGGAGAAGCAAAAATGGGCTCCTTTACACCAAAATAAACTTAATAATACCCTGATAGCTACATAAATGTGCTATTAGAAGTGAAATGTTAATTTTGTGTGTAACTAATTAGGTGGGTACTCAAATAATAAACAAAATGGGAAGACGCGCAAAGAGGCCGTGGAAACAAGTTACACGTACCCAAACCTAACAGTTACAAAAGTCGTTGTTTGAGGCTAACGACGCGTATTTTGTACCGTCACCTCAGTCTCGAGTGAGAACCAATTAATCGGGACAAAGCGATCTATTAAACAAAATGATATCTTCGTGCTAAGGTCAAAAATATGTTCCCCCTTTTTTTGCGACCAAGTTAACCCTTAAACTAGAATGTGAATTCTGCCACGGTTCCTTATCCAAACAATTACAACCTCGTTTACCCAATTTTTAATTTTAAGGTACAGTTTTTTTCTAAGTTAAACATGTACTACAATATGTAATTTGTGACGCGTGGTCAAATTTATTATATTAACCCCGCAGCGAGGAATGGTTAATATTTTCTCATCAACAACAAATACATCGATATAAATATAACATTTGACGAAACCAGCGTCTGTTGGGGAGGAAATCACTAAAAATCCTTTTTGTTTGAGTTCCCTTTTTTACAATCCCTCTTAATGTTTCGACTTGCAGTTTGGTCAAGAGTAACACGTACATTCGACAGACGACACTTCACAGTTCACAACGTAATGGTCGTAAAAGTACATAGCTCTATAAATGGATCAATCGGACTGCGTGGTTTATCAGTGGTGGCGAACTGGAGAGCCAAATGACGCCTTCCTCCGGGTCCTATCCACGTACGTCCAAAGTATCCTATACTGCTACTTGTCTCCTTTTTCCTTGAACTTGGCCAATTGCGTCTTCTTAATTCATGCCCCTCATCGTGCGCGAGAGAACGACGATCAAAGTAGCCAACGGTCAAAAGTGTTTCGTGTAGTCATCGTCTCTGCTTGCTACCTTTTCTCGAAAAAACACGAACTCTCTCTCGCGTATTAGTCTCATGCAATCCAAAACAGGACAGCTTCTTGTCGCGTTCGAGAGATAAAGGCAGCCCGCTATTACCAAAGGTCATCAGAAACAGGAAGAGGTATGCCTAACCATACTAGTCCATGCTCTCCTCAAGTCGAGGCCGTCCCTTGCAACTCCTTCACAACTGACCAGCTCGTTCGGAACTGACTTTTCCTTCGATCGTGATCGCAGAAAACAAGAAGAATCCCACTAAGGGCCTCTAGCGGTCAATCGACCAACTAGTCCCCAATAACAGGCTGACGCAAGGCGTACCGAAGATTATGAGGAAAAATGTGAGGCTTTTCTACGCGATAAATTAACGTAATACATTTATTACTGATCTGCGTAGATAAACGTCACATGTGTAATAAGTGTAGTTTTTAAATCAAATTTAAGATTATATTCACAATTTTGAAACCAAAATGTCTTTTTTTTATACCACTTTTCATTCGATTTTTCACTGCTATAACACCAAAATTTTATTTTATTTACCACTTTTGAACCTGAAATTGACTGTTTTTGTACCGAAATTTTGCTTTTTTATTTACCAAAATTATGTGCCTGTAGTAATCATTCTCTGAATAGAAGTTCATGTATATTGTCCTTCTATTGCTTTTCAGGTTGGTATCAATGTTCCAATACCAGTTCCTCTGTCCATGTTCTCCTTCACTGGCTCAAGGGGGTCCTTCCTAGGAGATCAACACTTTTATGGAAAACAGGTGAGTTAAATATTTACATGTAATATGAAGTTCTAATGATTAGTGCTTGTATCTTTGGTGCAAACTGAGCCAGGTTCAATTCCTGATGGAAGATGCATGTTGTTGATGTTGACCCAGCATCTTGAGGACGTTTCAGACCTACTTATAAACTATGGACAAGAGTCCATTGAGGTAGTGATGGGTTATCGCAGTTCCTTTTTGGAAGTCAGTTCACCGGAGCTCGCTTACTGAAAAGTCATTCAGCAGTTGGGAAAAGTGAAAAACAATAATGAACATTTTGGTTTTGGCATTTTTTCTTGTTTTCTGCCATTTTTGGTTAACGGCAATGATCAAGATGGTTAGATGAACACCCATGACCTTACTGGACTGGACCAAGAAAACCTTGTTGGAGATTACTGGGTGATTTCATCTCAGATTATACAGATTATGTCAACTCACCATCATGGATTTTGCTGATACATGTCCAAAAAATAAAATATTTCTCTTTTCTGTTGATTTGTTACAGTGTTACAAGCTCACGAAGAAAGACACTATTTGATCAAAAATTTTATGCAAGGAAAATAATGCAATATTGAAACCACTATAAATAAAAAACAAAAAATGATAGAGACTTATGGCTTCCTTTATTTGAAATCTTGTTAACGTACTTCTAAAACCTTATTAAGGAACATATTTATGAAACCCTCTTCAACTCTAAAATTAAGAATCAAAATACGATTTTTTTATTATTATTATTATTTTTTTTGAAAAAGTTAAGTACAACAGGACATGAGTTTTGTTGGGATAATATAATATGGGAACTGGACTAACTATTTGCAATACCATTTCTGCACTAACTTCTAACGTTATGTAGAAACTTCTTTGTAAAAAAAAAAAGGTCCATTTGACCTTTTTCAGAAATCATTTTCTTAAAAACACCCATTTCTTAATTTCTGAAAATTGTACAATATAGTCTTTGGTTACTGTACTTGCAGGAGGTGCAATCAGACCAGGCATTATTTTTGTGTGTAACTGGGGAGAATTTTTTTAAAGAAATGTCCTCCATGTTCCATAACTTCTTGGGCTTTTACTGTAAAATATGTTGCACTGGCAACACTGTTTCTGACTGCTGCTTATCGGGAAACCTGTAGAGCATCAAATATGTTCCTGGTAACATTTTGTGCGTGCATGCATGCTTCCTCGTGTGCACGCGTGTGTGTAGTGGTGGTGAACTACTTAAAATAGGCTCATTCCACACCATTTCAAACAATCCTTGTTGCATCATAATTTTTAAAAATAGTCATTATTTATTAACTTATTTCTATATCCTTCAAGTGTTTAAAAATCAGGCTTGCATGTATATCTGCCCCATTTTTTATTTGCTGCAAGCGGTGATTTTCCAGTTTTCAGACGTTCATGAAAATCTCATTCCTTGCATTGAGATGAAATGGCCCTACTTGTAAACTTAAGTGGGTCAGCATTGAATAAACCCAACCACAATTACTACTTTGCCCTATGAATAAAGTCACCTCTGCCAAAGTAAATGGATAATGATCTTCAATTTAGGCTTGCAAATAGTAAGAGAAAACCTCTGCTTCATTATTAGTCCTTTATTATCATCTCTACATAATTTCGTCAAACAATTTATGTGAATTCTAAAGTGTGTATTGTCCATACACGTACGATACCATCACTAATTTCTCCTACTAATGAGGAACACCTTCAAATATATATCTACCTGTACATTGGAAACACATAATGTATATGTAGAAATAGCCAAAAACTCAAGTATCCATTTTCCGGATCATTTCTGGACTGGCTGCTACAGTGCAGCAGGGACGCAGGATCCTCCTGAGTGTGGACCACTTTCTTTCGACATTGCACTTTGTGTCGGATCTCCGTTTTGAGCTCTGCTGGGTTTTCTACATTTTTCCCTAAGCAGTTGTCACCACGTGATTTTTGTGGAATTTGTTTGAAGTTCTTTTCGTTTTCACCAGCTTCATTTTTATTTTCTCCTTCATATCTTTACCACTTGCAAGCTCCTCCTACTCTATGCATCGACTGCATCATTCTGCAGGTGTCCTTACTCACCACTGGATCTGTCTTTATGTAGAGAAGTCTGCTTGTTATTATCCCTTCTCACTGGATGTAAGGAAACCCTTTGTGGGTAGAAATCATCATAGTTGTTTCTTTTCTCAAGTTTGGTTAGAGAATAACTTGTTATTTTAATTGGTTCATTCTCACTGAGAGGAACCAATCCAGGAAGTGCATATTCCGCAGGGAAAGATTTTTTGAAGTTTCTCTTCTTTTCTGCACTTCCCTTTCTCTCACAAAGCTAGCTTGTCTAGTTTGTCCTGGTTGATATTAAAAACTGTGTCATCGGTTAATGTTCCTATCATTGTTTGGGTATAAAACCCTTCACCATTTGTTTTTTCTGCTTGTGCAGTACCTGTCTCATTCTTAATCTGTCTCTCCAGAGTGACTGAAGAAAGATTGTTTCTGTCGTTGTTCGTTGCAGCAAGCGTGTTACCAGCTGGACCATCAGCATTGGTTGACAGTGAACTGGGACCACGCTGTTACCCTTTGCATCTTGATAAGAATAAGACACTGAAGGTTTACGTCGCACTGTACCACCTAGGGTAGCTTCAGTGGTTGCAGAACTAGAAGTAAATCTACTAGATTTATCAATTGCCTCATCTATGTGTCTTTTTCTGATATGATTTGTTCTCTCAACTTCTTGGTAAGCATCGCACAATGTCTCTGGGTAGTCCAGTCTGTTTTGAAATCTGCTGAATAAGATGGTCCATCAGCATTTTCAACTGGTGGCAAAGAATGAGCCGCCCCCATAGCCATTCTTCTGCCGTCTATTCCTTTGTTGCTCGTTTCTTAGTATCGCTGTATACCCTTTCCAGAGCATGTACACTTGCTGTTGAAGAGTTTGTGATATCCGAAATGGACTTATGAATCAAAGTTTGTCCTGGTTGAATGTGACTTTCTTCTAGTTCAACTTGATGCTGAGGTGGATTATTTATTTTCTTTGATTCCTGATGCTTTTTGTTCTGAGATTTACGTGCTTCTGTAGTTGTGTCTGTATGCTTTTTTTGAGCAGACTTGAGTTGTACATTCTGCACCACAGTAGTGGTACACATGTTGGTACTATGCATGTTTCAACGAACAGAAAGCCCCCAATACTGTTCGTCGATTATTCACCACTGTGGTTGGTACCTGCTCACACTCTGTTGACTGTGACCCTTGTGCTAAGTGATATTTGTGGTCTTTCTGATTTGAAACGGTCACCTTGTTACTCTCAGCTTTGTCCATAACTACATCAATAAAAGTGTAATCTCTTTTGCTCTCACCTTTCAGCTCTGATTGCAATCCACTTTGAGTCGATTCTGGATGCACTGACGATTTGTTCTTATTCTCACGATGATTTATTTCACTTGAAATGCATCTATGCAGCATGCATTTGTCTTCAAAGCCTATGTCTTTCCTGTTCAATGTGTGATATTTACACAGTTCTACTTCCATATAGTGTCCTTTCTTCATTGATATCTTTGTCTTTTTGAGACTTTATCCTGGTCGGTGTTATGAGAATCGGATCTCTCGAAATAGATGCATGTGGATTCGCTTGCATCAATTCTTTCAAACTTCTTTTGTTTTGGTGATTATGGTTGCCTTCCAATGCCCTTTGACCTGTTGATCTACTTTGCTCATCTTCATTTCTTTCTACACTCTCTTGCCATTTCTCCTTAAAGTTTCCTTGTTCATTTTCCTCACGTGACACCATTGCATGTCTGCTGGCTCTCTTCAGCATCCATGCTGGCATCGTGAACTTAACTGACTTGTGAGAAAAATGACCCTTTGTTAAATGAGAAACTCTTGAACAATTTTTCTTTGTTCTTTTTCTTAGCTTCAGACGAGAGGAAAGAAGTTTCTCTAAGTGTTGAAGTCTCGCAGTGTTTTGCAACACAGTACACCCAAATGATTCAACAAGTGTCAAGAGTTTATATATTATAGACGAAGTAAAATCGAGTGGCATCTGACCACGTGCATCCAACATATTCTTCAATGTAGTATCTGATATGAATATTCCATCCGTTGTACCATCCCATTCATCCTCGTTCCTTAATGCACTGTCTGATTCATCATTATTACGTTGTATGGACGATGTTGGGTTTCCAACTTTCCTAACTTTCATATTATCCAAAATTTCATTTTGACTCATTTATTTGCCTTTTTATGTCATCGTTAGAGCCCGGAAGTTTGGCAAAATGCCTCTTTTTATCTACTGCATATATTGATAAAATTTTTCCAGATATACGTTTCTTATGTTGTTTCGAATGTTTTGGAAGCCTTTTCATTTTGCCTATTTTGCCTATTTGGGACCCCACTGCCTATTTTTAATTATAATGCCTTTTTTTGCCTTTTTCAATGAAATTTGACATTTTTTTAAAAAAATGTGTATATAAATTATTTTTCTCCCAAAAAACGTTGTTGGCATTTATTTTTCTTCCGTTTATTATGTGAATAATTTTTGCCTTATTTAAGCAATATTGAACTCGCACATGTTTCAACATTGCTGAAGGAGAAAAGTGTGAGAAAAAAGTATTTCATGCTGAGTCAGGATATTGCCTTTCGGTTAACATTTCTTGTGCATGATTGACTGCTGAAGTGGACAGGTTGATTTCGAACACAAAGAAAATATTTCTGAAATCTCCCTCTCGAACCCGAAAATTTCAGGAAGTTGTGATTGAGCTTAGTTTCCTCAGCAACCAGTCTTGACGAGATAGGGAACCTGGATATCAGCAGCTATATATTATGCTAACAACCTTCAAAAAATCAGTGAGGTGATCGATGCTCTTCCAGAAAATGAAGCGGCTTCAATTCGTGAAGTGAAAAAACTCCTGTGCTATTCAAGTTTACTTTTGCACATTATGGTGCATTGCCAGAGACAATTACAATTATAGCATCCATGAAAATCTTCGAGGAATCTATGCAGCAGATGATGGAAGTGCCAGGAGAAAAGGGGTGAGCTGTTGCGGAAAAGTGCTAACGGGTAGTGAGTGCAAATGAGGACTTGAAACAATTGAAAACAATTTGTGATATTCTAAAAGGTGAAAATGCTGTTACCAAATTAGTCCAGCTACATTAGCTTGTTATATGTATGCTCCAATAACTTCTGTCGAAGTAGAAAGATCATTTTCTATTATGAAGAAACATTCTCTCTGACAGACGACTATCGATGAATGTTTAGAACTTAAAAAGCACCTTGTAGTTATGTGCAATCAAGACGGAGAAAATTGAAATGCTCTTCCCAATTTAGATTTTAACATTTTGCCAGAAATTATAGATAAAAGTAAGCGACTTCTAAATGTGCCTTTTTTCGGTTTATTTTGCCTTTTTTTTTTTCATTTTTAGTGCCTATTTACCACATTATAAATGCCTTTTTGCCTGCCTATTTTAACAAAAATAAATGCCTGAACTTCCGGGCTCTAGTCATCATACTTGCCATGCTGAGTGGCAAACATAGCATCGGAATCTTCTGTCCCAGACCATGACATGACCAGTTAATAGTCCATTTGAGTGTACACTTAAGTAACTCTGGTTTTCTGCCTTGCACACATGACATAGATTTTCTGATGTGCTCCTGTATTTGTCAGCCTTGTATTCGTGTGGTGAGATTTGCTTAGTCTTTCCAGAGCCTCCCTGTTTCAGTGCTTCTGGCTGTGAATATGATCCATGTGCAGTTTCAAACTTTTCCGAACTCTGAACATGGACTTCTGTGGAATAGTTAGCACTTGGATATATGTCGTCATTCTTTCATGAATGATTGCCTTCTTCCGAATATGTTCCACTAGAAATTGCTGAATATGTGTTGTCTGGCTGCTCGACCTGAGCAACCACTGTTGTCTCCATCCATGCGTGAAGAGGACTGGAGTATATTTGATGCATCGCTATCTACTGGACAGCTCACAGCTTTGTATGTTTCCCTGTGCCAAGTGGGCTACCGGCTGCAAAGCTGTCACTGTCCGTGAAATCACCCTGTTTTAAAATAGATGAAACTGTTTTTGTTGCGTGTTCCATCTTTCTTTAAACTGGCTCTGAAGAATAACCCTTTTTCTCCCTCTTATCTATATATTCTTCCAAATATGTTCCACTAGAAATTGCTGAATATGTATTGTCTGGCTGCTCCACCTGAGCAACCACTGTCATAGCCATCCGTGCATCAAGAGAACTGGAGTAAACTTGATGCAACGCTCTCTACTGGACAGCTCACAGCTTTGTATTGTGTCTGTTTCCCTGTGCCAAGTGGGCTACTGGCTACAAAGCTGTCACTGTCCATGAAATCACCCTGTTTTAAAATAGATGAAACTGTTATCGCTGCGTGTTCCATCTTTCTTTAAACTGGCTCTGAAGAATAACCCTTTTTCCCCGTCTTTGTAGCCTGTGAATGTGTGCTCTGTACAATGTCCGAGAAGGTCTGTCTTCTCTGATGATGCATTTCTGCAAGTTTCTTCTCTGCTCTCCTCTCTGGAGATATGTGGCTGTCGAGAGGAGACTCGGGATACAGTTGCTCTGTTTGGTAACAAAACATAATCGAGTTTAATTACCCACCCGCATCTAAAACCTGATTTACACATTTCTTTATATTTTCAGGCCCATATGCATTCGATACCCTGTGGAGGCACATAGTGATTCGGATCCCACTTTAAACTGTATTTCCAGTCCCAATTAGCCTTACTGTGCATAAAGTGGAGTTTAAAAAAAACCCACTAAATCACTAAATTATCAACATACGAGGCTTGTCCGGAAAGTAAAGATACAAACCAAAAATAAGGTGTAAAAGAAATGTATTGCTCGCAACTGAAGTTACACTTGATACACTGATACAGAGGCTATTTCTCCACATAAGTGCCACCATTGTCCAAACATTTGTTCAGATGCGGAACAAGTTTTTGTATCCCTGAATCGTAGAAATCCGCCGCCTGCATCTGGAACCAAGTCGTGACTTCTTCCCCGACTTCATCGTCGTCGGCAAAGTGTTTTCCACCAAGATTTCTCTTGAGGTACAGGAACAGGTGGTAGTCGCTGGGTGCAAGGTCGGGGCTGTAAGGCAGATGGTGAAGGACCTCCCATTGAAACTGTGCAAGCAGATCCTTGGTGACATTCGCTGCATGGGGGTGGGCGTTGTCATGAATAAAGCAGATTCCACTTGACAACATGCCTCTCTGTTTGTTTTGAATTGCACGTCGAAGATGTTTCAAAGTCTGGCAGTAGGTTTCAGCATTAATCGTTCTTCCAGGCAGCATGAATTCCACCATCAGAATGCCGTGACGATCCCAGAAAACTGTTGCCATCAGCTTGCGGGTAGAAATTGACGTTTTGAATTTTTTGGCTTTTGGAGAACGGGTATGGCGACACTGCAGTGACTGCTACTTGGATTAGGCGTATGGTGGAACAACCATGTTTCATCACCTGTCACAATGGAGTCCAGGAATGCATCTCCCTCTTCTGCGTAGCGAGTAAGAAAGTGCAGTGCATATCCCAGTTGTTTGGGTTTGTGTTTGTCAGTCAAATGTTTTGGGACCTGGCGTGCACACAACTTTCTATGCCCTAACCCACTCACAACTTCATGAATAGTGGTTTTCGAACTGTCAGGAAACATCACACACAATTCTCGAATTGTCACCCGCCTATTCGCACGCACCTCTGCTTCAATACGATTGCGAAGGTCGCCAGTGATCACGGACAGCCTCCCACTTCTCTCTTCATCATGAACATCACGTTGAACTTCTGGAAAGACACGGCACCATTTCGCCACATTTTGACGATTCATTACATTCCCGTAGGCAGTCACAATTTCTCGGTGGATCTCCGATGGACGCTTTCCTTGTGCGTGCAAAAACCTAATCATTGCATGCACTTCGCACTTGGCGGGATTCGGTATCACTGCTGCCATTTCCAACACGTGTTCCTAGCAGAAGACTCAGCGCAACACTGACTACTCACTCTCAATCCTCGTCGTATGGATCACGGTTACTGACAGTGTTGCCAACTTTGGTGCACATTTTTCTCCTAACGTGCAAATGTGTTTGTATCTTTACTTTCAGGACAAGCCTCGTAATTTTGTGCTTCTTTCTGGCTTGAAAATACATTGAAAGCTGATATATCAATAGATACCTCCCCTGATTTAAAAAAGAAAATTCAGCAGAACAAATGTTTCCAGTTTTCACATTCTTTGTCAAAATATCATGTTAAGACATCATGATTTTCTTTATGCTTTTGCCAGGATCTTTATGAACATTGCAAGCCCATTTTAACTATTTCTTGTTGAGTATATTTCCAACCTCTAAACCATTTATCCAGACTTCGTACATAGCCTAATTGTTAGTGTTGCCAGTGGTACCCTCCAGCTGGTGTTGATCCAGCATCACGAGGACAATTATTATGGAGCTGCTTGAAAAGAAGTGGCAGGCCCCAAGCTTGAAAGAAAGAAAACTGTTGATGGGACATGATGCAAATGCCCTGCCTGTCAGGGCTGTTGCGCTGTGGAGTTTAATTTAATGTCTAGGAGCCAACTGGGATAAGTTTTATCCCAGCAACTGTTACCTCCTTAAGGGCATGTGGGACAGTCTCCGCCCGGCTTTTCCCTCCGAGTCAGTGTTGTCAACTTAGTTCTCTTGGAGCCAGATCTGGCTCTTTCGTGCACTCATTTAGCTGTGAACTGGGTCGCCTACCCCCGTGCCCCACTATGATACCATCACTGGTTCCAGCCCACATAGTCCAACTTTTGCCATGATTATACATTTTGCATGTGACGTGATATTGTTATATTGGCTGCATCGCCGCACCCCCTCTTATATCTCCAGCTACTTTTTTATAGTGCCATGTTTGACGTGAAATTGGCATAATATTGTTATCAGGGAATCCTTTATTTTCAATTTCATACGACCATGAGATGAGTGATGTCACCGGATCTAGATGGGTGATGTCGCCAGATCTAGATGGTGAAAACTATGAATAAATTGTCATCAATTTAGAGTTAATGGTAATAGCAGTGCCCCACCCCTTTGACAACTAACATTACTCTAGAAAGCACTTTGTAAATCTAGCTCTTTGAAAGTCAGTTTTAACTCCATTTAAGGTGAAATTTAACTCTTTTATGCACACCAGGTTTGGCAACACTGCCAGGAGGTAAAGGTAAAGTGCTCCCCTGTGCTATGCACCATGCCATGAAGGTGTATAGGGGGTGTGGTGTTAGGGCCCCACACTTTCTTGATCACGGCCAAAGGTGGGGGTGATGTGATCAGCACCACGTCCCTGGCTGCCTTTACCTCCCAGAGTTTCCTCCGGGTACCCACTTTAATGCCAGCACATGTGATCTTACTTCCTGCCAAACTAGCTGCCGTTCCTTAGGCGATTCGACTGAAAGAGGCACTGTAGCATACACTATGTTGCCATTCGTCACCGGACACACCTCAAAAAGTGCTCAGGATCATCTGTACACGTCATACAGCCTATAAAAGGCGTTGCCGGTTGAGAATACACTCATACCAGCTACAGCAGTCAATATGGACAGACGACGTGAACTGAGTGAGGCGGAAAGAGGGATGATCATTGGAGCCCATAGGTTTGGGCATTCGACCCGTGAGATTTCAGACAAATTTCAGATACCCCGGTCGATAGTGAGTGATGTTATCATGAAGTGGAAGCGAGGGGGGGTCATGACATGCTGACCCAGACCCAGTAAACCGAAAATATTAACAGATCGTGACCGTCGATGCTTGAAACGTGTGGTGAAGTCAAACCGGAAGGCGTCGTTACAGATGGTGGCACAGGAGTTTCGATCGGCTTCCAGTAGTGCTGCAAGTGATCGTACTGTCTGCTGAGAGATCGTCGCACTTGGTTTTCATGGTCGCGCAGCATTTCACAAGATGCACGTCACAGCCCACAATGCGACCTGTCGGTTACAGTGGTGCAAGGAATGCCGCCATTGGACTCTCGAACAATGGAAATCTATCCTATGGAGTGATGAATCACACTACCAGATGTGGTGGTCCGATAGATGTGTGTGGGTGTGGTGTATGCCCGGTGAACGCTGTTTACAGGACTGTATCACACCCACAGTGAAATTCGGCGGAGGTGACATCATGGCGTGGTCCTGCTTTTCGTGGTATGGTCTTTGTCCTCTTGTTTTAGTTCGGGGAAACATGAATGCCGATGCGTACCAAAAAGTTCTGGACAATTCTGCGCTACCGACATTGTGGGAACAATTTGGTATTTGCCCATACCTGTTTCAGCACGACAATGCTCCATGTCATACGGCAGGCATTATCAACACGTGGTTCAAGGACATGGGTGTGCAAAAACTTGATTGGCCAGCCCAAAGTCCAGATATCAACCCCATTGAACACCTTTGGGACGAGTTGGAGCGCCACTTGAGAGCCAGGCCATGCTGCCCAACACACACCACCGAGCTCTTTGCCGCTTTGCAGGAGGAATAGGGCAATATTCCCGTCGACACGTATCGCAAATTTGTGGAAAGTCTTCCTCGAAGGGTTGCAGATGTCATTGCGGCGAAAGGTGGCCCTACACGATAGTGATATGGTGCTGCGACCAGATTAACGTACTGGTATGGGGTGTCCGGTGACGGATGGCAACATAGTGTATGTAGTGCAATAATATTGATTACAGTGGAGTTCCAATTTTACGTTCCCAGATTTTGCATTTCTCTGCATTTAAGTTTTCACCTTGATCCCCTGAAAAATGTAAAACTGAGGTTGCACTGTATACTCATTTTAATTAACAGTGAGAGAGTTAAGCAGTACTCCAGTAGATAGGTAGTTGCAATAGAATATAGAGCATGTGCTAAGGGGTGGGGCTAAAACCTACTCTACTACTACCTAGGGAATTATCATTATACATCTATCATGATTCCTTTGAAACTACTATAAATGTTTGTTATTTAAAGTACATTTTTTAAATCGTTTGTTACAATAAAATTACTTGAACTATATTCTCTACACAATTAAGATTAAAATAAAAGTGAAATACATTTCCTAAAGCTGGTATGTGAGTTCTTGTTTTCCCAGTCAATACAATGATATTATTCAATATTATTGTTCCCACCTACTTAACATGAAACTTAATAGGTGGCAAACAGCTTGGATTACATATTTGCCGCAAAAAGGGTTTAAAGTGAGGGATCCATAAATTCCTTATAGAGAGGGAGGGTGCAGATTTCATTGGCCTATACCTATTTAGTACTCATCAACATCCTTCGCTGTTTCCTGCCTCTGGCTGGATCGGCATAGAAGTCGAGCCTCTCCATTTTCTTCTGGTCTTCCACCATTCCTCTCTTTCCACAGTGTTCCAATCTTGTCCTCTTCTAACACTCTCCGCTATCTGCTCTTTCCACCGATATCTTGGTCTCCCCCTTGGCCTTATTCCCACTCCTTGTGCATGGTAAGCTCTTACTGGTAGTCTTTCTGCATCCATCCTCTTCATGTGTCCAAACCATCTCATCTGTGCCTGATCTATCCTGTCCTGAAGCTTAACCACACCCACTGTCTGTCGGATCTCCTCATTCCTTATTCTATCCCTTCTAGTCTTCCCCAATATACTCCTTAAAAATTTCATCTCCACTGCCTGCATCTTTCTTTTGTCTCTCTCGGTCGTTGTCCAAGTCTCTGCTCCATAGTAATTATTGCCACATAGTATGTGTTATATATTACTTTCTTGCATTTCTCCCTGCTCCATATTAATCTTCGAACACTTTGATATAGTCCACCACCCATTTGTCCTCTTCTATTTACCTCCTTAATTATTCTTCCACTTTTCAATTGTGCTTCCTAGGTATTTGAAACTATCCACTAACCTCAACTCTTCCGTGTATACTGTATATTCAGTACTATTAAAATGAATAGCACTACATCACTCCTTCTTAACCTACTTAACGTGCAACTTGCCAGATAGCAAATTTGCTTTCTAATCTTGCACAGTAAGGTTTATGTGTGTTATTCTGTAGAGAATAATGGTTAGACTGACCCGTGGTCTAATGCTTATAACTACTCTGAAGAACTTGGAATGATACAATGTTTAAAAATACTTTATCTTCTTCTTGCAGGGCCTTAATTTCTACATGCAGACAAAAACTGTTACCCAATTGTGGCGAGAAACTGATGTGACTCATACAAAGGCTGCTGTCTCGATGCCAGTCATGCAATAAGAGGCCGACTCTTTAATGTAAACCTTTCAAATACGTGCATTGCTTTGCTAGGATCAACATGTTTGCTTGCTACTTCTCAGGTGTTTGTATTTTGGTCATGTAAACTACATGGTGATACTGTGGGAAGAGATGATTGAAATTTGATGAGACCGTGATCAGCATAAGGCAGTCAAGTTCTGGAGCGTGTTTTTGTTTCTTTGTGTTCGTGTGGGGGGGGGGGGTAGGAGTGTGAGTACATGCATGTCTGAATGTCAAGGTATGCTCACAATACTTGTAAACTTTTGGTCAGTAGTATGCAGTACCACTGTATGAATCATTGTTAAGTATTTGTTAATGCTTTGCACTACTAGATGAAAGTAGAAGACTTTTGTATGTATTGTAATGCAATATTTTTGTAATGTGTAAATGAAACTGTCTTCCAGTTGCATCTTCTTTGTTGCATCATAGAACTTGGAACCAAGATACAAGCTTACGTATTGATATCAAATAATAAAACTGTCTTCCATTTTTGACATTCAAAATAATGTCTGTACATGGAATCAAGTTGTGCATTATATTTTGTTTACTACTAACTTGTTTAAGACATACTAAGACTGCAATTGTTATAGTGTTTGTATTGATACTAATAGTACAGGACATTCAAGTGCCATGCATTGTTTTTTAAGTTATTTTTCTGAACTTACTAATAGTTTGTTCAAACAACAACTGTGCCATCATTTTTTTTAAATACGGTTAAGTAATTTGGAAACTAGCTATTTGTGTGTCAAGATAATTAAAATTTCTTATTTTTTTATCATGTTTTCCAAGATTACATGTGTTCATTTTTGTTCTTCATTTGTATTTTTCCTTCACTTACTTTGCTTCTGCTGATAAAATCTTCTTTCCTGTCATGTAACTTCCATTCCTCTTCTATAGCAGGTAAATAATATGTAAAAGTAGTGTCAGCGCATCTGAGTTCAGCATTATTGTTAACAGTGCAATCTAAAGGATGTCAGCAACATAAGTTATGTACTAGTAAGTGTTGCAGTATCAACATTAAATTAATAACTTCCATAGCAAAAGTAACTATGCATTCCCATTTTTTATATATCTGTGTGTGCCAAAACTTTTGTTTGGTGAAATTCTGTTGTGTTTATATTAAAACTAATAATAGTAATTGTGTATAATGTAAACTGTATATTGCATGGCAAGAGCGTTATTTTATACTTGCATAAAGAATTTTGCCAAAGGTAATAGGTAAGTCTGTGTGGTTGATTTTTTGAATGAATGTTGTTTCAATGAGAATGAATTACGTATGTTAGGTGTCTTAAAAATGTGAGACTTATTTTTGAAAGTCTGTTGTACCTCTCTATTGAGAATGATAAAAGTCTTCCTATGCAAACAAAGTGTATATAAACTATAATGAGAATAAGAGTTTATGTATAATGGTTATTTTCTATTGTAATGATGAAAATTGCAGCATATAAATTCTATTGAAAACTGTTACAATCGCATCATGTTTCAATTGTAGTTGTAGGGCAAAGGCTTCCAGCTTCCTGCCAAAAGAACAGACAGTACGGGACTGGGCCAGTGAAAACCAACCATGTCATCGAACTGGCCATACTTTAACTGTCTCTGGTGTGTCGCTCCCAGGACAGGCAAGTCACTGGAGTAATGCTAATAAAGGCACATATTCCTGCAACCGGAATGTGTTATCTACATAATAAATAACCCATGGCTCGTCAGCCCTCGAAAGGGCCTTGGCCTATCTCCCGACTGCCAGTCTCCCTCCCACGATCCTACCTAGAGGTGTGGAGATCTTCAACCAGAAGTGGGGTGACGTGAGGTTAGCACATCGAACCCCCAGCCATTGTAGGAGATTTCAGAGACCAGTTTACGGTACTCACTCATAGCTCCTCAATTTCCTCACGATCTTGGTTTGCTACCAGTCCTATACACAGGCCCTGAACCCAGGCAGACTTGAACACAAGCCGTCCCGCAGTCTGAGCGCAAAGAACAGCACCGACCGCACGGCCATGGCGGAGGACATGTGTTTTCTATAAAATACTTATAAGGAAAGTGTTGACTGCATGGATCAAAAAAATATTAGAAACAAGAAATTGTATTGGCCCATGATACTTTATCTACTAAATATCTCCATGACCAATGCATGGTAGCTTTACAGACTGACTGCGAGAGGTGAATAAGATATTGCATTTACTTTACAAGATGCATTGTTCAAAACTACACGCAGTTTTATATTACTGAGCACCTCGTTGCAGGAAGACCAAGCATCAAAGTTTCAAGAATAATGCCTGAAGTGTGTTTTGATGGCATATCTCATCATTTAGAAACTTCCAAAGCAAATGCAATGTGTAAAGGCAACAAGAAAGAAATGCAAGAGGTGCAATGTTCAGAGATATTTCACGCACAAAAATAGTGTGGTGGTTTCTACACAAGGTTTATATTTTTTTGTTTTCTTGTATTTGTAGCTTTAATTTTTTTTCTTGTCAAAAATGAGCAATAATACACAGGATGTCATTTTAATGGTTCTGAAGGACCACAAAATTATAGAGAACATCAAAACAAACACTTTTCTCAGTAACATTTTTATCATTGGTGCATCCTTTTGGTGCTACAGGCATTTAAAAAAAGCCTATTTGCCGCATGTATGCGGACAACCAACCCGTCACATCTGTGATGTAATTTCCTGCAGTGAAACAGCGCATGGCAGGGTTGCAGGGTGCTTGTTGTAAAACGAAGCGATGATGTGTTCCTCGCCGACGCACCAATGATAAAAATTTTACTGAGAAAAGTTGTTGGTTTTGAGGTACTCTGTGCGTTTGTGGTGCATCTGCTTACCTAGTTGTCAAATCAACGGCCTGAGCTGACACATGCCTGCCTATCCTAGCCATCATTCCGACAGGTTGTGAAGTTTGTGCTTGTAATTCGTGTTTTCCCCAATAGATGGCATCAGTTTGCAGTCCGATTGTATCTTAGGTTTTGGAAAATGTTCTAAATTTTTCATACTGCTGCATGCAGTTGAGGCAAATTATTTTTCCAAATTTTCATACAGTGTTTTGTCTTCATTGCAATCATGGCTAATAAGAGACTGGTTCCTGATATGGCAAATGAAAACTTGCTTTTTGACAGTGATGAAGAGGAAAACCTGTATTTATGTAGTGATGATGAGAGTGACTCACAGTCTTCCAGTTTCAGTGAAAGTGATGGTGGTGTGTGGCACTTGTTACCAAGAAACCGAAACTTATACACCAAACTATGCACCAATGAAAATACAATTTACAGGTATGCCTGGTGTGAATAGTGTTGTTTTGCTATCCTTAGGGATTCTCCTTCAGCATCTGAGGTGCTAAAAAAAATTCCTCAGATGATTTTTAGGAAAGTGTCTGCTCCGAGACAACACTTATGCCAACAACAATATACATTTTGATGAAAATGGTGAGGCACAATCAAATAGTATTGATGCAAAATGGTATGCAACAACTCCCGATGAGATAAAGACATTTTTTTGTTTGTGTATTCTTCAGTTGCAGGTAAAGAAAGAAAGTTTACAAAGCTATTCGAGCGCCAGAAAAATTCCTGAAACACCCATTTTTTGCCAGTGTAATGCCTTACAACAGGTATTTGTCGATTATGCGCTATTTACATTTTGTAAATAATAATGATATTCGCCCTGGAGATAAATTAGAAAAGATTGGGCAACCCATGGAGTAGCTAAATAATAAATTTCAACAGATGTACGCTCCAGAACAAGACATTTCTATCAAGAGTGGTCAAATGTAGAGGTAGGCTTTCATTTGTGCAATACAATCCCAGCAAGAGAGCTAGATTCGGCATAAAATATTATAAAGTTGCGAATCTTGGAGCAGTTACTGCTGCCAGTTTATACAGGTAAACAAGTCTCCCAACAAAATTTACCTGAGCACGAAACAGTTGTACTTTGATGGAACCCTTGCTTCACAAAGATTACACATTGTACCTAAACAACTGGTACAACTCCCCAACACTTTGTGATAAATTGTTAGCTGCAGATACAAATGTTTTGGGTACAGTTAGTCTCAACAGGAAAAAGATTTCCAAAGAATTAAAAAGTCTGCAACTAAAGAAAGGTGAAGCCACTGCAATGTTCAGCCACAAGATGATTGTCATAAAGTGGATCGACCATAGAGCAGTATCAATGTTGTCTACAATGCACGATGATATTTACATGACTAACACATGCAAAGTAAACAGAAAAACAAAGCTGCCTATACAAATGCCAAAAGCTGTTATTGAGTACAACAGGGTATGGGTGGGGTGGACAAGATGGACCAACAACTAGCATGATTCCCAGTTATGCACCATTACCTAAAGGCCTACAAGAAGATGTTTTTTGCATGCTAGACTTGACACTATAACTTTTATGTCATGTACAGAAAGATTACACATGTGAAAAATCCAAAGTACAATGAGTTCAGACTGTTAGTGGTGGAACAAATGTTGGAGGAACTTGAACTACCTAAATATGCACGAAGAGGACACCCGTCAAGTGATACCCCCTAAGACTTCAGAGTGCCAACTGGGCTCATTTTCCTCAGCAGATTCCTCCAAATCCTGTGAAACAAAACCCATCAAGGCAGAGTAAAGTTTGTTCAGCCCACAAGAAGTAGTCCAGCAGCAGATGGGAATGTGAGAAGTGCAAGGTTGCACTACATATGCCTGATTGCTTCAAGGAATATCACACAAAACACCACTACTACAACTGGGAAGGAATAACCTGGCAGTGATGTCACTCCCTGCTAAGTCAGTGTTGCCAACTACTATGAAAGGAATCATGGCACGAGTAAGAGTACGAGCAGTAAAGATCGCGGTGCAAACTACCAATGTTCAATTTAATGTTAGCACTGCTAGATGTTTATTATGTTTGTTTATTTTAATTATTTCATATAATTCGGCTTTCAGCAAACCTTCTGCATACGGAATATTGCGAGATGACAGCCACGACTTCATTTCATCCTTCCTGCTGTTTGATGTTGGGATTTTTTCCACTAACTTGTTGTGGTACGGAGTATTGTCACACACAATAACAGAGTTTGGGGGCAGATTGGAAAGAAGTTGTTCTTCGAACCACAACATAAAATTGTTAGTGTTCATCTCCCCATGATAGTCCCCATAAGTTGTTTTTGAAAGTAGCACTAACTTCGCCCCATCCACAAATCCACTTTCACCACTGGCATGCACAATAATAAACCTGGGACCATTTTCTGTTGGCACTTTTAACCCCCCCCCCCCCCCCATCCCCGAATCTTTGGAATCCAGCCACTCTTTGGGGATAGTGTGGTGTGTGTTCACGAAACTTTCATCCATATAAATGAAAGACCGGCGGAGTTGCTCTCTGCGCGGTTTCGTTCAAGGAGTAGCTTCCTGCTTTTTACGCTGTGCTTTTTAAATCTGAACCGTAAATTTCTTATGATCATACGCAACGACCAATGTGAACCCTTAAAATAAACATTTTCTTGCAGTTCCTTCATCAGTTTATGTACGGTGACAACAATGCCTTTCGTGTATAAATCATGGATTGTTTGGCGCACAACTGCTTCATCAAAAGAATCCAGATTGGTGACACATTGCTGGGCGTTCGGTCGGTTTTTGCCCGGCGTTGGAAATGGTTTCCCCGCTCGCACTCGCAACACTTTAGTCTTTCTCCTTCAAAATTTTCCACACAGATCTTTCACTTACACCTGTCGCCACAGACGTTCTTGCGAACATCTGTGGTTTTGTTTTCATCGCAATCAAAGTACTTATACACATTGAAAACTATTTCTGTTGCATCGCCACTGCTCATTGACAAATCCAGCAAAAAAAAAAAAAAAAAAGGCTTGCAATCACTCGTTCATAGCTGCGGTTTGTTTCGAAAGACTACTGTAACAGTGTGGGGGTTTACACACCTGCATCACCCGTCTCGGAATGATTTCGATTGGTTTGCACGTCACCTTGTCGTCCACTCTAGCGAATGAGCCTTCGCTTCTGGAAGGAGAGGTGAAGTTGGGAGATGACGTCACTGCCAAGTTATTCCTTCTGCACTGTAGGTAAGTTTCTTCAACTTGTAATTCCATTATACATCTTTGCCTATTTACTATAATTATGTTTTACACTATTAGAAAATTTCATGTGGATATGGTAAATAGATTACGAGAAATTAGCATTTAAATTTAAATTCAGCACTGCAGAATCAGCGAGTGGAGAAAAAAATTAAATGGTATTTTAGAGATTCTGAAGCAACATTTAATTGGTAAGCGGATGGGTTAAAATAACACCCTGTATAATGGAAATTATAATCAGAAGTAATTGAAAAAAGTGTACTTGACCGTGCCAAAAGAAAAAAAACTTTAGTCAGAGGCCACACATTATTGGATATAGATCCCACACCTACCTTTATATTAAAAAAAAACTAATTTTCCATATTTCAAGCCTTTTAACCTTGGTGCATTAAAAAACATAAAATTGAATTGTAACTTCCATTGGATTTACTCCAAACATGTAATTCTCAACCAAAATAATTAGGATATGTATGGAAGCCGCAGTAGCTTGGTTGTCAGGGCATCTGACTACCATGTGAGACACCCAGGTTTGATCTCTGATGGGGGAGAACCGGGATTTTTTTTCCACCTGTTCAAGTGGCTCCGGCACCCATCCAGCATTGTGTAAAGTGGGTACCTGGAGGGTAAAGATGACCAGCGGCATGGTGCTGGTCACATCACCCCCACCTTCGGCCGTGATCAAGAAAGTGTAAGGCCCTAATTCCACACCCCCTATATGCCTTTATGGCATGGTGCAAAGCAAAGGGGAACACTACTTCTTTTTTCATGTACGGGAGGAAAAGTAAATTCCTACAAAGAACACATATTTGTATACAAAAACAACTGGTTTTATTTCTAACTCAAGCAAAAATATAGTTTTACTTGTTATAAATATGCTTGTAAACCTTTATATAAGCACAACCGATACTTAATAACATTATAATGACATTGCAAAACAGATCAAACATGGTTTATCTTCGTTTCTTGATGAATATGTTCAAGTATTTGCCACGAGTCATTTCTTTTGCTTCCTCAAGCCCCAGCTGATATGCAACATCATGCAGTTTTTTCACCTCAGCAATCAAACCGGCAGCTGTCAAACTTCCAAATTCTGAAACAGAATAAAGGGAAGAAGAGCCTTGACTTCCATACTAATGCAAGAAAAATTTATAAAATATGAAGAAACACTGTGTAGAAATAGGAATGAGACAGATTAATAGGCACTCAATCAGTATTGTCACACGATTTCTTGATAAACTTATCAATGAAATTATCTACAAATAGCCTGTAATTTAGTGCAAAATAGCACAGCACATACTCTTACGGACATAAACTAGGGTTGAGTCGATACGTCACTAATTTTCCAGCACTTAGGTGTTACACATGACCTTTTGTGCAGCAGTTTAAGGGGAATCTAATTATGAAAATTATGCAAAATTCGAAGTTACTTTTATTTTGCCCCAATATTGTGTCATAAATCACCTGTATTTCGTGACTGCATAACATATTTTAATATTATGATGAAATCCTTAAATATTTTGAAGCGGAAACTGTTAATTGCAGTTGAATATTCACGCACTAATAATAGTCAATATTTCAAACAATTTTAAATTGATGAAAAGATTCTCTCAGGCTACAGACCAGGTGAGTTGTTGAAAGGATTCTACACTTTCGAGAGCTAACATCTCTCTCAGGGTACTTCAGGGGAGAAGTGACACATCTACCTAGCGATTCTGGCACACCTGCATTCAATGTGGTAGGACTATTTTGAAAAGTGACAGTTTCTTATCCTATTGTACATATTTGCTAATTAAAAGATTATTAAGGTTACTTTCTGACTCTCCTATGTATTTACTTTAAAGTTTATGTGTATTATAGAAAAAAGGACACTGGTATCTGTGTATAGTGACAAGCAAGAGGCACAAACAATTTCACACATGTAATAAAGATGCAAAAAATCATATTTAGGTGAATAAATTTTGTTATATTATTGTAGTTTGCAAACATAGTGAATGGTCCCATAGCTATGTTTTTAGTTGATTTTCCATGTAACATTCACAATCGTTTTATAACTAATGTTTACATTGCTAATTTACGTATTTGCTGGCATATCAAATGCACTTTTTTCTTGTCTAAAACACAAGGTGTGGCTTACGTGCCGATAGTCAGTTATTGATTACCTTCATTTCTAGAAACTTTCTGTTCTGAAATAGACGATTTCTTGTTGAAAGTACACACACACATTACTTCATATTTAAAATACTGTAAATTCAGTGATATAGCTTTTTTCTCAAATATGTGTACGAAAAATGTGGTGCATGTTATATGCAAATTATTTCTAATTCATAGTTTTCATTCACTACTTAGCTACCTTGCAAAATACTTACGGTGCAGAAGGTTGATATCCTCATTATCCAAGCCCTGTGCCCATGGTTGGGGTGAGTTAGTGGGTGTATTGAGAGAAGCAAATTCTGATACTCCAGGTACTGTGAAAACAAAATAACATATGATAAACACATTTGCAAATACCCAATATCCATACAACATGGAAGTAATTTTAAATAATTATGTACTACAAGTTTTAAAAAATATGTTTGCGTATACACACACATGGAAAGGAAAGGCACATGTGAATAAACAAACCTCACTACACCGTATAGACTCTCTGCTTGTAGCAACACAGGAGAAGAATGCAGCACTACAACAGTTTTACCATTCATCGGACACACCTCCGGGAAGTTGAGCAGAATTCTTGCCAGGCATGGAGTGAAGACCATTCACAGACCACCACTGAAGACTAGGGGTGTGCGGGACAGAATGTTTTTGGCCGGGATGGGAATTTTTAATCCTGACATTCGGGATGGGAAAAATTTTCCATTTCCTGACAAAATCGGGAATTTTTCGGGACCGGAAATGTTCGAAATTTCCCGAATCAACTTAAGTGGTTATTTTGCATTTCTGGAATAAAAACAAACAATTTCCGATAAGTTCCAGACACTTGCAATGCAGAAAACGTTGAGAATTTAACAACTTTTTAAAATGACCATTCGGTATTACCTGATCCCGGTCCCAACTTTTTGGGATCCTGCACACCCCGCTCAGTAATAGACGACCTGGAACTCCGTATTCCAGGAGTATACTGTATACCATGTGAATGTGGGACACCATATATAGAACAAACAGGATGCAACATGAGATTATTCCAACCAAAAAATTCAGGACAAGCAGAACACAGCATCACTGAGGGCCTCAGGATTTTATTTGTAGATACCAAAATCATAGTCAAATGTGCCGGATACTGGGACCAATGAGCAAAGGACGCCATACCTAGTCATTTCCCAGGAAAGCACAAATCTCAAGATCATGAGACTCCAGCTCAGTCTGGAACCCACTTCTCGCTAAATGCACAATATCCGGCAATAAAATACCAGAATCCAAAGTGAACCAATAAGAAGACAGTGTCCAAGCTCTGCCCCATCATGGTCATATATTTAACCTTACTGGTCTCCAATTCTTATGCAGAAAGAGATTAATAAAAGTTAGATTCTAAGAAACGCTGTGTGTATATTTGTTTAAGTTCATCACTCAAATGTAATTCACAACATTTAGTACTATCTTTCTCGTGTAATGTATTGAGTGAAACAACTATTTTTTTATTGTTGTTGTTAAGTTAAGCAGAACACTTTAGAAAGGACATTATCACTGTCAAACCAGATAAATTTTGACAAATAAATGGGTAAAAAAACATTATGTTTGATGGATCACAAGAGTGATCCACACAACCAAAGTCAAGTACTTTTTCTGCATGACCACTGCAGTGTTACAACGTAACATACTCGTACAACATTAATCATAAATACAAAAACTTCATTACTTTATAACCACTTACTCTGTTCTGGCCATAATTCAGGAGATGCTCTATCCAATTTCTCCGAGCTCAACAAACTTTCCAAATCAATCAACGAATCTAAAATTTAAAAAGAAAAATGCAAGTTATAAGTATTCGTCATAAATAAATGAATGCTCTTCTTAAGTTTTATATCCAGACATTTGAATAGTTATTAATATATTTTTGGAGTGACTATCTTCACCAGGTGGTGAAGCTATTTTCACCAAATTTTAAACTGTGCGTCTGCATCATCTACAACCTGACCTGGCTTGCTACACGAATGTTTGTACTATTGTTTCGTTGTTGATGTGTATGAACCTTACGTCAGTTTGCATTTATTTTCATGCAGCAGACTAGTATTTTTTTCTGCATGCCATGGAGTTGGAAAAATACCGCAAGGTGTTCTGATATGGACTGGTGCTGCTAACATTTCACATAACATAAGTATGAAGGGGTATTATGCTCCTAAATGCTTTCATTCTTAGCTTAGGCAGGCCAGGTTTAGGGCAATTAGCATTAAAATTACTTCAGAACACCTGATCATGTAATTTCTGGTCTTCTGCACTTTCTGCTATTCTCACCACTTGGCGACGGCAGTAGTTGCACCCACTTTTCATTTCAAATAACTTCTTAACAGTAAGTTCTGCAACAGTACCAATTAATATACTGCTGGACAAAAAAAACGGACCCCTTAATATTTGACATCTGAATTGCAATTACTAAAAAAAGTAAAAAATCCTAGGAATGCCACTAAGTCGTTAATTTTAATATGTTTTCTGTTGAATATATTCAGGTTTTCTTATTTCCAATAATTTCTGCAACATTTAGTTAGCCTTCGAATCAGAATTTATGTGTTATCACAAAAAATGCAAGTGTCCGGTTATTTTGTCCAGCAGTGTATAATAAGGAAGTAAGATAAAAGACAATTTTATGGTATAATTCAACTAATTACTTTTGCTGGTGAAAATAGCCACATATGCTATTCTCAGCACGTGGCAAAAATAGTGCTACATGCTATTCTCACCACCTGGAGGAAATAGTCACAGCCAATATTTTAATTATTAGAAAGTAAAACAAATTTTAAAAAACACTTAAAAAATGATCCAGTATTAATGAAAAAGAACGCTTTAAAATGTTTTAATAATATATGCTCAGAAAACCTAATCGTGAATGGATTTAAAGTTTAAAGTCTTATCATACAATAAGAGGTCAAGCCTTACAATACATTCGCAAATATGAGTGCCCATTCGGGCACTGAAAAAATGAAAACCAACCTAAAATCTGGTTTAACTGAGCTTTTAAATGTACAAAAAAAAAAACTCCAAAAGAATACGCCTACATACACTTTTTTCGGTAACAGTTCGGTATATCGGAGACACATTTCTTAATTTTTACAGAAGAAACTACTTATGGAAACAAGTTTCTCTAAGGTTTCCAACATTCGTCGAGGTATTTTCTTTCATCGTGGAATATATTTGACCGGGTAATCATGTATTTTTCAAGAGAAATATCTCACCGACGCACAAGTGCCATTGCTTTTGCTACGTGAACCGGATGCTGCATACGTTTGGTGATGTAACCCCCTGTCTGTGTTTCAAACCCCCTTTTTTTAACGATGCTTGTCTAACCTAACCTTATCGGAAATGGTTTGTGGGGCTATCCGTCAGCTACCCGTGCATAATGTACAAATTGCACACGTGACGAACATGATAGTAAGTATTTTTCGGTGAAGGAGATTGGAACACAGTACTACTTTCATTTACTCAAAGCACCTATAACTCATTTAGTTCATCCTTTTTAAGATTGCTACTTACTTATTCTGCACTGCAGAACATTCTATAAGGTGTAATTATGAATTTCTCACAAAAATAATTTCAATTTTTCATATTACGAGTAATTATTATTGTTTGTTTCTTTGCTTGTGTGACACAATATGGCACGAGCGTTTTTGATCATCGCGCGTCGTGCTTGTGTTTCGTCGAGTGACGCAGTGTTTCCAACCTTCTAAACCAAAACATGCCTACTTCCTGTGTGGCCCCACAAACCATTCACGGGAAGGTTAGGTTAGGCAAGCATAGCTAAAATTTGGGGTCACGTCGTCATCATGAAAAAACACAGGGTGGTTGGAAATAATGACATTGGGTTACATCATCAAGTGCACGGAACATCCGGTTCGTACATGGAAGCAATGGCAATTGCAATATTTTTTATATATAAAAACATGAATTATTGCTAAAAAAGATGATGTGAAATATTGTGGGTAACATTATCGTATGAGGGAAACGGATTACTTCAAATTTACAGGAGAAAGTACTTACGGAAATCATTTTCTTTAGCATTGTGGAAGTTCCTGAATGTAGAACTGATCCATTTTAATGTGAATACGTGTTGTTTTCTGCGAAAATCTCTGTCCGACATGCTGTTTCTGCTCCCGCCATTTGCTTTCTGCACGAGAGTGCAATGTTCCGTGTGTTAAGATGATGCAACCCCGTAGTCAGTGTTTCAGCCTCGCCGTGTTTTCACTAGAACACGATGTGTCGAGTATTTTTAATTTTTTTTTTTAACTATGCTTGCCTAACCTAACTTAACCTAACCTTTTGGAAAATGGTTTTTGGGGCTAACATCAATGGTTTGTGGGGCTAACGTCAATGGTTTGTGACGTATTAGCATAATTTCAAATCCGGGCACGAAAGTAGATATTTTCCGGTGAACGAGGTTGCAACACTGCATAAATCGACAAAACACTCTCAGAACACCCCCTAAACCAGTACACTATCACGGCCATAATGTGTTACAGATTCGAAACAACACGTAACAGTAAGTACTCGTAAATAGAAGAAATAGACATTGACATGCATTATTTCACTTTAGGAAATGTTCCACATTCGAAAATAACACGTTAGCAATGTTAAAAAGTCCGAAATATATGATTCGTACGTGTTTCCCTCATACGATAATAGTACCAAATTGTGTTTTTATTCGTGTAAAAAAGCATAATGGCACCTTGAACTATGTTCCGCAATACACAATTGTTAAGTACGAACCATGCGAAACGCAAAATATCCGATTTTAATGGGTCTCCGATATACCGAACTGTTACCCTTATTTCAGTACGATCTTTGGTAAAAATCCTACCTCGTTTAAGATGCCCATACCTCTGTCATATTTCGTATATAAACGTCAAGTGGTTGTATTAAAGCAAACTCGAACACTAGGCGCAGTTTGTAAATCAAAATCATTGTTGATCCAATCAAGGTAATTCATTGCGTCAACGTTGGGGAAAATGAACAGCTTCCTTCACGCTTAACAATTCAATAAAACAAGGGTAGTTACGGTAATATTGTAAGCTTCATTTATAGAAACGTTATATTACTAGATACATGAAATGAAAGCAACGCCAATGACGAAAGACCATATTTTTTACCTGATTGAAGTTTCCCGGTTTGACCGTCAGCCATGTTGTTCATTTTCTGCTTTGTGCAAAGTGTTGCAGAATCGATTGGATTATCTTTTCCCACTGATTAGGAAAAACACCGCAGTAAAAAAAATGGGAACAAAATGCATGGAAGAACGTAGGAATGAAATATATACAGGGTGAACAGAAACTATAGGGACAAACTTCAGGAGGTGAGTCCTGACAGGTAAAGGAACAAAAAAGTTCATTTCATTCAACATATGTCTGGAAATGGACAGTGGACTTTCATCCATGTTACAACATGTGTTCAAAGTGGCCTCCATGGGATGCAATGGAAGTGTCCCCACACGTCGCATCATGCATTTCCTCACTCGTTAGAATGTTCCAGCCTGTACCCGAATAGCGTCACGGGCTACAATGACATGATGTTCAAGGGTCTGCACATCAGGAACTGGCTCAGCATACACAACACTTTCCAGATGCCCCCCCCCCCGTAAAAATCAAGGGGGTTTAAATCTGGTAATCGAGCGGGCCATGCCATAGAGCCTCCTCATCCGATCCATCTTCTGGGGAAGATGATGTTGAGGTGTTGACGAACAATAATGCGGAAGTGGGCTGGCGCTCCATCATGCATCAGCCACATTACCTGTTGTATTGCCAAAGGCACATTCTGAAGCAAAAGAGGCAGAGTGTTCTGCAGGAAATCCAGATACGTCTGTGCGTTAAGGCGTTGTGGAAGAGCATATGGTCCAAGTAGGTGGTCGCCAATAATCCCTGCCCAAACATTGATGCTGAACCATTGCTGATGAGACGATTCAATCATTCCCCGAGGATTGGCTATACCACAGATGCCGATTGTGTAGGTTGACGATGCCATCTCTACCAAAGGTTGCTTCATCGGTGAAGAGGACTGACGACAGAAATTCCAATATGGTGGTGGCCTGTTGCAAAAACCAGCGATAAAACCATTCCCTTGCAGGAAAATCGGTAACAGTTCCTTATATCGGAGACACAATAAAATTGGATATTTTGTGTTTCGCATGGTTCGTACTTACCAATTGTGTATTGCGGAACACAGTTCAAGGTGCCATTATGCTTTTTACACGAAAACAAACACAATTTTTCACATACAAAGTGATTTCTTTGATTCCTATTTTCGCTTCTGTAACACACAATATGACGGGCATGACTCACGTTGTGGGTATGCAGTGTTTCCAACCCTCTTCACCGAAAAATACCTACCATCATGTTCGTCACGTGTGAAAATTTTACATTATGTACGGGTAGCTGACGGATAGCTCCACGAACCATTTCCGATAAGGTTAGGTTAGGCAAGCATAATGAAAAAATAAGGGGTTGGAAACACTAACAGGGGCTTACGTTATCAAACGTATGCAGCATGCAGTTCACGTAGCGAAAGGAATGGGACTTGTGCGTCGGTGAGATATTTCTCTTGAAAAATACATGATTTACCGGTCAAATAGATTCCACGATGAAAGAAAATACCTCGACGAACTTTGGAAAGCTTGGAGAAACTCATTTCCGTAAGTAGTTTCTTCTGTAAAAATGAAGAAATGTGTCTCCGATATAACGAATTTTTACCGGAAAATCTGCTGGTGATAATCCCCGCACACGTTGCAGGTGATAGAGATAGTAGCGGTTTTCATGCAGGATGCACAACACGGTCGCTTGGCTTACACCATGCTCAAAGACGAAGCGTCCGGTCATCGGGAGATACGACGATGACAAAGCAAAATAATAATAAAAAAATGCTTTTTAAATATTTTAGAGAAGAAGTAAAAAAAATAAGTCAGAATACTCGCATATTTGAGCGAAATTAGTCACTCGACGCCATGAAACAGTTAGAAATACTCAAGAGATTCGCTAAGTTTAGCGAATCGAAAGGATAGTCCAGTTCTAACCCCTGTGCCCAGCCGTCCCGCTACGTTTCCTGTTGAGTGCAATGGTGTCAGGCGGGCCAACTCATCGCAGCAGGTCTGCGAATCTAAAGGTCCTTCGACCGCTTCTCCCCCGCTCTTGAAGGTCTGGTCATAAGATGCCTTTTTTTTCAGCCCCCTTGTTTACAAACATGGCAGGTTTTCAGTGACGTCATAAGTAAGCAAGAGCATAAATTTCCCCGCGGTTAGTACAAGAAAGAGCTCGAGGGGGGGGGGGAGAGCAGTTCTGGATCCATTGTATTTCCTTCACTGTATTTCTCCTTTTCAATGTTTTTCTTTCTTTTGATCCTGCGGTTCAAATATCGTTTTCTGAAAATAATGTTCTTACTTTACAAAACACGAAGTACTTCAACTTTGTTTTGTGTTTACTATGCTTACGAATGACAAGACTGGTCAAGATATTTGTTCTCGAGATGACAGACATACTTACTTAGACAGAACCTTTTCCGTAACATATCTTACTTTCACACCAGGGATGGTCAACAACATCAGGATTCCGGAAAATTTAAAATCTCGATTCGGAAATTTTACTACCCGGATTTCGGAGAAACGCGTTTAACAATTTTTCCATTTTTCGGGTAGAATTCAAGAAAGTTTAGTCTTCCTTATTTTACGATCATATACAACGTAGAAGAAAATGAATTTGGCCATCTCAACTTCACACGTCTGTACGAACACTGTTATCATCATTATCAATGGAGAAATTCCCCCTCCCCCTCCACGGTTGAAAGACTGACCCTGACATTTGGCAAGTCTTGCGATGATTACGTAAAAATGTCACGCTTCGCCATTGACCATGCTGGCGGGCCACTTGCCTGGAGCTCAATATCGTGCAGCACATGTTCCTCCAGATCTGTTGTACGCACATGCCACGGCTGCCCTCCATGTTCGCCTGTATGAAAGAACCCATGCTCACACAAACGCCCATAAATGGCTGCAAAGGTTTTGTGGTTTGGGTGGTGCTGTTGTCCGGGTTCGTGACTCGATAAATCCGTGCGGTCTCTCGACCGTTTCCATCTGCTTGACAGTATGCGAAGACCACCTTGGCGTGTTCCTGCTATGAATAACGGACCATGGTGCTTTGACGCAGCTTCAATCACAGAAACTACAACACAAAAAAGCACACTGTGAGTGTTGTTATGAGAGGTTGATGTCGTTTTTCAGTGCCATCTACCTTGGCAAATATGCGTTTCCGGACATATGTTGATATGAATTTTTTTGTTCCTTTACCTGTCAGGAATAACTTCCTGAAGTTTGTCCCTACAGTTTCTGTTCACCTTGTAGATGTACACAGACCACAATTTTAACGTTTTAAGCTAGTTATACTGGCATTCGCTATAAATAGTCTGCGCTGTGATATTCCCGAATGGGTCGACACGGGAGGGCATCCGTTCCTTTATGTAAAGTACTTTCTGCTACAAAAAATTCTAAGATTTTTGGAAGCATGCTAAAGAAAAAAAAAAGAAGTTATGCTGGGTTCGTTGACGTCACACATCTCCATTACAATGGCCCCGTTCCGAAAGTCGAACGAGTTTAACGCGTTAAACGAGTTTCATTATGCTGTCCCAAAAGTCGCATTCCGTACAAGAACGAGATTCACCAAACGCACGGACCAGGAGTCTGATTCACGAGTCCAGTTATTTTCGTTGAATGCGTTCGTTTCGTTAAGACTGTACACCAGCACATCTAGCAAAGATACACATCAAAACTCAAGAAAATTTCAAATGTGGTAATGAAAATCGTGATGCGCAACATTTATTCCTAGAATGTCCTATTTTCTCCAATTAACAAATCACACCAAATAATCACACTCTATAAAGGTATTCAACGTTTAAAAATGTCATTTCCTATATCACTCTCTTCCCTTCTATCAGAATTATCTCCTCCATTAATATGGCTTCTCTATGCATATGCTCGAAGACTCATATCGATACCATAACTTTATATATATATATATATAAACAGCCAAAGGACAAAAGTGCCCGACCCTGTGGCCGAGTGGTTAGCACATCGCGCTGCGACGCCAAGGGTCCCGGGTTCGAATCCCGGTCGGGCTTGGTTGTTTGTGAATGTCCATTCATCAATTTCATCACTCATCCCCATCTTCGCAAATTAGCAAAGAGGCACAAAACGCGAAGTAAAATAAACTAAATCAATCAATCAATCAATCAACCAAAGGACAAAAGTGATTCATTCATATAATCGCATATGATACTGGTGGTCAATTTTTTTCCACTACGAAGTGGATGTAAACAAAAGCACGTGTTCTAGAGCAGAGGTTTCCAACTGGCGGCCCGCGGGCCGCATGCGGCCCCCGTTGTCTTTTTCTGCGGCCCGCGAAGCCAGTTTGCAAAATACATTAATTTTATTTATTTTTATTAAAATACGTTCTTTTTTACTGAAGGAACGGATGCTCTGTGAAGAAAGACAATATCACAGGTAGAATTGATTTTGCAGTCAATAATGATAATCAGCAGAATCTAAAGTGACGTAACTTTCTCTTCACACCATGCATTCCATCCCTTCGCTATGTGGAATGAACTCGCCTGCTTCCGCGAAGGCTTCACTTTTTCTGTTCAGAAACAAACTGCAGAGAGGCGCTATAGAGATCTGTTTTACTACGCACGAAGTACGAAGAAATTTCCAGTGTTCCAACTGGGATTGTACTGTGACTGATTGTTAAAGTTTGTGCAAATATCGAAATGAGCAATATCTCCAAAAAACGTAAGATTGAAAATTAAAATAGCTTCTCTCCAACTTGAATTGCGTGATTTGCAAGGCGATGTGTTCCTTCAAACTAGGCAAGAAAAGGTGCCAGAGCTTTTCAAATACCTTTCAAAAGAACGCTTTCCAAATCTTCGTAGTTCTGGGCAGCAGCACATACACGTGTGAAAGTGTTTTTTCTTCAATGAAGTTCATCAAGAACCGCTACAGAAGCAGACTGGCAGATTCTTCACTGCTTCACCTTCTGAGACTTTCAAATACAGAAATTCAAATACAACTTTAATAAAAGAAGCAGATCGGGCTCAATTTTCACATTGAACACTTACTATGAAGGATTCTTATTTGTATGGTGTGTCTTTAATTTCTTTCAATTCATCAATAAGTATTGGGTTTTTGTGAAATAAATTGTAATTATACAATTTTGATTTGTAATTACATTGTTTTATTGCCTCATTTTAGAAATTTAAGTCATGCGAAAGTACTACATTTTCAGTTCAGTACTTACAATTTTTGTAATTTTTAATCCCGACCCCCCCCCCAAAAAAATGCGGCCCGCCTATCAACTGCTGGATATAATTTTGGCCCTCGGACCTTTTGAAGTTGGAAACCACTGTTCTAGAGAAAGCCAGTGCAGCCCTATTGGTGGATTCTGGCAGTAGTCCCTCCGCAGACCTTTTGCACCCTGATAGATAGTCCATTCAATGCCGTCTTGAATCTAGAGTAATACAGCATTGTATGCTGTTCAAAGCATTTACTAGCCTTATCCTTGTTTATGAATTCATAACCATTCTTTAGTAAAGCACCTACGGTGACATTCACTCATTTCAATTAACGAAATTCCAGCTACTTGTCAGTCACTCTGTGTTGTGCAGTGTTTCAAATTCGCAATATTAAGTAAAGTCTATAATCTTGAAACACCGCATTAGACAGAATCAGAAAACATGATTTAGACTGACACTGACTGACATGGGAATCTCTAGATTACACACGTGTTGATGTATATAGTACAAACACGCACACACTACTTCCAACTTCATGCTTTTTATCTAGAATGGTAAAATCAACACACTGCAAAAGGTTGTAGGGAAACCTTTGAAAAAGCCAAAGTGCTTGATGCGAATACAACCAGTGATGCTTAAAATCGTACGGAATGTTACTTTAGCATTTATTAAATGATCCACCTACGCTTCCTTTCCTTTACTTCCCACATAAAACATGCTCAGATTTCAGGAACCTGAATTCCCCCAGCTAGTCAAAGAAAAATGCCAGATGCATACACTGGCAAGTGCTTCCAAGAAGGAATTCGTAGAGGGCGGGGACACAAGTTCCAGATGGGCAAACTGTGCCATTCAGTGTTGCTACCCGACCTTTATAGAAACATCGTTACAATTCGGTAATATTCCAGAGCTGTTATCGTATCTAATTGCTATATAGCAAACTTTGCAACTACAAAGTTTTATTAATGTTCCAACACGCGTGTACGTAATAAGACCTTCACATTTCTTGTATCTAATTCATAAGGGAAGAACTAACATAGTTGGAGACACTACTTCTGGCGGTCAAGAATCTTCCGAAACACTGTTACCAAAGTATTCTCTTTGACTGTTACCCTCAAGCATACGGCTATTTATAGCTTTCCTCCCCTCGACCCTGCAAAACCTGCCCTCCTCTCCGTTGCAGTGTGGTGGTTCTCGAGATTTTGCGTAGTGTTTATAGGTTGTAAGTATCATTGAATATTGCGTGCCTTCAACAGCAAGTGTTACAAAACATCTACATTTGAAACCTTGAACAAGTGGCGATACCAAAATTGCGGGGAATCCAGAGTATTGTGTTGAATCGTTAACTTCTGAACAGGTGTCTTAAAAACAAGCATTTATGCGGTCCGCCAGGAAATTCAGCCGAACAAAAATGCGGATGGCACATTTTAGCCGATTTTGTACTTGCTGCCGTCAGCAAGAAAGTGGATGTTTTTTTTGTTTCTTTTTTTCATGAATATGAGTGTCTACGCTGGTTAAATTATTGCATGATTCATTTGGTTTATTTTACTTCGCATTTCTGCCACACTTGGTTAATCGCGAGGATGAGGATGAGTGATATGGTGAAATTGATGAAATAACACTCACAAAGAACATCCATGCCCAGGCCAAGATTCAAACTCGGGACTCCTGGCGTCGTAGCACACAGTGATAACCACTCCGCTACAATGGACAGCTGCGTGAATTCTTCTTACATGGTATATTACCATTGACAAGAACTGACATTGTTGGTAAGTGTTTACCTCTATTTTATTATATTTTCTTCATCTCTCGTATTTACAACAGTGTTCATTTTAAAAACTAAAATTTGCACATTTTTAAAAGTCCCTCTAGTTTCGAAACGTTGTGGAAAATACTGACACTGAAGCTAACACGTGCGCTGGGAGGGAGGGGCAAGTGCTGGCGAATAGAAAGTGGGCACCGCGCGCATTAATACAAATTTCGGTAACTTATTGGCCACACCTACTTCGTTCTAAAGCTGGAAACAGATAGAGTGACTCAAGGAATATAGAGATTAGGTAAAGCCATCCGAAGATTGCCGATCTTGCACGAACGCATGACGTCACCGGAGAAGCAGTGAGCTCGGCTGAAGCAGACGGCCCCTAGCATTTATATGGGAGATTCAGAGAGCGAAAGTATATTATTACTTTTAGGAGGGGGAAAATAATAATTGTCATCCTCCAAGATGGTATTGAGGCATCCTTTTAATGATTAGTAACATAATTGAAAACGCGCTACTTTTAAAAGGGGGCAAAGTACATGTGAAAAAATGTATTTTGAAAATCCATATTCCTGAAACTTTCTGACCGATGCGCTACAAAGAAAGTTGCGTGTTCTCCTTTAGAATTTCGTCATTTTGTCACGGTATCTAGTGACATGTGAAACGCAGTTCGATATAAATTATTTTTTGTTTATTGATTCATTTTATGCACAAACAAGAAAGTGTGAGGTTTGATTTTATTTTTGTGAATAAACTTGTATCCGAGCCAGACGTCGGGAGTTGGGGACGAGTTTTTCTTGAGTGACAGCCGCCGCCTAGAACATGACATATTTGCACCAACGCGGAGATAAGGAAAGATTATTTTCGCCGCTACCGGGCTCGAGTCGCAGCAGGCGTTCGAACCCATGTTCACGGATGACCAGGAAAACCAGCTTGAGCCCAGGCCTGCAAGGATCCAGGACGCGTCGCCGACCGCGCCTTTCAAGACAATGGACACAGGTCATTCGCATCTCCTCCAAAAGCGAAGCCAAGCTACCTGAGCGTCCTTTTCAACGGAAGAATTCGAATCTCTTATATATAGGCAGTACTATGATTCCAGAGACAGTTTTTACCCGGATTTCATAGAGAGAGCATCTCCGCGCTACACTCTCGCGTGATCATTGCTTTGTGTCCGTGAACTTTGTTTCCTTACGTGCTGTGAGCGAATTGCGGATAGGGAGTTACCAGTGTGCGCCTTATTTTGGTGAAGATTACGCGGTGATTTGTTTTTGCCAAGCGCGGACTACATAAGGATGGAGGGCTAAAGAAGATAGAGAAGGGGGGCGTCGCTTCCCTGACGCCTGCAACGACGCCGAAGCCAGTCAGACGACGCCAAAACCAAACACTGCCCAAAGCCCGAAGGACGCTTTCAGATCGACGTCCCAACCAAAGCCCGAAGGACGTCTTCAGAACGACGCCGATCGAAGCCCCGTCACCAGAGAGAGAGATTGAAGGACGACTCCAGAACGACGCCGATCGAAGCCAGAGGGAGAGATTGAAGGACGACTCCAGAACGACGCTTCCAGAACGACGCCGAATCGAAGCCAGTCACCAGAGAGATTCCGAACCGGCGCGAGACCACGTACACCCGACGCTAGTGACAAGAGGAACGCCCGAAGTACTGAGGAGGTGCAAGTACACCATGTCGTCGCAATTATTCCTCGTCGCGATCGACCTCGGAGGACAATTTCGCCACAAAGGAACCGTGTGCAAGTCCCGCGTCCAGGAGAGATGAATGACCACGCCATGTAGCAGAGTCTGGTACAGTATACTTCAGAGGGTCTCATGTCCATGTAAACGTGCGTCGTTAGTATCAACACCGTACAGTTAACGCCGAAGTCTCACTTATTCGCAAAGTTACTCAGGAAAACCCAAACCTAACTTCCGCGTCTAAAAATTGTTTTGGTATTGTTATAAAAAAGGGTAATTTCATGTTCAGATGTTCAAATTTAATTGTCTGCATTCAGGGTTAGAAGCTCCATTTCATTTCTTTAATATTTAGTATAAATTGTCAAAGTGTGCTCCATTTCTTGTGTAACCGACCGCCCCGTCGCGCCATTTAATTTGTCAATAGTTGACTGATGAGTCCTTTTAATTGTGGAAAGCGTAGTTGTTTTTATTGCAAGGTCGTGTGCGTGAAATAGTATTATTTGTTGCATAGTGGTTTTCAAGGTAATTTTTGCTCGCGCCGACGATTGATTTGTGTATTCCGGCAGCTGGAGCCAATTAAGTTTTTGCATCACTATGTAATTGTGTAGTTGTTCTCATTGGACGAGAGAGGCTGATGTGTATTACCCCCGTCCGAGAAACTTGTATAATGTCGTGTTTACGACTGGGTGCAAACGTTCATTCGAACGAAAGATTTAACCACGCCGACCCAATTGTCTTAGTTAACCGCTTTCCGAGGGCTGGCACTCAAGTTAATTTAAAAGAGCACAGGAGCTGGCAGACAAATGCCCTAAATTCACATAAAGGTTTAAAAATTAAAAGGAATGATATGTTAATGAGATCCATGATTTGTATCCATACTTCACATGTAAAAATACCTCATGCGTGTGAAAGAGAGATAGAGTGAATGTTGTGAGAGTGAGGAGGCTTTGTAAACAGTTGTTGATTGCAATATTTTTTTGTTGTTACAATATATATTCACTTTTTTACCGTTCGTCAGTGTTGTTATTTGACGTTTTTCAGGTACCGGATATTATGCTATTAGTGTGTTATGAACGTTCGAATCTACATATCAAAGGTAAACAAAACAGTGTAACATTTCAAGGTATTAATCTCCGCCTCGCAATAGTATGACAATAAACGACCGTCTCAGTACCGAACTTGAAAACCTGGACCGAGAGTCACGACCGGTCTCCCGTACACATAACGACGTTTGGCCCCGTGCCGGGGTATGATTGACACGTCATTTCGGGGACCGTGAGTGCACTCGTTACAATTTTACAAATCGTAATATAATTTTAACAAAAACGTGGCATGCTAAAGAAGAATTAAAGAGTTTAAAAAAATAATTGATTAATAGACTTAGTTTATTTTACTTCGTTTATCTGTCACATATGGCTAATCGCAAAGATGAGGATGCGTGATGGTATGATGAAATTGAAGAAAGGAAAGTAGACCCATGCCCGGGCGGGGATTCGAACCTGGGGGCCCTTGGCATCGTAAAGGGTTGTGCTAACCACTTCGCCACGGAGGTCAGCATTACAAGGAAATAAACAGAAAATGACAATCATATGGCATCTATGTTTTAATGTGCGAGAAACATTTGCGACGAGGTTATTGAAGTAACAAATAATTATTACTAGACGTTGTGATGAAAATTATTAATATATCTCAAATGTCGAGAGTTGACCTTGTAGTCTCTAAATGTACTTTTAGGGTTACGCAAAACCTTTACTCAAAATTGCTAGTGTAAATTTATAAGCTATTAAAATTTAAAACTTATTCCTGTTCGAAAAGAGAAACTGCCAAGTCAAATTAATATTTCGTAGAAATACATATATTTTTCGTTCATGAGGCCAAGAGAGTATTTGGAGGGGACGGTGGCTTGGGAAGGCTATAGCCCCGGATCTCGATCTGCAAAGGGGCTTCCAGTGGGAAAACATTCCTATGAAATAGTGCAGAAGAAGGGGCGAAATGTTTTTTTTAAATGGCTCGAGAATACAAAGATATAAGTGGATATTTGACAAGCTTAGTCTAAAACTTACAACTGAAGTCGTACGCGTGTGTGTGTGTGGGGGGTGGCTACGTGAGGTAACACAGTGGAATATGATTCACAATACTAAAATTAAAATAAATATGTGGGAACAATAGAAATCAAAATATGTAGTAGCTAGTGACAGCGCAATAGTAAAGATGGAGGGGTAAATCATATTTTCCCGGGGCAATCATTTTTATTATTCCGTTACATACGACACAAAAATGCATATTTGGCTAAAATAACATTCATTGATTTATTTACTTTGTCGTTTTACTGGGGGCAGATAAGATAGAGAGAGAAATTGTCGAACGAGTGTTGGGGGCGTTCCTGCCCCCCCCCCCTAGTGTGGTCACTGCCTATGGCTATGCTGGAGAAGAATGCACCAACTAATACGACATTAAATAAAACAGACACTTTTAAAACTTTTAATAAAATTATTTGTGAACTATGATTTAAATTTAGAGAGAGCACATACCTGTTTAATTTAATTTGGATGAGTTAACTTCTGAAGCCTGTCATTTTCGAGAATTCTTCTGGTGTAACTGCACTGCCCTTTGAGCCCTAGCTGCTGCGTTTAGGAGGCGGAACGAGCAGAATACTAATTAAAACAAATATGTGACAAATATAGTATAAAAAAAGAACAACGTGTTGAAGCTATTGACGGCGCCAAAGAAAAGACAAAAGAAAAACGTGAAGAGTGCAGTGATATTTTACGGGAAGCAGCAGGCACGTATCCAGGGATTCCTTTCGGGGGGATGCTAAACACCATATTTTAAAGGGGTATCACAATTGTATGTTTAAGGCCAGTGGTGGCAATTGGGTTCCAAAATGTGTGGGGGGGTGGACAAGGAGACAAGCATTAAGAGGCCATAGTGTGATAGTGTGGAGGCAAAAGAATGAGGAGCAACTATCTCCTAAATCGTCGCCACTGTTTAAGGCTGTCATTTTAATCAGAACGTGAAATCGGGACATTTTCTACCACTCAACTCCTCTGTTTCCATGCATTAATATTGTGTGCCGGAACCATCTCAGTATGTATGTTTGTCCATTTTTTCTCATCAGGCATCAAAACATCTATGTACCAGAAGTGTTTTTACGAAGGTGTTACACATGCACGGAATGCACAATCCACTCGACAACGCAAGATTCAAACTGTGTGCTGGGAACTGGAATCAGACAGTTCACGAATATTTCTCTCTCATTCGAGCCTGAACACCACTAATGTGTCTTCTCCTCCCATGTTTGCAGCTCTTATAAAAGCCGAAATCCACCAAATTGTTCATATTCATGCCTAAGCACTCGCAAGTGTCCAAAATTGTCTGTTGAGTGTGTGTCGAATCCAGTAACCTTAAACAAAAGTATTTTTTTATGCCATGAAATTCTCGGACTGCATACACAAAATTTGGTCCTGGCACAACCAAACCATCACTCAAAACTTTGATTTTCAGTTGATCTATGCAGCTTATTTCTTTTTTAATAAATCGCTCCAATGCCCAGCCCGATACTGCCGAAATATTCACTTTAGAGAGAGAGACCTTCGATCTCTTCGTCTTTCGACCCGAACTACTCGTAGCGCTACTCGAAGTTCCGCTGTCGTCAATGTCTTTAGCTTTGGGACCGAACTGGAACTAGTGGTAGACTTCGTTACTTTACGGTATTTAGTCCTTTTTATTTTCGAATCACTCGATCTTATAAAGCAACCAATGGACACTGACTGATCACTAATCGACTGTATGAATTGCCACACTTACCTCTGAAGTCTCCACCTATTCTGTTGTACAGATCAACCGGGAAATTGAAGCCGCGTATTAATATCCTCATTATATTCTAGAACGTTTCGCAGATAAAACGATTCGTAAATACTGCCAGTAGTTCGACTCCTTCTCTTTTTCAAGAACGTTCCCTCTCGCGCTTTCCAGAGATTAAAAAATTACAATGAATCCGAATCGCCCTACCTGCGGCGCTACATTTGTTGTGCAGCTTCCAAATGCTCACAAGTCTCTTCTACATAGTGTTCAAGTTCGCTACGACAACACCGAAAGCGTAAGAAAAGTTTACGTGCAATATTATCAACAACAGGGTTTAGAACATTCTCCGTCTTGCCTTGATAAGTATTTCTCTCCTAAAATTATCGTCAAATTATTCAAGAAGACAAAAACCTAATTTTATCAGTGTAAACTGAAAAATTTTCTTGGGGAACGAGGGGGGGGGACCTCGAACCACCTGATCCCTACCTTGGATACGCGCTATTAACAATAACAGACTTATAGAACATTCTCCGTTTTGTCTCGATAATTATTCCTCTCCTTAAATTATCGTCACATTATTCAAGAAGTCAAAAACCTAATTTTATCAGTGTAAACCGAAAAATTTCCTTGGGGAGCGGGGGGCTCGAACCACCTGATCCCTACCTTGGATACGCGCTATTAACAATAACAGACTTATAGAACATTCTCCGTCTTGCCTAGATAATTATCTCTCTCAAATTATCACCATATTATTCAAGAAGCCAAAAACCTAATTTTATCTAGCGTAAACTGAAAATTTTCTGAAGGGGGCTTGAGACCCCTGATTCCCACCTTGGATACGAGCTGTTACCAATAACAGGGTTATAGAATATTCTCCGTCTTGCCTCGATAATTATTTCTCTCCTTAAATTAACGTCACATTATTTTATTTGACACCACAAGAAACAAAAAAATCTCGTTTTATCTAGTGTAAACCGAAAACTTTCGGGGGGGACTTCAGCCCCCTATGTCCCCCCCTTGGATACGTGCCTGGGAAACAGTCACCTTTATTACACCCTTACATTTACATACAATATTATAAAGTTCTGCTCTTAGATCTCGCACAATGCCTTTTTCACAAAAACGGGCAATCTCGCATTTTTTTTATATCAATCAAGCTGTGATATTTTAGATTTCTTCCGTTAGTTTTCTGATAATAGTTTTCACAGCTTTCCATAGCATTTACGCATGATTTCAGTTGACAAGAACAAAATAATTTTATTTCAAAACATAGAGCAAAAAGAAATCCAACGCGCTTAAGTTAAAACTCCCTTACATTGGAAACCTGGAGAGAACAAAACAGGGGTTTCTTCGTAATACGATTTCTTGAAAACCATTTTATACATTTGAATCAACTTTGTGATAAATTGATCAGAAAGGATGAATCTTAACAGTAAAAGTTGTAACTTTTCCCTTGCTACTATATTTTAGAAGATATTCGTTGTCAAATTTCTCAATATTTGCATAAGGAACCAGCCTTTTCCGTGCCGAGTGTTTCGATGGTGACGTCATGCAACCACGGACAACTGCGCATACGATCTGCGCCGCCGAACGAGCACCCCCTGAGAGTGACTAATTTCAGAAGGAAAACATTAAAGGCCGAGTCTGCTGCCACGCACTTGTCAGCAGTAAGAATAAGCTTCAAATTTGCTCCTGCCACGTAATTCGTATGTTACAAATCTTAAGAACAGATTGAGACGAGAGAAATGCAAGTTTATGATTACTGGGAATGAATGTACAGGTAATTTAGAACCTTTTTCTTTAGTAAGCATTTAGCGATATTATTTTAATGCTAACAGAACCTAACCTAACTACGACAGCATTTAGGTTTATTATTAGAAGAATGCTAAGGGACATAATCTTAAAACATTTTTGTGAAAGCAATCGCTACAACTTCACGGTATGTGTTACAGACGTAATTGCATACATAGCATGATGAAATCACGATAAGACAAAAGACCGAGTCTGCTGCCACGCGCATGTTTTTTAAGGTTCCAGCAGAAAAAGAACGTGGCAGCAGACACTACCAACATTAAAACTAGCTAATACAATAGCAGAAACGATGTCCAAAGTCCCATAGCATTCTTCTAATAATAAACCTAAGGGCCGGTTGCACCATCGCCACTTAATCTGCCACTTTACAAAGTGCTGGATAACGACAGGCGGGAGATTTAGGCGGCGGTGGGTTGCACCAAGCATTTTTATCCTCGGCCTTGTAAGGTGGAACTTTCTCCTGCTTGCCGTACGACCTGGCAACCGAAACTGGAGAAAGTTGTGTTTTGTTTGTTTATTACGTGCTAATATCTGCTTGTCAATTCCAAATCAGTTTTGCCACATGAAGGGAAATTTGGAGCTAATTATAAGTGAAAAGGGAAAAGGGAAATTTGATGAAAAATAGCGAATTTTCAGGGAAATTTTAAGACACTCAACATTAATTATGTTAAACATTATAAGTGATTCCAGTTTTGAAAATGAGAACTGTTTTCTTTTATTTTGTCGTATACTTTGTTCTGAGAGGTCTTTTATTTTGTCGTTTACTTTGTTCTGAGAGGAAGGGGGAATTTGAGTTGGTCTACATCTGGCTACCGTTTGGGGCCGCAGGTTATTGACCATTCACCTATGTCCCGGCTTTGGGAGTGGGAGTCTGAGGGTATTGTTTATGTAAAGCTTTCCGCGGATCACTGAATTGTGCCTCAACACTGCACGTGCAAACCATCAAGTTATCTTTGTCGCAAACTATATTTACTTCAGTCTTCATTGGACACTGGGTTATTTGTTTGGTATGGTTTGAGTTTATGCACAGTAAGGCTAATTGGGACTGGAGTTACAGTTTAAAGTGGGATCCGAACCAATTGTGCCTCCACCGGGTATCGAATCCAGGACTCCTTGATTACAAGGCAATGCCACAACCACTGTGTCATGGGGGAGGCCCACTGGGTTATTCGTGTGCGAGTGTTTAGTGGAAGGTTGTGTCTGACTTGGACGATGGAAGAACAAGGGAAGCGAAGGAAACGATCTGCAACTCCAGAATATATTAGAAAACGTTGTGGTGAATTATCGGAAGATGAGAAAACACCGCGAAAAACAAGTTAAAAAAAATCCATGCGGAATGGCAAGAAGTGACTAACAATACCTCTCAAATTCAATGGATTAAATTTTAATAAAAAACCTGCTGCATTTTAGAAGTTCCACCTAATATGTGAAATTTACCAGAATGGAACATTTACTCAGGTCTGAGGTATGTACTATATATTTTTTTCAGGAATAACCCCCATACACATGCGTCGAATTTAAAAATGTTGATGGGGAGGCAAAAATGTGATTTTCCACACAAACTCTTCATACTTAAAGGAAGTGACGTTTCATCTACGCCTTACTAGAACAGCATTTTGTGTAGAATATTTTTAATTTTCTTCTGATGGTGTGATGAAGAAAAGGGGCATTGGCATCCTAAATCCAATCTCTGTTTATGTGTTTGGCTTTTTACTTAAGAAAATCTTACATTAATGTTGCCAACTTTAGCGTAGTTTTAGCTTTCATCTCAAAACGAAAAAATTGACTTGGTTTAGCAATAAAATCTAAATCTTCCAAAAAGAAGATATTTAAAGTTATTGATTTATTGTATATTGATTTGGTTTATTTCACTTCACTTTTCTGCCACTTTTGGCTAATTGCAAAGATGGGGAAGAGTGGTGATATGATGAAATTTTTGAATGGACACTCACAAACAGCCATGCCCAGGCCGGGATTCGAAACGGTACCACTGGCGTCGTAGCATTTAAAAGTTAAATTTTTTAACATTTTATACATCCATACATACGAACATGGGTGAACGATAATATTTATTATTATTATTAATAATAATAATAATAATTCTTTAGATGAAGGGAAAAAATGGGCGAAAAAGGGAAATTTTACCCCTTGCAAAGGGAAATTTTGTTTACAGATTGTGGCAACACTGTTCCAAATGCATGCTTTTTCAACTGAAATATGTTTAAAAAAACTAAATATTTATTGCAATAAAATGAAACAGCTGATAGAAGTAGGTAATGCATGTGTCGTACTCTCATATAATATCAAATCTATGTTATATGATACAATATAACCCGTAATCTTTCGAAGTAGTGGGAAGCTTACAAAATTTTCAATTTATTTTTCACGTACTCCAATTAACATAATGCAAAAAAGAATATTCCTCGTCTTATCTTTCAGTAAGACATATGGTCACTTTTTTAAAAATATTAAACACTACTAAACAGTGACCAAAATTTTACGAAGTCGTAACAAATGCAAGTTACATTTATTCAATTTTTAGTGCAAGGCTGACATATCTGAGTTTGTGTAAATATACGGAATGAGAAGAGCAATCTTCTATTCTGCTCTTATTAATTTATCATTCGTTTCTGTTAATAATTTATCAATCCGTAACCCCTTCTTTAGCGAATAGCGAGTATTAGTATTATCAACGTTGACCATCTTATAGGTTTCTTCTTTATTTATAATGCAGCTTTTGTGAAAGTTGGTTAACGATGCAGATGAAAATTAAATTTTTGTATTCAAAACAAATTCGAATAGCACAAAAAAAAATCGTTAATCAACGGTTCTATGTACAAGGTACATTTTGGGAATTACTATCATATTAGCACAAAAGGAAGAATCAAATAGTAATGTAAAGTACCGTAGTACTGTATGTACGCATGTTTTATTCTTATTAAGAAAAAAGAAGAAACTCCAGGCTGTATATACTTTCAGATAGGTAGTTTCGTGCAACGTTATATGCTAGTGCAATGCAAGAACGTATATATTTCTTTACAAAAAACAGTAATATTCACCAGGAAAATATACATTGTACATACGTACAAGCTGTGGTCTTTTTTAGACGAGCGGATAGGGACAGTATTAGCACCTTGGGTAATACATGCTAACAACACCAAACATGGCCTGCCTAACCTATCCACGTATGTATATAATAGCTTAAATAAACTAATTATAATTTGCCAAACCTATTTACATGCTCATTTATGCTATTATATGCCTAAGTGGATAGGTTAGGCAGGCCAGGTTTGGTGTTGTTAGCATGTATTTCCCAAGGTGCTAATGCTGCCCCTAGCCGCTCGCCTTTTTAGGCCAGTTATTTTGAAAAATCAAATACAAGATCATGTGTATTGCATATGAATGTTAAAAAAAAAAACAGAAAAAACTTGAGTGCACGTTTTATGCATGTTCAGGCATGTAGATTCGTGCAAGGTTTATTAGAATGGTGCATTTTCTTTGTATCTACGAAACGTAACACCATTCGGAAATTGTTCCTTGTTTATACTATCAACGCCGTAAAGATACTGCTGTACCTGTCTCTATTATTATTATTCTTTGCCAGTTTTAAAGTTAAAGTACAAAATCTCGCACATTGTAATGAAAAATATGTTACTTCGCATAAAACGTTTCCTCTAAGTAGTAAATACCGAAAAAAGCTTTGACATTTACGTCTTATGCTCTCCCATGAATATTAGGCTAGGGTTGGTTAGGTTAGGTACAAAACCAGTAGGAAATTGTTCCTTGTACATGCATGTCAACATCGTAAGGATGCTTGTTAACAGTTAACTTTTTTTTGCCTATTTTGGAAGTTAACATACAAAATCACACATATACAATGTATACGTTTCTTAAAAGATTGGTATTACGTCTTATGTACTACTAGGTATGTAGTTTCTTGCAAGGTTATTATTGTAAATGTGTGTGTTTGTAAAAAACACACCACCATTCGGAAATTGTTCCTTGTACGTACATATGTATGAACTGGACGGTAAGAGTAGCTACTGCTAAATATTATACGTGCATTCTTTGCCAGTTGTTATTCGGAAACAACACATTACTTGTTTGTTTGCAATGTTACATTCACACCAATGGCGACGGAAGTGACTCTAATAATATTACACGTGTTTTAATCTTAAAGATTACAAATTACCAGGATTGCGAAAAAGCAACTGATGCATGGTGTACATTTCGTGTATTGCGTTTGGTTGAAAAAAATTGTTACAGCAAACACACATTCATTTATTTGGAACGGCATTTTAATACAATTTTGCAAGCATCAAACGCATTACTTTAACCTGGTTTCATTTTCTGTACCCGCATGCACTCAAATCCTACATACGAAATTACAGTGAAACTGCTAATGCTAATATCAATATACAACATTTTCGGAACACACACGAAAATGACCATCTAATATTCATTTCTACACATATATTTACAAACGTTGCTTTATTTATTGCCGTTCCTGGGATAATTAACAAATCCGCCTCTTTTTGCTGTTATTTGGTAATGCAAAACATCAGTGGCGTGCCCAGGGGGGGTTGGTGGGGGTTAAAACCCCCCCATTGGTTTCGTCATTTAAAAAAATTCAAAGCAGAAATACATTTTATTTCATAAATCGCCAATATTGTAAAATGTTTACATTTGGCAATGAGAAATGTATTTGCTTCTTCAATTACTTTTGATAATATTGGAGTTGAGTTACAGCAATGCACAGGCATTCATTCATTCCTTAGTCACTGAAAAGGAAGGAGAATTTCCTTCTCAGTATGGTCAAGAAAAGAGCCGTAACCCTTGGAATGCGAACTGAAGGAATCCCTCCTCCCCTTTCTTTCACCCACGATGACCCTCTTAGGAGAATGACCCTCCCTTTCCTGTTACGACAGTGCTGCTAACTTCCCTTTTCTTTCTTTCCCCTTCTTATACCATTTATACCAGCAGAGCAAAGTTCTGGGAGATTTGAATCACTACAATTAGTTGGCAAAGTAAGTCAAAATCTCATCTCGCACATGGATGCATATTTATTTCAAAATATCAATAATTATAATAATAATAATAATAATTGTTGCAGGCAGTAGCGAAGCATGGTTTTACGAAGGAGGCAAGCGATGTTTTGTACAATAGCATGCCGGGAGGAAGGGAGGGGTGAAGGATGCGTTATATAGCCCAACTGGCTCAGTCAGTTTCATAAACAAAATAAAAGCAATTAATATGCCAAAATATTATACGTTTTACTCTTGTGCTCTTTACAAATTAGATATTTTTTTCTCAACCAATTTCCAGCCTTCAGTTTATTGAATTTTCTTGTAACATGTGTGAAAGATCTCACTTGAATTTGTGCGTAAATAATTTAGCAGTTGCCAACACTACTGACACTGACACCACTGGTTGCTGTCAACACTGGTGACGTAATTTGAGCTGGACCAAGCTGGATGCATGGTTCAGACATTCGACCGCCCGGTATCTTTGTCCCAAGTCCTGGTGTTCTCTGGGGTTGTAGCGAGTTGCAGTCTGCAAGGTAGCAAGTCGAAGTGGTCGTGTTGTGTATTACGTTTCTGCGTGTGTAATAGATTTTTGACGTGGAACTAAAGATGGATAGAGAAAAGAGGAGAAATACGTATTAGATTATTTCTAAAAGAAACAAAAAATGGAAGTTGAAGCTTCACATTATGTCAAGGAACTGTCGAGGTAAGTGACGTTCATTATTTGATAGCAGATATATTCATAGACGGATTTAGAATTGTTTTTCTGGGAGGGCACAGCATGTGATGTAAGCATACAATCGTGTGTGTGCAGGGGAGGGGGGTGCCCGCGTGTGTATGTCTGGAAGACGTGTGTAGGATGTCACCCTATATCACCAATAAACTTTCGCAGGGCGAGAGAACATGAAGATGAACAAGTTCCCTCAATGATTTCAGGGGCCTCATACGTATCCCGATTTAAACTTTAAGTCCGGTCCCGATTAACGTATCTGAATATAAAATGGACTTTACAATCATTTACTTTTTGTTTTGTTCACGAACCCTCGAAAAACGATATTACCTATCTTATAGATCCACCAAGGCATTTGAAACCCTGGCGTCGGAGCAGTGGCACTAGTGTCGCTAGTTAAAGCCACGGGGAAGCCTGTGGTTCACGTATTTTCCGAGGTCCCAGAAAGCTTGGTGCTACTATACAGTGTATATGTATGCAACCACATTATAAAATCAGTTTTGTTATTTTGTAGGAAAGGGATAAAATTTGTATTACGACACGGGATAGACTAGATAGGCATCCTATTAACTGTAAATATTCCTTACAAATCTTCTGAATATTTCTCTTATACAAACGCAACAAATACAATAAGTAATATACGTGTGCAGTAATAAATTCATTTTCTCAAAGCATCTTTTCTGGCATCAGTGGTCGAAGTAGGTGATGCTGCCTCCAGTTAAGAAAGTTTCACAAATCATACCCCCAAATAGAATAATTTTCATATTGAGCATCCTCCACCTACTGTATTGTCTCCATGTTGATCCATACAAGGATGTACCCCATCGTATTTCCAAAATCGATCAAATATCCCCTCCCTTTTCGGCTACGAATTTCTATTTCGAGCACTGTCTGGCAAGATTTTGTCGGGCTCAGTGACAGATCCTGTGGTGCGGTACTGGGCTTCGGAGGGGAAGGGGGGGAGTGGCCCCTTCAACAGTTGGTTTCGCAGTTCCATAACGTTAACATTATACACAATTCCTCTCCATAGACCTAATATGAAAATGAATATGACACATTAATGACACTGTAGTAGAAAATGTTAATTACTGAAGGGGTTCGTATTTGTTTATCGACTGTCAAACAAATGTTTTGACCAATAATATAATAATACAATGCCAAAAATGTACACAATATTTAGCAAATCCATCTCCACAACAAGTACAATGTTGATTGAATTGATGTTTTAAATCCACTTTATGCACAGTAAGGCTAATAGGGACTGGGCCTAAAGTTTAAAGTGAGATCCGAACCACTATTAGCCTCCACCGGGTATTGAACCCGGAACACCTTCATTACAAGGCGACGACGCTCACACTGAAATGAAACTGTGGTATCGTCATCTTGCAGCAATGCAAAGACGTCCAGTAAATGCTCTTGAAGCAATTGATATATGCATTGAAGTAATATTTCCCTGGGTAAACACACGTTTGCGCATATTATGTACAATCCCGGTAACAACAACATCAAATGATAAATCATTCTCAACTTTGAGGCGTTGAAGACCTATCTTCGAAATACCATTTGCGAAGAAAGATTAAATGAGTTAGCTGCTCTGAACATTCACTGGGATATAAAAGTTACTTGTGACGACATATTGTCAGAACTCGCACAGAAACCTCGATGCCTAAATTTCAGAATTTAAATTGTTGAACTGTGGTACCTTATTTATTACTGTCTTTCAGACATCAAGTAGTCTTAATCTCTTTAATGTTGTTACAATGTTGAGTGTACATTTTTTTGTTTAAAAATTATATTTGAGCAATTAAATATAAAATATTAATAATTTGGAAATATTCAAGCAGGTGCTTTTATATGATGCAATAAAAACATGAAGCATCCATAGCAAATACATTGATTGCGTTCATTGGGGTAAAATCCAAGTATATTAATTATCTAATTTATTACAAGAAATTTGACCTGTGAACTGGAAAATGTATTGGATTCATAACCCCCCCCTTACGAAAATCCTGGGCACGCGCCTGCAAAACATGCAGCAAACTTTCGCAATTTGCAACAGCTGATCGAGACTTTGCCATTCCTTCCTTCTTCTTTGATTGGCACACACCGCCTATGAGCGATTTCTTGCCAGGGGTCCTATTTGGTTTGTTATGAGAAAGTTTGTTTACATTCCAAGTATCTGTTTGTTTATGTTACAATGTTGTGTTTGCGTGCAAAGCTGTACAGTATCCACATGACATCAGACCGTGGTTCGTAGAGTAGAGTCGAAAGGGACATCGGAAATGGAATACCCACACGTTGTAACTGGTTGTATAGAGTATTGCGATGTTGTTGTCGATTTATCAACTATAAAAGTGTAAACACAGATTATACTAGGTGCTGCACGTATCTGTTGACTGCACAGTGTACTGCTTTTCCATGTTTACCTGGCACTTAACGCGTTAGGCGGAGCCCCGACCGCCACTTACGTTACACGGGACTTTAAGTGCTAGGTAACGTTAGGCGGACATTGAACAACCGCAAAATGGTGTTAAGTGGGGGATAAGACGTTAAGCGGAGATGGTGCAACCGGTCCTAAATGCTCTAGTAGTTAGGTTAGGTTCCGTTAGCATTAAAATAATATCGCTAAATGCTTTCTAAATTACCTGTACATTCATTCCCACTAAACTTGCATTTCTCTCGTAACATCCTCTTAGCAGATGAATTACGTGGCAGGAGCAAATTTGGAGCTTATTACTGCTGAGACGTGCGTGGCAGCAGTCGGCCTTTTTGTTGACAGGGTCATGAAAAAGAAGAAGAAGAAGAATTGTCCATACTGTAAGGACGTAATCTGTGCTCTAAGGATGTAGCCTGTGCAAGTAATTGGCGGCTGTTTTCTTTCTTGAAGGTAATTTAATTTTATTAGGTGCCTTACCAGGGAGGGGCTTGGTCTCTTTGCTCGAGCTTCTCCCTGGTTCCTAACCGAAGAAACAATTTACAGGGTTGTTCTTGGTCAACTTGTCCCCATATAAAAAACAAGTTGACCCATAGGCACACCTGATATATGCATCTTTTGCTTGTATGTTTAGTTTATAAACAAGACAGAGATGGTCAAGTTGTGATCAGAGGATGAGAATCTTGGTTCTTGTCTCAGACTGCAACTTGAATTATCATAGAGAAAAAAGCAGCAAAACTTACAAGTACACTAATCTATGTATGTAGTGTGCCTTAGTCATGCTGCTAACATCCAAATAAAAATTTACATTTTCATGTTGTAAACATCCTAATAAGTTACATTTTTATGTTGTAATCACGTGGGAATTATATCCGTTTTATGCAATGTGTGGAGTTACAAACCCAGGTTCCGTTTTGGTAATTCCGATTTCATTTTCATAGCCGCGTATTTATCTGCATGAATGTAAGTCTATTAATGTCTATAGGAACATATGAAACAGGTTTCCTGATTACTACTTTTTTTGGGGGGGGGTAACAGTGTGGTATAGTGAAAGCACATTTCACTCGTTTATTTCCTAATTATTTACATTTGTACTTACCTGTTATGCATAGCGGAAAATTTTTGAACGTGGGATTATGCTTTTTTTTCACTGAAAAAAGCGTAATTTTTCACATTGCAAGTATTTATTGTTCGTTGCTCATGCACTTTCGTTACACACAATATGGCGGGCAAATCTTGACTCACGTTGTCTATCGTCAGCTGATATGCAGTGTTTCCAAACTTATTAACCGAAAAATGCCACGCAAACTATTCACAGAAGGTTTTTAAGCGAAAATTGATCCACAAACCATTCACGGAAGGTCAGGTTCAGTTAGGTTAGGCAAACAAAATTAAATTGGAAAAAAAAACCTCGCATGTCATCTTGTAAAACTACCGTGTGGTTGTTACACTAACCGGGGGTTACATAATCGAATGCACGGAACATTTGACTCGCGTAGTTGACTGTAATGGTGGCAAGAGCTATCGTGCATCAGAGATACATTAATGTCGAAAAATACATGATTTACTAGCCGAATAAGTTGAACGAAGGGAGAAAACATTTCCACGAGCTTCCAAAAGTCTACAGGAACTCAGTTCCGTAAATAGTTTCTCCTGTGAATTTGAAGAAATGTGTTTTCACTATACCATACTGTTGCCTTTTTTTGTGCAGAACTATATTTCTATCCCCATTTGTATGTTTGTGAAAAAGGTTTGGCATGTTCTCAGCATTATAATTTACTATTCAAGTGTGCATACATGCGTCAAAAGTAGACCTACTCCAAAATAGCAGGTTTTTACTTATGTGGGCCATACATTGGAATCAAATATATCCGTTATTTGTGTTGTTTTTTTTCATACTAGAACCAATTTTATATTATGTAAAACACCAATCAATATGATTCTCAAGGGGGTACAATGTGGCCCCTCCACAACCTGAGCTGGTCTGCTACATGGATGTGTGCATTCTTTATTTGTTGATGTATATCAATCTTATGGTAGTGTGCACTTATTTTGTTTTCATGACTAGCACTTTTTTTCTGCACACCCTGGAATTGGAAAAATACCACAAGGTGCTGGTACTTCTAATATGTCACATGATGCAAGTATGAAGGATTCTTCTTTGTAGCTAATCAGTGGTGATTTATTCATCATGGAGTTTTGGACTTTTAACCACTGTTAATTTTTACAAAAAAAAAAAAAAAAAAAAAATTACCTACGTTTCGGAGGCTGAATCTGCCTCCATCTTCAGGGTAGCGTGTAGTCTGTTATGTTACATACATGGTTGCCTAGGAGGATTGCTCAAGGTGACTTAGGCTCCACCGCGTCTGCAGTCACAAGGAACTTTATATACGAAAAAAGTGCCAGGTAGATTGAGTGGCCCAGGCTCCACTTTGTCAAATGACCACGTCGAGGTCACGACCAAGGCTTCGTGTGGCACCGTTAGGTTTCCACCTTGATCTCCGGGGACTGGATTGCCCCGGATTGCATGATGACGTAAAGTGGGGTTGGGTGCAATATGTATGAATAGTCTAAGGAGACTATACGTGAGATCTTATGTGTGTGGAGGGATAGTGTCTGAATTGTGAACTCTGGCCCCGTTGTTGTTAGTGATTTTGGAGTTTGTGTTTTTGTACAATTAGTTCACTGTTTCTTTAGTGTTTCTGCTGTGTTCTGTGGGTAAATGTATGACATGTGGATGCGTTGGTGTAGTGCTGCCATCTATTGTTTTTTTGAAAAAGTTTCTGACTAATGGTGTCCATATTGGTCTGATCTCTAGGCTGGGTTGGCTGATCGGTTCTGTTCTTGTTGTCATATGCGATGCTTCCTTGAATTTTCTGCTGTAGCCATTTTCTTCCCTGTTTATTATCTGTGTTTTATCCCATTGTATTCTATGACTGTTTTCCCAGGCGTGGGTCGCTAGTTTGGATCTTTCAAAGTATCCCAGCCTAAGGTTTGTTTTGTGTTCCCCCACCCTCGCTTCAAGTGTTCTGCATGTTTCGCCAATGTATTCCCTCCCGCATTCACATGGGATGCTGTAGATTACGTTTTTCATTTTTATATCGGGTGTGTGGGGTCTTGTGTGGACCAGGTTGGATCGGAGTGTGTTCTTGGAATGGAATGTAGTTCTGATGTTATATTTCTTGGTTATTTTTTGGATTCTTTCTGATATTCCTTTTATGTATGGTGTATGGATCGTGGCCAGTGGTTTATCTTTTGGAAGTGGTTTTGTTGTTTCTTCTGTCCATATTATGGGGTTTATTATTTTGTGTGGATAGTTATTGGTTCTGAGATCTTTGTAGAGTGATTTCTTTTCATTGGTAAGATCCTGTTCGGTCTTACATATGGTTTTAGCTCGGTGCACGAGTGTTTTTACTATGCCGGTTTTTATGGACTTGGGGTGGTTGGAGAGGAAGTTTAGATATTGTCCTGTATGGGTAGGTTTTCTGTACACTTTTGTGGAAAGGGTGTGATCTTGCCTTGTAACTAGTACATCTAGAAAGGGTATAGTTCTGTTTTTTTCCACTTCCATGGTGAATTGGATTGTGGGTCTTAGGCTGTTTAGGTGTTGCAGAAAGATGGGCAGTGTGTGTTCCCCATGTGGCCAGACTACAAAAGTGTCGTCTACGTACCTGAACCAGGTGGACGGTTTGAGGTGGTGTGTGGTTAAAGCTATTTCTTCGAAATGTTCCATATAGATATTGCTGACTATAGGAGATAGAGGAGATCCCATGGCCATGCCTTCTTTCTGTTGGTAGAATATGTCGTCTATTTGGAAGTATGTAGTGGTCAAGCAGAGGTTGAGCATTTCCATTATTTGTTCGGGTTTTAGATTTCCTAGTGTGGTGTTATGTTCTAGAAGTTTCTCCTGTATGATTTGCAATGTTTCATTTATTGGTACGTTGGTGAACAGGCTAACTATGTCAAAGCTGACTAGAATTTCTTGTCCAGTGAGTTGTATCCCTTGGATGCGTTGAATGAAATGTTCTGTGTTTTTTATGTGTGTTGTTGTGTTTCATGCGAGGGGGGTAAGTGCTGGTAGTATAAATTTTGCCAGGTTGTAGCATGGTGAGTCCCTAGTGCTAACTATAGGACGGAGTGGTGTGTGTGCTTTTGTGAATTTTTGGTAGTCCATACATGTGAGGAGGTTTGCTGTAATATGGATTGATTTTCTTTCTTATGTTTTCAGGTATGTCTTTCTTCATTTTTCTTACAGTTGCTTGTACCTTTCTTTCTATTGTTGGAGTAGGGTCCTTTTTTAGTTGGGTGTAGCTATCATTGTTAACTAACTGTTTGAGTTTTTCTTGGTATGCTGTTGTGTCAAGTACAACTGTGCAGTTGCCTTTGTCTGCTGGGAGTATAGTAATCTCTCTGTTCTTTTTGAGGTTTGTGATGGCAGTTATCTCCTGTTGAGTGATGTTATTGTGTGAGAGCTGTGGTGGTTTTTCGATGGCTTTTCTGATCTCCCATCTGAGTTCCTCAGCTTGTTCAGGTTGCATTTTTGCAGTGGCATTTTCTGCTGAGGAAATTATGTCTAGTACGGGAAATTTCTTGGGTGGGAGAGCGAAATTGAGGCCTTTGCTTAGTACCCTTTCCTCTTCTTGCGACAATGTGTAGTTTGAAAGGTTCCGAACAGTGGTTTTGTGCGGGAGGGTTTCTTGTGTCTGTCTGGTTAGTAGTTGGAATTTTCTATCATGTGTTTCCTTTTGTCTGTGAATAACTTTCTGTTGTGTATTCTGGACTGATTTTGTTATTCGTTTGTAGTCTTGATCTTCTAGAGAATGCAATAAATTCTTGTTGATGTGGTTTATTTGGGAGAGAAGCCTCTCTTTGTTCATTCTGTGAAAATTGATGCGTTCCCTTACTAGAGGGAAAAATTTTGTAAAAATTAACAGTGGTTAAAAGTCCAAAACTCCATGATGAAGTATGAAGGAGTATTAAGTTTCTAAATGCTTTCATTGTTAGGTCAGGCAGATCAGATTTAGGGCTGTTAGCATTAAAATTACTTCTGTAAATACTTCCCAACACCTGGTCATGTAATTCTGGTGACAACGTTGTGGTATGATTCAGTTAATTACTTTTGCTGGTGAAAATAGCCCCATATGATGTTCTCAACACCTGGTCAAAAGCTCAGAACAACTAATTCTTTGTTCATTCAGCATACATTTTTAATAGGTTACAAAAGGGCATTTTGACTAAATATAAGAAATATAAGCGGAAAGTAATAATTAACATTGACGAAGCTGTTAGAAATCATGCGGAAAAAGAAATGTACACATGCTTTGATGGCAGTGTGCAAATGATTGAGGTAACAAATACAAAGGTTGGTCAAAAGGTAACACACACTCCACTGTAGCTCGGGAATGGACTAGGGAAATAAAATTTTGTAGGTAGAAGCTTTGGTCATTTGGAAATGTTACTCAATGTATGATCCAAGTGCTTGACTGCACTGCAGCCATCTTTGTTTCCATGACACGAATGCACATTCGTGAAACTCTTGAGGTTGGTCTTTACACCACTTTTTCACACACCATTGAGCTCGTCATCTCCAAACTGTTTCCCACGCAGATTAGCCTTCAGTTGTCCAAACAGATAGAAATCCGATGGTGCTAGGTCAGGACTGTATGGGGTTGTGGCACTGCTGTCCATCCCAGTTGGCCAATCTTCAGAACTAATGAGTGCAGCATGCGGTCGTGCGTTATCGTGATGCAATTTGATGTCCGTTGCACTTAATTCTGGCCTCTTTGTTCGTAAATTAGGTGTTGGTAAAGGACCAATGCTTCTACCTACAAATTTTCATGGTAACAGTTTCATACATCGGAGACACATTTCTTTAATTTTACACAAGAAACTACTTACTACAACGTTCGTCGAGGTATTTTCTTTCATCGTGGAATATATTTGACCGGGAAATCATGTATTTTTCAAGAGAAATATCTCACCGACGCAAAATTGCCATTGCTTTCATTTGTTTGCCCTACGACAACCGGATGCTGCGTACGTTTGATGACGTAAGCCCCTGTCAGTGTTTCAACCCCCCCTTTTTTTACTATGCTTGCCTAACATAACCTTATCGGAAATGGTTCGTGGGGCTATCCGTGAATGGTTCAAGAGGCTATCTGTGAATGGTTCGTGAGGCTATCGGTCAGCTACCGTGCATAATGGTTCGTGGGGCTATCTGTGAATGGTTCGTGGAGTTATCCGTGTATGGTTCGTGGGGCTATCCATCAGCTACCCATGCATAATGTATAATTTCCACCGGTGACGAACACGATAGTAGGTATTTTTCGGTGCAGAAGGTTGAAACACTGCATACCCACAACATGAGTCAAGATGAGCCCGCCATATTGTGTGTTCCAGAAGCGAAGAAAGGAATAAAAAAAAAAGCACTCAGAATGTGAAAAATTGAGTTTGTTTTCGTGTAAAAAGCATAATGGCACTTTGAACTATGTTCAGCAATAAACAATTGGTAAGTACAAACCATGCGAAACACAAAATATCCGATTTTAATCTGTCTCCGATCTATGAAACTGGTACCATTTTCATTTCCATTACCATTCCTGAGCTACAGTGGATTGTGCGTTACTTTTTGACCGACCTTTGTAGTTCACATTTGGATAGGGTGACCAGACATACTCTTTTAGAGGTTCATATACTCTATACTCTTTTCAATTTGCAAAAATCCCCCAAAATAATCTTTTCCATAAAAACAAAGGTAAATATGATATTGAACAACATATAAAATCGAAGTCACACACAGAATGTTCATCGGTTTCTGAGACACGTAAGTTGGATAGTTTCTTCAAGTGTATTGATGGATACAGTAAGTCAATATAGTTTGGAAACTAAGGTTGTTGGATTTGTAGCAGACAATGCACCATTAAATTTTGGTAGCATAAACAAGACAACATCAGGAAATAAAAATGTGCACAGAGAGTTGGAGTGCAGATTAGAAAAAAATATTTTGCCTATTGGTTGTAGGGCTCATATTCTACAGAATGCAATTTCTGTACCTTGTGTGAAAATAATACCCATAGATGTTGAGAACTTGGTTTTCAAAATATACAATCATTTTGAAAAGGTTCTGTGAATTTATTGGGTGTCATTATGAGGGTCTTTTATACCACTCAAAGATAAGATTCCTCTCTTTACTTTAATTATACGTCAGTATGAAGCGATAAAGGCCTATTTTTTGAGTGAGAAAAATGTCCCAATTGCTATAGTCAATTTTTGTCAAGATGATACAAGTGAACCATGGCTATATTTTCTGCATGCACAGCTACTCCTGTTTAATGATACTATTTTAAAAATTAAAAGGGTGTGATATAACAGTAATTGAAGTTTCTGTTCAATATTTTCAACTTCTACAGAATAGAACAGAACTTTTTCCCATTCTCAGCAAAATGTTTACTTATGAAACTTGTAAAAGAAGGGAGAATAAAGGAGGAATGGCTATGCTTTCTCTGTTTCAAATAAGTTTTATTGTGAAGTGGTAAAATACTTAGAAACATGGTCACTTCGTTTTTTTGAAGATGTTTACTCCTTGACTCAAGAATTTCCTATGAACAATTCCAAGAGTCATTTTCATATATCCATCAACAAGCAAAACATAATTCAATTCATTGGAATTTAATGATAATGATATTTTTGACACTTACTGTGCAATTTCAAAGCCGTTGAAAAACATCTTGAAGATTGGGGGAGTGGGGGGAGAAAAGAAACAATGATGGGTAAGTGTAAGTCAGGGTCAAATTTAAAAGTGATTGTGCCTCTTATAAAATTCTTGTTTACTCTACTCTGCCTGGTACAAATGCTGATTGTGAAAAACTCTTTCAGTGTTATTAAAACTTATTGGCGAGAGGAAAAAGGTACACTCCTGGTGTCAACACTCGAACAAGTAATGGAAGTGAAATTCAATGTGGACATGACCACAATAAAGAACGATTTATACATACTCAAGAAAGCAAAATCATTCCAGAAGTATGAATGATGGTGCCCATTGGCGAGAAAGTATTTGTAATTAGCTAATTACATTAGACCCATAAGTAATTTGAATCTGCCGAGTGTAGGCCTATTTTATAGGGGCTATAATAGAAGCAATAACAAATAGCCACCCTTATTTTTGTTTTCTTTTTATGTTTTGTGCATGGGCACCTTCAACCTATAGACTATACTCTTTTTGGTCAACAAATACCTGGTCACCCTACATTTGGAGAAAGCTATTTGGTCACAAGAAATTCATCAAATATTGACCATCATTTATTGTCTAAAAATATTGGAGCTCGAGACCAAGAGTAAAACTCCTTTTGTAGCCATTAAAATATATTTTCTAAGATATTTGAGTTGGTTCTTCTCAAATTCTTATCTTTACTGCTAAAATGTAGGTGGGTATTTGAGTAACAGTAGAAGAATTGAATTTTTTAAGCCATATATATTTTTTAATGCAGGTGTTTACTCTGAGACTTGAACTTTTGGTAAAAAAAAGTCATATGCGGGAAATGGATTTCTTAAAATTTATAGGAGAAAGTACTTACAGAATTGAGTTTCTGTGAAGTTCGTACAAGTGTTTTCTCGCATTTTTCAAACTATTTTGCCGCTAAATCATGTATTTTTCTATAATAATGTCCATCCGATGCAAGAAAACTGTTGCTTGCATTTCCATCTATGTACTTGAACCGGATGTTGCTAGTACCTGATGACGCAATCCCCCAGTAAGTGTTTCCAAACACACAGTTTTTTGACTATATTGCCCAACCTAAAGCAACCTAACCTAACCTTACCGTGATGGTGCGTGGGGGTATCGTGAATGGTTTTTGGGGCTATTGGTGGATGGTTATACGATCCAGAATGGTTTTTGGGGCTATGTGGGAATTTTTCTGTTAAGAAGGTTGAAACACTGCTTTGCCATTTTAAATACAATGCTAGTCAAGATTTTCCCGCCATTTTGAGTGTTCAGGAAGCGAGAAAAGAACGAAAAATAATTACTCGATATGTCGACAATAGATATTAATTTCGTTGAAAAAAAGCTAAATCCGTTGTTAAACAATCTTTTGCAATGCAGAATAGGTAAGTACGAATGTAAAAAAGTAGAGAATAAACGAGTTAGAGTGATTTCCTGCATATGACAGTTTACTAACTTTTTTATGTGCAGACCTGCCTACAGGTTGTATGTAAATAGAAATATTTGATTAGGAATGCATCCTTTTTTCAGTATGGACTCAAACATGGCCATTTGTGGAATTTTGAGTTTTTGGAGTCATGAAAAAAAAACTGTAATTGACATAAAGAAAGCAATTTTTTTAGTAATACACTATGCAGACATTATGGACTGGGGCATATTAGGTGTTAGACCTACAATAATTTATTCTAATCTTTAAAATCCTTGTTTGTAGTATTACTCTCCTCAAAATATGTCACTGGTGTTAGGTTCTGGAAATGTAGAACCACACATTGCTAAGCAAGTAAAGCATTAAGAATCCAGTTTTCTCTGCTTGCCTTAAACTAGGAATAGTTAAATAATGGTGGTCTGATAGGTTTATATTAACTACCTTAATTTTTTATTATAAAGTGTTCTTTTAATTAAATGTGAACTCTTGTCATAGTTTCTTATTGTCACAAACGAACAATATCAGTAATATTGACATAATGAGGAAGTGTATATTACTCACTATCAAATATAAAAATACGTTAGTATCTAAAATTTCACAACTTACGTGAGTGAGTATAAATTTATCCAAACGACGTTTCGGACGTCAGTACTTCCTTCTCCTTCAGGTTCACATTAATATATAGACACCAAACATGGTGTCACGTAAAAAAGTGTTATATAGTTTGAAGGCAAGAGTAAAAAAAACTTATAAAAGTTTCCAGCTTTAACAAGGTAAAAGTTCCTGTGTTCTTAAAAAGCCCATATTAAAAACTAAAAGATTAAAAACAGGTCCCATGTGTTGCCTAAGAACCCCTTTCAGACATTGAGGCAAAGCCTGTTGGTAACGGTCTTCACGCGCAGAGTTGAAGGTTACCTCCCCTCCATGGGACTGATTCCCCTCAACTCTTACGTCACCATTCCAATGAAAATTCACATTCTTCCCCTGCAGCTCTAGAAACTTCGGCGGTGACATGAAAACCGAACTCTGCATAATCCTTACCGGCTTTATCCCATTTTTTCAGGAAATGGATCCACCCCTCTTCTAAATTGCCGTCGTCTCTACATAAATGTTCTATGAGGTTGTGCATTCTATCAATAAATAATTTAAAATCTTTACACTCAACATTTGGCCTATATACCGCAACTAAAATAGTGTTTATGTCTACAAGAAAAGATGCCGTAACCTCAAATACCATTTCAATAGACATGCTGTTTACACTGTGAACAGGCCTATGAGAAAAGGTTTCCTTGATGAAAATAGCACATCCTCCATGTTTTCTGTGGGTCTACAATAACTGCTATGTAAGTTGTAGCCCTTAAAACCGTAAAGATCAATTTCACTGGGACGTAGCCAGTGCTCAATTATACATAAGAACTCTGCATTCAATGTAGACACATAGTCTTCAACAATAGAATATTTATTTGAGGAGCCTTGGATATTCCAGAGAAGAGTTACAATTTCATTAGGCTTATATTGATTATTAAAGCTACTACTAACAACTTCACAAGCCTGATTTTTGAATTTATTGGATGATCTTCAAGGGTATTAGACATAGGCCTATATTGATTATTAAAACTACTAAGACTTTTAATAACAACTTCTACTGGCCTGACTTCTGAATTCTTTTGATGATCTTTCGGAATATTAGACATAGGCCTACCTAATGATCTAAAAAAGTATCAGAAAGAGTGTCCTAAATTGAATATAACATGCAACTACTTGTGAGTATTATCCAGCATTTTTCATCTGAAAAAGTGAGGCATAAGGGGAATAAAAACCATACAGTGGCCCTTCATAAAATATTTTAGTAGGTGTTAGATAGGGTTACCTGTTGTCCACTTTTTTCCTGGACATGTCCCACATTTTAGTCTTACACTCATCGGCTGGGAGGAATTTGGAAAAAATCATAAATGTCTTGCATTTTGGAGAGAGACATGCTCCAGAAGTCTGCAGTATTGAGTAATTTTAGTTGCATAACCATTGATGCAAAGCTACCAGATGTCGCAATTTAGTCGGGATAGTACATTCATTTTAATGACTATACTGACTTTTTTGAACTGCAGTGGTGATGCAAAAATGCCCCCCTTTTTTAATAAACATTTAGGCATGTTCTTTATTTTAATACTCCTTACTGATACGTATTATTTAATTTATAAATTTAATATTTTCTACACACTGCATTATCATGGCTGTTCAATGATTCTGGTATAACATTTAGAGGAAGTTTGAAAACATCGTTACTCTTTAGAACATGGTACTATTTGAAAACTTCTGTGAATTGACTTAGACAATAAGCACCAAGCTGTACATCTCGTGAAAGCCTTAGTATGTAAGTGACTGTGTTCCTGGTTGTCAGGTTGGGCAAGTACCCATGAGTTGATTTTTTTCTGTTACTTTGGACCATAATATTTCAACTCTACAATTGTACTTTCAGCTCTAGCTGCAATATTACCATAGCACTGATGGTCACATCTAATTCTCCGCGACAGTATTTTGCCGACCACCATGACTCAAGGTGTCCATCTCAGGGTGTTCTTTATGAATGTCCCTTCATCATATCATAACTAATTTTCATCGTTGCGTTTAGCAAAAATACCAGAAAAGCAACGTAAAATAACCTAATCAATCAATGCAATGACAATTCTGATTGTGTCTTTGTTCCACATTTTCGGATCTGCCCCCTCCCCTTAAAAAAACCCTGGGTAAGGGCATGGACTGCACTCCCAAACTCAATAAGGAAATTAATTTTGATTCAGACATTGCAAAACCAAAATGTCTTGTGTTGGGACAAGGGCTGAAGCTATAATCAAGTTTTGGGGCCACATTCAACCTACTTATGTTACTGTTCAATTTTTTACAGTATATACATCAAAGTTATTTCTAAAAATCACCCCAAGTGAAACTTCCGGAACCATTTCAGGTTATATTAAGGACGTTATGTTTCATGTTATTTCAAGTTACAGTATTTCACTGCATAATCACACTTCTTTTTTTTTCAATCCAAATTTTGTTTTATTATCTTTTATCTCATAATCAACACATCAATTAATGAAACCAATTAGAGCGGCATAGAATCTTCGGATACAGATGATTAAATTTTGTAAGTCCATACTTTGCAACACTGTAGTGAATTTTCTCCAGTGTAATATTTCAAATATAATGCACAAATTAATAACGACTAATGTGTTAACTTTTTTTGAAAGTAGAAAAATGTACACTAATAGAGTGCATCACACATAAATTTGCCGTTGCGTAGAAACGAATTTTCGTTTAGTCTCCCTCTCTCTTAGCATCACGTGTTCTACCCTGCTCGAAAACCTTCGCTATTGTTGCCATATTGTCATTCCATTCCTGGACACACTCGCGCAAACATCATTGAAAACAATTGAATAGCGCTCCAGCTCGCGGTTCCCACAGTTCGGCAGGGACGGTAATGTGGCAATATAGCACGGCGTAGTGGTTGCTTCTTTTATGCAGTGCATGTTCATTGGCTAGCTAGTAACTAGTGTTGCCAACTGTAATAATGAAGCACTATTTCTGTCACGGAAGGGGAAAGGCAGGTAAAGTGGCGGTGAATTTTGTTGGATTGGAAGCACCATATTTTTATTTTATACTAAGTATTTGAACGGTTTGACGTTGTGTGCGTGTATTGCGTGTGTGTATGTAAAAGTGTGTGTTTGCTAATGAACGTTAAATTCCATAATGCCTCCAGTTCTGTCGAAGTTGAAATCAAAAACCTTGCATAGCCAAGCTCGGGAAATTCTAAGCAACGTGCACGAGTTCGTGAAGGAGGAAGCCAGTCATGGTGTTAGCATCCCAATAACTTTAATAAATACTTACTTTTACATATTTAAGGAAAATATACTTAATTTTACATATTTCAACAGGTTTAATTCACAAATTGTTCATATTTCATAATTTGGGAATTATTCAAAATAAATAAATTATGTGGCTCCAACATCATTTCACTCTGGCTCCGGCACGTGTGCTTGTAGAAATTGCATAGAGGAGGCTGTCATTTTTGCTGCTTAATGCGATACATATTGTTTTCTGTGCTAAAATTGCCATGCTTTGATGGGTGACCAAGTTCATAACAGGGCCGGCGGAAGGGGAGGGAGAACCGTGCCATCGTCCAGAGCGGCAAAATTTGAAGAGAAGAAAAAAATAAGCCTATTGAAAACTGTGATCGAGCGAGATATTCTTTTGCGCTGAATAGTATGGAAATAGCATAAGAAGTCTCATTATTTATTTTATATTTTGATGTTTTAGTTAGGAATATATTGATTTTCAATTTTCCGTTCCTGCGTAATGACCGGGGGGGGGGGGGGGAGGTTGAAATAGAGCGGCATCTGCCGCCACCTCCCAGGGAGGCAAAATGACTAGCACCGGCCCTGGTTCATAACAAAAGAAAAAGCCGTGCAGCTTATCGTCTAGTGGCAGTATATGTACTTGTTATTGTTGTGGAAGCCGGCATCCTTTGTAAATGTACAACAAAGGCAACCGACTATCGCCGATCTCAGAGAGGAAATAATAATACTGCTTGAGGAGGAGTGTTATGGTGCAATTGTAGCGGTTTAACACGTTGGCATGTTGTTATCTGCCGTTGCAGTTCCATACCAGTGTATACGGGTTTTGGGAGTGCAAGTTAGAATGCCACCAGTGCATTAATGCAATGAAAAATAATATTTATATATTTTTTTATTTTGTTTGAAATCACTCAAATAAGGAATCGTATGAAGAAGTCTTCTTTGCAGCATTTTTGGTAATTTTACTTATGTGTTAGTTCATATTTTGCGAATTTTTAGTCCATATGTATGTAGCTACATACAAAGCCACTTGTTAGTACATATTAATCCTAGTCCTGGTATAATGCATGACGTTTTAAAACTCAACGTTAGATAGACCTGAATTCTCTAATTTTATTGTTGTACGTAACAGCTGTGCATCGGCGCACTGCAGCGATTTTTCTATCTGCTCCATTAGCAACACTGCTTCTTGAGTTGTTTCGCGCATTGCACGGCAGAAATATCTGCGCTGGACTCTACCTCACAAAGAAATTATATTCATTAATTTGGACTGTATTCCATTTTAACAGTATATTCATGAATATTTCATGCATTGTAATGTTGCACCAAAGATAGTTTAGTAATAAATGATTTTTCATTACCAGTAATACTGACAAATATTTTCTTTAAAAAATAATTTTGCTTTGCAAAAGAAAAAGAAAATTATATTGTGATTAAACTCGAAATTATGTGAAAAATGGACTCCTATGAGAAGCTCAATTGAAAACAAGTATAGTAAGAAGTGTGTTAGTTAGTATTGATTACAAATTTGGGAATTTTGTTCTGTATAATGTGGTGTAACAGCCCATGAGGGCTAGAGCCGAACTACCGACTGCCGAGATGGGAGATCAATAAGGTGACGTGTGGTCAGCATGATGAACCTCCAGTCATCGTCGTGGGTTTCCAGGACCGGTTTGGTGTACGCTACTCATTCGTAGCTCCCCAATTTCATCACGATGGTGGGTGGCCACCAGTTCCATACACAGGCTGAAATCTCAGGAGAAAAGTTGTTATGCTCACCCCCTAGAGACTCAAACCTGCATGCGTCTCGTTGCCCAAAGCATGATAGTCTAGTAGCTAGCTAGAAGTGTTCTGTTGGGATTTTGAGAGCCAGAAATTGTGTTTGTTTATATGATTTCTACTAGATGTAGGCATACAAAAAAATTGGTCACATGATCTGACTTGTGGTCATTTTCTAGAAATTTCCGCCATTTTGAATTTTCGAAGAAAAAAAATGTGGAGTAATATGGGGAATAGTATATCATTTTATAGAGTTTCAAGCACGTGGAACTTAAAAAAAGCACAGATTATGCTCTAGAAATAAGAATAAATGGAATGTAACCTTTAAATTTTAATGGAGGAAACGTTAAGACTGAAGAAAAATGTAATGTTTCCCTGTGCTTTATTTTTCATTTCAATCAAACATTTAAACATAAATTGTTTGTTTTGCATTTGAAAAATGTACAGCAACTGATGTTTCAAAATCTGCAAGGACATACCGTACCTCATAGGTACTTCTGGCATGTACAGGGTGGAGCAAAATCAGGAGGTCTTAAATGTTATGTTATAATAGGATTGGAAGTACTGTCTTTTCTATATAATCATAATTAAAGGACCCAGTGTTGGGCTGTTTTCCAGCACATTCATCTATATATGGACGCTTTGTGTGGAAGAGTAGGTTTGAAAACGGTTGAAAAATTTTTGAAAAGTTAACCTTTTTTTTGGTTGGTTTTATTGTTGGAACTGCACTTCGGCACTAGTTTATCTAGATGAGGCAAGTACCTTTGCAATGAATTGCTCTGCACATTGCACCATTGTCAAATTCCAATTATGCATCTTTGTCCCTTAACTGGCTTATTGTAATGTTGCTCTAATGATTGACCTAAGGCAATACTGCAGAATATTTTGTTAGAATGGACGGTGAAATGACGAGCCTTGAAGTCTTCATGTATCCCAGGGTGCTCCTCTTTGAGTTTCAAGCAATCATTGTAATATGAAGTACACCAATGTGCATAATTATATCAAATGCAAAGAGAAGTGGGAAGCACTTTCTTATAAGTACTGTGTACACGGAAGTCCCGATTCTGTCTGTTCAAGCGAGGTATCAAAAAAGAAGCGGTGCTAATACAGACAAACGGGTTCTAATGACAAAATCCTTGATTGAAGTCAGAATTCCCTAATTGTGCTACTGACCAGAATATGGACAATATTTTGTTCCACACAATAAATAATTTTCTTCGTGTATTGAGGCTGAATTACACACGTGAATAATTGAAAACATCCCTGAATACTTTGATCTTGACAATTCTCTAAAATGCTCTTTGCTGAAGTGTTGCTATGAGTGCATAATCATCCGAATTGCTCCAACTGCCTGAGCATATTGATGTCCATTGCATGTCCTTAAGCTGAACGTGCACCCATCGTTCAATTTTCTACAAGAATTTCAAAACTTCCGCTGGTTTTGAGATACAGTTCAATACACGAGGTTACTAATTGTTGCAAATAAAATCTAGGCCAAGAGAGATATTCTAAGACTTTTGCAGGTGAAGAAGCTTAATTAACTCAAATATGTGATATACTCCTTCATCACGCCATAATAAACCTCTTGATTGAACTGACACAGAACATCTTGCAAGTTGACCGTGGTTGAATGTATGGAATCATATTGTGTTGCTCTGTATGGACGGATTGGAGTAAATCCAGTGATATGATTCCCTCATAAGGGAATGTATTGATGGTATGTCTACTGCTTCAGGGAAGTCAAGCTGAGACACATTAAAGGAATTCAGAAATAGCGAGAGAAACCACCCGTGTTCCAAATCCCTTTCTGGTTTCTAATGTCATATGCTGTATCTAAATCACTATTTGACATAAAATTACTAGAAATCGTACATCTTCACTTTACTTTAGAATAGTGAAGCAAGTGCTAAGCTTGTATTTCTGTGTTTGAGGCCGTGTGTTCCACGCATACCTGACAGTGTAGCTTCCTCACTATGATAACTGTCTGTAGCATCACGTATGAGAATCTCAAGCTTTAATGAATGTGGAATTGGGATAAGGTGTCCTTCAGCTGTGATGATAGTTCTGTTTGCTAACATCTGATCTTGGCGTAGGACAATATCAGAGCAGCAATAGAGTCCTTGAAGGTTCAACCTCTCTTGATTTACTTAAATTGTGAATCGCTTGTGCTAATTCTTGTAGAAACTTTTTCCCCTCTGGTGGTTGAAATTGCTCAAACTTCATCACTGACTTTGTTTCGCACTTATCACGAAATTTTCCATCCAAATTGTAGTCATAGTTTTCCCTTCTTCACGGAGTCTATTGGTACATTCCTTAAGAACACCAGTAGACTGTCCTTTATCTACAAACGTACTGTAATAAATATTGAACGAATAGGCAAGCTAGGAAAGTAGTTTTTCCCTTGGATATGAAAACCTTTGCAATGACCATAGATTCAATATCTTGGAAATTTTAAGTTTGTGCTTTTGCTTCATAAATTCATTACGAAGATTTTTTGAAAATTCAACCCTTCGACATTTTATTTTACCTTACATTCTTTCGTATTGATACAGGATCACTTTGAGTTTTGTTAGAGGCTTTGCACTTCTTGTTTTGATATATTGTACCTAAGGCAAAACACTTGGCACATCACTAACGGTAGAAGTTATTTCAAAATCTACATCTAGAGAAATTCCTGCGCTCTTCCACGCTTGCAAATTTGGAAAAGTTGTGTTTCTCCCTTCTATTTTAACTGATTACATACCACACATACGGTCAATATGGAATTTGATCCACTTGCCCTTAAAGTGCGTTTTCTTGTTTGAGAGCTGTCTGTTTTCTTTGAATCAATTGCAGAGGATACTGATCAAAATATTTAGTTACTCGTTTCGATATACAGGTCGCATGATAGAAAAAGTTGTGTATTTTTATAATTACACCATCATTTAGCAAACCACTTGGTTCTTAAAATTTCTGTCCTCCAAAGTCTGTACCACATAAGTTTTCTCGTTCTTTTGATTTATGTATCAAACAAACATAAGCTTCATCAGAGTCTTTTCTCTTTTACTTGGATGTAAATTGCACTAATTCAACTATTTTCATTTTTAATTCTTCAAAGGCAGGAGTTTTTCCGCAAAATGGAAAAACAAAATGAATTAATGTAGTGTTCTTAAACGTATGTACAAACGTTAAAAGAGTAGAACAGCATTTTAAATTTTACCCTAAATTTCTACAAAACTCATATTTCTATCTCTCCAAATGCGATTTATATGTTATTATTGCACTCTGGGTGTCAAGAACATATAAAATGACATATTACATTGCCATATTATGCGATTTTTCAAAAAATTAATTGAAAAATCCAAGATGGCTGCAATTTCTGCAAATTGACCATGGGTCAGATAATATATATGTATATATATGTGTGTGTATATATATATAAATAAATATTTATAAAACTGAAAGTGTCAATTTTATATCTTTACAGCTCTTCTGGATCATGGAAGTCAGTTTCACAACACTATCCAGTTTTTCCTCAGAGGAATTCCAGAAAAGGATCTGAAATTAGAACCAGCAATTGAAGGCTGCTGGAATAGTTTATCTTCAGTTGTTTCTCAGATCAGTAATGTGTGTGTGTTGGAGAGCAGCGTTGTTCATCCTCAGTTGTATTTCCGAGGCATTGTTGATTGTGTTGCATATTACAAGTAAGTTCATTGTTTCTTCTTGTATGTATCCTATGTTTTCATTGTACTACTGTTTTGCTTTATAATTACAATTTTACAAGCAAGTAAAATAAATGAGATTATAAAAGCAAAGTTATGTAGTAATAAAATGTTCAAACAAGTAATGGTCGCTCACAAATTATGTATTTCACACATATAATTTCATTTTACATTATTTAATAGCATGTTCTATTAATGTATGTTATTTACAGCAAATGATTTGCATCCTATATTTTGACTTAGTCTTACATTTTGGAACCGCATATCCTACCTTTCCCTTAGTGAACTGATAACTCTAGTGGGGGGGGGGGGGTAAAATCAAAGAACACTAAACATATTTAAGAAAATTTCCATTTGGCATATTTCTATAATCATTAGAAACATAATGCAGTATTTACCAATTGATAATTATGGACAGACCACTAGTCAATGAGTATTTACATGATACTCAAATTTCCATGCATACATTGCAAGTTATATTAAGGTAACACTTCCGTTTAGTGGAGACGGATTTCGGACTTTTTTACAGAAGAAAGTACTTACGGAAATCATTTTCTGTAGTGTTGTTGAGGTTTGGGAATGTAGTTTTTATCATTTTCAATGCCAATTCATGTTTTTTTTTCTGGGAAAATATATATCTAACCTAACCTTACCGGAAATGGTTTGTGGGGCTAACGGCAATGGTTTGTAGGGCTAACATCAATAGTTTGTGGACCTAATGAGGTATTAGCATAATTTCCAATCCAGCCACAAAATTAGGTATTTTTCGGTGAATAAGGTTGAAACACTGCATTCACACTCCAAATCGACAAAACACTGCCACATCGCACGATGAACCAGTATGCTATCGCCATATTGCGTGTTAGAGAACCGAGAAAAGGAAGAACAGTAAGTACTCGTAAATGTAAGAAATATACATTATTCCTATTAGAAATTCATTATTACACCTAAAGAAATGTTCCGCAATACAGAATTGTATGTTAGCAATGTAAAAAAGTGCAAAATAAATTATTTCTAGGTGTCTCCACTATACGGAAGTAGTACCTATATTAATAAGTTATGTTATTAAATAATATTAAAATATTAATTAGTTTGGTTTGAGTTGATGTTTTAAGTCCACTTTGTGCACAGTAAGGCTAATCGGGACTGGACCTACAGTTGAAAGTGGAATCCGAACCACTATGTGCCTCCAACAGGTTTCGAACCCGGGACCCCTTGATTACAAGACGACGACGCTACCACTGCGCCATCGGGGAGGCCCTAATATTAATTAGTGTTGGGACTAGTGTTTATTGACTAAGTTACAACGTTACATATGTAAACATTTGGCATGTTTATGTAATAAAAATGTTTAACCGACAACTTAATAACATCCTTCTGCTGCTTCCACTACACTCAGCTGACGTCTATGGGTGGGTTTCAAGGCACAAATATTTTTCTCAGTCCAATTTTTTAAGAGATTATCATTAAAATCAGTTGATTTAATAACACAGTCAGTAATCTTTCTACAAATGCATTTTTTACATGACTCAATTTGTATTTGTCTTTTAACGGTTACTTCAGAGTCTTACTACTACAAGTATTTTGGAGAACGATTTTTCCCTTCTGCATACTCCTACATGATTCTTTGCGAGTAGCTTTCATATACTGTTTCCATGGTTATGGACTGCTGCTGCCGTCTACTTCGTGATTTTTTGAATTAGGTTTTTTGTAGTAGTAGTAGTAGTAGTGCATTGAAAGTAGCGTTTTGAACAAAGAAGAAAAGCACAAGCAAGATTTTTTTAATTTGTTGTGGGCCTCATACATAGTTAAATACTCTAGAAAAAGGGATCATGTTTTGACATGCGGCATGAGATGCTTGGAAGCGAACCCTCAGTTATCAATGCAACCTTTCGAACCGAAGAGACATGGCAAGCTGCACGTGTCGCATGTCGCTTACGTGTCTCTCGGACTGGGCCATTTTCTCAATACTGTGTATCGCGTCACCTCAGTTTGTTCACGTATGCACAGTGAATGCTTCAATCCCAACAAGCTATATTTAGACTCTAGAAGAGAGCCAAACCAGATTCCTTACGTGTTTGAAGCTCAAATTTGTTGATATAATAAAGTATTGATATGCACAATGTAGTAAGATGTAAACACTGCGTTCTTTTTGCTTTATCAAGTTTTTTGATGCAGTTAATGGCTGTAATTTGCCTTCAACATCGTGTAAAGAGGCCGTGTTTTTGCCATTTATGATGTGACTGATTATTTGAAAAAGCCATCATATGGAGGCACTTTAGTCCAAAATAGATCCGTCAACATGATAAAGTATTAGTGCACCCTGGACTGAAGTGAAGACTAACGAGGCTCTGGCGACTGGCCCCATGACCAGTATATTTTTGTTTGTATTGTCCTGTTCTTTTGACCTTATGTGTGCTGAGTGCCCCTTTACAGCCTCAGCTTTTAACAGCAGTCAGAACATTTTAAATTTTTTAGTTATGCAACGTTAGAGTTGTCCTTTGTAATGGTAAGGGGCTGGGCCCCGTATAATGTGACGGGAGCAAAATAGCCTAAGTGCTGACGCTCCCAAAATTTAAAATTCAATTCAATTCAATTCAACATGATAAAGTACTCTAGTGCACTGTTTCTCAACCGCCGGACCGCGACCCGATACCGTGCCCTCGTATCCACTATACTGAGCTGCGAAAGGTTCTGCTGAAAGTGGTTGACAACTGACATAATCCCAATATCGTATTTGAGTTGTGAGTTTTCGTATCCTAAGTCCATTTTATGCACAAATATACTTATCAGAACTCGACCTACAGTTTAAAGTGGGACCCACGCCACAATGTGCATCCACCGTATAACGACCGCCTTGTTAGCCAAATTGCATCGTAATTTGCACTGGAAAATATCTTATTCTTATACTTTTAAGTTAATAATTTGCATTATAGTATTTATACTTAATTGTTTTCATAACTCATGTATGTATTTATGTTTTATCTTTTGCTATTATATTTTTCGCGTATTTTTACAACATTAATTCACCTAATTAGTATATGCGACGTTTTCATTAAATCTAAGATGGCTAGGATTATTTCTAACTTTAATACAAATGTTGTTGTTTAAGTAAAAAGGTAAAGTGCTCCCCTGTGCATAGCACCACACCATGAACGCGTATAGGGGGTGTGGGGGTAATGCTCCACACTTTCTTGATCCGGTCGTGAATGGGGGTGATGTGATCAGCATCATGCCCCTGACCCACCAGGGTTTCCCCCAGGTACCCATGTTATTCGACGCTGGGTGGGCGCCGGGGCCGCTTCTAACGTTAGAAAAGTTCCCGGATTTGAACCGGCCGGGGATCGAACCCGGGACCTTGAGCATGGTAGTTACCGACTGAGCCACCGCGGCCAGTGTTGTTTAAGTGCATATTATATATATATTTCTTCTTAATATCAATTTTTGTTCAACAATAGACAAGATCAAAGTGTTTTAATCTTCGTTATAAATTCATATACTAAATCTTTCTTTATTCATTTTATGTGCAGGGGCAAATAAGAATTGCTTTATAAAGTCAGTTTCGCTATTTGTTGACCTAGTTAAATATTGTAACATGTAAGCACTACCTCACTTTCAATAATATATCGTTTTCCTATTATCTGTTAATTTTAGGAGTGGGGGAACCACGCTACTTTTTTTTGGCGATGTAAAAACTTCCACGTAGGCAATTTTAATTGTTGCCAACCTGAACTTTAGCTTACTGTCGCTAATTAACATTGATATGCTACATAAATTATCAGTTCTTCTTGTGATATTTTTATGTTATGAGTTGATAGCATTGTAAAAATAACAATCTGTTATGCTGCGCCTCACGCTTGGAGAGGCAGTTGAGGTCTTGTTTTCTAAGGTAGAGGCAGTGCGCGGTTTCTGTCGTGACAAAATGTTACTAATCACTGCCTCCGAGAGAACAGGACTCAGCATATGATTTATTTAAACTGTGAAAATAAGTATGTAACGCGTGCGAGTCGGTATTAAAGTTTTTGAACTTTCTAAACTTAAATTACTTGGTTTTAGTTTTATTTACGATGACTCGTCACATGTCGGTGGTTACCTTCCAGGGAATGGGTGGATCGTCTTAATCCCGATCCCTGAGTGAGAACTCTTGCATCCAACTGACCAGCCGGAGCAAGAAGCAGAGTGTTGCCGTTTCGTTGCTCCGTGTCCAGGGGTTTCGAGTGGTGGCACGTAGCAACCGGTTATGGAACCCGGCATCACTTAATTACAAGGAGACAACATTACCACTTCGTCATTCATATTTTTATATTTGTCAACAATTCTACACACGTAGTCAATCTATTATTACTCTTTAGAACTTATTTATCAATATTTAATTTCATAGATACATGTTAATTCATGCATAAAATCTTAAATACTGTAAAGGTATTTACGAGGAAAATTCTAGGGCTAAGAACATTGACTTAAAAAGAAACTGGGACATGGTTTCACGAAGGTTGAGGACCATTTCTCTAGTGTTTAGGTATTCGCTTTATTCAGGCTGGAAAGTCTAGCGTATGCAGTTTGAAGTCAGTGCATGTTATTTCTGAGTTTCTCATGCACAACATGCCTCACTCGAGTTCCAATAACTTGCACAAATTTTACAACAATATTTAGATGTAACAATGTCTCTTGTTATGTTTCTTTTTTCGTGCTACTAATAAACTGATTAAGGCAATTGTATGGGTACCATGCATGCAAGCTGAGCAAAGAAATAAGTGTCGCATGCATCTTGTCTCTTCGGTGTGAAACTCTGGTGTCATGTGCATCTTGTCTCTTTGGTGTGAAACTCTCGTGAGTTGATCGTTCCACGTTCCTCTAAAGGCACAGTTGCCACATGACCAGTTTTCCCGAAAAAACAGGCGACCATTTGTTTCGATGTGCTTTGAGCGCGAGCAACTTTTGTTGGATTGGGTTCATCTTGAAACACCCATACAGTCGACTGCTGTTTACGTTCCAGCTCATATGCATATATCCATGATTCGTCACCTGTTACAATCTTATATACGTCTTTTGAAGCACCACGATTGTATTTATTGAGCATTTGTTTGCACCAATTGATGTGAGCATCTTTTTGAGTTTTTGTCAAATTGTGTGGGATCCAACGAGAACATACCTTTCTCACAGCTAAATGATCATGTAATATTTTATATATGCTGGTGGAACTAATGCCTATGGTTGCCTCAATCTCACAGTATGTCACATGACGATCTTGCAGTATTAGGTTTTGCACAGCATCAATGTTTTCTTGAACAACAACTGATTTTGGACGACCTTCGCGAATCTCGTCGGTGAGCGAATGGCAGCCACGATTAAATTCGTTATACCAGCGTTTCACAGTGTCAAAGGATGGGGCTTGATCGCCAAATGTGGAAGTAAGTTGATCGATGCACTCTTGTCTTGATAATCCACATCGAAAATCGTAAAAAATCATCGCACGAAAATGTTCACGAGTTAATTCCATTTTATTGTTGTCGCGCAATCTCCAAGGCAACATAAACAACACAAATGAAGCTATTGACAAAACATTTGAAGTATGTTATGGTCAATAATGCCAGACGATTCTGCGCAAACGTCAAATCGCGCCTAACTTCAATCAGTGTTGCCAAGGCTCAAAATATAAATAGTGACCCTCGTATTGACATTCCACCATGTTGAATTTGCTCCCCACTATATCTGTTAACCAGATAGAAGTCATCTAGTGTTTTGAAGGAATATCATTTTTATGGCACCAATACTCACTTAGACAAGGAGCATCAAAACTATTCTCATTAGCATTTTACCGAATCCCTATATATTGAGATAATGTATCTTTAAATCCATTGGAGTGTGAGAGTTAGAACAACATGCTCTAACCTCACCACGAGAATTCTCAAAATCAAAATAAATACCTGACTGATCAGAGTATGAAGCAGTGATACATATGGGCTAACCGATGATATGGTTAGGCCTACTTAAATGAGATTGGTTTTTTAGACATAGATGTAGGGCAAGTTTCACTAGTATTACACTTGGTCACTGTTACACGTTTCCCTGCTCAGTACCATCAACTCCACAATATTTGTATGTTGTGTGGCATTTAGCCTATCCTAAATAACACTGTGTATAATTTTACACAACTCCAATTTTCCATTTGCATTGAAATGTTCACCATGCCTGGTATGCATTTCTCTAGCAAGTGTGGAAACTATCTATAACCGTTAGATTTTCAAAATTTTCACATACATTACTGTAGAGTCACGGACAGTTCTGGGTTGTAATGAATGCATTGATTTTCAGTAGAATCATTACAACCCAGAAATGTCCGTGACTGTACTGTAGTGTTCTCTACTTCTTTATTGACAATAGACAAGCTTCTGAGATCATGGTGGTGTGGAACATTTACTACAATCACAGTTGTGTGAGTCAGCCTCCCCAAGGTCTTCCGCAGTGTAGAGGCTGACACAGCAGTCTGCAGTGGGCCAGATACGAATTTTCATTTCGTCTCCCTCTCTCTTAGCATCACGTGTTCTACCCTGCTCGCCCATCTTCCCCATTGTTGCCAATTGTCATTCCATTCCTGGACACACTCGCGCAAACATAATTGAAAACAATTGAATAGCACTCTAGCTCATGGTTCACACCATTTGACAGGGACATTAATGTGGCAATATACAGGGTTTCCACACACCTGGAAAACCTGGAAATCTCAGGGAATTTGAAAAAAATACAAATCTCTGGGAAAATCTTGTAATTGATTAATGGTTCCCATTGAAGCAAAACTGAGGGATTGTAATATGCTCCTCTCTGTGGATAATCCAGGCTGTTGTAGCATTTCTCTTTCAGCAAGGAACTCGTATCTATTTGTTTGTCTGTTTCTTGTTTTTAAATGTGATTCCAGGGCTGGTGACCAAGTGTATACCCTCATAAATTTTCCACTTTTTAAAATTTAATTAACCGATTTCGATCTTTTACATGACGTAAAATATATGTGATGTGCTCAGTGCATGGAAGACCTGATACAGGAACATCTCAGGAGAAAGAGAATGAAGGCTGTAACTGGTGTTAAAGTAATTCGCCAGTTTAAGACTTTGTTGCACAATGTCAGTAGTGAAAAGGAATTGAACGAGAAGTTTTGTAACTTTTCAATCAATACTGATGCACTAGATACTTTTTTTTACAGGTGTCATGAAGGGCAAGGATGACTTCTCTGAGTTATGGAGCACTGTTAAGTTGGTTTTGATTTTATGTGGAAAGTGGGGTTTCTGTAAATAAGTAGGTTTTAATAGAAAACTTGAAAGAAGAGTCTGTTGTGGCTGTTCGGCAAGTTTATGATGCAGTGAAAGTGGTAGGAGGAGTGTCAAATGTAGAAGTAAGCAAAGATATGATCCAGAGTGTTAAAGGTGCACATACTTGATACGAAGAAGCATTGCAGAAGATGAGAAAGAAATGTGATCACTATGGCTCGGAAGTTGAAGACCTATAAATTGCCAAAAAAGACCTAAAAATTAAAAATAAAGGACATATAAATGTGATCCAAATTAATTAATAACTTCTGTTTTAATTACATATTTAATGAAAATGCACGGCACCTCCTTATCTGACTTGAGATCTTTGCAGGCACGTGCTGTCTGGTCATATACACCGTGCTGAAAGCTTCAAAACAACAGAAAGTTGCCACTTACTGCGCGATCTTCCAGACAAGTTATGGTTAAAGGACCTTGTACCGTACCTGCTTCAGTCGTCCAGAAATGTTTTTCTCTCGTTTCAGGGATGGTTCAAATATATTTCTTTCTTTCTTTTTTTATTTCTTTACTACAGAAAAGATGTTTAAAAGGTGATGAACTGATGATGATTCGAATTGAGAATGGGCAGTAAAAACATAGTCAAAAGAAGGTGAAGTTGCAAAAAAGCCATTAAAACCTAAAAAAGGACCAATAAGCCAAAAAATGCCGAAAAAGGACAAATAAAACCCACCTTTTTCTGGCGTACAATGACCCAAAATGAACATATATTATGTTGGGCTTCGTCTTCGGACACTAGGAAAAAAAAAAAGGATTTTTCCTCAACTTCCGAGCCCTAGTGATCCTCGTGATCACAAAGAAGACAAAAGGAAAGAAATGAAACATAAAGCCAGTGAGATCTGTGCTTTACAAGCCAAACAACAAAAGATGCAAGAAGAAGCAAAGGCTATTGCAGAACAATTAAAAAAACTTGAAGCTTCTGAGAAGTGAAGTTTCTTAATTTGCTGTATCAGACATTAAGTACATTTCTTGTTTTATATTTCAGTCTCAGTAACTTCTTATTCCTTTTTACACTGGTACTAATAATTGTCACTTCATTTTTATATGTTTTAAAAATTCCAATAATTTGTTTGTCTTAACTATTATTGTATGCATTACAGATTAATTGATATTGTATCTATTTATAAACATCTATGAAAAGTGTGAAAATATTTCAATGTTCTATATCAGATATGTTAGAAATTGTTTCAGAGTTGTTTAAAGTTCTAGAAAACTGGTCATCTTTGTTCTTAATTACATGCAAAGAAGTGTAATTTTATTTTATTATTGAACTAGTTTTGTTATTTGCATCAGAAAACAACAGTAATAAAGAAGGTGAGGATGGTATGGCTATGAGGGTATATGGAGGAGGCCATTGTAAAATTATAGTAGTCATTTACTGTGCATTCAATACTCTGGAAAAAATATGAGGATTCTGGAAAACTCGGGGAAATCTCAGGGAAAATGGATTTGGAGTTTGCGAGGGAACCCTGAATATAGCATGGCGTAATGGGGGAGAGAGAGAGAGAGAGAGAGAGAGAGAGAGAGAGAGAGAGAAGAGAGGTTGCTTCTTTTATGCAGTGCATTTTCATTGGCTAGCTAGTAACTAGTGTTGCCAACCTTAATAATGAAGCACTATTTCTATCACGGAAGGAGAAAGACAAAGTGACGGTGCATTTTGTTGGATTGTAAGCCCATAATATTATTTTAAATACTTGGCCGGTTTGACGTTGTGTGCGTGTATTGCGTGTGTGTATGTGAAAGTGCATGTGTTTGGTTAGTGAATGTTAAATTCCATAATGCCTCCAGTACTATTGTTTATATTTCATCACTTTAGAATTGCTCAAACGAAATCAATTATGTGGATGTATGAGCATTTCAACTCTTGGCTCCGGTACATGATCTTGTAGGAATTGTATGAACGAAGCTGTCATTTTCGCTGCTTAATGCGATACGTATTGTTCTCTTTATTAAAATTGGCATTCTTTTATGGGTGACAAGTTCATAACAAAAGAAAAAGCCAGGCGGCTTATCGTCTGGTGGCAATATATGTACTTGTTATTGTTGGGGAAGCCGGCATCCTTTGTAAATGTACAACAAAGACAGACGACTGTCGCCCATCACAGAGAGGCAATAATACTGCTTAAGGAGGAGTGTTTGTGGTCCAATTATCGAGGTTTAACACATTCACAGGTTATTAGTTCTCAAACCAGTGGTAGTGTCAGTTGTGTGTCACATGTTGCAGTTCCAGTACCAGTGTGGACAGTCTTATTGGGAGTGAACAGTTAAAATGCCACCAGGTCCATTAATGCAATGGAAAAATAATACAGTGTTTACTTTATTTGAAATCACACAAATAATGAATCACTATGAAGAAGTCTTATTTGCATCATTTTGGGTAATTTTACGCATGTGTTAGTCCATATTTTGCGAAGTTTTAGTCCATGTGTATGTACATATACAGCCACTTGTTAGTACATATTAATCCCATCCCTGGTTATAATGCATGGCATTTAAAACTCAACGTTAGATAGAGCTGTCTAATTTCCTGTGCCTCGGTGCACTGTAGCGATTTTTCTATCTGTTCCATCAGCAACACTGGTTCTCACGTTGTGTTGCGCTGTGTGCGGCAGAGACTCGTGGGTCAGACTCTAGCTATGCCATCAGATGTTCGATCTCTGCTTACGTCATTGGCACCACCAATTAATACTTTGAAGTCATCAGATGATAATTCTGAATGTTCTTTGTTCCCTTCCACCTGTTCGAAAGTTGCACCTGGTTTCACAACACTCAATTTTTAGGTCCTCAGTACATTTTGAAGAAGTTCTTAACATTGAAGATATACCATGCCCGTGACTATCAGAATATATCTCAATCCTATACATTCTTTTATTCTTATCCCTTATTCTAATTTTCTTAGTAAACCTTGGTTCACTAACTTAATCTCCATATGTATATTCCTCTTTGTCCAAGACTGCAAATCTATTATTACTAATAAAACTATCACTCCTTACATGATTCTTATGGCTCGTGGAGTTATTATTTTTCCCATGTGAAACAATTGGCCACGTTTTATTGTTTTCACTAAGTTCAGCCGTCGATACCGCTTCACCACAAGAGAATCTCATACCTAACTGTTGGTCACATGCAGTGGCGAAGCTCCTATGAGGCTTTTGAGGCTTAGCCTACCCAAAAAATGTTGAAATTAAAATGTTCTTGTACCCTGTAACAATCAAAGTTCGTTAAAACGAATTAAACTATGTAATCCGAATGTTTGGTTTCGCCGATCTTTCCAGATATCTCGTCAGTCAGGCCAGAAAGAGAGAGCGCATTCGGGCCGAACTGTGAGGCTTTTGACGAAAAGCCTCGTGTTAAAAGGCAGCTACAGCGTGAGTTCTGTGTAGGTGGAAGGGGAGGGGACTGCGGATTCGCTGGGTAAAAGCGGCTAGCCTCAGAACCAACCTGTTGTGCTTGTAGTCTTCTTGTGCAAAGTGCGTCGTTCACGCGCTGCATTGTTGAATGTTAATTTACTTCAAGTGCATGCGCGCGTGTGTTTGTCACATAGTGTATTTATGTTATAAAAATATAATACTGTGAAATTATGTGTTGAAAACTCTAAGATGATTTGCAGTAAAATAAATGTAAGTGAACAAGACTTCGTGGCTCTCAGATGCTTAACCTACGAAATCTTGGACACACTGACTGTACAACTGGAAATACGTTTTGGAGATCTTGAAAAGATAAAATTTGTTGAAAAGAACTATTAGAAAATGATTTGATTTTAAAATTTTGGGTGTGTCAGCACTTATGCTATTTTGCACCCGTCGCATTATACGGGGTCGCCCCTTATTTTTACAAAGAACAACTCTAACGTTGCATAAGTAAAATCTTAAAAGCTTAAAATGTTCTGACTTTCTTTAAAAGCTGAGGCTGTAAAGGGGCACTCAGCACACACAAGGACAAAAACAGGAGAACACACACAAAATTATACTGGCCAGAGTGCCAGTCGCCAGAGCCTCGTTCGTCTGCAAAACGCAGTCCAGGGTGTACTAACGTGGAAGTGAGGTTGACAGTTGGGTGTACTACGTGGAAAATCACCCCTTACACCCCTATTAGAAAATGATTACCTCCTTCAGACCTTCTAAAATTCATAGTTAGCAATTATCTTTAAACAATCTACAAAGAAGTAACACAACTTATCAAGTTGGTCTTGACATTCCCTGTTACAACAGCTTCCTCCGAAAGAAGTATGAGGACCCTCAAGAGAGTAAAAAATTATCTCCCTAATTCAATGAAAAATGAAAGATTAAGTTCTCTCAGTACAACAGCCATTGAAAAAGAAACTTGTTAAAGAACTTTCTATTGATCAAGGCTTCAAGGAAAGAGTAATTGATACTTTTGCGACCAACAAGAATCGACGCATGGACCTGCTGTGTAAAAAAAATATAAGCAGATTTTTCAGCCTACCCAGTATTTACGCCTTAGCTTCGCCACTGGTCACATGCTTCCAGCTCTTTCCTTAACTGTTCATTTTCACTTTGCAATGTTTTTACATCTTGTTTTAACACAGATATAATCTCTAGCAGAGTACTTTCTTCTCCCTCACCACTGAAATTGTGTACTCACTACACATGTATCGGCCATACTGCACTGTAGACCTAAACACTTTGGACACATCCATTCAGAGTTTTCATTTGGCAAATCGTTATTTTTTATATGTACGCATTTAAAATGATTCCATAAATCACATGAATCACATAAGATACCATTTCGAACAGTTTTTCTACACTTTGCGCACTTAATATCAGTGATTACACGATTTTTGCTGGAGCTATATCGGACCCGGCAGACTCACTTAGTGCCATAATTTTAGGTGCTCCTACCCCCCCCCCCCCAATATCTGACAGCATTAAACCTAACAAAAATATAAATTTTCTATCACCAAGGATGTCATGATGTGATAAATGGTACCAGATGCTTTGCTATGACACATTTCTGCCAGTTAAAAATAGCAGAAAGCATCACAGTAAACACAATTGCCATAAATAATGCAAAAATTCTCACTTTTTCGCAGGTGTACGGAGGATCGCCAGCACCCTAAGTTGTAATAAAAATCTTGTATTACAGAGGAACACAATCCTATCTATACCTTCTTTTATATTGTGAAAATAATTTCAGTGTCAACAATTTTTATAGTTGATAATTTATGGTTAAATTGCAAGTAATTTCTGGTCAGAAGATGGGCCTCAGTAAAAAAAAAATCATACTTTTTCTTTTATAGAACCCTCTTCAGTAGGATGAGGCTATGGCTATAGCAAGGGTGCTTTCCAGAGGATACCAAGCAGGCTTGGTACACCCACAGGCCATGTGCTTGATAATTTTCAGAGGAAAGAGTGAAGAATTGAAACCGAAAGGTCCCAAAATTGGAAAACGTATCAAGGAATTAAATCGTGAAAATAAGAACCTTTTTGGAAAGTTATTGGAAACTAGGCAAAAGAGGAAGAAGTCATTGCTTAAAGGTAAAGTGAGTGTTAATAAAAATGGAAGTGAGTCAACATTACAGTCTGACAGTGCAGAATATCTATGGCATGCAAGAACTGCCAAGACCAGTGCTTACCAGTATTTCAGTAAAGAGCTGACGCCCAAATCAGAGAAACAGATATTTAAGGCTTCCACACTAAGCAAAAACGAGGAAACCAACATCGGTAACAAAAGAATCTCAAGTAGCAAACTAAATAAAGAAGATTCTTATTTAAATCAAGATAATAGCAAATGTTTAGGTGATAAACAAAGTAATACAAATATGTGTGCAGGTGGTGACAATGTTAGTGTGGATCATGGAGGTGAATTTGTGAAAAATAGTGATCGTCTTAATTTACCTTCTATTGTGATTAGGAATATGACAAGTTTTGCAATGTTGCACAGGAAGAAAAGTGCCTTAATTGATTCTAACCAAATCAAGGATATAATAACGATTACAGAAAATGTTTCCAAGAGTAACAGGAAGGAGTCTTATTTGAGTTATCCTTCAGTTACTAGGATTTTGAATGCCACCATGTCAGAAAAATCTAGAGCTGCTTTGAAGAAGTGGAAAGAGCAAAAAATTGCAGAGTTGGGAGAAGAAGGGTTTTTGGTTTATTCCAAAGGTGAGTTCACTTAGTTTTTTTTTTGGTAGTACACATTATCAATAAGGCTTTCAATTTAATCAGTCAATTGAAGTGATTAGCAGGTCAGTTTTAAAATTTTATTAATGATCAAATGTGTTTTTAATCGATTGGATTGGATTGACTTGTTGTTTTAAGTCCACTTTATGCACAGTAAGGCTAATCGGGACTGGACCTACAGTTTAAAGTGGGATCCGAACCACTTGTGCCTCCACCGGGTATCGAACCAAGGACCCCTTGATTACAAGGCGACGACGCTACTACTGCGCCATCGGGGAGGCCCTGTTTTTAATCGATAAATCTATTCAATTAAAATGTAACATGAAGTGGAACGAACGTAATTGCTCTATCACGGCATCTAGCAGTCAAGAAATTATGCTTGTGGTCAAGATTTTGGTAAATATGTAGTATCGCCCGAACGGATTTCTTCATTTTTACAGGAGAAAGTACTTACCGAACTGACTTTCCATACACTTTTGAAAGGTCGTGGAAGTGTTTTTCCCATTGCTTAATTTATTTCGCCAGTAGGCTAAACCATGTATTTTTTAAGATTAATTTCTCTCCAATGCACGAAAGCTGTTGCCTCTATGTCCTTCTACTACGTGAATCAAATGTTGCGTGAGTTCAATGATGTAACCCCTGCTCAGTGTTTCCAACCACACCGTTGTTTTCCAAGAACATGACAATTTTGAAGATGACAATTTTAACTATGTTTGCCTAACCTAACCGAAGCTAACCTAATCTTGCCGTGCATGGTTCATGACGCTATTTGTGAATGGTTCATGGGGCTATCCGTGCATGGTTTGTGGGGCTATTTATGAATGGTTTGTGTGGCTATCCGTGCATGGTTCGTGGGGTTTTCGAACCTGAGGAAGCATGGATGTATTCCAACTCCAGCCAATAACCTGGAAGCAACAGTACTGATAAGCATTCGGTTGCGCAGACTTGAAGGCAAAGTTTTCAATAACTGCCGCTAGAGGGCAGATAAGAATGTGCTACGTTTCTTGTGAAGAATTTATCGTCTGTAAAGCGAGAACCAGGTTACATAGACAACCTTCATTCACAGCCTAGAATGGATGGAGGTCTGTGGTGAAATTACGATTTTTAATTATGAATATTCGTAGGCACCACAGTGTTCTGCCTCCCTTTAAAGCATTCAATTCCTACAGTCCTTCCTGAACACTTGTTTACAATGTTGGAAACATAATTTGATAAAAAAAAATATTTCTCTAGATCTCAAAATCCAATGGACAATATGAGCATGTGTTCACTCAAACACTTGTGAAGCTGTCCATTGGTTGATTTAGTAGAAGAGGCATGGAGCATGTTGGATGAGCATTATAAAAAAAATGATGACATCACTGCATGCAAACACTGGAAGTTGAACCTGGGACTTCTTGATTAACAAGGGTTAACAGTACTACACATTCGTGACGACTAGGGTGACCAGATTTTCTGAAACGAAATGCAGGCCTTCAATGGATGCATCTGGGGAGGGAGGAGGGGGGATGCAGCTAGAACTAAAAGAGCATGCCTGCTCCACTCTTCGGCAAAGAAAAAGGGATGCTGCTTACATGTCTTCTGAAATATTACACAATTCTCTTTAATCTGTGTTCTTTTTTATTTGATTTTTTATTATTTAACGTCTCCTTTCTGTCACTTTTTGCTAATTGCAACAATGAATATGATTAAATTCATAAATGGACACTCGCGGTGGCTCAGTCGGTAACGCGTCTGACTACCATGCTAAAGGTCCCGGGTTCGATCCCCGGCCGGTTCAAATCCGGGAACTTTTCTAACGATGGAAGCGGCCCCGGCGCCCACCCAGCGTCGAATAACATGGGTACCTGGGGGAAACCCTGGGGGGTAAAGGTGGTCAGGGGCGTGATGCTGATCACATCACCCCCACTCTCGACCAGATCAAGAAAGTGTGGGGCGTTACCCCCACACCCCCTATACGCCTTCATGGTGTGGTGCTATGCACAGGGGAGCACTTTACCTTTACCTTTACACTCGCAAAGAACATCCACGCCCAGGCCGGAATTCGACCCCAGGACATCTGACGTCCTAGCGTTCAACTACTCCGCCACAGAGGTCTTCTCTTCTTATATACTTTCCTTTTTCGTTTCTCCTTTTGCTTATCTTTTTAAATTTACAGATTAACCTTCCTATCTCTCTCATTCTTACTGTGTTTTTCTGTATTTCCTTACTTTCTTACCATAAAACATCCATACTGAGAATATATTTGTCTCTTGCCGCAGCTGAAGTAATCATCTCGTCAATGCATCAAACACGTAAATCCCCAGAATTGGGCTATTTTAAACTTTCAAAGTGCCCCATACTTTTAGTCGTCACTCGGCACCTTGCTTATGATATCATGAACAGACAGCATGCAATATCTGCTTCTAAGCAATAAATATAAGCCTCACAGTAAGACCAAGTTCGCGAGTAAAGTGATCTCGAAATTTTAAGTAATCTAAAAGTATTTCTTTGCAAACTAACAATACTATTAATTTAAAAGGCACTAACAGATTCACGTCCAGGTAAACAATTCGTCTGGGTGTTTTGCAGGACGCTGTTGAAAAGTAGGACATACTTGGTTTTTTGGGGTAGCATCGCAGACTGCAGTACATACACTCAAAGAATAACATAGTTACAAACTGCATGAATTTCCATCAATGGATAAAATGCAGGAATATCAACTCTTTCCGATGTTGCATGACAGTTTTGTCTGAGGAAGTAAATTCTCAAGCATACCGGTATTTCTTTCTTTGTATAATCATTAGGGCTTGGAAGTTGAAGATCTATAAAAAGACCTAAAAATGGAAAAAAGGACATATAAATGTGATCCAAATTAGTTTATAACTTCAGTTTTAATTACATATTTAATGAATATGCACGTCACCTCCTTATCTGACTTGAGATCTTTGCAGGCGCGTGCAGTCTGGTCGTATACACCATGCTGAAAGCTTCAAAACAAGAGAAAGTTGCCACTTACAGGGCGATCTTCCAGACAAGTTACGGTTAAAGGACCTTGTATCGTACCTGCTTCAGTCGTCCAAAAATGTTTTTGTTTCATTTCAGGGATGGTTCAATATTTTATTTTTTATAATTTTTTTTCTACAGAAAGGATGTTTAAGAGGTGATGAACTGATGATGATTCGAATTGAGAATGGGCAGTAACAACGTAGTCAAAAGAAGGTGAAGTTGCAAAAAAAGCTGTTAAGACCTTAAAAAAAGCTAAAAAAGGACCAATAAGCCAAAAAATGCCGAAAAAGGCAAAAAAAGGACAAATAAAACCCACCTTTTTCTGGCCTACAATGACCCAAAATGAACATATATTATGTTGGGCCTCGTCTTTGGACACTAGGAAAAAAAGGATTTTTCCTCAACTTCCGAGACCTAGTAATCATTATTAATACAAGTAATTGTAGAACTGCTTGTACTCTCAAAGAAAAACTGCTAATGCTGTTACTTTGTGTTCAAGAGGTTCTGTGGTTCGGATTCCACTTTAAGGATCAATCCTGATTAGCTTTTTGGATTACAAACACTACAACGAATGCTTGTAATTGATTGAATAATTTGGTTTATTTTACTTAGCTTTTTTTCCACTTTTGGGTAATTGTGAAGGTCTGGATGAGTGATGATATGATGAAGGGACACTCACAATGTCCAGGCTAAATTCGAACTCAGGACCCCTGGCATCATAGCGAGCTGTGCTAATCAAAACGCTTGTAATTGTTTTGATATGTACAGTGGAACCTTGATTTTACCTTTTTCAGGGGACCAAGCTGAAAAACTTAAAATGCTGGACAATGTAAAACTAAGGAAAATTTTATAATGTTTTTCCTATGTTGGGATCATCAAGATTGAATGCATGATGCAAGAAAATGTAAAATCTGGTTTCCACTGTATGTATATGTGGTTGCTCTTAATATGTAGAAAATCTACTCATTATATGCACTTAGTGTGGGCAATCAGCCAATATGGGCTGATACTGTGGTATCAGCATTCAAAAATATAATTTGGAATTTATTCATCAATACTGGGCAATGATTTTCTGGAGTTTGTTTATTTCAGGGTGAGGGGTGACCTTCCACATAGGCACCCAAAAGTCAACCTCACTTCCACGTAGTACAACCCTGGGCTGCATTTTGCATTTTGCCCTATGGCCAGTATAATTTTGTGTGTGTTGTCCTGTTTTTTTGTCCTTGTGTCTGCTGAGTGCCCCTTTACAGCTTCAGCTTTTTACGAATGTCAGAATATTTTAATATTTTAGTAACACGACACTGCAATTATGGTATTTTAGTTATGGTAAGGGGCTGGACCCCATATAGCCTTTAATTGCTGACACACCCAAAAATTTAAATTCAAATTGATTATTTCAGGTAGTTTTATGTTTAAACATACTTCCTGGCACTTTTGTGGAGACTAAATATTGTGGAAACTATGCATATATTTTGCACCAGTATTGTGTGGAAAGATGATGTAAGCCTTGTTGTGTGTACATATACAAGACATACAAACACGTAGGTTCAAATTAACAACATAACTTTAATGCCTGGAAGCCATTCACGTACATCTTACACACAGTTACTATAACAACCAATCAATAACATGCTATAGAATACAAATTATTCTTCTTCCTCTTATCATGCGTCTATCATCTCCTCCTGGAGTCTCTTTTTTTTGTTTTAAGTGCTGGTCTCACCGTATCTATCAGGAGGTCTCCTAAGTCTATTCGATCTTCTGATTGGTGTGTGCCCAGCGTCTGTATATGGTTGGTTTTGGTTATCTCTTCTCTCTGCATCCTCCGGCTGTCCTTCTGGTATCGATTCATGGTTTGGATCAGGTAGATCTGTTGATGAGGGGTTTGGTTCACACTCACGTTTTCGTAGCCACCTGACGTGTACCGTTCGTGTCGATCCGTCGAACAACTGCACTTTATATATCAGGCTGTTGCCAACTCTAGACAATACCATCCCTGGTACATGCTTCGGAGAATTTACTTTCGGGGTCTGCACCCAGACTGGATCATTCGGAAGATATGTAAGATAAGTTTTGTCAAGTCTCTTCCTCTCTACTCGGCCCCGCCGTGATCCAAGAAATGGTGGGCGATCCACTCGCCTTTCCCGTTCAGTCATATATTTATGTCTCTTGTATCGCAGTTTGTCACTTTCCCTTGATTCATCATCCTTATCTCCCATTGCCTGTGTTCGAATTCCAGCTCTCTCTTCTCTCGCCTTCTGAGCCAACTGCCTCAGATGCTCTTCTTTCTTCTCCTTTTCTTTCTGGTCAAGTTTCTTCTCCAGCTGTACTCTCAAAAATTCACTTTCCGGTATTTTAGTAGTAATATCTGCTTTATCATTTCGTTCGGACCCCGTATTTGTGAACAATGTGTTACATTGTGCTAACAGGTTTCTCCAATCCGGATGAATACTGTCCAGCCATAAACGTCCAATCAACGGATAACGCAGTTCTTCTTCACACAATATAACCGGCAGTTTATACAATACATCATTCAATGATAAATCAACCAAGGTTTGACCTTTCAACTTTAACTTATCATTATTCACGCCTCGTAACGTTAGTGAAGTACAATGTGTTCGCCGATGTGGAAACAATTGTTTGAAAGACTTGTTATTAAACAGAGTAACCGTAGATCCAGTATCTACTTCACATTGTACAATTCGCTTATCAATACACAAATCAACTAAGCACGGTTCTGCTGACACAAGAACATCAGTGCCATCTATAGCTTGTGCTCTTGGCTTGAAACTAACACTCCTTGCTTCTGAACGAGTGAGTGTTGCATCTTCCACTTGTGAATTATCTGTGCTTGATGAAATAGTGCAAGTATTATCTTCTGGCGGATGAGAATCACTAACTTCGACGTGCAATAAAGACAAACCATGAAATTCGTTATGTATGTCTTGTTCAACAATAGCGTCTAAAGGTTTAATATTAGACGTGGATATTTGATCACTTGTAGTTGTCTTACTCGCAACTCCACCATTATTTTTCCTAAACTTGCATTTTACATGCCAATGACCTTTCTTTTTGCAAAATGAACATATCGAATATTTTGCTGAACAATGTCCAAGATAATGCCTTCTGGAGCATCTATCACATGTTTTAGTGCTTTTATAACTTCTATTCTGAGGATTGACAAAGTTCTTTTTGTGCGCTTGCGAGGACTGGAAACATGGTTTAAATTTCTGTGTCCCAGCAAATGCAACTAGATTAGGACTACGTTCCTTTTCACGATGGGTGAACATTTGTGTTTCCCGTTCAATTAATTCCAGTTGAAGCACAATATCATGACATTTTGCTGGAGTCAATGTAGGTTCAGACAGTAATTTCTTTCTAATGGCGTCAGACCGAACGCCTACAATTATTTGCTCTACAATGGCTTCCTGTAAGTACTGGCCAAAACTACATTTAAGGGCTTGTTCCCTAACACGTACCATAAATCGTGTTGCATTCTCACCACTTTCCTGCGTGCATTGCCTGAACTTGAAACGTTCCACATATTTGTTTATTATCTGCCCGTAATGTTTAAGCAGATTGTCCTTGAGGGTCGAATACGTTTGCCGTTCGACTGGTTCAGGTGCAAGGATAGTCTTGAACACTTTGAAAGCTTCAGACCCTATAACTGCAATCAGTATGGGCACCTTCCTGGCTTCATTTACATCATGAGCCAAGCAAGACTGTTCAAACCTCGTTAAATAATCTTCTATCTCTTCCGAATCTGGCCGGAACTCAGAGAATAAATTCAAACCGAACATATTCATAATTGTGGTCAACTAAATATCACAATATCTTAAACACAATCCGTATCACACTGATTTAAACTTTGTTCTTGTACAATTATTGTAATCAATACACAAACCGTGTAATCTTGGTTCTTACCGTAGAAATTGATCAAGCCGACACAATTTCTCCTTGCATAAACCTATGCTGGAATGATGATCGTCGCGTACTCTTCGTGACGTCTTCATCCATACTTCTTCTTACGAAGAATCACCAAGAATATCCTGTACGACTGCGCCATAGATGTAAGCCTTGTTGTGTGTACATATACAAGACATACAAACACGTAGGTTCAAATTAACAACATAACTTTAATGCCTGGAAGCCATTCACGTACATCTTACACACAGTTACTATAACAACCAATCAATAACATGCTATAGAATACAAATTATTATTCTTCCTCTTATCATGTGTCTATCAGATGAGCAGTTAGTTTAAAATTCTGATGCAATTCTTGAAAACTTTGAAGCAAAACTGTGGTAAATTGATGCATATATTTGCAGTATAATACTTATACATAGTACTATTATTTATTAATATTTTGAACAATTTTCAAGCATAGTTAAGTCCACTTTATGCACAAATAGGCATGAGGTGTGGACTTACAGTTTGTAGTGGGATCAGAACCACTATGTGCCTTCATGATAAGGGGAGGATGTTACCATTATGCCATCAGGGATGCCCAATTTGTTTTGGTTCAAAGTGGTATCTACTAAGCCCTAATTATATTCAAGGTACAGCCGTTACGTCATCGAGTGATTTTTCACGACTAATTGAATCAGTACGTATATCTGCAGAAATTTGATTACTATTTTAGCAATAAATGAACTAAAAGTTTAATTCTTTACAGCTCTTCTGGATCATGGAAGTCAGTTTCACAACACTATCCAGTCTTTCCTCAGAGGAATTCCAGAAAAGGATCTGAAATTAGAACCAGCAATTGAAGGCTGCTGGAATAGTTTATCTTCAGTTGTTTCTCAGATCAGTAATGTGTGTGTGTTGGAGAGCAGCGTTGTTCATCCTCAGTTGTATTTCCGAGGCATTGTTGATTGTGTTGCATATTACAAGTAAGTTCATTGTTTCTTCTTGTATGTATCCTATGTTTTCATTGTACTACTGTTTTGCTTTATAATTACAATTTTACAAGCAAGTAAAATAAATGAGATTATAAAAGCAAAGTTATGTAGCAATAAAATGTTCAAACAAGTAATGGTCGCTTGTAAGCACTGTGCATCTTCTTGTAGACCAGGCTTGAGCAACTAGCTTGCAGTTGTGGAGGCCTGTGAGTTGTCTGTGCAGTGTGAGCATCCTGCCTGCACACTGCACCTCAAGACCAGTAAGCAGCAGACATAGGCGTCCGGAAGGAGGGGGGTCAAGGGGGGCTGTGCCCCCCCTGGAAAATGAAAGTAAACTAAAAATTATGTATTACACATATAATTTCATTTTAGCCACAATAATATGTGTTAATTATTGCATGAACACCATAAATTCAAATTTAAGCAATGTTTTTTTTTAGGGAACAACTTTATTTTTGGAGAAAATGTGCCTTTTTTGCCCCCCCTGGAAAAAAATACCTTCCTTGCCCCTCCCTGGAAAGAATCCTGCGGACGTCCATGGCAGCAGAGTATAAGAGAGAGTCATTTCATCATCATCATCATCCTTCGCTGTTTCCTGCTTCTGGCTGGGTCGAAGTCGCTTCCTTATTCCTTAAACAGGGCGTTTTCAGTGGGAAGTTTAAAATTGAGCAAGGTTTGAAATAAAAATATATATATCTCTGTAACTACGAATGCTAGAGTTACAAATTATAGCTAGTTTGCTTTCAGTACAGTCTACGCTACTAAGCTTGTTGTTGAAAAAAATCCCAACTTTCATTTATAAAATAGAAGGAAGAAAATTTTTAAAAAATCTGTCTGGCTCCCCACGTAGGCAACACCAGAAAGGGAGGGTTCACAACAGTGCCTGTGTATTGGCCAATATGTGTTCCATTCTTGTGGCAAGAATTGTGCTCTTTCTGCTGATTCTTGCGGAGAAAGAAAAATATTGTATTGTGAAAGCTGAGTTGTTTTTTTTTTTTGTGGGAAATTCAAAATTCCGATTTTTTTCTATGTCTCGGAAACTATGAATGTTAGAGTTAAAAAAATATATCTCGTTTTGTTTGTTACAAAGTACACTAGAAACCTAATTCACATTTATCAAGTAGAAGGCACCTTCAGTTCCCCACTTAGACAACACCGATACTTTAGGATTCAAAACGATACATGCATATTCTGTGACATGTGTTCCATTCTCGTGGCAAGAATTGCACACTTGCTGCTTGATACTTTCAGAGAAAAGAAATTTTCTAATGTAAAAGCTGCGCTTGTTTTCGGCAGAAATTTAGAATTCCCTCTAGGTTTAAAAAATTGTACAAGGGCTGCTGGAAAAGTTTCTGCAATGAATGTGAAAAAAGAAATGTGAAATTCTGGGAATGGCTTTATTGATTTTCAAAGTATTCACCCTTAAGATGGATACACTTTTACATACGCTGAAACCAATTTTGAAAGCATTTTATCCACTCTGAAGCTAATACCTCAGAAACCGCTATTCGGAATGCGTCAACAGCTGCTTCAGGTGACACAAATCTCTAACCATGCATCTTATTTTTCATGTGTGGGAACAAAAAGAAGTCATTAGGTGATAAATCAGGTGAGTATGGACAATGAGTCAATAATTTGACATTTTTACTGGATAAAAAATAAACAGTTTGATGTGCTAGCGTTGTTGTGGTGAAGAATAATGCGACGATTTGGGTTTGTTTTACGCAATTCATTGATGACCTCTGGCAAACAAATTGTTGTATACCACTCAGCATTTACAGTCCTTCGATCTTCTAAAGCTATTGTTGCCACATGTCCGGTATCAATCATTTGATTGGCAGCACTCCTGGAACGAACAACTTTTTTTGGATTCGGCTCACTTTGAAACACCCAAATTGTGGATTGCTGTTTAGTTTCGGGTTCATATGATTAGATCCAAGTTTCGTCCCCTTTAACGATGTAGTACTCCAAATTTGACTTGCTTCGGTTGAATTTGTGAGCATTTCTTTACACCAATTTACACGAGCCTGTTTTTGAGCTTCAGTCAAGTTGTGTGGGATCCAACAGCTTGAAAGTTTCTGTATGTTCAGATGACCATGCAAAATTGTATGTATTGCTTTCATGTCAATGTTCAAGGATGCCTGAATCTCACGGTATGTCACATGCCGCTCTCTCTCTCTCATTTCACGCACAGCATCAACATTACTGGCAACAACAGACGTGGATGGACGACCATCACGAACTTCATCACTGAGAAATGTGCTACCATGCTGGAATTCGGAAAACCAATTGTACATAGTCCTATTGGATGGTGCTTCATCCCCAAAAGCCAAATGAAGTCGCTTGATGCATTGTTTCGGTGTTAAACTACATTTGAAATCATAAAAAATCATTACCCAAAAGTGTTCACGAGAAATTTCCATTTCTCACACAAAACTACTTCTTCAAACTGCTGTGAAAAATAAAGGAATAGGCTTAAACAAACAATCAAAGATAATTTAAACATAAAAAAGGTCTTTTCTTCCGATTTTTGTAATAGCGGGACACTAGCGCCACTGTTGGTGGTAGTTTGCAGAAACTTTTCCAGCAGCCCTCGTATCTCTGAAACTATGTATACTAGAGTTACAAATTATACCTTGTTTTCTTCAGTACAGACCAAGCTATAAGCCTGTGGTCGAAAAAACAATTTTCATTTATCAAGTAGAAGAAGGAGATGATGATAGTAAAATAATCTGGTTTTAAAATTGAAATATGAATTTTGTTACACCCTCACATAGGCAATCCCGGAACAGGAGGATTGAAAATGATACCTGCATATTGTGTGACATGTGTTCCATTCTCGTAGCAAGAATTGTGAACTTGCTGCTGATACTTTTGGAGAAAAAAATATTTTCTTATAAAGCCATGCTTTTTTGGGTGGGAAATTTTAAATTCTTCGCGATTACAACCCATTTTCTGCATGAAGTATTTTCGTGATGTATGGCAAAATATGCTACTTTTTGCCTCATGATTGCCACTTTTTTACATTTTAACCGCATTTGATACTTGAAAGCAAATATGTAAATTTATGTTCTAAATAGGATTGTTTTCAGTTGGAAATGTATTAACCAGTGTTAATAAAAAATGAAACTTTTTCCTTCTTAACAGAGTTGTAAGTTTTAGAGTAAGAGTTTAGAGCAGTCTTTTGCCATCCTAAATCAATTTGTGAGCATTTACTTACTGTTCGCCCAAGCCACAAGTAAACAGTGTAGTATATTCAGTATGGAATCCAGAACATTAGGAAAAACAAATAACATTCCGTTTCAGACATAAATACCTACAAGTGAATACTGCCATCTTAAATCACTTGCTACCTAACCTATATTGGTTAAAGTTCAATTTCGAGACCGGCAGGGAAGAGTGAACATCATGATATGCCAACTGCTTTCTTGTTTTTAACTTAACTTGACTTTATTTTTTGACTTTTTTAACAACCTTTTTTACTTTTTATCATGTTTTAAGTCCAATTTTGTCCAACATGGTGGTGAAGTAAAGTAGAGATATGTGTGAAAATGTTAGCATGCAGTGTAAGTATGTTATATCAAAAATAAAATGTTCATTGTTTTGCATATATGTGTGTGTGTGTGTTGAAATTGAATCCACCTCTGTGGCAGGGTGGATAACATAGCATTCTGCAAAGTAAAAAATCCTCTGTAAAATGTGTTTTTGTTACTCTGTTCCGAATTAAAGCATCATTCATCCTCCTGATCATGATCAGCATGGAGTGGTAACAAAGCATCAAACAACAACAGAATAGGACAGTTCTTTTACGATCTAATATACAAGGTACAGTCATTAAATAACAGGAATTGTGCTACATCCCCAGCTAGGAGTACGAAAACTCTTTTTACACTCAGGGTCTTGCTGGGTTTAAGTAACAGTCTTAATATCACATTATTAACGTTTTATTAACAGTAAATTGATTTAACTAGAAACTAGTTAACAAACGTGACTACACGTTTAAAAGACACTTCCACTGAGATATCTACTTTAGAAAAGCCTTGCAGAAGCAAATCTTTCACTTAAATTTCAACTCTGCTATTTGTAGCAGATTAGAATCAAGAAATAGTCACAAGATTACTCACATAATGCCTTGAAAAGTCACAAACTTAGACTTACATTAAAATCATCTTTCTTTTTGTTTTATAACCAAACCGTAAGAAAAAAGAAAATCTCTAACTTTTCCCATCGTTACCAACTTGCTTAATTTTGCGGAGTTGCCAACCTCGCACAGAAAATTATCATATGAACATACAGGCCCTCCTATACGAGTCATAACACTAGAAATCTACTTTGACCATACAGGCCGTGTTATACAATGAACAAATAACATTTTGTTAAATGAAGATAAACAGAACTAATAAGTCTTTTGCCAAGACAAAACTTGGGTTGTCCCTCCTCTGGGTAAACATTTTTGAAGAAAGTTTATTTATAACTTGCTGAAAAAATGTTCACATCACCTTAGTTCGTTGCATCACATCCAAGTTCCTTTCTTCTTTCTGAGGAGCAACTGTAGATCTTGAGGTTGTCAAAGTTTACACGATCCATTGGTTGCTTAGTTCTGGGATGTAGCAACTGTGCTGTTTCTCTCACGTTCTCTTATTCTTGGCTGGAATAAATTTAATTTCCATTTGGTCTTTGCAAAAAGGGATTTCATCACTTGACCCATCAAAATGATCCAGTAGGTTATGTGGAGCTATCCGGATGTTAGATCTAGGCTGGGTAAGTATCTAAATTCTTCGAAATGCAGAAGAGACTCGTTTACAGATTGAACAGAAATCTGTAGTACTAGCATAGTAGCGTTAAATGGACGAAAATCTATACAGGGCCGGACACTGCAATCAAGTTTGTCTACAACTAGAAGAGGACTCAGGTAAGTAGATTCGGTAGTTACGATAATATCACATTCTACATCCTTCATGGTACCTGGTTTCTCAGAAAATGCCTGCTGATAGTTCCTTAACACAGATAACAACTCCACTCGTTGAGAATCAGATATGTCAACTGCAGCGACCTTCTCTCTAAGGTCCAATGGGGTACACATCCATTCATCATCATCTTCCATTTCTTGGATTCTCTGGATGTACTGGATAATGTCAACACATAAAGGATTCCCTTCATTCACATTAGGAGTCATAACAAAGTGTAACTTTACTACGTTCTTCAGGAAACTAATCTCGGCTTCGTGCTGCTGTAAAAATGGCATTCCTAGTAAAAGATCGGTACCAAAACCTTTGAGTATAAATACTTCAGTGTTGAAGTTCATTCCTCCTATTTCATTCTTTCCTCTTCAGTCTCTGTTATTTGAAAATTTACCTGTATTTCCTGGATATCCCTAATTTTATGGTAATGTCGTTCCTCTAAAGTCCCTTGCCCAAACGGGAATGAAGCGTCCAGACAAGGCTTTAGTTTGTCTGAGATGACTGTGACCTTTGGCTCTGATAGAATTCTCGAGCCGTAGCCACAGCTTGTTCTTGTTCAGAAGTTAAATCGTTCACTCCGGTTTCAGGAGACTCTTCTAATCGCGATCTATTTGGAGGCGAGGATCTTCTATAGGAACTCGGGCTACTCCCTCTGGAACCTCCATCACTTCTATTTCGGGTTTCTCTGTTCCGATATCTATTCCTATTGAAGTTCATCCTATCTTCCTCATCCCTAGCTTATTCAAACCTTTGATCTTGTCTAGTGTTATTAAATCTATTTCGTCTAGGAAACCGACCACCAGATCTAGGGTTTTGGTTCTGAACATTTCTCACCTTGAAGTTCTTATGATCACTGGCATCAATCCTTTTAAATTCTGCTCTTCCCTTCCAAGCATCTGGATCATCATACATATTAAAATCCTTCAGAAAGTGAGCCAACTCGTCAATGGATTTAGGAGCATGAGCTAAACACAGACTTCTAATTCTGTAGGGTAACTGCCCTATTATCAGGTTTATGACTTCATCTTCAATGAAGTTGTCAGACAGGTTTCTATATGCAGCATATACACTCCAGGCGTAACTTTCCATGTTTTCATGTACTTGCCGATAGTATCGTCTATTTCTGACTGCAGCTAACTGTCTTTGCTTTGCCTTTCCTGACACGATTCCTCACGGAATTTGTCACAAAAGTCAGCGTAATCTATAAAGTTGTCAATGTTTCCCGACAGCCAATGTTCAGCTTTGCCTGTGAAAACGCGTGGCAATAACTCTAAGCGACAGTTCTGAGGGACTTGCAACAATTCGAAACTAACATTCAACTCCCGAAGATATTTTTCCATAGACTGGGCTTTAATATCCCTGTTGAATTTTGGAATGTGAACTATGTCGGCTAGGCGAGGCATCTGAAATCCCTGGATTCTTCTGGTGGTGATTCATCAGAGCTTCCTCCCTCATGGCTTCTTCTTCCCTCAATAATAACTGGATCTTTATGGCCAGAATGTTTTCTAGTAGAATAAGGTAATTCAAAAACACCCGCTTCTGGATTCAAAACTTGAAATTCTGGAGAAACGTGTAGAACCCTCAGGTATCACAACTTCGGTTGGAATTTGTAAGCTATGGAATTGCATCTCTAAATCTTTAACTCTTTGGACGAACAAGCCAGTCTGTTCCTTGATTTCTTGTCTTAGAGAAACCTCTAACTTTCTAGCGTCACCTAGAGTCTTCTCTACTATTTCCTTCTGATGCTGCACTGCTTTCTCAATGCCTTTTGTTTGTTCGCCCATGGTCTGAACAGCAGCCTGTAATTCTTGTCCAAAAAGTATAACTAACTAACTAACTCTCTAGCCTTCTTAAACCCGAAGGTTCATGGCTGCAGCAACACAGGCCTTCCATCTTTCCCTATCTTGAGCAAGATCTATATACTCCTTTCCCTCCCTACCGATTTCCCTTAGGTCCATCTCAACGTTGTCCCTCCATCTTCGTCTTGGCCTCCCTACAGGTCTCTTACCATCAGGTTTACCAACAAGAATCCTGTAAACTCTTCTTTCCTCCCATTCGTGCCACATGGCCTGCCCACCTAAGTCTTCTTGATTTAATGATTCTAATAATATCTGGACATGAATACATAATGCCTTGAAAAATCACAAACTTAGACTTACATTAAAATCATCTTTCTTTTTATTTTATAACCAAACCTTAAGGAAAAAAAGAAAATCTCTAACTTTTCCCATCGTTACCAACTCGCTATACCCTCCACAAAAATAACTTTTTGGCATAATGTGTAACCATCTTTGCATCGCTTCGATCACCTCGTTGTCATCTGCAAACTTCTGACCCCACAAATGTCTTTTTCAAAGGTCCAAACAAGTGAAAATCCAATGGCCCCAAGTCGGGACTGTGTGATGGATGTTTCAACACCTCAAATTTCAGATCATGTATTGTATCCATAGTATGCACAGCCGTATGGGGGCTGGCATTGTCGTGGAGCAGCAATACTCCTTTTGAGAGAAGTCCCTGGCATTTTGATCGTACAGCAGGCTTCAACTTGCTTACCAACATGTCACTGTATCGAGCAATAATCACAGTTTGACCCTTCTCCTGGAAGTGCACCGGTATAGGGCCATTGACATCCCAAAAGATTGTTAGCAGCACTTTCCCAGCAGATTCCTGTCTCTTGAATTTTTTCTTGACCGGAGACGTTGGGTGCTTCCACTCCATCGATTGTCTCTTACTCTCTGGTTCATAATGGTGCACCCAGGACTCATCTCCTGTCACAATTCGATGAAGAAAAGCATCTCTTTCACGAGCATAATGGTCCAAGTGCTCCTGAGAGATTATCTGCCGCACACACTTATGAACACTCGACAGATGCTTTTGTACCCATCGGTTACACACTTTCCTATAGCCAAGGTCATAATGGATGATATTGAATGCAGATCCATGACTCATGTTGAATTCCACGGCAATTTCATGAACAGTGACTAGCCTGTTGGCATAGGTTCACTGGTCTTTCTACTGTTTCGCTGTCTGTTCCCACGGAAACTGTTCTCCCACTCCGCTGTTCATCACTCACATTTTGTTTTCCGTTTTTGAATCTTTCCACCCATTCGTACACTCTCCCCTTACTTAAACACTTGTCTCCATACTGAACCTTCATTCTGCTGCATATTTCAGAAGGCTTCACTCCCTCTGACCACAAGAAACAAATAACACTGGGGAACAAAAAAAAGATTTTATTTTGCGGCATAAAGTTTAATAACAGTTTCAGCACACAAAACAGCTGTGATTGCCAATTGTATGATTGGTTCAATTGAATTGACTCCAGTTATAAAAATAACACACCATGGAAAATGTAGGAGGTAAAATTACTGTACGCTTTTCTCGGTAATATCAAAATGTGATAATGGTCTGAAATTCCCATTAAGAAACTTATTTATTTATTTGTACATTGTTGCTACGCAACTTATGAAGCATTGCTAGGCAATATATCGGACACTCAACAAAGCTTAAGGAAGAATACCAAAACATAAAAAAGGTTTTAGAAAAAAAATTGAATATGCTGAACGTAAGTGGCTCGTGTGTGTGGATTTGAAGATGGTGAATTTTTTACTAGGACAGCAAAGTGGGTACACAAAGTATCCCTGTATCCTATGTTTGTGGGATAGTCGTGCTAGAGAAAAGCATTGGACGATAAAAGTTTGGACCCCCCAGGGAAAATATTAGTGGGAAAAGCTAATATCATTCATGAACCGCTGATAGATAGGGACAAAATCATCCTTCTGCCACTGCATATTAAACTTGGGTTGATAAAACAGTTTGTCAAGGCCTTACATACAAGTGGTGATTGTTTCAAATATATATATGCCAAACTTTTCCAGGACTAAGTATTGAAAAATTGAAGGCACGAATCTTTGACGGACCACCACAAATTCGTACACTTATAAATTATGCCAATTTTACAACTTACATGTCTTATATGGAATCTGAGGCCTGGCTGAGCTTTGTGTCCGTCGTCAAAAACTTTTTGGGAATCACAGAGCAGAAAACTACCGCGATATAATTGGAATTATGTTGAAAAATTTTGAGAAATTGGGAGCTAATATGAGTGTGAAGATACATTTTCTACATAGCCACATTGACAGATTCCCTGAGAACCTTGGTGATTTTAGTGAAGAACAGGGAGAAAGGTTCCATCAGGATATAAGGATAATGGAAGAAATTAACGTACCAGGGTACGGTGGGATCGCCACATGATGGCCGACTACTGTTGGAGCTTACGGAGGGATTGTCCTAAAAAGCAATACAGCAGGAAATCGTATAGAAAACATTTCACATAGTTTGTTACTTCATTGTGTACATATTTTCTTAATTATTATGATCATAGGCCTATATAAATTTATTTTTATAATAACGATTGTAATCACAAAAAGAAATATTAAATTGTTGTTGGAAGTTCATTTATATGTATGTCTTATGTTTCCGCCATTTTGGTTTAGTTGCATTTATTTCATAAATTAGAGCCAATTCAGGAAATATATTATTATATCATTATTCAGCAGCATGAAATTACCCTAAATTAGCTCTCAAACACTGTGCCGCAATTTCACTGTTCCCCAGTGTAATACTTCGTTGCTCTTCTTTGGTGTAGGTCGACAGCGGAGCGGCCATGTTGTACGTACTACTGCGCAGGCGCAAACTGCTTGATCATCCCAACACCTATGTGGCATATTTCTAAGGAACCATTTTGTGTCAAGTGATACAATTTTTCATTGTGCATCAATCTTCCTGAAAGTTATAATAAAATTCCTGTTATTTAATGACTGTACCTTGTAATTTATACCTTCCTTCTGAGTAATTCAGTTTTATGACTGAAAAATTATATGAAAATTGGGAATCAAATCAAAGCCTGCAATTCCATGTCAGTATTCAAACATGATGATATCCACAACTTAAGCAGTCATGCAAGTTGTTGTCAAGATGCTATTTAAACACTTTTCTTAACTCTTTTCCTGGCAGGAAGGAATTTAATTGCCAACACTGTCCTGGTAGGACATTTAAACCGAACCAGTCCAAAAATGCACAGAAGTACTGTACAAGGTATGTACTGAAAGTAATGAGCCAAGTGATATTACTCAAAGTCAGAAACCACTATTTTTATTCTACCTATGGTAATACATAATTTGGACCTTGTTGTTACTTTTCCACATAACATCCAGATCGGTCCACACATTTGCGCCAGCATAATAGCAGCTGCAAAATGCACAACGTAACCACTGGCGAACCTCATCCTGCACCTTGTCATCGTTGTCGAACTTGGTACCCCAAGTGCTGTTATTCAATGGAGCAAACAAATTAAATTCGGATGGGGCTAGGTCGTGAATGTAGGGAGGGTGGGGCATTAGTTCCCAGCCCATCTTTTCAATTTCCTGTACTGTGCGTCATGCTGCATGGGGATGGGCATTGTCATGTAACAAAATGACATTGTGCTTGTGATAACCAAGTGTCTTTATGAGATCCTGTATAGCACTGTGTCCAGTGTTCAGATAATGAGAGCAATTTCTCATGCAGTTATTCTCCTGTCACTTTGGATAATCTTGTCAATCCGGTTTGTGGTGTTGCGCATGGAAGCTGTTTTCTGCTGCCATTACGAGGTTTATCAACAATGTCTGTGTTGCCATCTCTAAAATGTTTCGCCAACATTTTCATTGTACTAGGGATTTTCAGGGGATTTCCCCCCTTTTCCCCTCCATATATACGCCGAATTTGCATAAATTTCATATAGTCTGAATCTCTGGTTCATTCCGCGTACAACGGTATAGCACTCATCTCTCTAGGGCAATTAGTTTCCAATCTACACTCATTTAATTGAAACTCTGCATTTTGCTCAAAATCGGCTCGGGACCGTGAGGCTTACTTGTGAAAATGGCCTTGGGACTCAAAAGGTTAATCGATACTCTATCGGTATTGGCCGATATAGGTGTATCGGTTTATCTGTAAAATTACCGATTATTTTACCGATCTGATATATCGATAATTATCTGATAATTTAGTGGAAAATTCTGCCATTTTGTTGTAATTTTTATGGATAATCTCCATGCCGTACTTTCTAAAATGTCTAAATATGCAATTTCCTTTGCACAGCAGTCACCTTGAAACACGCATTTATTAAGGAGGTCAATGATCCATTCAGGTTCTTCAAGAACCATTTCTAATTTTATATCGGATTGGTAACATATTGATTATCGGTATCGGTAAATTTTATATTGGTACATTATCGGTATCGGCCAAAATTTCATATCGGCCCATGCCTACTGTAACCCATGCAGGCATCTCCATAGAAGTTCTGTAAACGTTGATGAATTTCTGCAGGTCCCTACGTTTACATGAACAAGAAATTCCATGAAAGCACGTTGACGAAACAAACTGTTTGTGGAAGCCATTTTCCTCTTAGTAACAAGATTGACAGCGAAAGTGCGCATGTACCAGCATGCGGTTCATCTGCAAAATAGTGGACATCAGATGGCTGTACCTGCCATACATGTGGTCTCAACCAAAATGGTCAAGGCCTGAGAGTAATTGAACAAGGCTTACAACTTTCAGTACATGCCTTGTACAATTTAGTTGCTATATTAGAGAACACTTTTAAATGTTTGATTTCTTTCACAGAAGCTGAGAAATACATTTGACACTAAATACATGGGTTAAGTCATGGAAACTATTTTTTTTCTCGCGAACAGGGGACAACACTAAAAATTTTAAGATATATGTTTGAAAGTGTATGGAATGTACTTTGGAAAGAAGCCACCAGATGGTGTATGTGAACAAAGGTGGGGGTAATAAGCATGCACTCAAGTTCAGTTGGTGAGTGTTGTGGCAGAAATGTACGGGAATGCCATACAGAGCTACGGGAAGCACTGGGTGTGCATGCCATGCCCTATCGAATGGTGCATAACCTGGGTGAATAATTTGAAAGTTGTTAAACAGTGTAGTCTTCTGTACTTGTTGTTCATGCCATAATAAAACATGTGGTCCAATGTCCTGTGTTTTGCCTCTTGCCTACGAGAGTCTCCTGCATCCAGACTTCATCTGGTGGCTTCATTCGAAGGTTCATTCCATACACTTTAAAACGTATATCTTAGATTTTTCGTATTGTCCGATGTTCACGAGAAAAAGAATAGTTGCCGTGACTTATGACTTAACCCTCGTATAAAATACATCATGCATTTTTGATAGTTTTTCTGAAGCACAGAATTTTACAGTGCCATATCACAATTTGTGCACTTAACACATCTCTTTATAAATGCCATGCTTTGGACAGACACTGTATTTTCTCGTTGCTGCACCGTTTTGCATCGGCATGATATCACACCCTTATATGTTCTTGGAGTGACGTGCCCAGGATTTTTTTTAGTACAGGATCACCCTTTTTTGACATTCCTTGGTCAGGCAGATATATTCCCTGACACAAATTCAATATTTAGCGATTGAACATTCAGTTTCCTTACGGAAAACAAGCCTACGTGCCCATGCCATGGAACTGTTGAATTTGCTTCAGCACATCATGCCACTGCCAGGTATAGAATTCATAATAGCATGTTGTATAGCTTTCAGAGTAGTGCACTGATTTTTGTTACTTTTTCAGTGACCAGCCAGTTCTTATTGAGTGGAAGAAATCTGATAAACCAAAACCAGAAATCCAGTGGACGTATGATGCCCCTGTTCAGATGAGTGCTTACATAGGAGCATTAAACTATGACCCTCGCTATGATTTTCAGGTAAATTATACATTATCAATGTGTATTAAATATAATAACTAGGATTTTCTTTACTTTGCATTATTATTTTTTGTAGTGAGGGTCGATATGTTTCTGAGCTACCGGTAGTTAGGAATATTTATACATTTTGATGTACAGTGGGATCCATGAGTATTACCGTGCAAATTGTCCATGACTATTTTCATTAATTTTTTTCTCGCATCCTTTGTGTTTTTAAGGGATGGATTTTTATGTATGCTGGTGTAGAAGTTGTCAACAGCTTGTTTTGAATTTTCTTTTAATTCTTGAAGCTCTTATTAGGTCAAATAAAGTCCACGAACATGGGGATGGACAATTTGCACGATAATACTCATGGATCCCACTGTACAGGTACTCTTTTTAATTCGAATTACTAGATAAATTGAACAGAAGTTTATTCCCCTTCAAATCATCTTTAAGAACATGTTTTTGTTAATTCAAATTTTGGATAAATCAAACTTTTTCATGCTCCCTTGGAGTTCTAATTTAACACATTGACTACCATGGTATTTTTTTTTCCTTGGGGCCACATTGTTTTATTATGAGAATATAATAAAAACATTGAAAACAATATGTTTCGTGATGATTAGATTTTTTTAAAAATTATTTTATGTCAGTGAGTCATATGCAACTCACATGATGCTAGAATCAATTATTATGCTGCATGCCACGTGTTATACAGGGTGGCCCAAAAGTCAGTTTCCCCTAGGAGAGAACAAAATGATGATACTTGTAGTAAGGAGATGTGTATTTATTACTGGAGAAAGGTAAAGGTAAAGTGCTCCCCTGTGCTTAGCACCAGGCCATGAAGGCATGTAGGGGTGTGGGGGTAATGCCCCACACTTTATTGATCTGGTCATGAGTGGGAGTGATGTGATCAGCATCACGCCCCTGACCGCCTTTACCCCCAGGGTTTCCCCCAGGTACCCATGTTATTCGACGCTGGGTGGGCACCGGGGCCACTTCCGTTAGAAAAGTTCCCGGATTTGAACCGGCTGGGGATCGAACCCGGGACCTTGAGCATGGTAGTCAGATGCATTACCGACTCGGCCACCGTAAGAGAAAGGTAAGAGAACACAATCTCCCGTACATGCTTAACATGTTTCCTATCATTTGCAATACATTCAATACATACGCACCATGTCACAAACAAGACAAAGGCCGACTACGTAGTACATACGTACAAAACAACAGCATTCTGCATACTTGCTTCCTACTCCCACCACCAAATGCTTGCAATTCAGCAGTCTCTACACAGATAAAGCTAATACTTAACAATGTTTGCCTGGTGGAACTCTTAACCACACTTTAAATTTAATTCTTAGAATTAATTCGTACAGTTTCTCTCAGGGGAAACTGACTATTGGGGCACCCTGTATTTGGCTCGCAGCATATTTGTTGTTTTTTTTCTGATCATGCAGTCTTTTGTTATTTGCAACATGACTGCTGTATACTATTGTACCAATATCATTCGAGGAACTGGCCAGCGAAAAGTCAAGGCCAAATGCACAATCGGAAAAACTTGAAAACAGTTCATGAGGGATTTTTTTTTTTGTATACTTGTCAGATTTAAGCCAAATTTAAAGGCAAAAATAAATAGGAAAAAATTAATGTAAATCTATTCATTTGATCCATGCTTTTTAAATTGTATTGTAACAATAACAGCATCATAAAATAAGATTTTCATGAACCATAGTCCACTGTATAAATTTTCCATTGATACTATATCATAGCAATGTATCAGTTTTTCTTTTAAATATTCATGTCACATGGCATTTTTGAAGACAGTTAATACAACAACATTATATTTATTTCAGGTAAAGGATGGGTTGGTTGTAGTGGCATACAGTGATGGCTCCCCTGCTGATGTATTTTATTTGCCTCAGGGCGAATCAGCCAGATATTGGCATGTGTGGTTGCAGAGACTTCAGAAATACTGGCTTGATCAACATCAGGTGAGTTAATTTTTTGTCAGGATAGTGATAGAGTATGTACATAAATATAAAAGTTTGTTTATAAAGTGATAACTGTATATAATGTACAAACAAAATACATTGTTAGGTATTCATTATTTGATTTTTTTCTAACGAACCTGATATTTTCTAGAAGAAAAAAAGTGGGATTATCAGAGAAAGCTTTGCTGTGTTCAGCTTGTGCATGAGTGTTTCGTTGCGTCTATTCTTTCATCTAATCGCAGTTCATCCCCATCATGATATTTAACATTAAAAGATAGAAAGGAGCATAATAGCAAAGAAGGATATTCAATTCACAGTTATATTGCACCAGTAATCACAAGTTGCAAAATTAGTCTTCCTGGGGAGATTTCACACTGAAGCGACATGTTGTGTGTCACTTGAGGATTTCACCAATCACCTGCCGGCTTGTGCAGCCCATCATGCTGCTATGGTACAAAACATTGTTGATTGGTTTATTCTCAAATGCCATGTGTTGCTTGTCACTTTGGTGTGAATTTTCCTTAGTTTGGCACCTGTATTAATCTGTTCACCGCTTATGCCGCAAGAGTGCTAAACATGTGGGTATGCAAAAGTTCAAAATATCCATAATGGACAGTAAATCTTCATTGAACATAACCTATAGCCACCTGACGGTCGAAATTTCGCTAGATAGTCGATATTTCGACCACCAGCATGCAAGTTCTCAAAAACTACAGATGATGTTTCAGGTCTGTCTTTTTTTATCTTTAGTATACATACGAAGGTATGAAAAACTCGAATTATAAAGCAATCCATCCATTGTTACTACTATTAACAAGCAAAGATTGAAAAAGTCCTTTGTTACCACCATAATATTATGGGATAGATTTCTAAAAGTGTCTATAACTTATAAACTACTGCATCTTTTGGGAAAAAATAAATTCTATAAGCAAGAATAAGTAAAAAGCAACATTTTAAGCATCATCCCACAATTAGGGATTCAGGAACAAAGACCTGATTGTCGAAATTTGTCCCAACCATGCATTAGCACACGACAGCAATTAACACATCATTTCTTGAAAACTATCACACTATTTCAGTTCTGTCTTTTGTTCATTAGTTTACGTATAACGGTATTATATACTGAAATGGCAAATCAATATATCCATTGTTAATATTATTAACAAACTCCGTTTGAAAAAGCCATTTGATTCCTTTTCGTTACTATGGGATAAATTGAAGATAAAAGGCTATAACTGCTGAACTACTGCATCTTTTTAAACAATTTAAATTCTAAATGAGTAAGAATAAGTAACAAGCAACATTTTAAGTAACATCCGAAAATTAAGGGTGATGGGGAAAGTGTGGGCAAAGGCCCAAAGTTCAAAATTTTCCGTAATTATGCAAAATTTCTGAACCCGTAATTTCCGTTTTTTATACAAGTTGCTACACGTGCATTACATATCCTCATAGACTGGTCTTTTGTCGTGCTTCCCTCCAAATTTGTTCATCCAGCATCCATAGGGCCGATTCTAGGAGCAAAATTACACACAGTTCCGAAAATGGCAACAATGTTGCTTTATATAAGGTTATAATTTTTTTACTTAAGAAGTATCACCCTGGTTTCAACGGAACTTTGCAGTGTCGTAGAAATATACTACCACTACATACATTTTTCATTCACTTCGGTCTATTCAGGGGGATACTTTTTAAAAAATTCAACTTTCTTCTTCCTCTTCTTCATTTAACACTAATTATTGGGAGACACAATGTATAAATTTTACCTCCACTACAACAAGACAAATCTCATCTGTCTACGACAATTGGTTCTTGAGTTACGATTTTTTTTGTACTTCGTGGCAAGTTTGAAAAGTGCATGCTTGAAAATGCCCCAGCGTAAATGAGGCCCAAAGTTCAAAATTTTCCGTAATTATGCAAAATTTCTGAACGTGGCTAAAGGTTAAAGTCATTTACACTCCTTAACTGATCTAGTTGTCGAGTAAATTCCTGAGTGAGATGATGTCAGATTGTCTCAATGCCATGCTCATTCACTTGTGCACAATGTAAGGTTCAATATTGTGGTGTAGGTCCGAGCCGATAATGCTGTATTTGTATCTGAAAGCATCGGTTAGATTTTATTTACCAATACTTCTCCGGCATTTCGGTCATTCAAGGGTCCACAAAAATGCCGCAACACTTTTGTCAAGTCTGATTATCCTAGAAGTTATGCAAAATTTGAAGTTTCTATTGATTTTGTGCCAATGTTGTGAAAAAACTGTATTTTGTGATTATTATATATAACCTGTGGCACAACAGCCCTTGAGGGCCAGGTCCTACGTACAGACTACTAGCTTCACTCCCACATGTCTTGGCAGAAGTGCCTGATCATCCAACCACTTATGGGTAGGGACTTGAAGTTTTCGTTTTAACAAGAACAACGAAAAGTTGAGGAAAGCACAATAAAGTGTTAAAAATGTATTTGGATAGGTTTAGGCAAATTCACAAAAGGGCATGGTGTTTGAAGCAGAGATGAAACGCCGTACCCTTTTGTAAATGAAGACCGTGGATCTTCGAAATTAATAGGATTTAACCATTAAATTGTGCAATGCGGAAGTGCGAAATTCTCTAAATTTCATGTAAGTAATTTTAAACCGCATTTACCGCAACCATCATGAATAAGTTGTTTTGATTGTTTTTTATAAAGTTTAGAAGGAACTTCAGCACACTTTATTTGTGCAGTACCAGTAACATAAAAAGTTACAAATGAAATAAGAAAACGCATTGAATATAGAATAGGTTTTCTTGGGCAATCAGCTAGGTGATTTCCAGATAGGCTTCAGGGATTGAAAGCTCGGAAGCTGATTGCTTGAGAAAACCTCTTCATTATTTGCCGCCAGGAAACTTCAAGAATTATTACATTGAATATACTCTGATAACACACCATTCAGGAAAAATAAGTAGAGTACTGAATTTTGTGCAATTTTTAATTAAGTTACTATAGAATACCATGTTACAATGGTTGGTGTCATGTATATCACCTGTGTTAAAATTGACACCTTTATTGACCATTACATACACATTCATTGACCATGCACTCTTCACTTACATGCTGTAAACATCCAAAAGAACACATTCAATATACAAACACAGGAATAAATTTTCTGCAGAAGTAAATATAAGTTTTAAAATACAAGCAATTGAAGGTAACTTAATACAATAAAGATTTTGTACACATCTAACATATATATATTTTTATGTATATGTATAGCTACAATATATTCAACAAATTCACTGGATTGTTTAAGATAACGCAGTGCAAAATATGACAACCTGTATCAAGCATGTGAAACTAAGTTCACGATAAAATTGTACTGTGTGTACAAATATAAAAACCCATTAAGGTAGGTTTAAAATTAGGCTTGTTTACGCACAACAAAAGCTACATAAAAATGCCTGGCGGATATTTGCGAATCAGTTGGAACTGCATCAAAAAACACAATTTATTTAGCTTTTTTTTTATGATAACTTCTGCTAACTAGCAAAGCATCCACTGCATGACACTCATGTCCCTGCCTCCACTGGAAATTAGCCTTGTGTCGTCTTGCAGGAAGGTGACGTTTGTTACGTGACTGCTATGTGCTCCATAGGTGTGACACAGTGACTGAAGAAAGAAAAACAAAGTCAGAATATGTTCACAATATTACATAACTTCAACTTCTGGGTATTTAAACACATCGAGCAACTCTGTAGTTGGAAAAGTAATGGCTCATATTAATGTGTATATTTTATCCTCGAAACATAGCTTTTGACAAACAAAAATGCCATCTTTGAGAGTATGACGAGTTTAAAAGCATTGTGTAGGTAAAATTATGTATTTTGTCGATTGTCAGATTAATGTCAACGGACTACAGGTTGCAGCATGTTACTGCTTTCTTTACTCCTGGTTGGAAGTAGTTTTATTTCTGGCATCTGGTGGTGCAGTTTGCATTTTTTTCTTTCTCTGGGATCTTTTGAAGGACAGTAAAACCTTGTTAATCCGGACTAATAGGGGATAGAGGGGATAAGTTGACCGGTTTAACGAAAGTCTGGATTAACTGAAGTAACCTAAAAGAATAGTAGAAAGTTTATTGAAACTCCATTTATAGCAACAAAACAAGTTTATTATGGTATATTTAGAGGGCATAGGCCTAAATACACTATACAGTACAGTAAAATGTAAAGGAATACTGTACATACAATGCAGTACATACAACGAATGTGATTGTTGACTTCTAGCCACATTTAAAACCTTGCATTCTGCTTGCTTTTTTTTCCTTTTGCCTGTCCGGATTAAGCGGTCTGGATTAACGAGGTTTTACTGTACAGTCTGCCAGGTGGGATATGCTTGTCCAGTGTTTTAGATTTCTGAGTTTTTGCAGGATGTACACATGGGTTTCTTTTATGATGTTCACTGTGAGAGAGCATGTTGGGTGAAGTACAGAATATTCTGTGGTGTTGTGCAAGGTCTTTGTGATCCTTTCCTGGCATCCTTAGGTGCTCTCCTATTCATCTTGTACCATATGAATGGTCCTGGTGATGTAGTGGAGTAGGCATCGACATGTGGCCTTGTACATGGTGGTGGATACAAGCAGCGAGCTTCAAGAGATAGTGTTTACTAAAATTTGCATCCCTCACTCAAAGCCACATGTCAATGCCATCCACACTAGTGTTGCATGAAGAGAATTTTGCTGGAGCTCCCAAATAGTTCACAAGGGTGATGCTAGATGACATACGGAATTGAGAGCTCTTCCGCTCGAGCGAATAACGCTCAAATGAGCGGCATGCACTCGAAGCCTTGTAGCACACACATAACAAGTCATTTGTCTCTGGTAGTGGCCCTCAAATATGCAGTGAAATTGAAACTTAAGTGAACATTGTCTATCGTACCAATACCCAGTTATATGGAAATTAAATAGATGACTGTGGGCTGAAACTGCCTAAGCAGACATTTCATATATGTATTTCTACGATTATTGTCACATTAAAATGATGTTCGATTGAATGTTACAACTGAATCGTATTATTTTACAGAATATGATTATCCTTTTTTGGCAAAATGGCTAATGACCAATAGAAGGCTATTGGTGTTGTTGGAGCTATAGGGAACTGTTTCAATCACAATGGTGCAAAGACATTTCCACATGTGTTTCGGTAGTAATGCATTTGTTTCACCCTTCCGAAATATTTGCCAAAGTTACAATTGTGAATTGTTAGTGTCTTCGAAACCATAGACAATGACTTGCTGTCTCGTGCATAGCATGTACTTCATTATCATTTGGATGTTTACCGCATTACATGTAGTTCCCATGTTGAATCTTTATAACAGAGTTCTTCTTTATATTGATGCTTTGTCTGATTTTCTGCCATAAATAGTTAACATCACAATAACTGTGTAAAGTTGCACCATTCATTTTGAATTACTCTGTATATTACAAAAGTATGGAAGAGAGAAACATTTGGTACAATTTTTATGACATAATATTGATCTCAAAACTTCTTGGGTCCAACAGAGCAAAATGCTATAAAATTTTCCCCGATTTTAAGTTTTCCACCTTGGACCCCTGAAAAATGTAAAATCGAGGTTCTACTGTATTTGTCAGATGTGTGACAGATTGGTTTGGTGTTGGTACCGGTTATTAATAGTTTATGTAGGTAAAAGTTTTTGAAGGCTAGTCAGAGAAAAATAATGCTACTTTTATATAATACATATTTATGTTGCCTATAATTAATACAAACAGATGCATCTAAAGTCAACTTTATGCACAGATAGGCTAATTGGGACTGGGACTATTGTTTAAAGCAGGATTCAAACTACTGTGGGCATCCACTGGGTATTGAACCTGGGACCCCTTAATTACAAGGGGACAAAGTTACCACCAAGCCATTGGGGAGGCCCATGTGCAATATGTATTTGACAGAAATAGTGTTCAATCTGATGGATTGCAACAGTCAATAGAATCACAGGCATTTACATTTCACCCGGGTCAGCAAACTATGGAAATCAGAACTACTGCAAAATGATGGTGACATGCTACCATCTTCTACACATAACATACCATATTTACGCATGTATAATGTGCACCCTGGATTTTGATGTGGAAAAATGACAAACAATTATATCTTTTACATAATGTGCAGTACAATCCAGTTTCAAGAAATGGCTTTCTTAGTTGTAGGTCGTAAAGCCGTTGCTATGCCGATCAACAATGAATGACATCATACCTATTCAGTGAGTCACCTGTTGCTATGTGGACCAAGAGGAGAATATCCTCTTGTGTAAACAGTAAGTCACCAACCCAAGCCACCTCCCCTACCCTCCCCCTCCACTATTTTTAGCATCTGAAAGCTTTCAATCTTTAACCACCTTATATATTCTGTAATAGTAAAAAGCGAGATCAAAATTACGTTATGGATTTGCAGTGCTCAGGAAGTTATTTTCTTGTACGATGCACATTCAGGACCCTTAAACTACTTAGCAGTTAGCAGCACAAGATTTATTCCATTAAGGCATTTACACACTCCATAATATATATTATTATTTGGCCAGTAATACATTTTAATTATTTTCTTTTTCCTTCTTTTCTTTCATCCAAAGTATCATAAAAATCAGAACATTCCTTCATTGTGTGATGAGCTTATTTCAACCTCATTTCACATTAGTGTCACTATCTTGAATGGAATACTGTTACCATATTCAGGAACTGTAGGATTAACACTTTACAATGATATATAACATGATAGGGTTCCATAAAGATGAAAAATTAATGCAAGTGTCACAAAATCCTGGAATAAGCCTGTACGGTTTCATGTTGGCTGTACAAATTATTCCGTGCATAATATTCACAGTTTTTGGAGGCAAAAATTTTGGAAAAAAGTGCGCATTATACATGAGTAAATATGGTACATCTGTTAATTTATGACCTGACGTGATACTTACCCTTGGCTGCGTGACTGGGTACGAGTAGAGCTTAACTTTTCCGAAGTCATCAGCTGTGGCCATGAGAACTCCCTCGTGAGACCTATCGCAGTGGTTCACGTCGGTTCCATCGGCTCCTTCTGGCCAAATGCCAATCGAGTTGAAGCTCAGAGTGCATGTATGACTTGCCCATTCAGTGTCACGCAGCTGAGAGGACTGGGGTATCTGACGGCATAACCCTGCATTCCCTGCAAGAAAATATTAAAACAAGTTAGTTGAATATACCAGGTGGTTATAATTAAAGTGACGGTGTTCAGAGTGGTACAGCACGGGCTGTAATGAGAGTAGCAGTCTGAAACTTCATAGATATGCTAATGAAGCAATGCGCTCGCGAATTATGAAAAAAAAAAAAAATAGTTCCAATTCTCGCCACCAGGGTAAAAAATGGCGCTGTAAGCAGTCAAAACTTGGTATAGTTACAGGAAAAACACTATAAATCGCAGAAAACAATACTCTTTGTAATAAAATATCGCTACAATTTCACTATTCGAATTACATGAACATTACTAAAGGAAAAAGCAACAAGCGTCACCAACAACAACCAGGGAGCTCACACAATGGTTAGGCAATTTCACCGACTTTGACGTCAGAGTTATGGAAAATTCCAAGTTTTGACTGCTTACAGCGCCGTTTTTTACCCTGGTGGCGAGAATTGGAACTATTTTTTTTTTTTTTTTGGCATAATTCGCGAGCGCATTGCTTCATTAGCATATCTACAAAGTTTCAGACTGCTACTCTCATTACAGCCCGTGCTGTGCCACTCTGAACACCGTCACTTTAATTATAACCACCTTGTACAAATTATATTACATTTTTGGCACATTGATAAAATTGTGCCTTGATTTAGCACTCTTAATCACACAAATAAAAGATACTGTCTGCCCTCTCTTACATACTTGCAGAAACTTACTCTGGCTCGAGGATGTAACTGAAACTCTTTTATTCAAAAATCTGATTTATCTAAACTGATTTTTTGGTAAATTTTACAAATATACGAAAATATCTTATTCATCACTTTAATCAATATTGAAACTTTAAACGATTGGTGTCTCTTTTGGTTATCTAAGGTGCCAGGTTTTGGGCTCCATTGGGGGAAGCATAACAACTTTTATCCTAAGATTTTGGCCTATGTATGGGACCGGTGATAACCCATCATCGTGAGGAAATATGGGAGCTACGAATGAGTAGCGTAACCCAGTCATGAAAAACTTACAACGACTGGGGGTTTGTCATGCTGACCACACATCACCCCGTAACCGGTTGGATGATGGCCGGCAGTTTGTAGGTGGTCCTCGGCCCTCGCGGGCTGTTGAGCCATGGGTTATTATTATTTATGTCATATTCACTGCATGTTTAAATCAATATATTCTTGTTCATCTGATCCCATCAAAATAGGATATACAAGTTGTCTATGTAATTAAGTCATGGCTCGTAAACTACAGCACAAAAAAAAATCGTAGCAAATTTTTCAAGAAATTTGCGCATTCACATCTCCCATTTCTTCATTCTGCCTCATTCCTCAATTTTGAATACGAGGGCCATTTTTCTTGTAGTGGCAACATTGTTGGTGTACGCTTGTCAGTAGCTGCTCTGACAAAGGACGATAGGGTCTTGTTTAGTCTTGTACTATGGATCGTGTGTAGGTGTTTGGTGCTGAATAGTACTGTTGTGTGGTAGTTAGAAGACGTTAAAGTGAAGTGTGTGTATGATACAGCGAATATTCATCAAATGATTGCACGTGGAAGGAATGCACAGCAAATTCACAAGGGTGATGGTGATACCTTCAGTTCATTTGCTAATTCACTACATGTACAATGCCGATCATTCTCCAGCAATCTGCGAAGTGCATCAAGGTGGTGTGGATCTGTTGCCATGCGAGGATGTTGACCATGATGGCCATGGTCTTTCGTGGCTGATTCATGACCACTTTCAAATGCTTTGACCCATCTGGCAATGGTACGATACAGTAAAGCGTGGTCCTCACATGCCTCACATAAGCCCTTTTGAATTTGCCGTGCATTCTTTCCACGTGCAACCTGAAATTTGATGAATATTCGCTGTTCTTCACGCGTGAACATTGTTCAGGGTGGTATTATACACACACACTTCACTTTAACGTCTTCCAACTACCACACAAGAGTACTATTCAGCACCAAACACCTACACACGATCCATAATGCAAGACTACACATGACCAGATCATCTTTTGTCTGAGCGGAGACTGACAAGCATACTCCAACAGTGTTGCCACTACAAGAAAAATGGCCCTCATATATTTAACTCATTTTAATGTAACATTCACTTGGTTACACACATATGCTTCACATTTACAACTGCAGCAGCCATTCTCTCAATGAAAAGACAATTCCACAAAGCAAGCTCTAAAGATGAAAAATCTTGTTAGTTCAGGAGTGAGATTGCCTGTCATTTTTACGAATTTTTAAAACTTTTTAAAGAAATAGCATGGTTGCTTCTACACTTCATCAAACTAATTTTTACACGAAACAAACTAGCAGGCATGACCGGACACACTGTACTCTGGATATTGAAGAAGAAATTGCAAAACTATTTAAAAAAAAGGTAAAGTGCTCCCCTGTGCTTAGCACCACGCCATGAAGGCGTATAGGGGGTATGGGGGTAACGCCCCACACTTTCTTGATCCGGTCGTGAGTGGGGTGATGTGATCAGCATCACGCCCCTGACCGCCTTTACCCCCCAGGGTTTCCCCCAGGTACCCATGTTATTCGATGCTGGGTGGGCACCGGGGCCGCTTCCATCGTTAGAAAAGTTCCCGGATTTGAACCGGCCGGGGATCGAACCCGGGACCTTTAGCATGGTAGTCAGACGCGTTACCGACTGAGCCACCGTGGCCAAAACTATTACTTTCTTCATTACTGAAGACTATATTATGCAAATATAATAGTTTTAAATTGATTTATGCAATAAAAATGGATATAATAAACAATCAGAAACTTTATACTCACAATACAGAATTTCATAGTCTCCTGAGTTGCTCTGAATATACTGGCTATCAGCAGACCAATCTAGATGCGTTATAAAACTTGAATGACCCTGAAAAAATTGAAATTACATAATTTATTAAATTTTTAAAATGTGTTGATGTTTATATTGTTGAAAATATTTTATTACCAATAACAGTTTAGTCAGAAACAAAGTGTGACACCTTCCCATGTCTTAAATCTAGACTATTCTTGTCCTATCTCCTGAGGAAGCCACATGATGTGGTGAAAGGTAGAGAACAAAGTAAGTACATGCCAAAACTGGTCTTTATTAGTTAGTGAAGTTTGAAAGCTATTTTAGTGCCAATGTACCACAAAGTCAGAATACTGTGTAAGGAAGATTGTTTCACCTACTGATCTATAGTAGATATTAGAAATTATAATTACTTCTACCAATAAATAGTGTCAACTTGGTTTCTGGCTGACTGTATAGGTGATATCATCCATAAAAATACTCAATTACATCATCATAATTCAGATGATGAAAGATAGTTATGCAACACCTTGGTTGGAAAAAGAAACATATATATACTACAAGGTTACTACAATTACAAACTTCAATAACTCACATTTAATAACACTCAGATACATGGTATCAATGGAAAGGGAAACTCAAAAAGTTTTGTACTGCATTTGATTCACAACATCACATCACATCACATGCGCTCAATGTGAGCTCCCTGTATCACGCGACATACATTGAGCTTGAAGTCCAATTCCTGCCATACACATCGCAACATTGGATGATCCACTAATGCAACGGCCTCTGTGATGCGAACACGAAGACCCTGGATGATAGGTGGTAAAGGTGTCCGATACGCTTGTTTGACAAAACCCCAGAGAAAAAAGTCACAGGGTGTAAGGTCGGGGAAACATGAAGGCCAACGCAAACATTCATTATCGTCACAGCCAGCACGTCCAATCCATCTCTTTGGTAGTCGCCTATTCAGTTCACGTCTGACATCTAAGTGGAAATGGGGTGGTGCCCCATCCTGTTGAAAAATTAAACCTTCGATATCCTGTTCCAGTTGTGGAAGAAGCCATGTCCGTAACATTTGTAGGTTCGAAATCCCCGTGATCGTGTTCTCGTTCAAAAAGAAAGGCCCATACCCTTTTCATGGCTGTGAGTGCAAAAAACATTCAGCTTGGGGGAGTCACGTACATGATCCACATAACATCTAGGATTTTCTAGACCCCCGATCCTGACATTATATTTGTGCCCTTTGCCCGACAGGTGGAAGGTGGCTTCATCACTGAACACCAATGATTCCATGAAATCATCAGTTTCCATTTCGATTTGCATTTCCTCACAGAAAGACAGTCTCTTGGCTTTGTCGTCCAGTTTCAGGGCCTGCAACAATTGCAAACTGTAAGGATGGAACCGCAAACGTTTGCATAAAATCTTCCACACAGTTGGTTGCGGGATGTCTAATTCTCTGCTGGCTGTGGTGGTGGATGTCTGTGGACTTTGTACGAAACTCTCTCTCACACCCTCCACAGTTGCCTCACTTACTGGTGGATGGCCGGTTGACTTTCAGTTGCAGATGCATCCTCTTGCTTTAAAGTTAGAATACCACTTACGGATACTGGGCCCACTGGGTGCATCTTCACCAATCTTCCTTCTAAAATTACGTTGCACAGTGATAACAGACGTGAAAATCCAGTGCAGAAAAAGCCTTCCTGTCTTCGTTGGCAGCCATTTTCCCTATCGCCCCTAGCAACAAATCAATAACTATGCGACAGTTGTCTCCAACCACTGAAACTTTTTGAGTTTACCTTTCCATTGATACAACTTTCATGTACGTAAGTGTTATTAAACGTGAGTTATTCAAGTTTGTAATCTGAAAGACCATTTGTAATAACACTGTATATCTAGCATAAAAAACTTTTAATCATAACAGTTAATAATGCTAACTATAACATTCTGATACATGCTGCAATAATGGAACACACACACACACACACACACACACCACACTTTTCTAAGAGAAAAAAAGGGGGAGCAAGAAGTTTAGAAACATTTTCATATGCAGAAATGAACTGCAGTCATGACAAATCCTGCACTAATGTTTTAAAGCTGTAATCAAAATGATTTTTTTTCAATATTGCCACTGCAATCTCTTCATTACTAACTATAAAATTTGAATGACAATTTATAATTACTATTTCACATTTTTTTAATGCCATACTGAAATCATTGATGAAAAATTAAAATTGTGTCTTTACGACACATTACTTATCAACTAACCTGCACTTGTAATAGTGAATATTCTGATAACTAAGAAATAGATTAATAGTACACTGAAAGTATAATTGACATTGCAAGAAGCAATACCTCAAAAAAATATTCAAAACCAAAATACACTAACTTGAACAGGTGTTCAAACTTCATATATTTCCCAGAGAATATAACATACACTATATTGCCAATAATGACCGGACACCTCTGAACTGTAAGGAGGATCACCCATACGTCATCAATACATGTCATGAGCCACTAGAATGACTCTTGAAGGACAGCGAATGTCTTGTAGATGTGTATACTGCTGCCAACAGTCAAAATGAGCAGACGACATGAGATGAACAGGTTGGCACCCACTGATTCAGGCATTCCATCCATGAAATTTCGGACACGTTTCAGATACCACACGCAACAGTCAGTGATGTAATGGTGAAATGGAAACATGAGGTGCTCTTACCTGTGGTGAAGTCAAACTGGCAGGCTGTGGTCATGGACTTTCGAATGGCATCAGGAAGTGAAGTCCTTGTACCATCTGATGAGAGGTGATGGCACTGATCTGTTGGGTGTGTTTGTGAACGTTCAGTGGGGTTGAGATCAGGGCTCTGAGGTGGCCATTCGAGTTCATTCCCATGTTGTCAAATATGCCCTTTGCTTTATGGACGGGCACGTTGTCACGCCGGAAATGAAAAGGGCCACTTCCAAACTGTTGCCACAAGGTGGGAGCACAGAGCATTCAGGTTTCCAGAATCCAAAACCTGGGGACACACCCTACCACAAAAAAATAAAAACAGCCCCAACCAAGATTCCACCCCCACCAAATTTCATGGTGGGTGGGGAGACAATACATTTTGGTTACAGCAGTATTCCGTCCATGGATGAGTTAGCGTGCAATCCAGGACAAACTGTTCAAGCACCACCAACGAGCTGTTCACCAATTTGCAGGAAGAGACTACCGGCCAACCTGGTGGACAGTCTTCCTCGAAGGGTACAGGCTGTGATAGCAGCAATTGGCGGAACGGAACTTCCCTGTACTGATGCCAGGTAAGCACATTCCAACAGGTGTCTGGTCATTATTGGCAATATAGTGTAGGAATTGTCATGGCTGGCTTTCTAATTTGGCTTGTAAAACCTTTGGGTGAATACATGGGCTTTGATCTGTACATGAATATTGCAAATAAGAAAAAAATAGGTTTTCTAGTTTACTTGCTCCTTAAAGAAGTTTTCATTAAATTTATTATAAAATAATTATGTTGTCAAGATCAAAGACTATGTTTCAAACATATTGCAGACAATATTTCTTCAGACAATACACACAAAGGATGGTGCAAGAATATTCCATGCAAAGGTGACTGTGCAGAGAAGCATCAGGCTGTGCCAACAAACATACCAGCAGAGAAGTTAGGGAAATACTTCTCCTGTACTTTCTTTCTACATGGCGCTGCGTGAAAGAGAAATGTTTCCCAAAAGCATGAAAAAAAATGTGCCGGAGCGAAATTTTTACCCACTTGACCATGAAACTTCCATACATCCCAGTAAGGAAATGTCTTACTTTTTCCAATACAAAAGTATGGTAAAATTTTGACAAGACACACATACACAATATATGTAACATGAAAACTATGAGACTTATTCAAACTGTGTTTTCTGCATTATAAAGCCTCGTTATTTGAGGTATTTTTATAAATACTTCTGATTGCCAGTTTATTCTATACAGGAAATTCTAGAAATTAATGATTCAAGTTTGAATAACTTTTTTCCAAAATGCCACTTTCAGTAAAGAAAAGGGGATAAGGAAATATTACAGGAACGTAACTTGAAGTTTTGTTACTGATGCCATGCTAATCTGTGGTTTGCAACAACAGGGGTTATATGCATCACTTAATGGATTTAGGAATAGCAATTTTATGCGGTATTTTAGTGAAATAAAATCTTTGTTAGCAACACTAGCAGCCCAGAATTTTGTCAACAGACCCAGTGTCAGTCATGAAACTTCAAATTATGCTGCTGTGATAATTCCTTTCTCCTTTTCTCTGCCGAAATTGGCATTCTGGAAAACAAACTTCTCTGACTTGGGCCAGTAATTTCTAAAATTTCCTGTACAGATTAAACTGGCAATCAAAAGAAATTCAATACATCTCTATGGGCGAGTTTTTCTAATGTAGAACAACTGATGTGAATATCCTCATGCCGTTTGGGTTGCTAAAGTTTTAAAATACTCAATAATATATTTTTTCCAGAGACCAAATATATTTCCTTTTGTAAGAACAAAAATATTTTTTTTGCTGTTAAGAATATTCAGGTAACTGAACATAACTACAGTAAATCCTCGTTAACACAAACTCGCTTAAGACGAACACTCGGTTAACATGAACAAAATGTTGGTCCCGGCAAGGATATATTATATCTTATAGAAAGTTTTATCGGTTAACACAAATTTCGGTTACCACGAATTACGAACTGTTTTTTAGTCCGCTGCGTCATTAGATCTCATTTAACACGAACTTTCAAAGTTTTTCATAATTTTTTCTGTTGTTCCTCTGTCGTTCCACTGCTAGGTATGTAAGAAATCGCTCAATAATCTCTATCACCTTGCCAACAATCAACTTATAAAGTATTGTAACCAACACATTCAGATCAACAATGTGTTCAAATGTGTTTTTCTATCCTTTAAAACGTAGCCAGTACGAGTTTGATCCGAATTGACTGCTAGTTTTACGGAAGCGATGAGTACAGTTGGCCATGAAGTTACCAGGCATTTGCATTCCAGTCTGCGACAGCGTAATATACAGACATTTTTCACCAGAAAATGATCTATGAGTACTTTTTTAAAAAGTTAATTACTGTAGTACTGCTTTCTATGATGACATACATAATACATATTGTAAATGGTTAATGTGTAGAAAGAACTGTATTGCAACAATAAAATTTGAGTCCCCGGTTAGCACGAATTGTTTTAAACACGAACTCTTGATTTTTCAGTCCCTTGGAATTCGTGTTAACGAGGGTTTACTGTAACTGAATCCAAATATTACTTTTATCAAGAAATATTATTGTTCATAAAATGCACATTTGAAAAACTACTGTAATTTAAATATAAGTCATCAAAAGTAAACTCGAAATTTTTCACTAGGTAGCGTATAAGAGTTCTCTTACATTATATGCTCATAAAAGTGGGCAACTGGAAAAATACTTTTTAGGCAATGATAAAAACCAGTTACACATCATTCTCTAAAACAATTTTTATCACAGTTTTGTAACCTGTAGACAAGCAAGTTAGACAATGACTTGCTGGTATTTAAAATTTGAAATAATAATAATTCCCTCAGACCAAAGCAACAAAAGGCAAGAGTTGCTTGTCACTTACATGTCATTCAACTGGGCCATTTTCTTAATACGTAGTATGCATCTTGTCGCCTCGGTCTGTTGGTTGTAAATGTATTTTTACAAACTGGCAGGACCCATGTTCTTTGTCAGTTCTTTCTCAAAACTCTTTTAGTTGAGTTCGATACCCAGTGGAGGCACATAGTGGTTTAGATCCCACTTTAAACTGTAGATCCAGTCTTGATTAACCTTTCTGTGCATAAAGGACTTCAAAATAAAGAAACTCCGTTACTTGTGTTTTCTATTTCTGTTATTTAGCACTGCATTTCTACCACTTTGGGCTAGTCTCAACAATGAGGATGAATGAAAAGATGAAAGTGATAAGGGGACACTCACAAAGAACACCTGTACCCACACTTGGATCTGAATCCAGAAATGTTGGTGGCAATCAGAAGTCAACCACTTAATGAGCTCAGCCACTAGGCTGGCTTTCTCTAAAGGCCAAATCACACTGAACTGGATTTCCAGTAGGAATGCCCTAGTTGGCGCTGGAAATGATGGCTGCTAGACTGGTTTCGATGACTAGACCATGTTCTAATTGCAACTGACTTTCTCTGCTAGATTCTGTGGAACAGCAAAAGTTTGGTCATGTGAAGATAATCTGTGAGCTTGGCAAGGGAATGTTTTTGTCTGTATTATCCAAGTTGGTTGTTTCTGTTTGCTGATCAATCAAAGAAAAATTACAGAAATGATAAGCATTCGTGTTCATTAATATTCAGGAGTTTATCCAAAGCAATGAGATTTGTAAACGATAAATGTAATTAGCCGATAATGAAAATCCTTCTTATTACCAGTGTATTAAATGTTTAACATATTTATTTGAACAAAATACTTTTTTATGAATGAATCCTGCGAATCTCATGTATGAATGAATATACAGAGTTCATTAACCTTAGAACAGTACCGTATTAAGATTTAGGTATGCTTTGTGCTCAAATCCCTCCCCTACCTCCCACCCACTCACTCACCCCTCCGCCTAGCAGTGCCTCGGGCATTCTGTCAGACGCAAGGCAGCACTGTGGTAAGGTGGGTGCAAGCATTGAACGTTTTTTAGTTTGTTCATAATGTTGGACTCTGTACGTCAGTAATACGCAGCGCTAGTAATAGAAGAAAAATGGTGCACGGAATTTTGACATTTGTAAATTTGATTTTGGATTGTTTGAAAACAAAAGTTTAGAACCATGCACTATTTTCTTGTAAGACTTTAAAATTACATTCGTTCCTTATTTACAGCATTATGAATATTATTATTGTTTACTTTTCATTGTTTGAACTTTTCGTACGAACGGGCTTGTCAATCAAGACCTTCTTAAAATATTCTATGTTTAATAAAACCATGTTTATACACTTTAAAATTAAGAGTAAAACTTCAATATAAGGAAAATATACAAAATAATGTTCACAAAGAATTGTCATTTTGTTTTCATGATGTAGAGGTTGTTTTAAAAATAGATTCGTTTATGTACGTAAAATTTACATAGCGCTAGTTATCTTGATTGCCATATTTTCTTGAGCCAATTTCTAGCCTATACTTTTCTTTTAATTATCTTAATTTTTAATAGCAGTAGCTTTTCTACAACGTTCTTCAAATCGCTCATCCATCATCTTAGCTTATCTACTCTGCACAATGCCTCATGGGAACAGAAGTATACCAATGAGTACGGTGTGAAGTATTGTGTGAGGGAAAAACTAGTAGGTGAGCCAGTATCACGCAACTATAGAGTGTCCGAAAAGTCACGCAACCCGGTGTTTACGACCGTATAACGGAATAGCGAAACGGAATGAGAAGAAACCCTTTCCGCCAAGAGAATGCCCTGTATATTGAGAAAATTTAGAGAGACAAACATATGTAAGAACATGCATGTTTTAATAACAAATAAGCAAAGTGTTGCCAAAGGCGGAAAAAAAATATTTGCAAATCGTGTATATTGATGCACAGAACTCACTGAGGAAAATTATTGCAACATTTCACAATACCAACGAACAATTTGGATGGCCATCTAATGAATTTGACAGAAAAAGAACTTTGACGAAGTTTCAAAAACATTGCAGAAGGGAATAAATGGGCTGTTCCAAAAATCGATGTTTTCACAATATTACGAGGGACACTGGCAACACTGTTGGTGTCACGTGTCACTAACAGACGTGTTTCACCTCAGGCTATCACACTAAGGCACTTTTAACGACAAAGGAGAAAGTTGGTTATTCTCGAACATATGCAATAAATTACATACACCTTGCAACCCTGAAATGTGGTTTCAATTGGATAGGTATGTCAACAGCCCAAATTCCAGGCATTGGTCGACAGAAAACCCACATCAGTTGCATGAAGTACCCTTGCACTCTTCGAAAATCGGTGTATGGTGGGAACGTTATTCTTTGAGACAACAGTGGATACTGCTGTGTACGGGGATCTCATAATGCAATTCGTTGCTCTCCTGGAAGAGGACGAACGTGATGTTTGGCTACAACAAGATGGAGCAACTTGCCATACATCTAATGAATCTCTTCGTATGCTGAGAGAATTTTTTTTGGTGATCGTCTAATATCCGCCCGATTTAACATCTGGAGATTTTTTTCTGTGGGGTTACTTAAAGGGGAAAGTATACCAAACGAGGCCCAGAACATTGGAGGAGCTGAAACAAAACATTACACAGGAAATTAATAATATCGGTGCTGCAACCCTCAGGAAGGTATCTGAGAACATGATCAAGCGAATCAACTTATGTATCCAAGAAAATGGTGGACACTTCAAACATTTGCTTTAATTTGTAGTGATACCAACATATCAGGTTTGCAAGGTGTATGTAATTTATTGCATATGTTCGAGAATAACCAACTTTCTCCTTTGTCGTTAAAAGTGCCTTAGTGTGATAGCCTGAGGTGAAACACGTCTGTTAGTGACACATGACACCAACAGTGTTGCCAGTGTCCCTCGTAATATTGTGAAAACATCGATTTTTGGAACAGCCCATTTATTCCCTTCTGCAATGTTTTTGAAACTTCGTCAAAGTTCTTTTTCTGTCAAATTCATTAGATGGCCATCCAAATTGTTCGTTGGTATTGTGAAATGTTGCAATAATTTACCTCAGTGAGTTCTGTGCATCAATATACACGATTTGCAAATATTTTTTTTCCGCCTTTGGCAACACTTTGCTTATTTGTTATTAAAACATGCATGTTCTTACATATGTTTGTCTCTCTAACTTTTCCCAATATACAGGGCATTCTCTTGGCGGAAAGGGTTTCTTCTCATTCCGTTTCGCTATTCCGTTATACAGTCGTAAACACCGGGTTGCGTGACTTTTCGGACACTCTGTAGTTCAAGTCCAACTGAAAAATCCAGCAGAAAATCTAACCTTGTGTGATTTACGCATTATATTGTCTACTGCTTAGTTGTCTACAAAGTACTAACTTACCCCTTAATGAAGATAATACAGTATACAACTCTACATTATACACAATTTAACAAAACAAAAGTCTGGACCAATGACCAAATCTTTGTTACCAGTAGTGGAAAATTTTATGTGAAAAGGCAGCTGTATTACTTAACGATTGCTTTAGCTATGTTGTGCCAGTGCAGGCTGCTTGTGTGTTAGTGTAAAACAAGTGCTAGAAAGAAACGTGTAGAAAGAGACCAACATTTATTCCTAACATCAAAACGTGAGAAAAAAAGACTTACCACACAGCGGCCAATTCTACTATACTTCCGCGACTCCTCACTGACCTGGTACACATAAATATTATTGTCTCGAGACCCAAGGGCCAAGAAATTGCCATCGGGAGAATACTTCACTACCTGGAAAGGGGAAGGGATCAGTTACTACCTGGCTTTCAGCAACACAGTGCATATGAATTTTTTGTCAATATTGATAAAAGTATCATTTAAAAAAATAACTGCAATCCAGTATAAAATTGCAAATCTTCTATGAATAAACTGAATGATTATACTGTATGTAAGTGAATGCAATGGGTTTTGTCTTTGTAAAAAGAAAACTACATTTTTACATTTGCTTTACAAGAAAATGGAATAAAAGACGTGGATAATTAGATGTAAGCGAGCTACTAGCTTTTTCTGCAAAACTTATTTGTAGAGGTTCTATTTATATTTGTAGCCTCTGTCACCATCCGTTTGGGAACTCTTTGCTTCACTGTTCCTCTACAAGTAAGTTTTGTGGAAAAAGTTAGTAACTTGCTTACGTCTAATTAAAATGGAATTATTTTGCATGAATATATAGGCTATTTATGGAAATATCAAATTGGTACACCTGTCTGCAATATTACCAATACGCTGATATACACTATGAACCTCTGGGGTTCCGATGCAATATTAAAAAAAAAATCAGAAAATAAAGTTACGACAAGTTCACGTGCGTCATGCTTGGCAGCGCTGTCGTCGCTTTTGTGAAAATGGCTTCTTCAAGATGTTTCGGTGTGTCTTTAACAAAATGCCGCCAACGGACAACAGCATCAGGGCATGGTACAGAAGTTTTCTGGAAACTGGGAGTGTGTTGTTGAAGCCAGAGGGTTGAGACAGTTGAGCAAGTTTGTGATGTTTTCGTCCACAGCCCGTGGAAGTCGATCAGGCTGCTTGCTTAAGGTTGAAATTTTTCCAGATCCTTGGATCAGGCAAGGGGGTCCCATCCCCTGACCACCACTTAGCCCAGATATCACTCCTCTGGGGGTACGTTAATGATGCAGTTGTTGCCATTGATACCATCCCTGACGACATGCTGCAGAGCACGTGGCATGAAGTGGAATACCAGCTGAACATTCTTTGTCACAACTAAAGGTGCTCACATAGAAGTGTGGTAATTTTTTTGTAAGAAACTTTTTGAGCTGCTCTTTGCAATAAAATTACCAAAAAATGTGCAGGTGTGTTAGTTTTAATTTCCCATCACTTCAAAATACCGGAGGTTTATCGTGTACACCTTGTATTAGATCACCTGATAATGATAGGGGCAGATAACCTTTACATTTCTAATGCATAGAACGTTAGCTATCAAGATGAGTTTTCTTTTCAGCAGCTTCTTAAAAAGTAATACCATAGGAGACAAATTTATATAAAGTTGAAAACACGTTTCTAACAGTATTAGGGCTGAGTTGGATAGTTAAAAAAAATGAATTATCAATATTACTCCCAACCTTTCAATGTGCAATGCCATCAGTCATTTTATTTTTAATGTAAATAAATGTTACAATGTTACTTGCAATAAAATGTAACTATTTGTCTATTGATTTAGGCACCATTCACAAACAGTTATTGGCTGACAATATGTAAAGAAAATGGCATGGTTGGTGTACTTAATTTCAGACAGACTCACTACTCAAGTCCTTGCTCTGCGTTGAGACTTGGACTATTGTTGAACTCTTTTAAGATTGTTTTATAACACATTGGATCTCACTCAAACTTTTGTAATACTAGGGAAAGTAAAAAATTATCAGCACATTTCACCATAACTTTCTTTAGGTTGGCCACACTGCCTTCAGAGCTTGCATGCTGAAAGGTGGTACTCTTGTGGTTACGTGCCCGAGGTTTCATACTAAAATCGCTCCATTTTTCTTTCTTTTGTAACAGAGTAAACTGGCACTGCATGTGAGCGCTGAAGGCAGTGTGGCCAACCTAAAGAAAGTTATAGTGAAAGCGCAGATAATTTTTGACTTCCCCTTGTACATTAAGGTGCCAGTAAACCTTCAGCCAATGTGAGTCAAACTTTTTTTTCTCCTTTTGAAAATGCACTATGATATTCCAAATTCTGCAAAAAATATCTCTTGTTTAGAAATCCTTCTGGTATATTCAAGTGAATCTTAGTGTGGTTTGCTTTTGCCTAGATTATCTGCAATAGTTTCATGGCATTCTATTTTCTATAATAGATAACCTGCTTCATTTTGCGAAATATGGATGATGAGGATTCAATATGCAAATCAAATGCTACAAATAAGAAGCAAAACTGACGTGTGACAACAATCATTTAGATGTCTTAGTCTACGAACCCTTTTCTATGACAAGATTAGGTTGGACCAGGACCATGCAACTAAAAACTAAAATGCTCTTACCTGAATAGGTTCATTGCCATCACTATGCATCGAGTAGATTTCTCTTGTCTCTGCGTCCATCACCAACCACTTTCCGGAGACAGTGCCGACAATGATTATTCCTCCATCAGGGGAAAAGGTAGCTGACTGAGCTTGCTCCTGTCAACAAGATAGTCCATTAGAAATTCATGTGAGTTACATAATCAAAGAATTGTTTACAGTATTAAACTTCGTACCCTCTATTGACACTGTCACTTTTCTACTTCTTGGGTTAATCACAACAATGAAGATGAATAATGAACTGATGTAATGGATGATTGAGCCTTTGCCTACGTAGTGCATTATGCTGACGACTGCCACGGAGGCTGGTAATTTTACTCTAAAAACAATAAATCCCTGTATATTGAAACCCAGTGTCATGTTATAATAACATTGCTATTCGCTGATGTATAATACGAGGTGGCTTTCAAAAGTAAGAACCAATGTTTTTATAAATATAATAAAAGATAAAGTTCCCCATGCATATAGCACTGTGCCATGAAGGCACATTTAGGGGATGTGGGGGTAGGGCCACACACATTCTTGATCGGCAATTTTGGAGGTGATGTGATCTGCACCACACTCCAGCCACTTTTACCCCCTCCTTTCCCTGGCACCTATTGATTTGAGGCTGGACGAGCCCCAGAGCCACTTTATGCGAGGACAAGGCTGTAAAAATTCCAACCTTCCTTCACCCACCCTGGGAATTGAACCTGGGTTTCCCACATGACAATCCGGTATCTTACTGACTAGACCATTGCGGCTCTACAGATAAAATAAAATAAAATAAAAAGTGTAACAAAATGGTTATTATTAGGGATGTGACGAAGCTGAAAATTTACCGATGCCGATGTACTCACCGATAATTTTTGGAACCGATACAGATATTTAACAGATTCAGATACATAAGAATATTAAACAGAAATGGGATGTTATTTTCAGCATGACAAAAATAAATTTCCTATGTATATTTGTATTGCATATCATATGTATACACATATATATCGTACCCGCGTTCAGGTTGGAACGCTACGATATTATCAAGAGATTCAAATGTACATTTGCATCTACAAAAGGTAGTTATGTAAACCTTTAAGAAGAACATGGATTCTCAAGAGATTTTTACATTAGTACACAAGCAGTTCTTTGAAATGCAAAATTAATTCCTGTTCTTAATGTTGGAAATTTACTGCTACCAGATTCAACTTCAGAAACACGAGATTTGGAAGCACTTCAGGAGTAACCTACTTCTTCTCTTATCGTAAATCTGTTCAGCAACACTGAACACTCAATCACTGAATACTGATGCAGCAGGTATGCCCAAGTATTTTCTCATTTTGAGTTAGGTTGATCCTCTGAATGAGAGTTTGCAATAATTTTATTACAAAAACTCTACAATAATGATGAATCATAAGGGCCTGTCCATGGAAAGTGGTCCCCAGTGAGCTTATTTTTAACTAATGCAAAGTATAACATATATATCATTTTAAAGGTGGAAGTCTAATCTTTAAGAATATAGGTAAAAGGTAAAGGTAAAGTGTTCCCCTGTGCATAGCACCACGCCATGAAGGCGTATAGGGGGTGTGGGGGTAACGCCCCACACTTTCTTGATCCGGTCGTGAGTGGGGGTGATGTGATCAGCATCACGCCCCTAACCGCCTTTACCCCCCAGGGTTTCCCCCAGGTACCCATGTTATTCGACGCTGGGTGGGCGCCGGGGCCGCTTTCACCGTTAGAAAAGTTCCCGGATTTGAACCGGCCGGGGATCGAACCCGGGACCTTGAGCATGGTAGTCAGACGCGTTACCGACTGAGCCACCGCGGCCACTAGAATATAGCAAAATTTTAAAGATTTACTCTAAGAGGAAATGCCCAAAGTAATGTAAAATTGGTACATTTGAATAACAAATTAAAAAATAAAATTGTGCAATTAGCAACATTGCATTATTTCATTAGTCTCTGTTCTCCACGCTTGCAACTACTGTAATTGCTTCCTGTAACCAAACTGTGCATGTTTAAGTGAAGATACCAAGAATTTGAAGTTTCAGTAGGTGAGTACAACAAATTTTAACTTTTAAGTTCTTACTGTAGCATCCGGCACCGAATAATTATTAAAGTTTTAACAACTCTTAGCATAATTTTTCAATGATGATGAATTCTTGTATGCAAAGCACATTCATGATGGTTAAGTCCATGGTGAAGTTAGATGTAGTCTGCTAATTATTTATTGTGGTAGTTCTGCTAGTGCTGGATGCTACATTCCAAAGGTGCCGGATGCTACAAATGTAACCCGTAGCATCCGGCACCTTGCTACAAATACAACTAATAAGCCTCTGCACCCTTTTTTGTAAATTGTTAGGCCTACTTTGCAATGTTTCTGTTTCAAGTAGTCCTATTGAATTGTTTTTTTTAAAATTTAGATAGGCCTACATTGTTTGATTGCCTAGATCTTTATTTGAACATGGGTAAGCTAGTTTTGAAATATAACAGTAGGCCTAATGAATACTTTAAAATTTAACAAATCTTGGCCTACACAAAATAAAATAAACTCTCTTAAGTAACCTAACATAATACACTCAAAATTTGGGAGATTTCATATAAATATGACATAGGCTAAATTACTCTGGGGCCAGAATTGACTTTGTAGATCAGTTTTTTATTTCAGATTGCTATATTACATCATTTGTTTAGGCCTAAGTATCAATTTGTGCAATTTTGGGTAAATTACACTTCTTTCACTACTTCTAAATGACATGCCACAGTTTCTGAGACGTGTATTCATTAAGAGAACACAAAGCAAAGCATTTGAATGTTTTAAAAAAGAAAGTTGTCATGGTTTAGTTGTTGTTCAGGTACATTTCTCTGAAAACTATACTGAACAATATCAAAATGAGATTCAAAGTGCACATTGGAATCAAACCCACATCACACTTTTTATTGTTGTGACCTGGTGTGGAAGCAAATCATCATCTTACTGCATTGTAAGTGACAATTTAAACCATGACAAGTATGCTGTGCATACGTTCTTGTGCTACATATGTGAAGAAGTGATTAAATCTGTGCCAGATGTAGAAAACATAATATTATTTTTCAGATGGACCAGCATCATAGTTTAAGAGTAAATTTAACTTTCTTAATATTATATATATATATATATATATAAATCAAATAAGGTAAAAGGAAACACTCACCGGACAGTAGGAAAATTCAAAATTTTCGCTAATTTATAGCATCATCGGTGTGAGAAGAAACAGAAGACGGAACCGGAAATTGTGGTCCTGCAGAGTTGCCAGGTCCCCATTGAAGAAGAAGCGGTGCGTAGAACGAAAAAAACACTGTTTCGTCACCAGGCTCGTCGTAAACTGTGAGTGTGTAGGATGAGTTGGGAGGGAGGGCGGGAGGGTGGGTGAGGGTTGGGCATTACTGGGTGGCCTTGTTCAGGCCAGGTGGAGTGGTTGCACTCATGGCCGATATATAGGCCCTCTCCCATCTTTTGCGAACAGAGGTGTTGGCTGGTTGGGGTAGGAGGTGGATGATCGCTACCCGGAAGCAGTCGTTGAAACTGATGTTGTGGTGGTTGGTGTGGACGGCGACAGTGAAGTCCAGGTTGTGGGTGGAGGAGCGGTGGTTATTGATGCGGAGGTTGAGGGCCGTTGATGTTTCCCCCAGGTAAAAATCACCACAGATGTTGCAGGTGAGGATGTAGATAAGGTTTGAGGCATGGCAGGTCCCTTTGGGATGGAGGGTAAATTTGCCAGTGGCCGTGTGCACCTGGAGGGTGTGAGAAGTGATGAGGATGGGACAGGTCTTGCACCTGGGTCGGTTGCATTTATGGGCAGGGGGGTGTTGGATGTGTGGTGAAGGAGTGTTGTGGACCAGGATGTTTTGGAGGTTAGGGGGGCGTTTGAAAACCACCCTGGGTTTGTCGGGAAATATGTTTTTGGTTTCGGGATCACTGTGGAGGATTGGGAGAAGAGAGTGCAGTGTGTGCCTGATTTTGTTGAGGTGGGGATGATATTGGGTGATGAGTGCAGGTGGGTTGGTGGCATCAGGTTTCTTGGTGGTAGTGGTATGTGAGGCAGCTCGTGATATTTGCTTGGTGACCAGGATGGAGGGATATCCACGGTTAACCAGGGCCTGGTGTAGGCGGAGGTTATAATTCTGGCGGGAGGTGGGTGAAGTGTTCAGGCGCTGTCCCCTGAGGGCCAGAGAGAATGGAATTGCTTTTTTGGTGTGGAACAGGTGGGAGCTGGAGAAGTGTAGGTATTGCATGTGGTTGGTGGGTTTTATGTGGATGGAGGTAGTCAGGTGTCCTCCCTCGATGTGCACGTCCACGCACCGCTTCTTCTTCAATGGGGACCTGGCAACTCTGCAGGACCCCAACTTCCGGTTCCGTCTTCTGTTTCTTCTCACACCGATGATGCTATAAATTAGCGAAAATTTTGAATTTTCCTACTGTCCGGTGAGTGTTTCCTTTTACCTTATTTGATTTTTACTTAGCCCTTTTGGCCCTCCTTGCTTTTATCCATTATATATATATATATAACACTTTCGAAACAAAAATTTTCCCTCAATTTTTCATGGTATTTTTTTGCAACAAGCCCCGGTAAAGGACCTGTAGATGGGGTAGGTGGTTTGATGAAAAGACAAGTGTGGAATGCTGTTAAGGGTGGTATGGGTGAAGTAGATGTCAACTCAGCAGAAAAATTTGCACTTTTGGCATCAAAAGTTTGCCCTAATATTTCTTGCATTTTAGTAACTGAAAAAACTATTGTGGATAATAAAGTGCAGTTAGATGAATGTTACAGGGACATTTATACAGTACCAGCAACACAATCTTATCATGTAATTGAAGCATTATCCAACAGCACTATCCTTCTGAAAACACATGATCAGATAAGTAATGGGGATAAGTGGTCACTCACACAGGGGAAAGCCATAGAAGCAGTTAGGCATACATCACCAGAACTTAGTTCACATTCTGAAGTGGAAAATTTACAAAATGGTGAATTTGTTGCTGTAAAATATAAATTTAAAAATGCTGACAAGGTATTTATGGGCCATGTTAAACAAGTGCTTGCAAATGGGAATGTGAAAGTAGAATTTCTGAGGGAAAAATGTGGAAGAAATATCTACTTTGTGTTTCCTAGCACATATGACAGTGACATTGTTTCTAAATATATGATAATTCAAACATTCAAACACCCACTGAAATTAGAGGACAGTATTTTTTTGAAGACTTGCCTGAATGTTTGAATTTTCAGTAGCCTAAAACATTACAAAGTGAGGCACCAAAATAATTAACATGTACATGTCACAAGAACATGGGTTTCTGTTTAAGTGTATATCTAACGCAAAATATGTAACCAAAATTAATTATTTGTTTTTCTATTTCTCAAATATAGCTTGTATATTTCTATTTTACACTGTAGTCTATGCATATATGTGTACACACAGTTAGTAACGTTTGAATTAATAAAGGTATTGCACAATGTAGCGTCCGGCACTTTTATGTTATTCCGGCACCGACATATAAGTGACAATATATAAAAAACAGAAATGTTTTAAAGCACAAAAACAGGTTGAAGAACTTGTATACCACTATGTTCATATTTCTGTACAGCAATTATGTTTCTTGCATAAAAAAAATCACAGAAAAACTGTTCAAAGTTTAAAAGTAAGAAAAAACAAAATTCTCTGTGTAGCGTCCGGCACTAAAATAAAATGATCTGTTTTACGTTGTATATTTGCTCAAATTTTAAATTCTAATATTCCAAAATGTTGCATATTTTACCCTCTGTTCAATCATATTACAATAAGGACAACTTTCAATATGGGTACCGATAATATACAAAAAAAACGAGACATAAACACATGCGAATGTAGCGTCCGGCACCATGGACAGGCCCATAACCTAATTGTCAATAAATCTTACAAAACTAGAATATAAAACTTGTTAGAAGGTAAAACTCTAGTATAATCTGTACCGGTTTAAATATCGGAATTTTGCCGATGCCGATATGTCAATCTCTGCTGATTTTTATACATCTGTAATCGACTTCGGCACATCCCTAGTTATTTGCGGTTACAAACACATGTCCACTTCATTTTTGCACAGTCACCATTACTTCCAAGCACTTTTGACACACACTGCTTAAAATGTCACTGCCTGGGAGTTCAGCCAGTCCACTGCAGATTTCAACACCTCTTTCTTTTCCTTGAATTGTTGAAATGCAAGACACTTCTTCAGGTACATGAAGACATGATAGTCACCAGGTACAAGGTCAGGACTGTAAAGGGGGAGGTGATCAAATGTTTCCCATTCGATCTTCTGAATTGTCTGGCTGTGTGGATGCACAATCAAGCAGCACTTTACCTGATCGCAGCATTCCACGTCTTCTCAGTTTTGAAAGTGTTTCGTAGTGTACTGCTTATGTGACTTGAAATGCATGAAAAGAACACTATTTTTTTGCTTCCAGAAAGTTGGCAGTTGCATCACCTTTTGTGCAAATAAGAGTTTGCTTGAAACTTTTTCCACTTGGTGAACGTGAGTGATGCCTCTGCATGGATTGCCGTTTTGACTACATTGGTACAATTAGCAATGTTGGGGGGAAGGGGATGGCTCCCTCCCTCTTTAATAGCAATCAAAAATGCATTTGCAGCGGTCATTCTTTGGGTTTTGTGAGCAGCTGTCAACATTGCACACAGTTTCCAGTAGCCCAATGTGTCGGTAGTAATCATTTGGAAAATTATCTCGAAATTTCATGACAAGAGTTCTGAAGCCTATGGGTGCACAATAAACAAGAACCACATGTCTTGTGCATCACACTCGCGCATGGAGGGGAGGGTTAGAGTGAAGCAGGCTTCACCCTAGGCCGAGGGATGTAGGGGAAGATTCGTGAAGGCTTCTGGCAGAAAGGGTCTTGTGTCTAGACCTACCACTACTCTTACGTGAACATGTCTATGGCTGTCTATAAACACACAGCACCATTGTTGTACTTTTCTTTCACTAATTACTCTTAGCACATAACTTTCACTGAATTCACTGTGAATTTTGTTCTTTGCATAAGAAATCAACTACTGTACTTTAGAACTGGCAGAACTGTTTATTCTTGCAGTCGTCATTATTCATTGTAATACCCAGGCAGACAAATGGTGAACACGTGGTTACTACTTGCAGCTACTGAACAAGTGTCAGCCACTTTTTGTAACCAATTGACCCACACTTTTGAAATGCACCTCGTAGATAAATCCTAGAACTAAACTTATAGGGGAGAACAAAGGGAACACAGACATTAGTTGAGTCTCTCCCTTTCTGGAGCTTGAATATTTTCTGAGAATTGTGCACGAATTGTGCAAAATGCATAATTTTCATTTATTCCATGCCAAAGTTATGGAACAAAAGTAAATTTTTGATTAGCTTATATATTGGGTTGATTCATAAGTTCGTAACCGTGGCAAAAGTATTTTTATTTGATACTTATTTGAGATGAACAAAATACATAAATTAATCAGTAATATATTTTCCTTCATTGTCTATGACTGTCCACCAATGCTGGGGCAGTTTTTCAATTCAACACCTGAAGAAATTAGCTGATTCGGGGTTAAAATCATCGTCAAGCCAAGTTTGAAGAGCATTTTCGTCACCAAAGGAGCTTCCTTGAAGATTGAAGGATTGAGAGCTGAAATCCGAGGGCGCAAGATCGAGGGAGTAAGGAGGATGTGGAATAACTACCCAACCAAACTCCTGGATAGCAGCCTCTGCTGCCTTTGCCCCTATGTTAAACTCACACAGAAGAATATGTCGAAAATGTCCCCCCCCCTGGACACTTATTGTTCTTTAGCCCATAAATAACATGGTCTTTCTTCAAATCTGTAAAATTCAATGCGTATTCACAAGCACAACAATGCCACTCCAATTGATGAACCTTTAACGATAAACTCCTAACACTGCAGTGTTACCATACCAAACACAAACGCTATTAACTTATGAATCAACCCAATCCATATGAATTTATGAATATTTTTAGGGACAAACTCCACTAGATTAACATGACATCTATAATGTTCTGAAGAATTTTATGGTTACAATATCTGGGTATTGTTATCAGCGTCACTATTAGCAGAGCTGTGAAAAATGCACTACAAAAATCTTACCCCAATATCCTTGCTCCACACACTAGTGTGTGACATGGAGTCCCACAAGTGGATGAGACGATCGAACCCTGCCGTGAGGAACTGCGGAAGTGATGGGTGGACAGCGAGGCCCCACAGTTCCTCGGTGTGGCCCAGGACAACTGGTTGGAATCCCAGTTGCAGGTTCCCAGCTGCGATGCAGTTCCTGGTGCTTCCCACCAACAGCTGGCTGCCACGGCCTTCGGTAACCACTCGCACAGAGCCAAGGTGTTCTGGTAACTGCGAGAAACGTACAGGTTCAGTGGTTGAAGAAAATCTTTGTTAAGTTCTTATGACTGAATAAAACAATTGTGTTCCCTATTTGCTAAATTACAGTATTATATTTTCAAAATGTTTTAATGTTTATAGCAGTTTGAAACATTTATTTGTATGGGTAAGACTTTCTTTGGCAGGATTGACAATTTTTTTTTCTAACATTGTAATAATACTAATTACAATTAATGGGACCTGAAAGTCCCAACAGACCACTGACATTTTGTGTATAAACAGAGAAATGATTTATATCATATGGTGCTTAGTTATGAAATATCATACTCCCTTCAACACTTACATGCAAAATATCTACACCCTACCTGTTACACATTTGAGAATAAACTCCTCTGAAGACAAATACATAAATTAAAAGACAACTGAGCGAGAAAGGGTAAATAAAAAGAGTTATCACTTTTGACCTCCCAACAGTGGCATGACCTGGATTTTGGCAAGGGGGTAAGTTATATATACTTTTTTTATTAGCCAGCCCTTATGTTCTGTCTTTCCCCCCTTTTTGACGGTCTTTTTAAAAAAAATACTAGGCCAAAGGGCAGGCGTGCCATTTGTTGTTAGTAAACACTACACAACAGGGACACACAAATTCTGTCAAGACAGACACCAAATGTGTCATGTAGCTAGCGTTTGTAGGATGTGGGTCTTTAAAGTCCCGTCAGTCGACATATACGCAATACAAGTAATGGTTACACACCAAATACTTGTTGTTTTGAATTGGAAAATCCAAATTATATTGGCACATTTAGCTACTTCATAATTAGTATTAAATATGCTATATAATTAGCATTCCACACTAATATCTACACTGTTTGGGAAAAGTGCGTAAGTCAAACAAATGCAATTTTACAGCACTTATTTATGTTTATTCTTTTAATAGCAAACATTACAGACATTGATATACATGTTTGACCATCACTGTTTAGAATCTTTGCACATGCCCGATAAATAATGCTCATGAAATTGTCATTAATTGATTCAATGCGACTTAAAAATGAAAGCAACAGAAATTGCCTTTTCCGGAACACCCCGTATATACAGGTTTATTGGGAATGAAGGTGTATCCTGATGCACAATACTTTGTCATTACACATCACAAAATGAGCGACACTGGCTCCCAGGTCGTACTCGGGACGAAATGCATGTTGCACTAGAGTTACGGACTTCAATTCGACAAATGATAACACAGAACACCTTCTGTTGTGGAGTCCACTCCGCCATGTTTGTTTACTGTGCGCGACACCATTTCGTGTTTTTCGTAAATGGCAACAGATGGCAGTGTACATACACAGGTTTTGACTGTGGCAGATATTCCTAAACTGTAGTGCATGCTTCTCTAATTATAGCTATAAGCCGGACACGCTGTACATTACCTTCCAACCAACAGATGCTTCATTTTTAATTTAATACATCAGTGATGGCAGAAACAAATGATTCTGTGAGAAATCGCATTAGTATACATTTGAGCTAAACCATTTATGTAGTTTTTCTTGCTTGCTGGGGAAAGGGGTCAATAGGAGGATGTTAGAATCCATAGTTTTTGGGGTCCCTAAGATAAATAGTGACACTCCCAATGCCGTTTAACTCCAAGACACCCCTGGCACCCCTAGGGGGTGGGGATGGGAAGGAGTGACATGTAAAAATAATAAAAAATGACCAATATTACTGTGGAATCCATAGTTTTCGGGATCGCTAAGATGAATAGTGACACTCCCAATGCTATTCAACTCCAAGACACCTCTGGCACCCCTAGGGGTGGGGGTGGGAAAAGGTGACATGTAAAATGACCGATATTAGAGTGGAATCTATAGTTTTCGGGGTTGTCAAGATGAATAGTGACACTCCCATTGCTGTTCAACTCCAAGTTCATTTTACACCCTAGTTAGAATTCATTATTTTCCTGTCTAATAGAAGATTGGGATAAATAAATACCCGGGCAACGCCGGGTAATCAGATAGTATGTATATAAAAACAGCATATCATAAACCCATGTAAACCTACAAGACAATGTTATGATTTGCTGAAATAAACTCCCTGAACAATAGTACTGCTTTTTACCAGTTGTTTATTCACTTTCTGTACTTGTTAAAGAACCTACGAACTAAAAATATAAATGTTATGTGTAAACACCCCCCCCCCCCTTTTCGTAATTCCAGCGTTATTATAATCTGCTCGCTAAGCACCTAGGGAGAGGTGTGGAAGGAGAGATTTGAAAGGATTAAAGAAGGGAAATAATCTTGAGGGCCGGATAGAAAGCAGGGAAACGGGGGCTGCTTTCGGAAAGGTCAATTACCTTTTCTCTTTGTCTTAAATTTATTTTTCATAATTTGAAAATTCATAAAAAATAAAATAAATTTGTTATTAGGTAAAGAGGCAGTGTTTTGTCTGTTCCACCCGTGACACAAAATTGTTCACTTATAGCTATAAATCTGGGAAAGTATTCTAAAGGTAGTTATTTTTAATCAACATTGTTAAGTTTCACAATATATTCCACAGAAAATAGAAAAACATTGATCAACTATCAGTAGAATAATAGTTAATATAATATCAAAAATGTAGTCTGTGTCCCACCCGTAACAATGTAATGCCCCTGTTCAAACTTTTCTGTTACATTTTACATTTCTACCTCCCCAAAGAGCAAGCACATTGTGCATTTTCAGTCTTTCATGTTTGTGGTGAGTTTATTGAATCATACCATACTTTGAATTTTTTCATCTAAACTAACATCAATCTCATAATAGTTCAATAAGTAGCTTTTTTTTGTTTGTTTCCAAATCAGTTCAAAGTATTTCCTTTGAACCACTAGCAAGCCCGTTTGCTTAGATTTTGCTCAGAGTGACGTGCTATTTCAAAATTATTTTTATGTACATAATCTACCAGTATAGTAACATCATATAAAGTATGATATCTACTTGTGTGCTAATGATTTTGCCCATTCACTAACTTATTAATAAACAGAATAAATTGAACCAGAAGAATTCTGAGACTATTTTTTAAAAACATTAGCCTTAAACTAAGACCAGTCCTAATTACCATATTTGTGCATAAGTGGAATTTAAACCAGCTGCTTTTATATTGAGTCAGCACTCCAAGTCCCATAACCAAAATTGGCCATCTTTCTAAACTGGCACCACTACCTACTATTTTTCAAGTACAGAGGCTGTTCAGCGTATATTTGACCAAACGCGATTCCTTCCCCTCGTGCTCAGAAAGAACTCACCCAACCTTGGTCGGGCACGTATGTAAGTGTAGTGTATGAGCTGTAAAAGAGTGGTTGTGTTTTCTCACTGGGCCGAAAATCCCGCCCAAACTGAGCCACTTTTGGGAGGAGTACGTTGTATAACTTTCCAAGTGTTTGCGTTTTCTCGCTTGGCCGAAAATGCTGTCAAAAACTGAGTCGTTTTTGGGAAGGTTATGTTGTAGCCCTTTATGATGCAAAGTCCAGTGTGTCAATGATCAGCAAGTAGTGTAAGAGCAAGGATTGTGACGTTAGTTTAAATTTATTCAAGAATGTGATCGGCAAGTATAAGGATTGCATGGCCCCAGCATTCGGTTCTCCAACAAAGGGGACGAGAACACGGCCGTGCACACAAGCCACCACCAGTATGCAGGTGGAAGGTGCGGTTAACAGTTTCCAAAGACATAGTTAGATGATTCGCCATCTGTCTTTGGGTCGGTGGATTCTCTTGCATGGCCATTCTGTGAAGTTTCGCCTGCATACTGGTGGTGGCTTGTGTGCACGGCCGTGTTCTCGTCCCCTTTGTTGGAGAACCGAATGCTGGGGCCATGCAATCCTTATACTTGCCGATCACATTCTTGAATAAAGTTAAACTAACGTCACAATCCTTGCTCTTACACTACTTGCTGATCATTGACACACTGGACTTTGCATCATAAAGGGCTACAACATAACCTTCCCAAAAGCGATTCAGTTTTTGACAGCATTTTCGGCCCAGTGAGAAAACACTACAACTCTTTTACAGCTCTCACACTACACTGACAAACATGCCCGACCAAGGTTGGGTGAGTTAATTCTGAGTGTGCAGGGGGAAGGAATCACGTTTGGTCAAATATACGCTGAATAGCCTCTGTAGCTCCCCAATTGCTCAAGACTTGGTGAGCACCAAAATTTTGGATCTCTATCTAAGAATCAAACCTTGAACTGCTTTCAGTAATGAATTGAGCATTAACTTTCACAAGAGGCCTTATGTTTACCATGATTTAAAATAATTTTCAATTCAGAAAATAAGAATTTTATCTTCTATATATACTAATGTCCAAAATTAAAGCAACAAACTGAAATTCTTTCCCGTGTGTCCATTTTACCACATAATACGATCAGGTGATAGTAATATTTATGATGTCATAGACAACTGGTTTAAGATAGAAAATAAACTAACCTTAATGTGCCTGGATTCAGGGGTGCCCTCCCCCCCCCCCACAAGGCCAATGGCACGTTTCCCCAAATCATATCATTTGCGCCCTTAAACCATATCGTAATCCCTACAAAATATTTAATTACGACAGCGTGTCTACCGAAAGTCTTTTTTCTTAGCTTTACTGAACATTATAATTGATCTACCCCTGCTCCCTAAACAGGCGTGCCATCACTCAAGACCACCCCTAAAATTGTTCATCATAATCGAGAATATCGTGTGGATCCCACTTTAAACTGTGGGTTCAGTCCCAATTAGCCTTAAGAGTGCATAAAGTGGACTTAAAACACAAAATCAATAAATCAATCAGTACCCTTAACATTGAAGAATATTAATTTAATTTCAATACTTTTAAGATATTTAGTCTTTTCCTTTTCCAGCTTTTTCTTTGGCACATTCAGGGTCAAAAACGTGTGGATGCCTTATTGCTAAATACAGTCTCCAAAATGTAATGTTCGAACTCTCTCTCCACTACAGAAATCCCTTGACAATCTAAGATTTAACACTTTATCAAGAGCTTCCTATCTCCCCCTTTAAGTTTAATACTCAATCCTACCACCAAAATTTCCATGACAATTTTAGACTTACTTAATATTGAAGAGTAGATATTGCCTCCTCCAAAAAATTAATTCTCAGTCTCCGCACCTGAATTTCCACAACAGTCTAAGATAATACACAAGAATTGGATATCCCCTTTAATTTTATGCTCAATCTCCCTCTAACTAAAATACTCACCATAATCTAAGACCTAGAGTTGGATACTGTCCCCCCCAAAGTTTAATTCAGAATCCCCCTCAGAACCCACGTGTCAATTAAGGCCTAATATATAGGAGTTCGATACCCCCCCCCCTTTCGATAATGCCCTAAACACTATCATTTCTTCATCTAATGGATTAAATATGGTGCATTTAAGGTGTAAAATTTTTACATATATTTTGGAAAAGATATAAATGTTGAATTTTATATTATTTGAAGGGAAAAAATCCCCCCCCAAAATCTCGATGGCGCAACCTGCACCATAAAAACCCCCTGTGGGCACCCCTGCCAGGATTTATCAACAAAAAAATCACGATAGCAACAGGTTAAACTTGGCAAATTTATCAACAAAAAAAATCACACGAGGAAAGGATTTCTGTTTGTTGCTTTAATTTTGGACAGTAGTGTATATAAAAATTGATGTATGTGTGTGTGTGGGTGTGTGTATGTTCGTTCCGGCGTAACTCTCGAACGCCTGGAGCAACTTCAACCAAACTTGGTGCACGTATCACATGCAATCTGGAAAGAATGCTTTGGGGTAAGACAAGATTGGGATAAATAAACACCCGGGCAATGCCAGGTACTCAGCTAGTTTAAAATATAAACAAAGCATCACTTCTTTCAAGTCCCGCACCTTGGCCGTCCAGTCTAAGGCTCAAGCTTTGGGCTTCGGCTACGGGACGAGTGCACTTACGAGTCTCTTGGAGGAAGCATAACAACTTTTCTCCTGAGATTTTGGCCTGTGTATGGGACTGGTGGCCGGCCACCCATCGTCGTAAGGAAATTGGGGAGCTACAAATGAGTAGTGTAACCCAGTCACGAAAACCTACAAAAACGACTGCGGGCTCGTCGTGCTGACCACACATCATCCCGTATCTATTTGGATGATCGCACACCTCTGGTGGGAGTTGATAGGTAGGCCTTGGACCTCAAGGGCTGCTGTGTCACAGGTTATTATTAATCACTTCTTAAAAGAAAAGCGACATCTGTTCAAGAATTAACTTGCTAAATATGAAGGGAAATTTAATTTAAAAATAAGAAAAGAGAAAGAAAAAGTTAATAATGAAAATTAACAGCGTGAGAAGCAAGCCAGTTTTAGCCTTTCAAAATCGCTTTAAACTATTGAAAAACAACAGGCTTACCTCGGCTTCCAACCCAGTTCTGCTTAGCTGAGAATCAAACTGAACCAATCTTCCATCCTTGCCTCCTCCAGATATTACGCTTCCTTCCTTCTGAACGCAGATCGAGAAAATAGGGCCTTCGTGGACACCTCGCAGAAATTTTGCTACAGTGTTAGTACCTGCAAGGGCAAAGGGAGGATTAATTTTTCTCAGAGAAACAAACCTGATAATTTCATCTGGCCTAAATTGACCATATTCTATGACAAGTATATATAATAATATTTTCCTGCATTGGAAATTTTTTTTCACCTTTCTTCCATGAAGAAGAAAAAATGAAAGTTAGCCTGTAATTCTTGTTAGCAGTAAATGTTCTGGTTATCAGTCTAACGCTATTATAGCATTAATTTTACTATCACTTGAGAATCTACTGAAATAAGAATTATAAATTTGAATTGATGCATTTTTATCATAGCCTGAAAAAATTAGGAATTTACTTGAACAAAATAATTATGTTTACTGTCTCCTACGACATTTTTGTTTATTTATATATATTTAAGAAATAGTTTTTCTCACTATTGACAATATTAAACTTAGTTAAATGAAGGAGCTCATACCACATAGAGCATATATTACAAAGTACTACAATGTTAGGGAATTTCAGGCTCCACCAGGGGCTTTTGCACTCCATGCCAATGGTCTATCATTGAGCTACCAAACAAACCTCTCGCTTTTCCACAACAAAACACTGATGCAAAGGTAAGTTGGAGAAATAAAGACAGATAAGAGATTAGCCTCGTAGCCGATTGGTACTGCATTGGCACAGAATGCCAAAGAGCCAGGTTCTATTCCTAGATGAGCTGTAATTTTTACGTAACTTTTCAGCAAGTTATCATTATTGATGACATTAATTTGAAATCACACACAACACATTGTTATTTTCATATGTGAAGAAATTGTAAATCACAGACGATAAATACAGATTGTTAGAAATTGTGCATGATTAGATTAGTTATGCAACAAATAAAGAAAAATATTAGTGTGCACATAAGGAATAAAATAGCTGAATGAAAGAAACACTTTCATGTCCTCTACTGTTAAAGGCTTAAATAATAACTGGCAGATATCCTGTTTTATGTGACAGGTTTTGTGTAACATAATGATCTTGCATATGCATGAAATAACAAAGGTTAAGGCATATCAAGTTGGTGGTTTATTAACAAAAAACAACAAAAGTTCAGTGTAATGTTCTGAAGAAAAATGCTGAAAGCTGGGGTATATGTGACAGACAGAAGGTACCTTTGATAATGTACAATTCTTCCATAATGCAACAATTTGAGTTTGTAGTTTTCTTATATAGTTTTTCTACTACTTTTGGTTAATTGTGATGGTGAGAATTACTAGAGGCATGCAAATTTAGTTTTTGATGAAAACACAAATATGAAATAACATGCTGTAATGTTCTTTTTTAATGTTTCTGAAAGGTCTGAGGTGCATTTTTCTACCCTGTTTTGTCACGAAATAAACTGCAAAATGCGAAATATACTCTTAAACACGAAATTTACAGTTTATATACCGACGCGACACTTTCTGAAATCTGAAGTATCCTGCGAGTTATGCAATTAACGGAAAATTGATTAATTCTGCTCTGTAAATATTTGAGAAGCAAAAATGGACCTCTTTACACAGGAATAAACTTAATACTCTGGTAACTACATAAATGTGCTATTAGAAGGGATACGTTTATTTTGTGTAATAAGTGCAGTTTGAAATCAAATTTAGGATTATATTCACAATTTTAAAACCAAAATGTCATTTTGTATAGCACTTTTGATGTGATTATTCACCACTATAACACCAACATTTTATTTTATTTACCGCTTTTGAACCTGAAATAGACTGTTTTTGTACCGAAATTTTGCTTTTTTATTTACCAAAAATATGTGCCTCTAATAATTACAATTAGATGAAATTTATGAAGAGAAATTTGCAACAAAGACCACGACTCTAACCTAGTACCGTTTGGTGGTGATGTCATTCAGCCATAGAGGTAGCAGGCAATGCTTAAGTATTCAGTCAGTGGCATATGTAGGACTTGAGGGAAAGATAGATTTCTTTTTTGGTATTCAGTACTATTACCTCTTCATGTACTCATCTCTTAGGAAAACTTGACCAAAATGGGGTTAAAACAGCCCCCTTGGACATCCCACTGCTTGTCATGATAGCCAAGTTTAGCAAGAGATTGCAATTAGGTCAGATTTAGGTACAATTTCTCATTTAGAACAGCTGTTCCTTCTAATTCCACATTGTGGCATTAGATAAGATGTTGCATTAATTTTCTGTAGCTAGTATTCAATTTTATTTATTACATATCAACATAAAAACTAAAATGTAGAAAATACTCTCTCAGGCTATCGACCAGGTGAGTTGAGGAAAAGATTCCAAGCTTTCGAGAGCTAACGTCACTCTCATCTTCTACATGAAGATGAGAGAAGCCCGAGAGAATCTCTATCATTCATCGCCAGGAAAGATTCTAGACTTACTTCAACTAAAATGTATTTTCATAATATACACATTCTACCCTTCTTTTTATATGGAAAACTATTTATCAGTAATTTGTATACATATGACTTTTATATGCATGAGAACTATCAAGAGAGCATCGATAAATCAGTAATTAGGTGGTTGTTGTTCAATTCAAGTATAAAAGTGACAAAAATTGCATTCAATTTACAAGTTGAAGAATTGGTTTATTATGGTACAAACAGATCTGATTCTAATACTAAAAATCATTTGAGGCGTAAGTCTGTTTTCATGAAGATCTTAACAGCACATATTTGTAGCCTGGGAAAATAGCCTGAGGAAAATACATCAGAGATACTTTCTATCATATAGTTTGTGAATACTAATAAATATGATACAAATTTGCCATTATTTTTATCAATATAATCCATTAATAAATAAATTATAACTTAATTTCATAATTCAATTTTATTACTATTGTCTCCATAAATGTAAAGGTAACATATATTTCAAAATATGTAGTTTTGAAGACAAACCAATCAGCAGTCTCTGGACCCTCCCGAATGGTATAATGGTAACACTGCTACCTTTTAATCAAGGTTTCCAGAGTTTGATACCCAGTGGACATACATAATTGTTCTGATCCAACTTTAAACTATAGGTTTATTAGCATATCTCTGCATAAAGTGGACTTAAAACTAGACTCAGTGTAGTACGGTTACATATATTTTGGTGGGAGAGAGTGAACATATTGTGAACCTTAAATTGTTTATAATTCAGTATTACTGATGTGTCAACTCTACCCAACATTAAAGGGAAGCACACTAGCAACAAGTTGAAGCAGGTAAACAAATTAGAAAAATAGGCTCAATTAGAACGGGAACATGTGCCACTTGCAGAAAAAGAAATTCCTACAAAGAACAAAATTAGATAAATACATGTTTATTAAGTGTTACTACTAGTACAAAATAATTATTGCTAGAAATAAAAAATAAACACTACAACTATGCATTATCTTCTATGTCAGGGTCTGCAGACACGAAGCATACATACCAAATCAGCATGCAAGCCGGATTAAGCCATTAGTGCAGCTTTCAAAAATTTGAATCATACTATACCGAGTAATTCGACACTGACCATCCTCACCTCTTCCCCACACAATGATATTTCCATTTGAGTCACCGGAGATAACGTCGCCCGTCTGAGAGAAAGCCAGGCAAGTCACGTACTTGGGCTTGTCCCTGTTTTCGAAGATGCCCGTTCGCTTGCTCAGGGTCCCACCTTCGAGGGTCCAGAAGTTGATGTGGCCCTTTCCGCAGGTCACAATAGTCTGCCTGTCCAATGGATGGAACTCTGCTGCCACTACGGTGTCTGCAGAACACTGAAAGGACAGTAAAAGTGAAGTTTCTATATTTTGAAAAGTAAAAAGAAACTGGCTTCTTTAAACCAACAATTACAATGATGTCTTTCACTTAAGATTCCAGTACATTAGGGTTCCTCAATCTATGATATGCATACCACTACTGATTACATATACCTTCAGATACTTGTACGAGAGCTAGGTAGAAAATTACTGTAACATCTACTGTATGACATTTTGTATAGACAGGCCCATGCCTCTCGTTAGCAACACACTTCAAGTTGGCATGTGCTTGCAATAAAAACCAAAAACATTACCATAAGGTTCCTGTAATGCTTCACTTTAGAATAATTAATCACACCAATACGTCACAAGTAATACATAATTATAGCCAGCGCTTGAAGTGGAAAGTGGTTGATCCTTTGGGTTAGCTGGGGGAGAGGGGACTTTGCGAAAATTTTGACAAATTTTATACCATCCCCCTGCTCTGCCTCTCACTTTCAGCACTGATTATATATAGTTATTTCTTATTTCAATGTAAATGAAAGGACGTAATCTAAGTATAATTTTAGCCATTGTATAAACATTAATTACTAGTATTAGGCAATGTAATCACACAATTTTAACCCTTAATGCCAGCTGGCGACCATACATGTACCTTGGGGGGTCAACCCTGGGTGTAAAGGTGGCCGGAGCATGGTACTGATCACACCACCTCCAAAATGGCAGAGATCTAGAATGTGTAGATTCAATTGTTGTGATGTGCAAATTGACCGTGTAGGGTAGAATATAGAAATATTTTTGAGAACTTCAGCTTTTGAGTAAGATTTATTTAACAATAGAAACATTTTAGTGAACTTCAGTTGTTGAGTAATATTTAAATAACAATTGAGAATATTATTATGTTGTAGGGCCATATCCCCAAATCCATCCCCTAAATGTGTGCCTCCATGGTATGGTGCTATATGCACGGGGAACTTTTACCTTTACCTACCAAACGGACTAACATGATGGTGAACATACAAAAGGTGTAGTAGATTTAAGAACTATAATCCATTTCATACCTTTGTTTCGGTTATCTTCTGTCCCCTCTCCCCCTTCTGCCAATCCCAAACAGAGATGTTATGATCTGGTGCCTCATCAACTGCACACAAGAGGGCACCTCCATCCTGGAAAACAAGAAATGATTACTCTTCGCACACAATATCACATGTTTTCCCCGACTGTTATGTGTTAACACTTACAAAAAATATCAATTGTTTCAATGAAATCAAATCCCTGTGTATTGAAATTGGCAACAAATAAAAGTAAAGTGTGAAAAGTAATTCTTCTGATAAATAGATTCTGTTGGCTTACCAGTCAGACAGTTTCTGGAGGTTTTTCTAAGTTGTTCTATAGTTTTAGTGACACCCAAAACTTTGCAGAAAGATTTGAAATTCCTCCAAAAATTACCAGGCTGGCATAAAATATCTAAATAAAAATATGAATATTAAAAAGTTGCATCATTGTAATAAAAGACTCTCGAACAACTTTAATACACCATGTCCCAAAATGATAATCGGGGTTTCAAGTAGAAATATTTCAACAGACAAAGGTGGATGTTTATATCATACATGTATGCTAAGAATGGTTATGGAAGTTAGCTACCCTATCATTTGTTTCCCATCATCAGTCACAGCAGCGTAAGTGCATTACAAGATGGCGACTCCCATGCAGAAGTCCTTTTGTATCATTGAATTTGCAAGGTGTGGTTCTGCTGTTTCAGTTCAGCAATTTGGAAGTGATCCTCCGTCCGATAACAACATTCGTCGATGGTTTAACAAGTTTCAAACAACTGGATGCGTCTGCAAAGGGAAGAGTTTTGGGCGTCCAAGTGTGTCGAACGAAAGCGTCAAGAAGTATTGGACTACCGGACGGATGTGTGCCGTATCATGAAAGATGTTCACATTGAACATTCATAAGATACACTGTTTAAACTTGTAGAGTTGTTGACTCCCACATAAGCTTTGTCCTTGTACCCCACATGTAAGGGAAATCAAACGACTATGAAACCCCAAAAATAATTTGGGGACATGCTGCATTTTATGCACTTTAGGATTTCAAATATAGAGTTACGTCCTGGAGACCAACAACAACATTTAAAGGGGGCCTGCGGCAAATGAAAGGTTAATAACTGCTGTAGGATATTGCTGTGGTCAAGAAGAAATATCGAGGGAGGCAACAAAGATCTACAATTTGTATTATTTTGAGAAATATCCTAAGAAGCGATGATCTCTCCACAAGTCAACACATGTTTATTACTTGTGCTAAATTTCAGGTAAAATGCTTTTCTTATATTTGCACATTTTAGCATTTCAAAACTTCTCCAATTACATGGAGACGTACTTACAGCTCTGGAGAACGAAATGCAGCAAATGGATCTTTCAAATTCTCCAATTCCAAGAATGTGAAGAGTGTGTAGACTCACTGAATTCCATATCCTTATGTGAGGCTAGAATATTAAAAAAAAACAATTATTATTATCTGTGAACACATTGTCATAAAATACTATACTACTAAAAAACTACTATATTACAGAGGCATTCCATACAAGATATTTTCACAAATTTCTATACACAATTTACACAAATCATGCATCATTTTCATATTTACAAAGCTTAAAAAGTGAACAGAATTACTATACCTCTACTACTTCAATCAAATTCTCACAAAGTAAAAAAATAAGATCCATTTTTTTAAAAAATTAAAAGGAAATAAGTGCTTGTTGACAAAAGATATTGGTTAGGTCAGTGGTTCCCAAAGTGTGCACCGTGGCTATTTACAGGGGTGCCACGAAATGTTTCAATATTTTCACTTAAATGACACTTACTTGTTAGTCTACACATGGTTTTAGAATCGGACCATCTCATCAATTCAAAAATGTGCTTATCTAGTATTTTTTACACATAAAATGTTTCTGAATTTGAAATATGTGTTTATATGTCAGCTCAAGACAAGCAACATAAACATGCTAACTGAGCATTGCAACTGTTAGATAGGCCTACTTTCTGATAGGGGTGCCACGGAAAAATTTTGAAACACTAAGGGTGCCGTGAAACGAAAAAGTTTGGGGACCACTGGGTTAGGTCAAAATTTATTTTTTATTATATTCATTATCAGCCACTTTTGGCTAAGTGCGACAATGAGGATGACTACTGATAGATGCAATTGATATAGGAACACTAAGAACACTCATGCCTGGACTGGGACTCTAATTCAGGAACTTTAGTGGTAAGATCAAAAATTGACTGACCACCGAGGCAGCACTTTTTCAATGCCTCTAAGTTAATTCCAATGACGATGATGTGTTAGACACAATGACATTTGTGCCTTGCCCACAGTTCAAATCTTTGATGCCTGGCTTCGTAGTACATTACTCTAGCTTCTCTGTCAGCACTTACAAGGTCGGCATTTAATGTTCATATAAAAATATAGCTGGAAAGGTATGCTGGCCTTTGTGGACATTGGCAATTGGAAGTTTGCAATATCTTTTACCAGTTGCAGCAAAATTTCCTTCCATTTTTTTATGTACCATATTTAAACATGTCTAGCCAGCAACCCCTTTTTTTGACTACCTTAAAAAAAAACTTTTCTCTGAATATGACCGAAGGACAAAAAGAAGAAATGGTAATATTGAGAAATATGGCAATGTTAACTCCCTAAGTTCACACATCAGCATACAAGTTAACTGATCACTGTAATATGGGTTGAGTACGAGTGAATGATACTTCGAAATTTGAGCTGCAAGTTGAAGAAAATGACAACAGTAGTGCTGTTGATACGAAAATAATAACACTGGCTACACTAGTAGGTTTTACAATATATAATTTTAAAATAATTTATTAACATTCCAAGATTTTTAAATATCTCAATTATAATCCACAACTACTTTCCTTCCATCAAATTTTGGGTAAGCCTGTACAGTGGGATCCATGAGTATTACCGTGCAAATTGTCCATTACCATGTTTATGCACTTTATTTGACTCAATAAGAGCTTCAATAATTAAAAGAAAACTCAAAACAAGCTGTTGACAACTTCTGCACCAGCTAACATAAGAATCCATAGCTTAAAACCACATAGGATGTAAGAGAAAAAATTATGAAAATAGTCATGGACAATTTGCGGGGTAATGCTAGTGGATCCCACTGTACATGCCTAAATATGGTACCACAAAATTGATTGTAATTCCATTTCATTAATATAATTCACACTACGCTAAATTAACATCTTACTATACCTTTTCAAAAACTGACACACTAGTTACAAACTTCCTCAAAAACTATCTGCTAATTTTGCAAAAAGCTGTAAATATTGCACCTACAATGCTACTAAAGCTCTGCAAAAAAGCAAACTCTCCACAGTAACATTAAAAACAAACAAATGTTAAAAACTTTCAAGAACACACAAGTCACACATAAGTAACAAAACACTAGTCTACTTGTATGTAACTCTGCTGAAAGAAATAAAGAGGTTTACCATAAGCATCCTGATCTTGAGGTGTTGGGGAAAAAAAGAAATGTAAAAATTGTGTTATCAAGTGTATCAGCACAGTCGTGTTAGTCACACAACAGAAGACAGACGAGGTAATGAATGATTGAGAAAATTCAAGTGCAAGTGTTCATTGTTACATGCTACAGTTCAAATAATAGTAATAGCCATCTAATACATTGTGGATAGAAGAAAAACACCAAACTAATGATTATAGCCCTTACTATAGTATCAAAGTCTTGAAATTTATAATTTTAGTTTCCATGTTTAATTTTTAACATCAACTTTCAATTATTTATGAATTATTGTCATGCAACCAGCTTCTTAACAGCCTTTTGAGGGCCAAGTTCACTTCTCGCAAAGCTGGGTCATCAAAATTTTGAAGCTCTCTGCAGAGATCGAACCAGGAATCATTTGCACCAGAGGCAAGAACATTATGAGGTCAATGAGACAGAGCACAAGAATATATTGATTGATATGCAAAGTTTGATTGGACTGAATAACTACTCTATTGCAGATGGGGCCAGTCAATTTGTTGATGAAAGGACATACTTGAGGAGTAGAGGTTGTCCCAAACTTCTCTTAAAAATCTAAACTACATGAAAATATGTACTGACAACTAAAAGAATCTACCCCTCCCACCCTTATCGTAAAAAGATGAAAATCGTAGCAGGGTAAAATGTTTGTTATACAAATATATATATATTTCCCATGGGGCTGTTCAATTTTTACTTTGTAGCACAAGCACTCCATTTCCAAATCCATTTTACTTCATCCATCCACTGTAATCATAAATGTAGGTTGCTGAGAGTTCGTAATCACACTCCTCAGTAGCAATGAATAAATTCTAATGAGAAATTAATATTTATCCCTCTATTTCATTATTGATAAAATATTTTTGAGATGATGTGACGATAAAACTTCCAAAAGCAGATTTAAAAATATACATTTCTTGAATTAAATTAAAAGTATTTGGTCTAGGAATTAATTCGTGCAGTTGTTACGCACACATTGAAGCTGTAGTTCAAACACAAAATACATAAATACCTTAAGAAAAATATTGTCCATCGCGAGCCACCACTTTCGCCCATCTGTCAGGCAAGTTACGGATTCCGTGGCGAAAGAAGTCCTCATCCTTTGAAGCGATGCAGTCAGAGACCCATTTTTCGATATCTTCTGAAGAAGTGAACCGCTGTCCAATCAAATCGTTATTCATGCAATCGAACAAGTAGTAGTCCGAAGGAGCAACGTCTGGTGAATACGGCGGCTGGGGTAAAACTTCCCATCCGACATTTTCTAAATAGGTTTTGACCGGTTTTGCGACATGTGGGCGAGCGTTATCATGTTGAAAAATAAGTTTATCATGTCTGTGTTCCCATTCTGGTAGTTTCCTGGCCAGAGCTTGCTTCAAACGCATTAATTGTCGTCGATAACATTCTCCATTAATAGTTTCACCCAGTTGCAGCAGCTCATAGTACACCACACCTTTCATATCCCACCATATGCACAGCATAACCTTTGCACAGTGAATATCTCGTTTCGGTTGTGATGGACCTGGTTCACCTGGCTTCACCCAGGCCTTTTTTCATTTCGGGTTCTCGTAATGGATCCACTTCTCATCGTCAGTAACAATGCGATGCAAATACCCCTTTCTTTTCTGTCTTTGAAGCAGCAATTCGCAAATGGTTTTTCATCTTTCAACGTCTCTGTCTTTCAATTCATGTGGAACCCAATGTGACATCTTTTGAATCATTCCCATGGCTTTGAGGCATTTGGAAACTGTTGTTTGATCAACGCCTAATGCCTCTGCAAGTTCTTCCTGCGTTTGACACGAATCCTGATCGAGCAATGCTCTCAATTCTTCGACTTCAAATTTTTTTGGCTATCCAGGTCGCTCTTGGTCTTCCAGGCCGAAATCACCACTTCTAAACCGTGCAAACCACTTCTGACACGTTCGCTCAGCTAGCGCATGGTCACCATACACTTCCACCAAAATACGATGACTTTCGGTAGCACTTTTCTGCATGTTAAAGTAATGAAGCAGAACACCCCGCAAAAACACTTTATCTGGCATGAACTGCGCCATGTTCAGTTGACTACAAAATGCTGTTGTTGATGCGTCAATCAACTGCCCTATACTACGAACGATGTGCGCTGACAGGAGTTTTCAACGCATGTGTGGCTACACGGAACTGTGGGACGATATGCTCGTTACGCCATCTCTTGTCCAGGCGCATGAATTAATTCCTAGACCAAATACATTAATAAGATAAAACTTGTAGCATTTGGCTCAATGATTTGAAGAAAATCTGATGAACACATTCTATAAAAGCAAGTCCATAAAAACGTTCACCTAATTTGCTAAGGGTTTGGTAGCATTGTCAAATATTTGATTAACTATATGTAGTTTGATATGTGTAGAAACTATGTGAATAAGTGAAGCCCACTGTACACCCATAAATGAAAGTAACATCTGTATGTTATTTCCTTTCTACACAATATAGAAAATGTTGATGTTGTTAATCAGAGCCAGCCCTTGGGAGGAGCAACTCTGGCACTTGCACGAGGCCCCACACATCAGTGGGCTCTGCACCAGATAAAAATAATTGTATGTAAATTGACTTTATGGGATGCTGGTGCTTCAAATTAAGCAACAAATCTGATAATTCCTGACTTTGTCAATTGTTTTGGCATACTGAAAAATATCCAAAATTACTAAAATCATATTCTAAACTAAGACCTACACAATAGTGGTGTTCATATATTTAAATAAAAAATAGTTAATGTGAATTTTTCATTTATTTATAGAATGAAATCATGAAAGTGAAAATATTATTTTATAAGAAAAATGTGAATTCTTTCCAGTGTCAACATCAATGAAAAGCAATCAAAAGAGAATTATGAAAGAGAACGTTACTGGGTGTAAATAAAAATTTCCACTTTGATAGATAACATAATAGTTTCATATTGAACACACCCAAATTTGTAATTAAATATAATGAACGTTCATGAGATCGAAAAATAAAAACTATAATTTAGAAACTTTTATTAGCTTCACATAATTCTTAACTTTCAAGATGTTCTGTTTATTGCTCTTACATAATAATATAGAATACATAAAAGTGTTTATTAATAATTGTTGATTGATTGATTTGGTGTTTTAAGTCCACTTTATGCACAGTAAGGCTAATCGGGACTGGACCTAGTTTTAAAGTGGGATCCGAACCACTATGTGCCTCCACCAGGTAAGGAACCCGGGACCCCTTGATTACAAGGCGGTGACGATACCACTGCGCCATCAGGGAGGCCTTTATTAATAATAATTGTAATTGTGACTATATAGGAGATGTGCACATTAGAGTAAGAAACAAAAATAAGATTTTTTCAGACCCCTGAAAAAATTTGGTTATGAGCCCCACATGCATATATTGTATGCTCCAGATCCTGTGCCTATCTAGGGTCAGCCCTGTTAAATGAGCTCTTCAGTGTAATGATATACAAAATAAACATTTATCAATATCTCTCTATGTTACTAAAAAGTAACACACATTAGACACCTTTTGTAGGTGAATATAGGCACTTGAAATATTAAGTGCATAAAAGCATGCAGGAATACTGCGCTCCTGTACTCCCAAGAAGTTTAAAAAATCTCAACATAATCCAAAATAAAACTTTCATTGCAACTGAGGACATATTCACTTTCAGTTTCCCACAAGTTTGAAAAAATATAAATAAAAGACACAGCAAAAAAGCTTCCACCAATATTGCATGTGAAAACACCCTAGATGGCAGCACAAACAAATAAAAGTTAACACGTTGTTAAATAAATAGTAATTGCTTTGTGTTATTAGTGAAACGCTAAGTAAATGCCATGTATGCAGAGTGCAGAAGTGTTGTACATTTAGACATACCCACTCCTCTGCTTCTGGGGCAGATCTATCAGGTGGAGGGTTGAATTTCCACGACTACAGCAACAGCAAATATCAAAATTAAAATATATATTAACACAAACCACATTACAATCAACAGTTTATGTTTCCATCCTTATTAAAAGTTCTACGTCAGTTAGTCTTTTACTGTGAAACAAGTCAATTTGTAGCAACGACGTATAATATTCTTCTTGCATGCTCAAGCTATGTGCGACAAGCTTAACTTTTAATGGTGAGACAACTTGTTAGTTCCTAACATACTTGAATTTGTCTACTTTCAGATCATTTAAAAATATGGTGAACATACAACTTCATTTTTCAGCAATAGGAAGCATTCATATGCTTTGCAGCAGAAAAAAATTGTCATCATATATTTATACCTAGGGATGTGAACTTTGTTTTAATAATTACATTGAATAGTTGAAAAAGCACATAGGTAAATAGTTCTTGGAAGGTTAGGAAGGCAAGGTTGTTGGTTTTGTGCCTCCGAGCTCCACAATAACTTGAATTTGATCATGTTCTCAGAATAATACTGAATTTTACACACTGCTGCCAACCAAAAAGAAAAAAAATGCAACATACTGTCTGATGTTAAAGATGACTAGCTCAAGAGGATGAATTTACACCCAATACAGAAATATGCATGAAATATTTTTTTCTTGTATGTACGCATTGCTTGAAATGTATAATTATTTATTTTTTAGTCAATGGTTATTACAAGCATAAAAACACAGTTTTTCGTTGTGACGTTTCAGGAGAACACATGCTCCCTTCATCAGACATTTATTTTTAGTTTGATTAAAGATACAGTTATAACAATGGTTAAATTAACTGAGATAACGATAAGCAGTCTGTTTTATCTGAAATAATAATAAAACACTGCTTATCTGTTTTTATGCTTGTAATAACTGTAGACTGCAAGAGAAATAAAACAACACTGTAGGTTGGAGATCAGTATTTTGTTTGTATGCATTCAGTTGTTTTGTTTATCATCAATCTTGCAACTCTACCATCCTCTCGACAACAATACTATGTGCGAAAATTCAAAGCTCTTTCAGCATTTCCATTCCACCCCTATTTTGTCAATATACTTGTTCAGTCAGCCCATGCACACTTGCGTCAATAGTCACAACTAAAAGCAGACAAACTATATACCTCTCCAATGCAGACTGAAAGTTACAATAGGACTACTAGATTTTTCTGAAGAAAATGTCGAGGCAACTGCAATGTTATTCCAGAAGACAGAGTAACTTAAGACGTGAATTTTTGTATGGTTTGCTTTCGCTATCGTCAATATATTATCAATAGTTTAATCGACTTACGTAATTGCAAAATTATTGAGAATATCTAGATAACAGCTGAAGCAAACCATACAAAAATTCACATCAATGCTCTAGAAGAATTTCTTAGCTGATGTAATTTTTCAGATTTTGGAATATCACAGCGGTTTTTCGAAAGGAGAGAAAAATTTAAAAACAACTGCCCTGGCAGCGGCCAAAGGTCGAGCCAAGCCTTAGGGACAGAAATTGCAATCGTTGTGTTAAAATACAATGTGTGTGAAAAGCATTATGAGTGAATAGGATGATATATATATAAAAAAAAACGAAGAACATATCCAAATTGAATTATATCTGTTCATTTCTCAGAGGTAAACCTAAATTTGTGTGTTTATTAAAAAATATTATGAAATCCAATGTTTACAACATTATTCAAAGTGAACAAGCTGAAACCCCAAACTGCATTACAAAAAAACGGATTCTGAGGACAAAATAAAACAAAAGTTCACATCCCTATACATTACACATCAATTATGTTTCTGACTGATACACATTGTGCATACACAAAGCTACATCCAAGACAATGTCAAAAAGCCAATAATTTACAGCCTGTAACTCACAGACAAGTAGCACTTCCTTGGAAACAGAAAATAAAATACAATCAATTACACAATGGACAGAATGAACATAAAAACAATTTACAATGTGGCAACTGAATCTAACTTGCACTGCGATAGTTTATTCCATTAATATCGGCTATAACGTTTAATAGCAATAAAAAATTAAGTGGCACATCTCCATGTTTGTTCTCAGCTCATCATCCAGAAGAAAATAACATGCATATATATTTAAAGTAAACAAATTCATCTGCATATACGTAATATGTATTTTACACAAGAACGGCTCTAAAATAATGCATCATAGCAAGAATATTAAATAAAATACCACATTCCAGAAAAAATACCTACCACATATGTTTTTCCTTTTTTAAAATCTATAAGCAACTTGCTGAAAATTGAATCTACCTGTACCTTCCTTCTGTCGCCAGCTAAAAGTGTTATGTTTGATGTTTGAGGACTTTTAGAAAGATTCAATAATTATAAATATACTTACAACAATCATGGTTTTATTGTTATAGATTTCATGCATGGATTTCTTTAAATGTATTAAATTTATGCATTTGGCTATAGAAACAATTAACTGCAAGCAGAAATATACAAGACAATTTACATAACAAATGCACATTCTTATTGGTGAACAGGTCATGTAAAATTTCCATCCTATATTCTGGAATGGGAAAGAATTTATTAATTTGGCAAGCCATAAAATTGCAGTATTTAGTGTAATATCCAGTTTCTCATTCTTAAATCCTTTGTGCTCGATTCTTACTCCTAGCACAAGTCCATGCATTCTTTAAGCTTTAACTTTGGCTTTGCCCATTTAGGACTAATGCCGGATGATCCTTTGTGCAGTTAATGACTAAGATTCTTGTTTATTTTTTCAGAACAACTCTTAAATAAATTAATTTTTATTTAAAAGTGCAAGCTTCTCAAATACACCAACGTTTGATGTTTGATTTATTCTGACTTGAACCACAAGTCTCCCACACGAACTAAAACTTCGATATTCCACCTTCCCACAAATGCAATTAGATTTGTTTGGGCCATACTGACTCACTAAATGAAAAGATTCGGACCTAAAGATTGATTGTGAACAGTAAATAAATGAAGAAAAACTATTATTTTCTATTAATTGTCCATCAAGATGCGTTTAGATTTATTTCTGCATTTCTTCCCAGCATACAAACATTTCTCTTTGCCTCTTCCCTTGACACAGAATGTGTTGTTACAATCTTTTATTTACACAAATAGTTATACTGTACTGAAAAAATAAATGGGTAATATTACTGATGAACAATGTTTATTAGAATTCTATCTAACAAATTTGCAAGAGTATGTTTTGGGAGGATATATTTTTTTTAAGCCTCATATAAGTATAGTTTTTCAAATCAAAACCACAACAGATGTCAAATGTTGGACCTACATTTTTACAGCATGGGTCAAGTTGCGAATTTTTCATGTTTCAGTTTAGTTTCTATTAAAAGATGGAGACAACACAAATGTCAAGGGTAGGATTTTACTAATTATATTCATGCAATACACATTTCTTGAGATATTCGTATATTTTTTCCATATAAATAATATAGCATATTTCAAAACTGTGCTCGAAAGTCTCATTATACTGCTACATAGAGTTCAATAGACAAATTTAAGAACATTTAAATATTTATTAATATTACATCTTAAAAGTACATAGTAAACACTTACCCTGCCTTCTCGTCTATCATGGCCTGCAGTTTGACCACTTGCGATCAACAATTTGTTTGGATGGACAGCAATGCTGCAAGAAACAGTTATAATATTACATTTATTTTTAACTGCTGAGTACAGTATGATGCCAAATACAGCACTAGGTCAAATAAAAATTGCAGAATTACACAGATAAGATATATAGGTGTGGAATAATAAGGATAATATATATTACGAATAACAATAAGAACTCTGATGCTACATCTCCAACACTTTTCAAAAATGTTGGAATTAACTAGTCTCACGTTTTTTCAGGTATTATGTATTTACAAAGACACAATCTTATGTATAAAAAACAGACTTCTTCGTTCCATGTACTGTAGTAGTGATTATCATTCGGACTTGTGGCATTCTTAATAGTTCTTATTGCATTTCATACAACACAACGAAGTCTCTGAATACATTGAAAATTTATAAAGATAGCTCTTGGCTACCAAAGGCCATAGTTTGCAACCATATTCTAAAATTAAACTAACAATAGTATTACACAGATACATAAAAATAGTGTCATTTTTATATACATTGAAGGAAAAAATCTACAACATTTTCTTAGTTTGTTTACCAATATGACCATCAAGTAGAAGAGAAAAGTAAATTATAATTACTAAGGTCTCACAGTTCATACGCATTTCAATCTTACTTTGATTTATATAGTAATAACAATAATTTGTTCATTGATTATAAATGCTGGAATGGCGAAATACAGCACCACCTCAACTACTTCTGCAGTTATTTACGAGGTACATGTATAAAAATTAAAAAAAGGGCCAATATTTTTTTATTTTGACTGGCAACACTGACCAAGCTGTGCATGCACGGAAGCATGCTTAGTATTCTGTGCCTGCAACAGAGGTATATTTCTCAGTGTGGAGGTGCATACGTGCGAGTAGCAGGAAGTTGAAATGGCTGCTGTAATAGAAAATCCTGCCAAATGCGAGGTGAGGTCTGTGATTAGATTTCTCGACCCAAATGGACTGAGTGCAGCTGACATTCATCGGGAATTGTGTGCCATTTACATACCAACAGTAATGAGTGAAGGAAAGGACATTTAAATGTTCATGATGACGAGCAGAGCGGCAGGCCTAGTGTTCAAACGGACGACCTTGTGCGACCTGTTGATGAGAAAGTGCAATTTGCCGTTTCACCATTACTAATCTAGGCAAGGAGTTTCCTGAAGAGTCTGATAAAACATTGCACCGAATTGTAATGGACAATCTGGGTTATCGCAAACTGTGTGCGAGCTGGGTGCTAAAAATGTTGGTCAACACTCGCAAAGATGAAAGAATGAAATCAGCACATGATTTTTTTGGCCCGCTGGGAAAAGGATGGGGATGACTTGTTTTCTCACATAGTGACTGGAGATGAAACCTGGATATCGTATGTCACTGGTGAGCAATCCATGCAGTGGTGTTACCGCAGTTCACCGAAACCGAAGAAATTCAAGCAAACACCATCACATCCCAAAATCATGGCAACCGTGTTTTGGGACCAAAAAGGTGTAATCTTCGTGGAATTCCAGGAACTTGAACGAAACATCACAGCAGATGTGTATTGCCAAACACTGTCTAATCTGCGACGTTCCATCCAAAACCGGCGAAGAGGAATGTTACGGTCTGGAATTTTGCTTATTCGTGACAACGCCTGCTCACACATAGCTGACCATACTGTTGCGACAATTCAAAAATTCCAATGGGAACGTTTTAATCACCCACCATACAGTCCTAATCTTGCTCCACGTGATTACTTTATGTTCCTTCATCTCAGAAAGTTGATTGCTTCGAAACGTTTCGATTATAGTGAAGCTATCAAGACGACATTTCTCGACTGGCTGAGATCCCACGCAGCAGATTTCTACGCAGAGGGTACCAAAAATGCTTGGAGCGTCATGGTGACTATGTAGAAAAATAGCCAGGGTATGAACTTGTATAGCATCAAAATAAAAAATTTCTCGCTCGATTTTATTCTCTGTAATAACCAATCGGCCCTTTTTTTTACATGCCCCTTGTATAATAATACATGTGTGCATGTAGGAAACCCATCATAAGTTGTCGACATATTTATTTTCAAAGTTTAATTGCTTACAGGTGATACATTTACAGTTATTCCAAAAAGAAGTTATGGTGTTAATAAATATTATTTTCTTACCACTTGACATCATCGGTGTGACCTAGATAGTGCCTCTGAGTTTGTTCCTCTACATTGTATAATACAACAGCTGCAGCTATGAAGTAAACCATTTCGCCAGTTGGCAAAAGGTAAAGGTTAGATCTGCAATCCCTGCCTCTGTAACCATATCTGAACGAATGAGTTAAGAACAAAACAGACAAATGCAATTTAATTAAATTATTTTTGGTAAAATATCATTATCTGGGTTAACAATACTTATAGCTGGGGTTGGGGCTAATTAATATATTCTAATTATGAGCCACTACAACAATTTACTTAATAAATAATATATTAGACCACTATAATTCTGTGTAGTACAGCAATACAATCAGTTGAAGCAACATTACTCTTTCTGAAAGGGAACCAAAAGAGTTAATATTTGCTGCCTTGGTAGTAATGCTCGACTGGACCTTTGGCAACTTTTTTCGAAATTTCTTTTGTTTTTGAAAAACCGATGATATTCGAAAATCCGAAAAATTACACTTTTACAATTCCTTCTAGAGCATTGACATGAATTTTTGTGTGGTTTATTTTCGCTATTTTCTAGATATTATCAATAGTTTAATAGACTTATGTAATCATTAAACTATTGAGAATATCTAGGCAAGAACAAAAGCAAATCACACGAAAATTCACATGAATGATCTAGAAGAAATTATAAAGATGTAATTTTTCGGATTTTGTAATATCATGGTTGTTTTTTTGAAAAGGGGAAATTTTGAAAAAGCTGCCCTGGCGTGGGCCAAAGACCCATCTGAGCCTTAAGTGGTGACTCATAATCTTTTATACCTTGCTGCCTTCGCAAACTCAAGATGTAAAAAATCTTACGGTAGTTTCCAGTCGGAGGTGAGTCGGGAAGTGAAGATGCAACTAACTACCGTGTGAGACTGGCTTAAGATTGAGGACCCCTTAAGATTCTCTGCAGGGAGAAGGGGGTGGGGGGTGTTGACAGGTGAAATCTATGGATTTCTCAGAATCACCACCACCTCTCATATCCAGTGTGGTGATTCATGTCACCCAAACAGAATAGCAAATTCCACATGATGTGTATCAAAAGGGGACATGACTACTTTTCTTTCAGTGTTTGTTGCAGGAGCAATAATTGTTCTTAAAGGTAATTTGCAATGTTGTAATCACGTTTTCATAAGCATTCAATGTCACATTAGAAATATTTTTTGTTGTATAATTCAGAAGACTAATGCAGAAACAAACCCAAGCCATAACTCCAAAGGCTGAATAACATGGAACTGGATATCCAGTTACTGAACTGAACTGAACTGAACTGAACTGACTACCTGCCTGGATGTGATGGCTTCCTGGCTGGCTGCTTGACTGGTTTGGAGGAATAGGACATGTTCTGATTGCTACTGACTTTCCTCGACTGGATTCTGTGAAAGAGCCAATCAGAGTAAAGTTTGGCCATGTGAAGATAATCTGTGAGTTTACAAAGGGGAGTTTTTTGTCTGTGGTTTCAGAGTGTTGGCTGTTTTTGTTAGTTTCTCGATAAGCAAAAAGCAACGAGATGACATGCAGTGCATTCGTGTTCAGTTCATTAATATTTAGGTATTTATGTCAAGCAATGAGATGTGTACATGACAAATAACATTAGCCGAAAATGAACATCCTTATTGTTACAAGTGTATTAAATTAAATGTTTGATTTTCTAAAAATTTGTGAATGAACCCTGTGAATCTCTTGTATAAATGTTGAATATGCATACCAGAGTTAATTAAAAAGCTCGTTCGTTACGCATTGATTACTATATATATATATATTTTTTAGCCAATCTCTAGTCCATACTTTTAATTTGTAATAAAAGTACAAAGCAGTAATTCTCCTACAACATTCTTCAAATTTCTCGTCCATCTTTACAGTACAGATCACAGACTATGTCTTATGGGAAGACAAGTCTGTCGACAAGTACGAGGTAACAAGTATTGGGTGAGGCAAAAACTAGCAAATGGGTAGCCAGTCCAGCACCAACTAGGGCATTCCTACTGGAAATCCAGTTCCCTGTGATTCAGGCTTAATTCAAAATCTCCAAGGTGAGTTCTTAACCACTTCTACAAGAAGTGGTTCAATCGCTTCATGCATTCGCTAGAAAGGATACACCCACTCTAACTTGAGTTTTGCCGAGGGAGGAGTGGCCACCTGAGTGATATCATAGGTTTCCATGAGAGCCGATGGTGCATACAAGGTGATTGGCCTTCCCCTGAGAAACATACGGACCAAACCCTCTTCCTCATTGTAAGTGGCTTCCCTGGTACTGCAAAGAAAAAAGCACCATTAAGCTACCAACAGCCTTGACAGTATATAAAATTTGCATAAATGTACATTCTATTAACATGCAAACAAATCCACACAGATTAATGGAGAAAAGTGTTGCTAAACTAAGCATCTTACATGTCTATGGGCCGCACTTAAAACAGAAAAAACTTCAGTAAATTCAGCATATTACTTCGAGGAAGGTGATAATGAGATTTAATTTAATTTCTTCATTTCAAAACTTTGAATATCTTTGAGTGTATAATACTACATAAAAGAAATGTAAACATAAATTTAACATCAAAAATATTACATACAGTGAACTCAATTTGAACTCCAAGGGAACACGAAAAAAAATTGAAATATCCACAATTTGAACTAATTTGTACACGCCTTTTGTATTTCAAAATTTCAAGGGAAAAATACACGAGTTCAAATTACCGAATATTCGAATTATCCAAGTTCGAATAAAAAGAGTCCACTGACCAAATATAAATATAATAGTCATGTGCACAAGTAGGACATACAGTATATACTTATGCAGTTAAGTTTTGAAAGGATACCCAGCTGGAAATTTTTCCAATTAGTTCCGATTGGTCAATTGTAATCAATTGGTTTCTATTGGAGAAATCATAACTAAAATAAATTTCTGGTAAAGCAAATGAAATTTGTAACTTAGGGAAACATTCACATACAAACATTTTTCAAATGCGGAACATTCCCTAACATTAGCTACGAGACTCGGCGACAAGCGGTCCGGCGTCAGTGCTTGTCTTTCCCGGTGAACGGTGTCCGCGACAGTCGCTAGAGTCTGCTATTAAAATTACAGTTTTCATATTGTGTACTAACCTTGACTACAGAAGGTGTTGAAAATGATGTCCCTCTGCTGCAACACACTCCTGGCATCTCCGAAGGAAATTGGCATTTACACATGCAAGTTCGTCTACTGTAATTCTCCCGATTTCTCGTATAATACTCTCTTTTAACTCACGGATGGTGTGCGGATTGTCTTTGTATACTTTATTTTTTATTCAGAACTGACTGTTACTCTAAACTTTTTTTACGAAGTTTAATTAATATAGTGGTCCTATGTGGAACGGGAACAACAGGAAATTCGTTGCTAAACGTCGTCGCACTTCTCCACAATTCCTCTTTCCGAAGTATGACTCTACAAGATAAATCCTTTGTTGTAATGTAAACTTTTGTGGTGCCATATTAAGCCACAATCTTCAACACACGGACACGACACAACACAACACAACTTCCGAGGGAGGATTCTACTGGCGTCAGTCTGCAACGTCAACAGAAAGGGAAAGAGAGCCAAGGCAGGGAGAGCGAAAAAACAGACTGTAGCGTGCGACTGTGGCGGAACCCGTTCACCGGGCTGAAGCCGGACCGCTTGCCGCAGAGTCTCGTAGCGAATGTCGGGGAACGTCTTTCTCGGTGAACGGGGTCCGCGACAGTCGCACGCTACAGTCCGTTTTTTCGCTCTCCCTGCCTTCGCTCTATCTCCCTTTCTGTTGACGTTGCAGACTGACGCCAGTAGAATCCTCCCTCGGAAGTTGTATTGTGTCGAGTCCGTGTATTGAAGATTGTGGCTTAATATAGCACCACAAAAGTTTACATTACAACAAAGGATTTATCTTGTTGAGTCATACTTCGGAAAGAGGAATTGTGGAGAAGTGCGACGACGTTTTGCAACGAATTTCCTGGTGTTCCCGTTCCACATAGGACCACTATATCAAACCTCGCAAAAAGTTTAAAAGTAACAGGGTCAGTTCTGAATAAAAGTGGAAAGAAAAATAGGGAAATCTAAAAAATAAAGTATACAAAGATAATCCGCACACCATCCGTGAGTTAAAAGAGTATTTGTACGAGAAATCGGGAGAATTACAGTAGACGAACTTGCTCGTGTAAATGCCAGTTTCCTTCGGAGATGCCAGGAATGTGTTGCAGCAGATGGACATCATTTTCAACCCCCTTCTGTAGTCAAGTTTAGTACACAATATGAAAACTAATTTTAATAGCAGACTGTCGCGGACCCGTTCACCGGGAAAGACAAGCGCTGATGCCGGGCCGATTGCCGCCAAGTCTCGTAGCGAATGCTCTGTATATTAGGTATCCGTGAAACCAATTCAATCCAACTGAAATTTCAATTGGAACGAAAGAAAATTCCAGCTGGGTATACCAGAATTTTCCTCAAGAAATTTTTCAAATATTACGCTTAGTTTTCAGTATCTTGAAAGATGACAACGTGGAGTTTCCCTGAGGTTAACAATCAATTCATTCTGGTTAAGATACCTGCATCTCCCTTCTCATTCTAATGAACAATACATATTTGATAGTTACATGCATGTTTAAGTTTACCCCGAATATGGTTTAAAACTGTGCTTGAAGTGGAAGTAGAAGTTGAGTTTGGGGATTGGTTATGTATTTCAACATGGAGACAATGCAATAGGTGGGGCCATGATTATCGTAGCTGGGATGCTTTTTGAATTTTTTTCTTAACTGGGGGATAGCATCCCTGCAACGCGCCCCCACTCCGAGCACTAATTTAAGAGTATATTAAATGGGACATGCCCCGTCCGCCTTCTGACTCAATTTTTTCAGGTTCGGTCAGTTTTTGAAGTGATGGGGGTTGCAGGGGACCCCAGGTGTTTCATTGTCACCATGTTACCCCCCCCCCCCCCACCCAGCCTCGATCAAACATCTTCCCCAGCTAACCTTTTCCACTTCAAGGAGCTGCGCTCCGTTGTGTATCAGGCACGGAAAACAGTGAAGCATGATGGAGATTGCTTCGGGGCACTGCACAAGTGTTACGTCATGCAAAGGAATCCAAACCGGTTCAAGATTCTTCGGCCAAGAGTTATGCAAGGACATTATCACTGTGTCCGTACAAGCGGCAGGAGATCCGATCCGAGACAGGAACCGGCAAGATTTCTTAGTCTATAATTTCAAAAGAACGATCCCATTCTACTGCCAGTCTTTGCGAAGCTATATGACTATCTAGAATGCCCGCATCACATGATTAAGATAATCCTGTTAGCACCTGCCATAGAGCGATTTGCTTCAACCTCATTCGTTGGAAGAAATACACTATTGGTAACAGGTTTGTATCAACGATAGTGTGACCACGCGAGAGGAAAAATTGGATTGGCTCACGTTTTCTAAAACTGAGTGTGTGGAGTAGATGCTCGTGGAGAGGGATGTATGTTCTAGAAGTGGCGATGGAACAAGCGCGAAACGGAATAAATAGAAAGGAATAATCTCGAAATCAAAATTGAACACTAGAAAGGGCGGGAAATAGGTTAAACTCAATAGCGGAATAAGCGCTAGAGGAACAAAGGCGAAAGTAATATAAAACACCAAAATTAGTGCGAACAGAAATGTCCCTAAATTTCTTTCACGGTTGTTCCGGCGAGCTTTGCTCGATCCATGGATTAGATTGAGAAAGGTAGGGGGTACTGAGGCCCGTAGCCAGAATTTTATTTCGGGGGGGAGCTCATCCCTTAGCAGTCAGTCGCCATATAAAGGCGAAAAAGTAAGGGGCAGAGCCCTGAAGATGAATTCCTCAGTATATTACAACTTATCATACAAGATACTTTATTCTGCTACGATAGTACAATTAATTACCTCTGGTTACATGGCTGGGGTACTGGTTTGGTTCAACATCGTGGCAATGAAGCAAATGGGGCATGCTTACACATTATCCCAGCTGGGAATCTGCCTCTGTGGCAGTGGCGTAATGCTCTGCGAAGCTAGGGTGGACTGACCCCACTTGGAGTGGGTACATCGCTAACTGTTCCATCATCCATCCTCGTCATTGCGATTAACTCAACGGGTAGAAAAGCGGAGTAAACAACGGAAACAGAAAGAAAGAGAAACAAATGTGTCTGTGAAGACGTATCATCAGGTGTGTTTCACCTACGTCACAAACTGTTGCATGGTGGCTTCGAGCAGCAATGATTGAGGTCAGTTCTTGTAAGCATACGGAATTCAAGCGGGCGGAAGGGAGATAACTAACACACATATTCGTGATTTAAAACAAACGTTCAGTTGGTGCAGATGTAACGAACGCTACGTGATTAGTGTTGCCCACGAGACGAGACTTCGGCCTGTCTCGTCTCGTGGAAATACTGTGACATGCTGTCTCGTCTCGAAAATATTCGTTTGTCAAAGGGACACATGATCAATCTCGTCTCGAATTTTTAAAAGCCTGTCCCGTCTCGTCCCGTGGGCAACACTATACGTGATGGGCATTTCCTTGCAAACGACAATTGGCCGCAAACATGGCGGCTGTGGGCATCCCGGGCAACGGGGAAATTTGCCTTCCCAATGTTTTCGGGTTTACAAGTTAAGGGTGTCTTTTTTAACCTTCTGGGATCTGAGGAGCGAAGTAATATTTGTGATTTCTCAAAGTTAAGCTCTAATTTACGCCCATGATCCCGGTAGCCGCACAAAGCTGTTAGGAAACTAACGTATAATCAAAATCATATCCAACAAACTAGAATTAAAAGAAAAAAGCGAAACGTGGCAACACTGTAGAAGAAGAAAGTGAAAAGAAATGCACAAGGTTGCAGAACAGGAAATCTAACAGCGAGACTAATGAACACCATTGTAATACCCTGGATGAATCACAACATTCAACTACTAACTTTAATGCGTTTACAAAGCACAATTCGAACCGGTGTATCGCTATCGAGAGCCACTGCATATGAAAGGAATGAATGCAACGCGTGGAAAGTTGCTCAAGTATGGTACTGTACAATTTCATGTGGAAAGTTTGAATGTACCAATAATACAGTGCTGTGTTACGAACGCCTGCCTATAAAGTATTGTGAACCTTCTGCCCATTCTAAAATCGTCATGCTTTATTTTTTTTTTTACTCTTGGTGCCCAAAATGTTACGAGACTTGGGCGTCACCTTAAGGGCGTTTACGGGGAGAGTCATGCATGGGCAATTGCCCCTACATTGACATCAATTTTTACATTCATGTGTGGAGCTCTCAGCCAAATATTCAATCAGCCTAACCGACTCTGCATATGAAAAATTAAACGATTTAATATGTAAGCTTGAATTTTTCATGAAATACACAAATATGGATGTTTGTGTTTACACTACCAAAGCTAAAGATAACATATGCATTACGAGTAATCCTTTTTTCTTTCTTTGCAGCCACTTGCTACGTTGTATTCGGTTATTTTCCTGTCTGTATTATAATCTGTAGTTCTGCGCGACCAGACATTATGAAGACGCCTGCTCTGTTTGTGGTCAAGGTTGAGAAAGGTCCAGAAATTTGAAATTACAGTAGAGCGTCGATTATCCGAACGTCGGTCAACCGAACGACCGCTTAACCGAACTGTGTACTCGCTCGCACCTGTTGCTCTCCCACCCTACCGTCCATCATCCCCCTTACTCCCAAACCAAGTTTCCCACAGTAGTCGCCGCACTGAGCCACCGCTGGCGGAACATTGCTTCTAATGGGGCCTTCATAAGGCGCTGCTGACCGGCCAAGCCGCCAGTCGCTGTGTTTCAACAATCAGCACACTTCTGTCGGTGTATGTATTGTTCATGCAAAATGCGTATGTAATATGTACATATTTTTGTTTAATAAACTGTACCACATACTATATATTCCTACTAAAGTTGCCTTTGTACGTTACTTTGTAATACTTAAAGAGATGCCTGTTTTTATGAATAAATTTACTGTACAGTACTTCTTTTTGGCAAATAAACATGTACAGTTCGATTATCCGAACAAACCAGTTTTCCGAACACCCATGTCCCCCAATTACTTCGGATAATCGACGCTCTACTGTAATTCAATTCCGGTCAAGGAGAGAAATCAGCACGTGTAAATGGGTTCTGAACCGCAAAGTACCTTTTGATCTGTAAAGTATTTAAATTCGGTCCAAGAACCTTTCTTTCCGGATCAATTTAAATACGGTCCAGTTTCGTATTGAAATGAAACAATATGCAATTTGGACCGAATATAAATTGTGCGAGAAAAAAGGTTACGGTTCTGTTGCGGAACCCAATAGAATCCATCACAATTTATGGGTTTCTATAGTGTGTCTCAACCTTAAAAGTCAGTATGGAAGTAAATGAAGTACTTCCCTCTCTCTCTAATACATGCGTTTTGCCAATAGCTCTCTCCTTCTCTACCACCGCTGTGTCGCCAGATGTTACAAAATTTACAAAATGTAAAAGTCATAAATTTCAAACAGTGAAATCATTATCCTGTAGAGTTTTTTATGCTCTATTTAATGACTGCATTATATAACCTGTCACAAATTCATGTGATCTGAAATTTCCATAATTATGCAATTTTGCAAAACGCTTAATTTTTTTCTAGTAAATAGGCCTACTTCAAAAGCCATAAATATCAAACCGATTGAACAACTTCGCCAGTTTTTTTCTATGGGATCTATGGTGTTTGTAGATATGATATTCTTCGCTTGAGTGAATTAATTTGCTTACGAGGAGTAATTATATATATATATATATATATACACACACACACACACACTCACACACTCTCTCTCTCTCTCTCTCTCTCTCTCTCTCTCTCTCTCTGGATATTTTGTATAAATCATCAGACCGTAACACGAAAAAGTTGGTAAGCGAGAAACTTTTCGGTTTGTCGCGATACACGTGCAGACCAAGCGAGAAAAGTGTTGACCATTGTTTGAAGTTATTTTTAGAATACATTGTTACTCCACAGCACAGTTACTTATTCCGCAAACTTAGTTTGTTTATGCGGGCTGTCTCGCGTATCAAATTCATTGCACGCAACCGATGTTACAATTCAGTTGCAGGCAGGCGTTCCGGTTCGTAGGAAGTGCAGTGTACTTTGTTTTCCATAAAAATATATCTTAATGTTTGTTTTTGTATTTATTTAATTCTGTTGATGTAAAGGATACAATATTGAACGAAAGAAGTAACAATAGTTGCGTGTATTACACATATAATACAAATGTAAAATAGTAAATAGTTACGTCGAAATATAAACATTTACATGCAAATCTTGAGGTAACTACTGTATAGGTTTTTCTTTCTTTCAAAATGCATCGAATACATACGTTTTGAAGATTTCCTATACGATATTAAGGAAGTAAATTTGTCGCAATCATTAGCGATTAACAACGACTCGATGCGCTTCCGTTTGTTGATCTGGCAACGCCGCGCTCCATTTAACCCATACTGACTTTTAAGGTTGATACGCTTTATAGACCTGTAAACAACCCTGGTGTGTGTGTGTGCGTGCGAGAAGAAAATACGAACAAAATTCACTTTAACCAAAAATAAATAATAATGGAATAAAACCTATAAAAATACAAGAAAGTGACCAATTAATCGCTAAAATTCGAAAATGAAAAGTATAATTACCTAATTCTAACAGATGAAACTGACTACTATTATGGTTTGCACCATCTTCACGGGTCCGGAAAAAAGATCAACTTCTGAGCCTTGATTATCTTTCCTTCTACGAAAGTTTAATAAACAATGAATGGAAGAGCTGAAACAATGTTCAGAGGTCTACGGAAGTCGACATTTACCGCATTACTGTTAATTATTCCCAGATTATATACCTCTTGTCAAGTAATGGAAAAATACTACTTCTTACCCCTCCCTTACAACTCTCAAGTCGCAAAAGCTAGCACGAACGAACTTCCAGGAATTACAGACATGAGTCATTGTTAGACATTGTCCGGAAGTCTATGCTGTAAAAACGGTGATGTTCCTTGTGAAACCTCACTCGTAACGATGCGATTATAATTTAATTGAGAACTTTAATCACCTCGCTGACAAAAGCTTACTTTCTATAAAGTGCAGTTAAACTAGTTTCCACCAAGAAACTTAAACGAAGTGAAATCTAACTAAATGTTAAAGAGAAAATGAAACAAGAGAATGGCTTTGTCACAGATATGCTAGGATGCACTCAAACCTCTGCACACGACCATCTTTATTCTGAATAAAGATGGTCGTGGTCTGCATCATTACTATGACGTCACTCTTCGCTTACGACGCAGTATTCACAACGCTGAAGCAACTTTCCGAAATAAAATTGTGTTCAAATCTTAAAGAAAATTTCACTACAGAACTCAAAACTAGAATTTATTGAGTTTTTGCTTTATGCACAGATACGGTAATCGGGACTGGACCTACAGTTTAATGTAGGATCCGAAGGTGACGAACTTGTGATGGTGCCAGACAGATACCAGGGGCGCGTCTGAGCGCTCGGCGAGCAAGGTGATAGTATATCCTTGTAGAACATTTTTATGCACTTAAATAAAATAATGAATACGACCTTACGAGATATGTCCTGAATTATTAGCAGAAAATAAAAGCAGGAATGGAAGGGGGGGTGAGTGGATCATTGCGCTGAGACGCATTCAACTGTCACTGCCAAGAGTAAGACGTGATTGGTGGAGAGGTTGCTATGACAACGCTTTAACTTTCGAACTCGCCGTAGGGTGGCTCCTCATGCCCGTTTTGGTACACGCACAGATTACGAAGGAGAGATAGGAAGTAAGCGATCTTATTAATCTGTGTTTCGATCTCGTGAGGCAAAGGGAAGAAGAAGAAAACTGTAGATGGCAGGTTGGTGGCCAATGAGGAAATATTTATGATTAACGGCTTGCGAAATTAGAGGAAGTTCAAGTAACGGAGGCTCTGTCCGAAAGGTGTAAAGTAGGTACTTAAAGTATGGTCTTGACGGAAGTGACCACCTAGTACAGTTCGAAAGCGCCAAGAACAGCAGCACACAAGTACGCAGATCGCATCACAGATGGTTGGTGACTCGGTCACGTGATATCCACACTCGTTGTTCATTTGTTTAAAATCGCGGAGATAGAAAGCCAGCAACACGGGTTAAATATACGTTATGGGTCAGCAAGTTGTTTGTTAAAGTGCTTCTAATGTGTAGAAATGTATGTGTAAGAACATTTGAAAATGCTATGTGATATCTATGGTGAAAAAAAGTGTTATAAACGCGAGGAAAAACAACGTGTCCTCACTGATCGTATTTGGCGCTGCAGTCGAAGTGTAATTCGAAAGATTTTCACTTCCAGTTCACGACTTCAAGACCGCACTGCAAGAGCATACTCGGAGGATGCTCGCTTGAAGTATGGTCTTACACCTATCGGATACGGCCAGGAGGTGATGTAATATTTCAGTTTTTGTAATTGTATTAAAATGAAAGTGTTGTTCATTCCAAATAATAAATATACACCATAGTTTCGGCAAGTTGTGCAAGTGTGTGAAAATTAAAATTTCGATAGTTTTGTCAACATCAACTATCGCCTAAACTTGACAGCTTTTCAAACACTGAAATCTTGTCCAATTCGACGCAGCCACATTTATCACAGATTACTTAAAGGCACTGGTATTTTGATCAATGAGCACACAGCGTCAAGTAAATGATCTGCTTAACCAGCGAAAATCTTGCTCAGCGAGCATCGCTACTACTGCATTGTAGTTGTGGCAGGCTTGGTGGCCGAGTTGTCGACTTTCTATCTGGCTAGCAAAGCTCCCGGGTTCGAGTCCCGCCTGGCATCCTCATCGTCGCGATTTGTCAAGATGGAAGAAAAGCGACGCTAAAAAATACTAACGCAAGCATGGTAGTTTTGCAATGGAATTCGTAACATTACAGGTAAATTACATATGGCAATGTTGATTCCTTCCTCTTTTACGCAATGAGGGGTTCAAGATTTGAACAAGGACGACAGGGTACAGTTTCCTACACGAGCCGTGTCGGAAGTTGGCTAGATTTTTTTTGGCCATTTATGGAAATACTGTATTGCGTCTCAAGGATTCTAGGACAGTATTTCTGAACCACTGGGTAGCGGCCCTGGCATAAATTATACCGGGTCGCAAGATGTTCATTAGACCCAGTGGTTGACATATACCTTCTCATATTTTTCAACAAGGCTAAACATAATCGAACCATTTCTCTTTATGATCATGCCATAATTTATTTATTAATATTTAATTTCAAGGGGAGATATTAATTCTTGTATAGGGCTAAATAATAAATAAATAGAAATGTATTTACGGGGCATCGACTTTTAAAAGAATTAACCGGGAGAAATCACAGTAACTTCGAATCGTTGTCCAAAACAGCTTAAGGTGAAGAGTGACAGTTTCGCGCTAGGTATGCATTTACAGTAAAACTTCGTTAATCCGGACAGACAAAAGGCAAAATGAAAAAAAGCAGAATGCAAGCTTTTAAATGTGACTAGAAGTCAACACGAGAACTTCCCAAAGAAAAGGCAGTCAACCACTGATGAAATTCTGTCTCCCGCAGACTTTGTACTGTACTGTATAGAGTATTTAGGCCTATGCCCTTTAAATACACCATAATAAACGTCTCTTGTTGCTATAAACGGAGTTTAATGCACTTTCTACTGTTCCTTTAGGTCATTTCAGTTAATCCGGTCAACTTATCCCCCCCATTAGTCCAGATTAACGAGGTTTTACTGTATGTCAATATAATGTTCGGGAAATTTCGAACATTTCCTGTCCCGAAAATTTCCTGACATTGTCGGGAAATGGCGAATTTCTCCCGTCCCGAACGTCGGGATTAAAAACATTTCCCTCCCGACCAAAAAAATTCTGTCCCGCACACCCCCATACCAACAGCTGTTGTGTTGCTGACGAGTTGCGTTCGTGCTGGTCGATGCTGCCTTCGATCGGTTGAGGAGCGAGTCGCGACAGGAACCCAGCTGGCGCACAATCCCCCATGCAGGGAAAAGGCTAGCAAGACGCCGCATGGGCGCCCACGCGCAACTCCTTCGTCGCTGTTCGGTTATTTTCGCGATCCAAAGAAGGTAGTACAACCGCCATTTCCTGCTGATTGTGTGCGAGTGTCTTGTCGTAATGGACGAAGATCTGGTGCTTCTGGTAAAACAATATCCACCATTGTATGATTTGACACACAAGGATTACGACAACAATATTGTAAAAGAACGCATCTGGAAAGGGATTGGTGAACAACTGTGTAAGCCTTGTAAGTATAGTTATTTTCAGATGTATTAGTTAGGCCTTAATTATACATGCACAGCAGGGGCGGCAGCTCCCACCCCCCCCCCCACTTTTTGCCACCGCACTGTGCTAAACCTTATCTACCAAGTGAAAGTAAAGTGTCCCCCCCCCCCGTTTTAGAACGCAAACTCACAAAACACGTTTTAATCAGCAGGGTCGTATTATTCCGTATATGTCTACTAACTGCACTCACACACACCCAAAACTTTCCTCAACACTCACCCCAAAAATTATCCACAAGGTCTCAATTTATGGTAATTTTCCTCTACATTTAACCTAACACCCACTTATTGAAAATTCTGGATAGACCCTTATATATCGGGAGCTACAAGGCTACAAAGCATTGACTTACCAAGAGGGTTAGCCCCCTCCTTTTTTAAGAATTTAACAAAGGACATTTTAAAGAGTATTCAACATTATAATTTACGTTTATATCAGTGGCAGATTACAGGAGAATTGGATGTACAGTAACCGACAAAAGAAATGGGACAAGATATATCCTGAAACACGCTATTCCCTGCAAGACGTTTTGTGTTTCGTATCACTACGGCAATAAGTGGATTTTTAATAGGACTTTCTCAATGCAACTTACCACCGTCGAAGAGTTACGCAACACCTTGCGAGGAAGCGCGTATTTCAGGATCTAGGTGTCCCATTTTTATTGCCGGTGAGTGTACCTTCCCCTCCTATATGATTTCTTTTTAAAATCAGACAAATCTACGATATTTCTAGAGTTAGCTTATTTTTTTGTTTTACAGAAAACAATCTTTTAAAGTTTTTACTATTTAGTGAATACCTGCATGTATAATGAGTTAAGAAGTATAATGGGAGAAATGATAAAATAGAAAGTAATATTAATTTAGTGAAAGTGCTACAAGTTAGACACGTAAATAAATTTTGTGTGTGTATTTTTGTATAATTGGTCCATAACACTGGCGGTTGCATTCACGAGCTACGGACCATTGGTCTTGCAAATTCAATGACACAGAAAACTTTTTTCAATCCAGAGAGGAGACATTTTGCGACCACTGACGGACGACCTGGTGTTACAACAATGAACTACAGACTGAGAAGATTGGGAGGGATGGGGGGCTTGAGCTACTCTACCAGTAGCAACTCTCACTAACCTAAGTTAATTAATTATAAGAGAAACAACATGTCAATTCATTTTTGAATCACCCTATATAACGTAAATAAACTATCCTGGCCGCGACAGACAGTAATCGATCCCACGTGAACTACTTTAGTTGCTGTAGTAATGAATCAAATTTCAATCTGTTCATAGCAGATAAAGAAACAAGCGAGATCTTTCTACTTCTACAACTCAAACCAGTTAGGGTAAGTGGTTCAGGTGATATGCTCACATTTCGGAAGCTGAAGGTTAAACCGCTATGGTAGGCCAATCCTGAAATTTTTCAAAGATTTCCGTCAGTCACTCCTGTCGAATACTGGGATGGTGCCTTAAATGAAGGCACCGATATCTGAGCTCCATTGTCAGGATAACTAATAACCCACCTCAAAATATAAATAAATCTCCACGTACAAATAAGCAATGTAAACCGAATGACCATCAATTGAATATAACATCAATGGTTTCGCTCCATTCTGCAGTTCATAGCATTTAAAAGACTTAAGTATGAAAATTAAACCTCATTTGTAAGGTGTATAAAATACACGTGCATTGGTTTTATCCTATTAGACAAACCTGGCAAACTTCAAAGCAGAGTGCGACATCGTTCTTGGTGGAACAGTGCGCGTTACCTGCTAACATTGCCTATTTTCTCTCTTTTATCAAAGTGAACATTGCCTGGTCGGCAAAGCAATCCTTTCTATTCTCTGTCCGTTGTAAGAATGAAGTCAGCGTAAACAAATTGCACGTGGTTTACGAGAAATCTTATTAGCTCTTCGAATGGCAGCTCCGCAGAACGCGTAGGAACATATTGTACGTGCTACATACATATTACTCAACGTAGCTGCAGTGTTGACGATGTGGAGACGTTATATTGAGCTGTACATCTAGGATCGATATATTTACGGGCAAGATAACACCGGAACCAAAAAGAAGGAACTATTTTTCAGAAGTCACGTGGTTTTATTTACATGAACTTCGTTCTTGCAGTGGATGGAGGATATAGTCTTCGGAAACTTTGGAACGGAGTATGCAGTGAGCAGCGCTAACTATTTTAATGACCGATCCTTAATTTTCGATTAATTATGATACGAACGAGGGTTGTTTTCTTTTTGCAGACGACGAATGCAAGAACAAGTGGACTCTTCTGAGGTCATACTTCGTGAGGTCACGAGCAAGGAGAAGAGCCACAACGGGCCAGCCTGGAAAGAAGATGAGAAAATGGAGGCTGGAGGATCAGATGCAGTTCCTAATCCCCTTTCTGCAGAGCCGAGAAAATCGACCTAGCATGGAGAACATCTCCGGAGACGACGAATGCGACAAGGACGAAGAGGAGATGATTCTGCCAATCAAGCAAGAGTCGCCGACGTTCACCCGCTCCATTCCATCCCCTGCACCCTCGGTACGTTCCAGAAGTTCTCGAAGTAGCAGCAGGGAGGAGATGGACCGAGGTCCCTCGAGTTCTACCGCTAGCCGTTACTTAGAAACTACTTTATCAGAGTTCACTCAAAAAGGCGAACCTTCTAATTTACCAGTTCCAGAAAAGAAAAGAAAACTAATGACGTTCTTTGAGGATATAGCAGAGTCCATGATGATCTTCCCTGAGCTCGACGTGGCGGAAGTGAAAAGTGAAATTTTCACGATTGTTAACAAAAGAGAAATTGAAATATTGAGAAGGCAGCAGAGAAACGCGGCAACGTAAATGACCAACAACCTAACCTATGATGTGCAATCGTTGCGTAGCAAACGCACAAATTTTGCTCGAACTGGAGCGTACATCTACATCACTTATTTATATCTTTCTAGTGTACAAATTACGAATTAGAAAGATTGGTTCAAAATATATGCATGAATGAACTCAAAAATTGTGAGGCAAATTCTTCAAAAAAGCATCAAATAATATTGTTTCAATTTCTACTGTGGTGGTTTTATGTCGCTTTTTTACCTCTCAATACGTTAAACTGGTGATGAAAATGAAACTAATGAGACAAGCACACTATAACGTAACCAGGAATCGAACCTAGGACCATTCGGTTAACCGCTCAGTTAACCCGTATATAGTAATGTAGGACCACGTTAATTGAACTACGCACACAACACGTGGTAATATGACACCATCTAAATAAGTTTTCAAATATTTTTCATTATTATATAGGCCTAACTACGTTTCCGAAGTCATTTTTCATTTTTTTTTTCAATGACAAAAGTTTCACATTTCAATCGTTGACGAAAAAAATACAAGTGCAAGTGAGTGAGAAAATGAGTGAAGGCATTCTTATGTCAGAAGCTGAATCTGGTCAAAACCTATTTATTGCGTTGTTCGGAGGCAGGGGTGACTGTCCTCAAAACGTTGTGTGCATATTCGATTTAAAAGACCGGAAGTAAAAAGGTACGTCAAGGAAACCAACAGATGTTCCTGGTCCAAATGGAAATTTCCATGTATTTATTTTGCATTAGACATTAATATAAAGCAAAAATTTTAAAATTATAGTCTTCATCTTTAACTTGAAAGTTCTTACACTTTTTGTAGCTCAAATAGGATCACATTAGTTCGAACTGAAACTAATGACTACCTATTCCAAGTGTTCATAATTCACCAGAAACAGTGTTGCTTACGAGAAGAGACATTTCCCGCCAGGCAAAAGTTTCGTCTCAAGGGCAATACTAAGAAGAAAAAGTGAGTCCGAAATATAATCTTAGTTAATTTATGGTCTAATTTCCATGTTTGTTGCATGTTGCATGTTGTTCCATGTTGGATATGACAACGGCGTAGATATGTCAGGTGTCTAATTTCATGTTTCCGACTCAAGTATGAAGTAACAACTGGTAAAAAGCTACAGCTGTTCGAATACTACTACAAAAAAATTAAACCAATATATTAGCGAGGATAGGTGCAAGATGTATCAATGTGTTCTTATGCATGCTGGTGAACTGACAGGATAAATGTGGGTGATTATGGAATCACTGAAACACTATCAACATTCTTACGATATATAGGAGTCTCACCGATAGAGTAATGTAATTATACGCTGGCGCTTTGTAATTATAGGGTCCCTGATTCGATCCCGGAATCACGTTGCGCAATGGATCCCACTGAGCTTTAGGTTTAATCTTCTACCCATCTAATCATATGCCTACGATTCAAACTGAAATAAAATCGCGCTTGTCTTTCAGAAACTCCGTAAATTGAATTCCGCAATGAAGCAAAACTGTTCTCTTTTGACAGTCGACTGCAAAGACAATACACACAAATTGTCCACTATTGTTAACTATTTTCCACAATACATACGAGAGCTAAGAATTGAATTAAATCGCCAATAAATATAGGATAAGAATTTCACTCCTTAAAATATGGACAATTTGTCTACCACTATCCTAACCGCTGATTATGCAAGTTGTACTCACCGCGTGTAAGTAGGCCTTGCCCTGGGAAGTATCTTTCGATACCTAACCATGCTTTTGGTGTGGAAAGATTAACTCAACAGCACCAGCCACAGCAGCAAAATGTAAATAAACAATACACTACAGCACATGCCGCCAGCGACCAGGAAAACAAATTCACACGAACTGCTTGGATGTGCAAGGGCAAAGTGAACATTAAAAGCAGGGGGAAGTACCGTGGATTAATACCACAAACTAGGAAGAACTTTCTACGATTTTCGCAACAAAATTATTGCATTAGCCAAGAATAGTTGTCAAATGACACGTCAACTTGAGAAAGCTAGTTTTCAAGGTTACAGGTACAGGAAGGATGTGCAATGTTCGAGCAATTCGTCTTAATGTTCGGCTAAACTCAAAAGATTCTTAGAACAGTTTCTTTTTAATCTTCGGTCAAACTATTCTGTTAAATTATTTATACAAAATTGTCAATGGCAAAATCTGTTGTAACACAATCCTTCAGGAATTCCACTTTCGAGTAACTGCACAACACGGAACACAAGTAATTTTTACACAAGAAACCCTAGACTAGAAATTCAAAAAAGATCCCTCTTCTGCAGACTTACCACACAATACAATGATCTCCCATCAAGTATAGATATCCTCGAGTACGCCTCTCGGTCTTCCATCAGAAGAAATCCTTATAAATACTATCAAATAGTGCTTTCTTTACTTATTTTGTTAATTTGTTATTCAATTTGTATTATTATTATTATTATTTGCTCTTTAATTGTTGATAATTTCAGTGTAAAATGGCAATCTGGGCTGTATCTGGAATTTTCGCAATAAATAAACCAGCAGCCACTAGTCTTATGGGGAACCTCTTGCGGTCACGTACACGCAGAAAAGCTTTCAACTTATTTGTTAATAATATGGTACAATGAAAATAAATGAACACAAACTTTTTGGGTATGGCCAAGATTTTATAATGAAATAAGCTGAGAACATTTTGCTAGGCAAAATTAATGTTTCCCACGTAAACTATAGTTTTATGCATAATGGATATTTTAATATTTATAACACTTCTTTAATGTCTAAAAGGCAATCGCCACGCACAACCTGACGTCTAAAATTAAACGACCACCGTCGTATAAAAACTAGCATACAACCTTGAATAGACCTAGAGGGTAGTAATTAGAAAAGATTATTCCCAAATATGAGAAGATTGTGAATCCGTCACCAGTGTAAATTGTATGGGGAGTAAAGTTTAAAGTAAAACAACAAATAAATTAATGTTGAAGACTTGGCCCTTACAATTTAGATTAGATAGTTCCGTGGACATTCTCATTGATGTTTTGAAATACATTGATAGGAAACATGATTGGTGTACACAAATTTGTGAACGCTATATTTTTACGAACTTACGAGCTGGAAAGTTTGATTTCAGACTAAACCTACACTCAAACGCGAAAGAAACAGTACGCGAATTGTCCACCACCATATTCATTCGGTCTGTATTACACAATGTGATGACAAAGAATTGCAATAATGATGTCAATCAGCAGAAAACAATGCTTGCTTCGTACCAAATTAGTCTCATTCCTTAAAACAACACAGGATGAATAAAAAAGGTAATGAAAATAGAGGTGGACAATTTGCCTACTATTATCTTTGCCGTTGACTGTACTACAGCAGACTCCCATAATTCTGTTTCAGGTTTCACTTCTGTGTGGTCGAGATTATTGAAAAGGTTGATGACTTGTTCAGCAACCAACACAGAGTGATCAAACATGACCAGTGAACCGAATTTGAGTATGCAACTCTCCAAGTAAATTTCACTCTTACTTTGTGGAAATCCATTTCATAAGAATACGATTACTGCGGGCATCCCGGGGTCTGCTGTTCCAGTCAAATTACACCAGAAAAACGCCAGACGAAATAAAAAAAAGTTATCTTTGAACGTAGTTTACAACCCACTTCCGAATGGCATATTTTTATGTAGTTGCTCAATATTTCGTGTTGATCTGAAAACAATCGAAAAATCTAATTTTGTACTTTTAATATTTTTTATATTTTCATTTTCAATAGGTTAAAGTTTTACTTTTATTCGATTGTTTTTTATTTTTGATAAAGGTTGAAAAATTACACAAACCTTCTTAGAATTTTTATGGGATTAAACCAAAGATGATTAAAGGCGTGGTGGCCATATTGTCATGTGTGTGAGTTATCTCCATTACCCAATCAGAGCATTTTCCGTAGTCTGTAAAATTCGGCACTCCCACCCTAACTACCATGTTTACCTCTGAATGCCTGGGAAAAGGAAGCAACGGACAATCTAAACAGCAGTAAAACTCAAATAAACATGCTAGTCAAATATGGTGCGATCTTGAAGTTAAGTATATGCATAGCATGTGAATTTTATGTTGGCGTGACCTGTAATGGATCGAATTACAATGAAATCTTAGCACGTCACGCACAGACTGAAGTAAACACAGCTTCTCAAAATCAGAGTCCACTTTTGCACATTCACGCGACTGTTGTCTAACAACCAGTGGCGTGCGGTGACATTTTCCGTTGGGGAAGCAGATAATTTTTTCGAACTTCAGTTGGTCTGTTGTCAAACGTATTTAATGCAACAGACGATCGCGGATGATTGAAACAAATTAAGATTTTCACACAATGCAATATTCACAAATCCACTTTGACACCACGTAGTTCTTTCCGTAATAAATAGTAAACAATGCCAACACTAAAGTTTTTGAAGCAAACAAATAGAAATTCACCCGCCTAAAAAGCCATAACTTTTCACCTCGCAAAGCGCTTGAAAAAGTGTGACCGCGGCCAGCGAGTTTTACCAACTCTATTTGGCGGATGTGTTCATAGACATGTTAGCTGTCTTAATAGACCGAACGCTCGGAAACGTTTATCTTCACATAGAATATATTACCCATATGTCAGCAATCATATTTTTGTGTTTCTCTGCGTTTTGAAACTTTATAGTTTATTAATGAATATAAATTTTAACTAGCTTGGTGGATATGCTACATCGTTGACAGTATACAGTACACTTTGACACTTAATCGTGTAGTTCGCAACACTGAGGACATCAGCAGGCTGACCGATGGCACTCTCTGCTTTCTTCCAGCCTTTACGGGTTGGAAAACAAGCTTTGTCTCCACACAACGTCCCCTCCCATTGGATCCCTGAAGGTCGCCGGGGTATTTTTCGGGTTTCTGATGGCATTGCCAGGGTGGTGATACTACGCATATGTTTTGTTAACAGGCCGCGAGAGGGTGTTGATGGCCCCATATCGGAAAAGAACTAACCTTGGAGACTTGCAGGTTGATATTCTGTTGAGGCAAACCGGAAGAAATAATGAGAAACCAAAAGTTAAAGAATTAATTTGTGACAGTTATGTTGTGTGCCACCACTGCTAGCCTTGCTGTACCGGAGTGCACGCGCATGGTAACAGTCTTCGTGAAGCCTCTCCTAAACTCAAACATAAAATGAAAACTAGAAAAATTACATGAAAAAAACTGCTTCATTTCACAAATCATCACATCGGGAATGTTTACTTATATGGTCATTTTACATCACGAGAGAGAAAACGTTGTTTCTTGTAAACAAATATGTGTTTAAATGGGCGATAAATAATTCTTTGCTAGTACCAAATTCTTTTAGTAATCGTGCACATTTGTTCCGAGTTACTAATAATTACTTAGAATTATAAAATTTAGTAAAGGATACCAACTTGTTTGTTTGTGGTTGCATAAAACCTTAACCAAACTTGTTTTATAAATTCAAATAAATAACTGCAAATTGAAGCATGAGGGGAAGTTTTTTTTTATTATTTTCTTTTTTCTAAGTTCACCTTTTACTCAGATAGGCCAATCGGGTTGGAGTTACAGTTTAAAATGGTATCCGAACCACTATGTGACTCCACCAGGGATTGAACCCGGTGTTGAAGGTCCAGAAACTCGCATATTCTAATGCGTTCCTCAACAGGACCTGAAGTTCTTTCCTCGCGCATATTAAATTCGGTCAAAGTTGCGTATTGTCTATTTCAATATGGAACTTCGACCGTATTTAAATTGATCCGAAAAAAAAGGCTCCTGGACCGAATTGAAATACTTTAATGATAAAAAGATTCTTTACGGTCCAGAACCCATTCACGCTTGCTGATTTTCACTCCTGGACCGGAATTGAATTTATTTAAAATTCCTAGACCTTTAACAACGCTGCCCGAAACCCTTGATGACCACGCGACGGCGTTACCACTACGCCATCGGGGAGGTCCGCGAGGGAAAGTAAATCAAGATGAAAAGCATACCTGGAAACTGATAGAGGTGACAAATGTTTAATCATTTACAGAAGGAATTGGTAAAGTGGGGTTCATAAATATTACCAAGCAAATTGTCCACCACCATTCTCGGTGTTAGCCAATGAGAACTTAAAGAATTGAAACGAAACGCCAAACAAGCTACTGACAACCTCTACATCAGCATACGTAAAAAAAAACGTTCTTAGAAAAACAATTTAAAAGAGAAAAATTCGTGAAAGTAGTCATGAACAATTTGTGGAGTAATATTGTACCACTGTACCAGCTATAAAAATGCAAATTATCCTGAAGGAAGATAACGTTTACTAAGGGGCTCTTGGCATAGTGAAGAAAATGTTGTACTTGAACCAGAAAAAATATAAAAAGCATGTTGTAGCAACAACTATTCAACACAGATAAAGCTAGTGTATCATATAAAAGAGCTCGACCTTCATATTGGATTTCGGTAAATGATTAAATAGTATTAATTTTAAGTTTATAAATCGTATGTTTTGGCTATTTGGTTTATTCTATAGAGGTTTTCTGGATCTGAATTTTTAATGGTATTGGCTAATCTTTATCGAACTTTAAGGTTATATAACGAAATTGCAAAGACATATGATAAGATAGACATCTTCCAAAGTTTTCGAAAATTCAAAAGGGAAACAGAAACTTATTTCCAAAGCCAGACTTAACTTTGTTTATTAGTTCAGTCTCTTTATGTACAGGCGTAGAGTCCATCCTATTTTTCTTTTGTGTTATTAACTAATTACTGTCATTACATCTATATATCATCGTTTTTAAATGTAAAGTGAAGTACATATGTTTTTCCTTGGTTATTTTCTTGGTTATCATGTGTAAGTTCTAACCCAAACTGTCATGTTAATACTTTATACTTCTCTTTCATATCTAATCTTACATTAATTTTTATATTACTGTAACATATTATCATATTGTACTTTTTGAATTCTTCTGATTGCATATTTTGTGTACCAAACAGTGTTATAATACAAGACACTGTAAATGGGCATTTGCCTGTAGTGTCATGTCTTTAAATAAATAAATAAATAAATTGTACTTGGTTCAAAACAAGGCAAGGCAACGAATGGCATTCTTGGTGCATTTGGGGTTAGTTTTTTTGTTTTGTTACAAAAATGTGACTTCTCTCACAATTCAGAAATATGTTTTCCGTTATGTTTAAGGCTCATCATGTTTCCTTTGCTTTTCCTGAAGTTAGGAGGAAGGAAATTTAGAACTTAAAGAACAGGGCTGTCCCTACTAAACTTCATATCTGGCAAGAAAGATAAAGGGTTTATACCCGTTGTTCATCCCCAACGTTGTGATTGGCCAAAGTGGCAGGAAAGCGACAGTACATATGCAAACAAATACCTATACTCTGTCAGTTATATCTGGAGCAAGACCGCGCAGAAGGGGGGGAATCGAGTGGGCAGAGCGAAGCAGTACACGCTGCTGCGAAGACTGGCAACTGCAGTCGCTTTCCCCCTCCACGCAACCCCATTCCATCTCAGTCTCGCGTCGCTACTTGCGCAGAGACCTGTACAGAGTGTACACTATGTCCCAGAAATCACTGGAACAAGTGAACACAAAAAGTCCTCTGCGCCAATAGTACCCAAGAGGGCTCGACCAATAAACGCGCGAGAAGGGGAGTGCATGGAGGGGAAAACGCAGCTACAGCTACCAGCGGTTTGCAGCAACGCCCACTCGCTTTCTCCTCTTTCAACATATGCTGAAGAAGGAAATAGCGGAGTACTATTCCAAGTTACGAATTACACAATTAACCTTCTTCTTCAAGGTATACGCGCCCAGGAAACCAAAACTTCATCCGGGAATGTTAACTTATGATGGATGCTATTCAACTTGTCAAGATGAGACAGCGTGACGAGGCGAGCATGTTAATCATAGAAACAAAGTTGTCAAGAGGCATCCTTTGACTTTTAACGCAACCTAGCCCATATTGAGTGGGTGGGTGGCTTCTACAACGATGGAGTTTCCTTGGCGTTCTACTTGACCCCGAAATGTCTGCTCGTGCAAGGAATACCAGTGGTTTACAATCTCACGTGGGTAGAGGTGCGAGCTTTTCCAAGAAATAGCCAGACTTCTAAAGACAAGGACGAGTTGCATTGTATTCCGTCGCCTTTCTACTAATTTTGGATCGAATGTGGAATTTTCGCTGATGCGATTGTGTCACTAACCACCAAAGCGGGTGTTTTTTTTATTTAGTGTCGATTTTCTTCCACTTTTAACTAATCGCGACGATGAGGATGAGTGATATGAAGGGAACGCTAATAACGCCCAGGCCTGTATTCGAACCCGGGACCCTTGGCGTCGTAGCGCGCTGTTCTAACCACTCCACCACGGAAGTTGGCCCGAGGAGGCTGAAGATCGTTTAATATGCGACATATCGAAGATGTGGTGATTATTTATCGATACCTTATGTACGTATTTCCTTAATATGCAAAAAAGGTAAAATTGAGATAGTTTTGCGTATCCATTATTTCTAGATGAAACTAATACGATTTAAATTAATTTAATGTTATTTAGAGTCGCTCTCCTTCCACTTTTGGCGATAAGGATGAGTGATATGATTAAATTGAAGGGACACTCATACAAATAACTATGCCCAGACCAGGATTCGAACCCGGGACCCCTGGCAACGTGTCTGTGAAATGAAGACGAGATATGCTTTTCCATTATCGAAACACGACTGTACCGAGCACTTTGCGGTGCATAAACTTAGATTCGGCACCACTCAAGTTTCTCAGTTTCCTGCCCCATTCATTAAGAGGCTGCACGAACCCCAGAGCCGCTTTATACAGGGACATTGTCTGGAAAATTCCCATCCGGGTCCCCGGCGTGTCAGACGCTCTACAGGATGGACCCACCGCGGAAATGTTACAAACCTGCTGAATTTCGTTGTTAAAAAGCGAAATTTGGGGAATAAAATGCTCTGTAAAGACTCTAGGACAACGTGCGAAGCGAGTCATATGAACGAAACCTAATCATCTTCCATTGCGTGAAAAATAAACTAAATTAGAGCGACAGCAAGTTTTGCTGCAAATGTGTCTTGCACGTACACCTGCTTTAGAACCAGTCTTTCCTCGCAGATTCGCCGCGGAAAACTATTTCGACAGCTGAAGAGAACATGTCCAACGGCCAAGTCCCCTTTACAGCTTCAACGTAAACCCAAACACTGAGATTTCGGTATTACTCACTTTATTTTACGAGATACTGATATCGCGCAGCCTTGGTTTTTGTCAAGAGTAATTTTATTCGTCACAGGACGCCCGAGAACGCAGTGCAACGGGCGAGAGAAATGCCTCTATATGCATATGCCTGAGCACAGAGTTTGCTTTCATGCAACGTCATCAGAGGTAGGTCATGATTCATAACACGACATCAGTCACAAATATCAACCACCGCGCTACGACGCCATGAGTCCTGGGCGTTCTGAGTATCCCTTCATCAATTTAATCATATCACTCATCTTCATCTTCGGGATTAGCTAAAAGTGGAAGAAAAGCGAAGTAAAATAAACAAAATTTATCAATTATCAATCTAGTGAATGAAGCATGTGTAAAAATACACATTTGCGACTGTATTGATATCGTGTAGTGTACGCTGTATGTAAATAGCGTCTGCGAGACCTCATTTATAAAAAAATCTTAGTATCGTAACACTTTTAAAGATACAATTACAATAAAATTGTGCAGTAAAAAAATCTACAAAAATTACATTAAGCCCCGGAATAAAGGTAGCCCGACAATTCCGATGGACACAGAAGTGAAAGGGCGGGTGGACAATTCCGAGGACATTTTAAATCTTGTATCAAATTGAAGGGTGACTTAATACCTCTTACAAGATAATTATGTGAAATATAGATATTCCTGGCTGGGAATTTGGTTCAATCAAGTTTTTGAACATGGACTAGAGCCAACAGGCACCATTTGAAGTCACCGTCCGTACATAGGCGCCGACTCCATGGGGCTTGGGGGGGGGGCTCGATCCCCCCCAATGTTAACGATGTGGGGGCAGAGCCCCCCAAATAATTTTGCTTAAGAGGATCTAATATATTATTTTGCTTCTCTTGTAAAGTTTACTCTGAATTGTGCCACATGAACTTAACTTTAAATACACATTTGAAATGTTCTACACCATCAACTTTGGGGGGTTCAGACCGCTAAACCATCAACTTTGGGAGGGCTATGACCAGAAACAGCAAAACACATGACTTATTACTATATATTAAGTATGTAATTATGAGTATTGTTAAAATCTTTACTAAAAGAGTTTCAAAAGACTATGTGCATGAACTACGGTAGTGGATGGGACGTTCGGGCTACAAATGGCTCTCACATGACATTCAGAACGAAATCAATGATATATTAGGGAGATCTGTTTTGCGCTCCATGAAGTCGGGAATATTTTGCTATTATGGTTGATGAAACTTGTGACATATCCATCCGTGGACAATTAATATTCTGCATTCGAACTGTGAATAAAAATTTTGATATTTTTGAGGAATTCATGGGCTTCTATGAAATTCTGAACACTGAGGCCAAAACTTAAAGAAGGGAGAGAGTGAGTCATTCATTAATTTATTTCAGTGATCAGAGCCCCCCCCCCAATAATTTTGACAAGTAGGCGCCCCCGTTTGTGAATACACTTTTCAACTCTCTCGTCGATTTTAATATCACGCTTCTTCCTTTTCTGACCTTCCAGATTAAGTTCTATCCGCATGTACTTGATGTTGGTGTCCTCTGCTTGGCTCTTGAGGCAGGCCAGAACATTATGAATGTTTGGATGCGGTCTTCCAAGCAACCTTGTTTTGTTGTTCCAACCTTCTATAGCATTATTAATTCTGCGTGGCTCCTTTGTTTAGGTTAGGTTAGGTCCTGATCGTCGCAACTGTCCTACCATTAATTTGTAAAATGACCTTCACTGTCAAAATTATCACAATTGTCCGTGATTTTGGCTTCATCGCAATTGTCCTAGATTCGGAATAAAAGCCTAAATATAAGCACCAATGTTTTAACATGAGTGGTGGGCAACGGTTTTATTTTAATTAACAATTTTACGTCACTTTTCCACCTAGTCTTCTAGTACACCCCACAAATTTCCCTCAGACTCCCCGATGGAAAATTCTGGATAAACTCCTAGGTGAAGGCAAGCAGATATTTCATTACTGGTCTCGTAAGTGAATTTTATTTTCTGCGGTTGCTACTGCACACGCATATGTGTGTGTGGTGCCCCAGTCCCCTGAAAACAGAATGCCACCTCTCCGGTTTTGAAAATGTTCTGACTTCAATATATGATGGCGGAATTTATACAGAGCATTCCCCGACATTCGCTACGAGAACCGGCGGCAAGCGGCCCGGCGTCAGCGCTTGCCTTTGCCGGCGAACGGGGTCCGCTATTAAAATTACAGTTTTCATACAGTGTACTAACCTTGACTACAGAAGGTGTTGAAAATGATGTCCCACTGGTGCAACACATTCCTGGCATCTCCGAAGGAAAGTGGCATTTACACGTGCAAGTTCGTCTACTGTAATTCTCCCGATTTCTCATACGATACTCTCTTTTAACTCACGGATGGTGTGCGGATTGTCTTTGTATACTTTATTTTTTAGATTTCCCCATAAATAAAAATCGCAGGCTGACAAATCGGGGGGACCTAGAGGGTTTTTGAAACACCCGTTTCTTGTGAGAGGCGGCGGATAGATTTCCCAGCAGCTAAACTTTGTCCTATCTCATCGAGTTTTTCTTTCCACTTTTATTCAGAACTGACCGTTACTCTAAACTTTTTTACGAGGTTTAATATAGTGGTCCTGTGTGGAACTCAACACCAGGAAATTTCGTTGCGAAAAAGTCGTCGCACTTATCCACAATTCCTCTTTCCGAAGTAACACTCGACAAGATAAATCCTTTGTTGTAATGTAAACTTGTATGGTGCCATATTAAGCCACAATCTTCAACACAGGGACACAACACAACTTCCGAGGGAGGATTATACTGGCCAGTCTGCAACGTCAACAGAAAGGGAAAGAGAGCGAAGGCAGGGAGAGCGAAAATAACATACTGTAGCGTGCGGCTGTCGCAGACCCAGTTTACCGGGAAAGGCAAGCGCTGATGCCGCGCCGCTTTCCGCAGAGTCTCGTAGCGAATGTCAGGGAATGCTCTCTACAATATTATGTATTATATCTCGAACTTCTGAGATTTTATGTGTATCCTAACCCTATCTGTCTGGCCTCTTCCTCCTATTTTGGTTATTGCTTTTGTCACAACGATAAGGGTGGATTGTGAATGATGACATATAATGGGACAAACCCAACATACCCATTACTTTTACAGGATTCGAATTCCCGGCCGTAGCGCCTTCTGTCATTCAGTGCCCGAGGTGGAACTAAAATGTTATATTCAGATCTTGTTGACATACAAAATCTTACTTTAGCACTGTAACCAACTCGACTAACCTCACCCACCCAGCAATTTCCACTTTGAGTACTGATGTCATTCGAACAAAAAGCACGGTAAATAACAAACACTTGACATGACGCGCATACAAAGTTATGAGTAAGTTTGTGTGACGTCCGTAAAAACACTGCAGCGAATGCTCAAGATAGAAAGGATTTTAAAACTTACCTATCGTCCGACATGACTGCTGGGTCTCAACCAACCGACTGGGCGTAGAGGTTTCGGAAAAGTGGGTTGCCGTTGACAGGTTTTGATAATGAATGTTCCGCAGCTCACAGCGCACTGCTTCAACGTTCTCAAAGAACTGGCGTGCGGCTACGCTATCAGTGGAAAACAGAACTTCCTCCACGCCCCTCCGAACCAACTTCCCCTCCCCTACTTTCCCACAGCCAGTAACTTGCAACTTCTACTCCTCCAAGTCAAGGTCACGTGAATGGAAGTCCTGTTTCTGGCATTCCTGCGACAGTCGGAATGAATTACGCTAAGAGGTATTGGATTTTTGCATCAGGAAGAAGCTGCCCCTCCCCAGTCTAGGCTGTATTTGGGTCAGAATTGTCTCTGGGGGGAGAGGGTGGGGAAACGCAAGTGGCTGGAAATTTGCTCAATTATTCCCGCATGACTCTTGTAATGAGCGAGGATCCTTTGGCAGCAGTAGCATGACGGAAAAACACCGATTCTCTTTTTAATTACTTCAATTGCGCCTTTCATTGGCGAGCAATTGTCGATTCTTTTAACTTCAGGTTTGCTATCCGTGCACGCATGACCTGGTTCCCCAACATGCAAGCAGTTTCGCTGTAATTTCATTAACAACAGTTAATTGAATTTGTTTTTGTATGCACCTTGGCATTATAGATAACTTACTTCAGTCAGTTTCCAAACTCGAGTATATAAACAAATGAATAACTATTATGTTAAAAAGGGGAGCAGACATTTTGGTGTCTTTCTCTTTATATCCTTTCACCTCTTAGCTCTGTCATTTACTTTCACTTTCAGTGACTATAAATTCTGAATGTTAGTTACATCCTCATCACTTCAAAAATGTGTTATGTACTGAATAGTTCTCATGGTGGAAAGAAACTAATCCATGTTGGATTTTCGTATTTAAAAGAAAATGCCAGAAATGATAAAGTGTACCGGCAGTGCAAGGCCCGTGTCCACGCTGTGAACGGTGAAATTGTGAAATTTGTAAATTAACACACACATGCACCAGATGTTTGTGGACTAAACGCCGGATTACTATTCACTGAAATGAAGACCAGTGCCAGGGAAACTCAAGAAACCAGTCAACAACTTTTGGGGAGATTTTTGGAGTCTGCTGAACCTGAAGTAGCATCTCATCTGCCGCCTATTGACACGATGAAAAGAACACTACGCAGAAAGAGACAGCAGTCTATTACGGCTCATCCACAGCCTACCAGCCTTTCTGAATTGGAGATTCCAGAAGAATACAGAATCACAAAAACCGGACAGCAATTTCTGTTGTACGATTCTGGCCAAGAGAAGACCAATAGGATTCTTCTATTTGGAAGTAACACCAGCCTGGAACTTATCAAGAATTCATCAAGATGGTTTGCGGATGGGACATTTAAGGTTGCATCTACTTTATTTTATCAGCTGTATACAATCCATGTGCAGATCCAGAGCTCAGTACTACCAGCGTTATACGTATTGATGGCAAACAAACACGATTTGGCGGTTCCTGGAAGTCCTACGTCGAGAAGTAGTTCTGAATGAAACTCGTTATTGACAAAATCAGTGGAAACATGGAGCTTCCAAGAAAGAGATACAAAGACTGTTGTGTTCGACTTGAAACACTGGTTGTTGCATATGATAGGACAGACATCGTTCGCTACCTACGAGGTGTTGCTCGTAACTTTTCCATGTAAAATTGCTTGTATGAAGGGACACAATAGAGAGAGGTCAATTCAAAATAACATTATTTTCTTTCTGTGCGCCAGTTATATGTTGCACCAAAATGTCCTAGACCCGTTAAAGAGGAAGCAGATTTAACTCAATGCCTTTGCTTTTCTTTTCAAAACTGCTATCGTCTCGTCTAATATCAACGAATCTAAACGTTAAAATGTACAAGTGCAAGTGTAATGCAAAGTTTCAATGATGCATGTTTTGTATTGTGGCCGGAGGGCGTAAAATATGATAGTGTGTGGTTACATCTTACAGACCAAGCATCTTACATGTTAGCAGCATTTTCTAATCTGAAGAACATGTATCCTAACTTAAAACGTGTGACCTGCATTGTTCATGCTTTGCATCGAGTTTGTGAAGCTCTTAAAGATGAATTACATACATAAGCGTAGCTAGAACTTTATATTTGGGTGTGCACAAAGATAAAAATGAGGTCTTGTACCTTTTTAATAGCATATTTTGCAACACAATCACTTGGCTCTATAACTGCACTGATGTTTGTAAAGGAATATAAATTCACTAAATGACAGTGTTGGAAATTTCTGAATATATGTAGTAGAAAAAATCAAATTCCATAGAAATTACACCCACACAAAATTTTCATAAATGTTACAAACAAATACATCAAAATACACGTCACCTATAACAAGAGACGTCTGTCAAAAGGTACAATGTTTTTAAACTCATCAATAACTTCATTTACATCAATAGATAAGCTTTTTCCTGTTCCACAAATATCAAGAGCAGGGCTTCCAATCTATCCTGCTTCTGAGATGCTGTTAATTTAGTTTTAACTTGGGTAAGCTTGGAGAAAACTCTTTCTCACACGTGCAGCTTGTGACAGGTATAGAAAAAAGGCGCTGCAGTACAGAGTAGAATGCAGTAAATATCTTATTTCTCCAATGACATCAAAAAATCGAAAAACTACAGACACTCGTTTCATCAGCGATAATACACACGTTTGTACCAAGTAATGATATTTTCAACTTCTTACAAACTGCCGCTTATTTTCTCTCTTATTGAAATATGTCTTTAATTCTTTGATAAAGCAGTCCATTAGGGTGTGCCTAGGCACACCCCGTAGCTACGCCTATGATTACATATGTGAACGAATTTGTTTCTAGTATTACGAAAATACTGAAAAAGGCTCCTTCTAGAATACAGAAGTACGTAGAAATTACGAAACTTCCACTAACACCCTCTCCCATCCTCACTAGATGGGGTACATGGTTAAAAGCTGCAGTGTTTAACTTGCAATCATTTCCATACAATATCGAAATTTTTAGATGCTTTGCCTAGTGATTCCTCAGCTGTAGAAAAAGCCAAAAAACTTGCACTTAAACAGGAATTGCAAGATGAACTCTATATTGTACATGTACATGACTTCTCTTTCCTTACTACTGCAATCACAAAACTGGAGAAGCAGTGTCCTGAAAAGGAAGCACAGTGGGCTGTTTTGATGGGTGTGCAACGAGGGCTTGTTTTCCTTTATGTCGCTTTCTAATGTATCAGAGAATTTTCTTTGCTTAGTTATATTAAATAATTTAAAACCAGAGATTACTCTATGTGTTTATCCAGACAAGTTGAATCATATATGTATGCACTGCTCACAATATATTTTACATCTGAAAAGTAGCACCTTTTTTGTACAAAAATTGGCACTTCTTTTGCACCTTTATTGGCAAATTTTTGCACCTAAAATTCCTAGCTCTAATATCCACAATCATTTAATATTATTAGAATAATTACACTCTAAAAAAAATAATGCAATATTAGCGTGAAATCGCAGTCAGTTAGGATTACAGTTTGTCCATTGTACAAAAAAACAACAACACTAGAAGCACAGGGAAAGCCATGCCTTGGCGTTTTTCGACTTTCATTTGTTTCTACAAACTTTTATCGACTTTCACTTTTTTTTTGTCAATCTCCACCTCTCACGATAGCAATAAACTTTCTACAATAATATATTTTAAATTATTTTCTCTAATGTACGATATTTTAATTTGGAGGTTGGATTCAGTGTTACAGTGAACATACCTTAGATTTTACGGTGTCTAGACAAACACCGTGTTTTTGTTTTTTTTTGTTTTTTTACATCAAATCATGAAGACTTCCACGAGGGGAGGCATGGGAGAGAAAAGATGATTTACGGGATCTTTGTTCGAAAACCTGGTGGTAACAGACCTGTCTAAAGGTCAAGACGAAGGTGGAAGAATAAAGTAAAGGTAAATTTGAAGCAAATCGGCCACGGACGACAAGAGCAGGTTCAGGAACCCATAAATTCTAATGGGTTCCGTAAAAGGACCGGAACAGTTTTTTTCTCGCAAACTTTAATTTCATCATATCATCACTCATCCTCATCTTCGCGATTAGCAAAAAAAAGAGGCAGAAAAGCGAAGTAAAATAAACCAAATCAAATCTCGCACAATTTAAATTCTGTCAACGTTATGTATTGTTTGATTTCAATACCGAACTTGAACTGTATCTAGATTGACCCGGAAAAAAGGTGCCGGGACTGAATTGAAAAAAAGGGGGTTCTTTACGGTCCAAAACCAAATTTACGCTTTCTAATTTTCGCTCCCGGACCGGAATGGAATTTATTTACAATTCCTGGAACTTTAACAACCCTGGTGAAGAGTGGATTTATCTTGCACGTGGCAGAGACAGATGAAAGACTTTGTTGCCGTAGCAGTAGGTTAGTTGACATAAAGGAAGAGATCTATGAAGGTTTCCATGATCTAGGGGTTGCATGTTTATTGCTAGTGGGTTTATATCTTTTTTGTGTGTCTCTTTCGGCTGAAAGATACAATGAAGATGAAACTGATGAAGTGTCATTTAGAAAGAAACAGGCCAGGCCTCGAAGCCGGAACCTTCCGTGGCGAGATCGTGAGTCGATTGACTGATTCAAATAAACATTTTGGGTGCGTCAGCACGTAGGCTGTTTGCACCCGTCACATTATACGGGGTCGAGGTCAAGCCCCTTACCAGAATCAACACGTGTCTCTTAGGACTAAAATTTCCTTACCTGGGTTGAAAGCTGAGGCTGTAAAAGGGAACTCAGCATATAAGGACGAAACACAGGACTCCACATAACCCTACAAAGGATTATACTGACTGTAGATCCCGACGCCAGAGCCTCGTTGACCCGCAACATCGTATTGCGTGGAGTGGGGTTGACTTCTCGGTGCCTTCAACGAAGGTCACACCTCACATAAGGGTAAATATATCCTTTCTTATCTGTGGTCACACCTTACACCCCGATATTGTGACTCGACGCACTAAACTCCGTACCAGCTAACTGTAGACCAGTCGAACGAGAACAAGTCTCTGCGCAACTTGTGACGCGAGACGGCTCCACCAATGAGCAGTGAGATAAACGGGATTGTGTAATGGGCGACGGGAGTTACCCGATTTTCTCGAGGAAATCTGTATGCGTTGCAAACTTTTGAAAAGGATAATACCGAACGCACATGGCAACCGGACCGTATTTTTGTCTCCAGGTCCGTACGATTGGTTTGGAAATATTAGGGATAAAACTGCAAGAGCAAATTTTGACAAACCGTGTATTTAGCGTACGGACTAAGGTCTGGACCGTACGGTTGGCAACACTGCGCTTTCACCACTCGATTTTCCTCCTCCTCTGCCGATATGCGCGGCCCTGCTCTGCAGTTAGCTGAGACAGGGTATAGGTCACCGAGTTGGTTTCATTTTTCAATTCTTGTGGCACAGCATAATCAGTTGATATGTGACGTTTGAAAACATCGGTGCTTGTAAAGGTAAGGTATTTGGTTATTGTACACTATGTCCTCCACAATAATTCAAAGGCAACGATGCAAATGATACAATAACAAAAGTTATATCCACTACGGAAGCAACAGTTTCAATTCAGGGAATTTATCATCGTATTTTTTTCATGACTTTTTCTTGCAATTTGCATCTTCTCTCCACTGTGAAGAACTATGGTAAGATCATTAACACTCGCACGTGCTCTTGCGACGAACTGCAGTACTGAATACATAAATCTGTTCTGTTCCAATTCCCGTTTCTCATTGACGGCAAATAAAATCGCAGTCCGCTTTAATTTTAAACTTTCAGCTTTATCCGTGCTTTCTCCTAAAATGATTCACAAATAAATGTGGTTTCATTCACCAATACCTTATACCGCAAATAACTGTGCTGTAGTAAATTTTTTAAATGTATTTTCATACACTCTTGATAAATGTTATGAAGCTAAGGGTACGTATTCTGGACTACAGTCACTTCACAAAGAAAACAGCTGCGTGGTGCTAAAAGCGGTATCTTTCTTGCTACAAATAATCTAAAATTTAACGAGGAGCAGAAGTCAACGCTCACTTCATTTTTCAATGAAAGTTAACGTCTTTACGGAAATTCATACTACCATTATTATACCGATGAACATGCATGTATATCAGTTACAGCCAGCGAATTAACTTTGCAATTACTATAAACAAAATTAAAACCATTTATAAGCCGGTAGAAAACCGCTTCGTTTGAACAAGGCACAGCGAAAAGTACACTTAATTTTGTTCTAGGTATAATTTTTAAGCTTAAGACGAAGATTGGTAGTTTCACACCAGGTGTTAATTTGTTTCAATATCGTCGGAATGGGAAACGCTAGTAAAAAAATCCGGTGAACAAGAGAGTATGAATTTCTCCGTGTTGCAAGTGGAAGCGTTTTTTTTTTTTTTTTAAATATATACAGGGAGGTTATTTCAGTCGTTTACCGTCAGAGCATCGGCCGCCGAGCGGCCCCTTCATGCAACAGGTCCCGGCAAATTGACTTACAGGAAGTCCGTAACAGAAACCGCTTGTTTTGTAATGTTTCCACTTTTCACAATTACAGTTACAATTACAATTGAAATAAGCACGTACCTTGTCGCAAGGATGCTGGAAAAGGTTTCCTCCCAAATACAAATATTTCTGGCACCTTATTTCTGACATCTAATCTTAGATTAGACATCGCCACTTTCTCCTTAGTTGTCGCGCGAGCGCCGGCAGCTTATCGGGGGTCGGGGGAGTTGTCAGCCGCGAGAGGGCGCTTCATACTGAACGAATGCGACACACCTATCTGCAGTTCCGCAGTGATGCCAACCGTAGGGACATGTCCCTACGCATAGGGACTTTTCACTATATTTCGCCCGCGTAGGGACAGATTTTACCAAATAAGGGAAAACGTAGGGACTTTTTTCAATCTTGGAAAATAACATTTTATTGTGGAAAGGTGCAAAGCTTACTCGCCAGTCAGTTGCACTTTGTTCGTGCTCGGTTTGGAATGAATGGATTAGTTTATCTGGATACTTTAGCGAGGATGAGAAAAAAGAACTAACAAATCTCCTTCAGAATTTTGGAACATGTTATCGGTTACCAACAACTTTCAAGGCAAGTTCTTTTTTGAAAATATTTCCACTCTCGCGAAAATAGTGCTAAAATTGCCACATTCTAACGGGACCAGAATTGTTCAAGACTGAAGGAAATACAGCATCACCAACCAACCAACATCTATTTCTTCACAGCAGCAGCATGTATGACTTCAAATAACATAATCAACAGTAAACGATTCAATGTTATTCATTAGGGGTGTGCAGGATCCCGAAAAGTCAGGACCGGGATCGGGAAAAAAAATTCCCGTCCCGATCCCGACTTCGGGAAATGAATTCCCGACTTTTCGGGATCCCAAGCAGTCGGGAACTACCGAATGGTCACTTTAAAAAGTCGTTAATTCTCGACGTTTTCTACATTGTAAGTTTCTGGAACTTATCGGAAATTGTAAGTTTTTATTTTAGAAATGCAAAAACAATCACTTAAAGTGAAAATGACGTGTAGAATTCGTCCCGTCCGAAAATTTTCCTACTTGGTCGGGAAATTGCAAATTTTTTCGTCCCGAATGTCGGGATTTTAAAAAAAATCCTGATCCCGTCCCGACCCAAAACATTCTGTCCCGCACTCCCCTATTATTCATTAAGGCAAGAATTTACAATACCGGACCCTTCTGTAATTTCTATGCTACGTCTTATACTCAGGAAATAATTAGTCGTGATGATTTATCTCAAGTTAACATGTTGGGGTAAGGTGAAAAAATTGTTCATTAACGTGTAGAAGTTGTAAAATAAGCTTTTCAATTTTCGCAATGATTCTCAGTATACAAGTAAAGGTAACCATATTTGTTGATATGAACAATTGACGACGTTAGCAATTAGTTACGGTGTCTACAGTGTTGCCACACTGTTGATTTCATACTTGGAGAGCATGGATCGTGTAAGAATGGCGGAAGAGAACAGTAAAAAAGTTGTTAATGTTGTACAGATTGTTAGGTGGAGTGTGCAGGAGGATGGCCGTCGGCTAATTAATAAACTTATGGATTTCGGTACATTGCCCAAAGAAGGTGCTTACATGTGACAGCGACAATCACGATGTAGAAGAACATGTGGAATGTGGACTGATTTGATTACAGGTAAGTTTGGCAACAGTGCATCGATCGAAAAATTGCAGGATATGAAAATGGCATCTTCGATGATGAACGTTTGCCGTTAAAGTGCTACGAAAATAAGATTTTTTATCGGTTCGTAATCACAATTAGCGCAAAACCATTCACGGATAGCCCCACTGACCATTCTCGGTAAGGTTAGGTAAAGTTAGGTTAGGCAAGGCAAACAGTTAAAATTTGGGGTCGAAAAACCATGCACGGGTAGCCCCACAAACCATTGACGGATAGCCCCACGAACCATTCAGGTAAGGTTAGGTTAGGATAGGCAAACATAGTTAAAATTTGGGGTCGTAGTAATATCAGGAATGTATATTTCGTTTTTTAACTATTGGAAACACAAAATATTCCAGTAAATAATGAGCAATCGTGCCGATCGCGGACCACTCAATTTCACTTATTTTGCAATTTCTACACGTGCCTCCATTAGTGAATATGCGAAATATTACAAAAAACGGGGAGGGGTCCTGTATTGTAAATTCGCTCCTTCATTAATTGTGGAAGCACCGAGAAGAAAGATGCTGACATGGTGCTGACGATGTCTACTGTATTTTTTCTTCATTTAACACGTTCTGTCTTCATCTTGTCCAATGGCTTCCGACATCTCATACTTGTACATGCCGTGGTACTGACGGTCAAGTGGGCCACTTGTTAGTTTGTTTACATATTTTCACATGGCCATATCTTCGTTCCTATGTGCAGTAGATGCATGAGACCAACGGCGTTGTGTTTCTCTGCGTGTGCTCTTTTATATTATGCATGTTATTGTATATCGTTCCATTTAAAAAATATGACTTTGCTCCAGATGCCCCATTTGTCGATATTTTTCGACCCACCCCATACCTCCGATTTACGAGCCCCATTTGATATTATTGTTTCCCGCAAACCTCAGATCGCTACTGTTTCTGGTTTCTTCGCTATTTCAGGTGGTACTTTTAGGTGCCTCACGCGGTATATATATTAACCTTTAGACCGCCGAGCGGGTTTTCGAAAGTAACCTGTCTCTGGCCGCCGCCTTTGCACGCGATTTTTAAATTTTACACTTATTTCAGAAACATTTTTTCAGTTTCGCCGAAGCCTTCTGGCGCGAATTTTAAATTCGTACACTTATTTGACAAAAAATGTTATAACTCTTAGACTATTTGACCAATCTACTTCGGGTAACTTTTGTTTTGCAGCTAGAACATCAAGGCATGCAACCGTGCAGAAATCAAAACGCCAAAGCCAATAAGAGGGATTGGGTGGGCCGCGGCCCCCAATTTTCAATGAAAAAAATCATAAAAATGGGGAGTTTTTTCACATATCTATAATGTAATGCACCCAGGAACATGAAATGACTTCATTCGGTTGAGAAAGGACAATTCTTTGAAAAAAAGCTAAAGTTTGCCTCCCCTTCCAAAAATAGCGGGGGAAGAGGGGGCAAACTCCCCACTTTTATGATTTTTCATTAAAAGTTGGGGGCCGCGGCCCACCAAACTCCTCTTATTGGCGTTGGCGTTCTGATCCTGCATGGTTGCATGCACTGATGTTTTAGCTGCAAAACAAAAGTTACCCGAAGTAAATTGGTCAAATAGTCTACGAATTATAATTTTTTTTGTCAAATAAGTGTACAAATTTAAAATTTGCGCCAGCTTCCATACGTTAACTTTGGAGTCGGGGGGGGGGGGAGAGGAGGGTCCTGGGTGGGTGCGTTTTCTTCGACATGACATTTCAAAGTTTTATCTCAACATCTGTTAGCGTTTACAACCTCACATACAAGTATGAAGGTACCAAAAGCACATAGGACTACGCCTATATTTTCGATGGAAAGGTTAAAAAGCTAGATACGGTGTTTGAAAAATATGGTAAGAATTTTCAGAATCCCGTGTATTCCTTTTGGAGAAAAACCGCAACAATTTCAACTTCAAGTTTCGGCTAATCAAATGGAAGTTTCGACTTTTCCACCTGCTAATCAAATCTTTAACCTGTCCCCTTTCCGCTTATGTGTTTTTCTGTGCTATCCATAGTTTGATATTCCCAAGAGAACAAGTAAAATAATACTGTCATAAGCGTAATCCTAAGTTTTCTCCCCCTCCTACGACCATCCAGCGCATAGACATCTCTTTCCCAAGCTCACCACTGGGGAAAGTGGGTGGGAGAGGAGCAGTTTAGGGTCCTCGCGTCTGGCTGGACACAAACTGTTCCTCATGCCCTTAATACATTATATTTTATCAACGGCTGGAAGGAGACACGAGTCTGAGAGTGCAAGTCTTGGCCCTTGCCTCGGTTGCACAGATTTCTGTCTTGTCTCGACAGGTGTAGAAGGATCTGCTTTTCCTTTGCCCGATTTTTAAAAGGCCATATTTGTCTCGGTCTTGTGTTTGTAGATTACAGTGGGGCGAAGTGTTTCCTTTACTTCCCTTAAGGATGCATGTGGCTACGGGGAGGCTTACTGTTAGTTCACGAAAATTAATATTTGTTTAACTGAGCACCTTCATTTAGTTTAACACGAGAGAACATTCTTCTGTTGACTTTTGCTATCGTCGTTGGAAAATGGCTCGGGCAGCATGTAACAGAAGCAAACATGTAAACACTGAGACACATTGAAACAAGTTGAACCTGGCCACCCCTGGTTCTAGTGTTTCCTTGCAAAGATAAAACCTGCAACATTAATTCTCTTGAATGTTGTGTGCAAACACCTTACAACAGACAGTGAGTTATTGATTGTTCGTCCATGTTGAGGACGCTGGTGACCCAATTCTGAAGGTGCTGGCGCTAGAAAACTTAGACAACGAACTGCAACAAAAAGCGAAGACGTAAACTTTTAAATCTGAGCTTCTGGAAATGGTGGGGTATTTGTCAACGAGTAAAGGCGGACTGGAAGATTGCCAAATTCTCTTTGGGAAATTGCTATTTATCTCCATGGGTGTTAAGGAAGTAAATGGTATCAAGATTTATCTAAGGTTAGTCACAATCTGTAGAAGAGCGTTCATTGGCTGGCAATATACGTCATTGCGCGTACTCCAATGGAATAGAAGAGTACGTGCTGAAGAAGTGCGTTACGAGCTTGTTAATTTTTTGTAGGGGAAAAGTCCTCCCTTGCACAGTTTCCAACCTAATGCTTCCCATGAGTTATCCACGTGGAGGGGAGGGGCAAAGTGGAGCATGCTTTCTTATGGTCCGAGTTAAACGGATGAAGGGGAAGGTGCACGAAGGATTTTTTGGCAGAAGGCTCTTTTTATTTGTAGTCGCAGTATACGTGCGCTGGCGGCGCGGGGGACGGGGTTGGCTGTGGAGATATTAGCCCCCACCCAAATTAATTCGAAAATATCTTTACACGAAAAGCTGTATAAACACGAAATTGGGAAACTTGGTTTCCTTAGCTCTTGCCAGCTTTTGGCATTAGTAGCGTACGAACGAGGGGGTGGTTTATTTCCCCAAATGTTCCAGAATTTCTTGAAAATAAAAGAATAACGATTGAAACTGAGCACCGATAAGTAACCAAAAATGGTAGCCGCCTTTTTTGTATAATTCCAGGGCATGCTACTGATTGTTCCACGTATAGTTCTATATACAAAATTATATATAGGCCAAACTTGCCAGGAACACAAAAGTTTCTGATCGTACTATAATCCACTTGCATTGGTCACTCACTCACTGTATCAAACTCAGAATCGAGTAAATTTTAAAAAAAGAAAAAGTAACTACTTTGTTACAAAATCAGGACATTTACCTGTTTATACAAGTATCACATCAGCTGTTCTCTGTAGTCATGTTTTCTCAGTGTAACTTAACATGCGCAACAAAGCATGTTCCATCTTGCGAATAAATCCTCTAGTTCTGAACATAACGAGGTGTGGCAAGTAACGTAACGACTTGTAATTTCAGTAACGTGTTACTAATGAAAGTACCGGAACTAACGCGTTACTGGCATTAAGTTTTGAGTTCTTGTTTTAAGTCCACTTTATACATCTATGAATCAACTCGACTCGCTGTTTTGGCAAAACAAGTACAAATTGTACAAATAAAAGTTTAATAGAATTCTAGAGACAACTGATGCAACCAAAATATTTTACCAGGAAAGCTATGTGCACATTGTAATACTATACAAGAAACCAACAGGGTGCTTTCTACACACATATATACACAAATTACATACAGCTGTACATGTTTACATTGGACAAATGCTCATTTTCTTCGCAACTACAAACCTGCAGCATTATCTCCTGAGCATGGATTGTCGCCGATCCCTGCTAAAACAATTTACTCTTGTTCACAGAGGCGTGAGGTTATAAATGCACAAGGTCAAGACAAAGTCACGATTTCATGCATGGATTCACAGCTGCTAGCAGCGTGCTTATTATATGTACCAGCGAACCTTTGCTTGATTCCATACATACCAACACAATGGTGCAAATCCTCTATGCATAGCTACAAGTGAACATCCAATATTACACTCTGCACAACATGTCATCTATGCTACAAATAAACAAGGTGTAATAAATTACAAAAAGCCATAACAATTAACATGTAGCTATATACGTGTACATAAGAATCTGAAGAAATCGTGTATTGTAACTTGTAGCAAGGCAGAGAAAAGTTAAAATATACAAAACGGTCATTTTGATGTAGTATTATATGGAAACTTGATCCATTACATTAAAAGATGAACATAAATTAAGAATATTTGAAAATAAAATCCTTAGAAAAATATTTGGACTTAAAAGGGATGAGGAGACAGGTTCAGTGGAGGTTCCATAATTTAGAACTGCATAATATGTACTCATGTCCAGATATTATTAGAATAATTAAATCAAGAAGACGGGCGGGCCATGTGGCACGAATGGGAGAGGAAAGAAGAGTTTACAGGATTCTTGTTGGGAAACCTGTAGGAAGGCCAAGACGAAGATGGACGGATAACGTTGGGATGGACCTAAAGGAAATCGGTAAGGATGGAAAAGATGGGATTGATCTTGCCCAGGATACGGACTGATGGAAGCCTTGTGTTGCTGATGCCATAAACCTTCGGGTTTAAGAATGTGAGAGAGTAAGTACGCAAACAAGGCAGATCCGTGGTGAATATATACAGGTAGGATCATCAGTCACTCGGAATGTTCGTAAACGTCCGCTACGATGAGGTTGGAAGTATTTTTACAATCGGCAACAAATGAGAGATTTCTGGACTGCATTTATTAATAAATAATAACTTTCAAGGGATGATTATAAATAAGGTAATAACAAAAGTTACTGCGTCCAGTATGATGTACTTTCACGGACCAATCAACTTACGCCATAATAAAGAATACACACAGAAAACAAGTATAAAAGGATAAGCTATTTGACAAGAGTGGAATTATAGTAAGGGAGAGTCAAAAGTCCCAGGACACCTAATAAGTAGAAAACGGAAGGAAAAATGAAAGATCTGAGGTCGCAAGCAAAGAATGGGGCTGGGGGTGAACCTTTTGAGGTAGGTCAGGAATGTGCCCGCCATCTTGGATCCAAGTCAAAATTTTCAAATGGAAAGGGAGTCATGCGGCATATCAAAATGCATTGAAATTTTCTCAGGAATTCATTTCCGTAAAGACATTGGACCTATCTGGTGTGGTACAAAAGTTATGGTACAAAACATTTGACTCACCCTGTATGTTTGTGCAGTATAAAGCAAATTAGTCTACCTCTGAATAATGAGCACAATTGCTGTTGTAAATTACTTTAAATATGTCGAGTACGTATCTCATATTATTAAACATTGGCCTGTTTCACGTGGTTATGAAGAATCCTATTATTTGGTTTGTTCTGGTGTTTGAAATTTAAAATACGAATTCATATGAGATATGGTTGTCGTCTTGTTGTCTAGAGAGACGGCCGCACATGAAGCTGCAAGTTCTATAAATGTAGATTATGACGATGTCTTGAATTGTGTACCGAATTTCAATAAAATCTATTGCATGGCTGACAATTGCTCGTCAACCGATGAACGGTCACTACCAATTATCTGGCCACCTTCTTGAAGCTATACGAAACAGTACGTTTGCGTTTCAGAGAAATCTCTCATCACAGCATAGTGACTGGTTCGAACGGAAAATGATCACCGTCTATATAAAAATCACCATTGATCTCATCACTAGCTTCAGCTCCACTTGCCTGCATTATGTTTTTGCCAAACTGGGACAACAGCCAAGATTTCCCCCTCCTTTTCTTTTTTGGCACAATGCGACCAAAACGACGGTCTCAGCTCGTTTGGATCAATGACAGAGGCCTAGAAGATTGTATGCTGATCTTAAGCCGATAATGCCATTCACCGAGAGACTTACTCGGTGGCACAAGTTCTGTTTCACATTAAAACTCCCACTGTACAGCTAGCGTCACCGCGTATTCTTATTATACAGGGTGATTCAAAAGTCCCTTAAAATTTTCTTATGTCGCTAATAAAAGGTCTTCAGGATGGGATGAAAGACACTGTTGCACCACACCATTTCGTCAGAATCGTTCGGGACTACTCGCTGACACCTTCCTTGATAGGTGTATCGGCCGTGGCTTACCAAGACTTTGGGCTGCTCGCTCTCCAGACCTGACTCCCCTAGACTTTTCTGTCTGGGGTTCATTTATAGGGTGTACCGAGTAAAAATCAACACCATGGAGCAACTGACACAGCGAATAGCTGCAGGAACAGGGGAGATCACGCTAGCTATGTTGGAGCATGTGTTCCGGTGATATTCCTAGACTTGCAGGGCCACCACATTGAAATGTACTGAGTTTGTCTTCTATTCTAGCGTACTTTTCAGCAGTACTGTCAATTTTGTCAATAAGATGTTTTTTGGTTTAAACGTAAAGAGAATTTTGAATCACCCTGTATTATCCCTCCACCCTCAATATAAACAACGATTCATCTGCTACGGAAAACATCTGCCTGTGACGCATTAAACTTGTCCTTGACCATCTGGACATCGCGTGAATGTGGAGTTTGCACGTTTTCTCACGTAATGTCAAATTGATCGTGCAATTTTTTTATTTTATTTGTTTCGGACACGTGTCCCTTGTATCGAACACCAGTCGCCCCCACCTCTTATCGTTAGTGAACTGATTATTTGTTAACGTTTTCTTGCAGACAAAGAAATCTACGTCAGTCTCCCTATTTTCGCTTTTCTACTTTCTTCGTCGAAGGGTATGTTGCAAAGATTTAATACTTAAACATTTGCTCGAATTTTTAAAATCTCTTATGTAATTCCTTATTCATACAGATTTACTTTAATGTGTTGTACTAAAATTGTGAATGAAAATGAAAAATTTTTAATAAAAATTTCCAAAATCGCTTTCAATTATGTTTCTTGATTCTGGGCGAAAATCTTGAAAAGAGGAGAGTCAATAGTGAGTTGTTCTGTTTTTGATTCGTTGATTTAGGTCCATTGTTCAAGTAGACCAAATATGGCCGGGCCTACGTTTTAAAGTGGGATACCAACCACTGCATTGCGCCCTCACAATGGAACTCAAACTCCTTGATTTCAAGGTAACTCCTGCTATTGACGTGAAGTTAATCACCTAGGATGCGTTTATGTAACTGTACGCAGGTGTGTGTATAATAGATATTGTATTTATTTTACTTATTTTTTCTGCCACTTTAGGCTAAACGCCAACTGATGAGCGATGATATGATGAAATTGATAAAGGGACACTCATAAAGACCACACTGATAAAGAACACTCATGCCCAAGCCAGGACTGTATATAATAGAGATTTGTTTGAGTGACGTTTCTACGCATTCAAATAGAAATGTTGCTCAACAACACTTCCACCAATTTAAAAGAAGCATCAAATCGTATGGAAACAATCGGAAAATGTGTAAATTGTGCTTTCGAAAACTTGCTCATTAACGTGGTAAAAACTGAAGAAACGAAACATTGAGAAATGAGACAATACTAGTTGAAGAAACACAGCCCGCAATTAACTGCCTGTGCAAGGGACAACGCAGTGTTGCCAAGTCTCAATATTCTAAGGGGACATGTTTAGCAACAGTGAACACTGCGCTAGATGGTTCTGATTTCTTCAGATTCTTATATCTTAAAAAATAGCAAAAATAAAATAAAGCTGCATACCCATGCTTTAAGTGTTGATTCTGCTGTGGTCTCATATACAGGTTAAATAGAGATTTCGTGGCTAGTCTAGAAAGAAAAGGAAACAAAACAAGAACAGTGTGTGTGTTTGCGTGATAAATGTATGCACACGTCACTTCTTCAAGTGAGGAAATTTCATGCAATACAAAATCTGCATTCCGTGATACAACATGCCATGCCAAAATGTATTCAACACTACATCTACTAAACGACACAAAGAATACTATACTTTAGAATGTACAATAAACGCGATAAACATACAATAACGGAACACAGTGCAAATGTATGCCTGCCACCTTGTGCAAAACAGCACACAACATATAAAAAATAAAGAAGCACAACCTATTTCTTTTCAAATGAATTAAGTTATCGTGCTAGAATGTTTGAAGATATGTGCATATATTAATTTACATGAACACAAAAAAACATTTGACATACATAAACCATCACCGCCAACGAATGTAACATAATATACAGTCGACATGATACACTCATGTAATCAGATGACAATGGAAGGTTTTGTAAAAGTACACTGATGTGTATAAATATATCATACCTAATTTACACACTGAAATAAAACACGAATTGTAATAGCAGAAATCATTTTTACGATCATATACATGCACACATATTATGTGGGACAGTTTGAGCTAGCTGATAAAAGTTGCATGTGTTCTAAAAGTATTCAAACTGCGTGAACCTTTGCATACATAATATTCCAAATATCAATATTTAAACTTTCAAAGTCTACAAAGATATATCAGTACTGAAATACACAATATCAAAGATAAACTTTGGAATTTTCGATCCGGTAATAAACAGTGGAATTTTAGAAATTGCACAAATATAATAATAATCGCAAATTAAGAAATGAGAAAATTTTACACTACAAATTATGTTTTTTAAAGATGGTGCTTGTGTTTTGAACAAAAAAGAAATTGTTTTACCGGTCAGTCACAGTTCTTGAAAACAAATGTCTTTATGTGATCTGATAACTTACTAAGTTCTCCACCTCTTTCTTCTCCTCCAGAGAGACTTCAGGAATTTTTAATTGATTTGCTTCTTGTGCCACTTTTGCTAATTTGAGAAGATGGGGATGAGTGATGATATGATGATATGATGAAACTGATGAATGGACACTCACAAACATCCAGGCAGTATGACAGTGGTCTAACATATTATTTATTAAGTGCATTATTATAATGACCCAATTAGGATCAATTCTCCAATTTCAAACCTCTCGAATATTATTTTGCATTTGATGATTCTTTGCTGTGATCGGCATAAGGAAGCACACCACATTTGCCATATTTCAGGCAAGGTGTTACCATGGGCGTACCGGAGCCTTTTTCATGGGAAGGGGGCAATATAAAACTTTTGCCTAGAGGCAAACAACACTTCCCAGGAATATACTCTTCGAAATGTGGCAACCCCTTGATTTTTTTATTATTTGCAAAGGAAATAACATTTTTTTTACTTTCGAACATAAAAAACCTAATGAAGCAAAGGAATTTTTTAAAACTCGTCTTCCAGAGGGGTCGCAAGTGGCCCTTGCCCCCATTGGATACACACCCATGGGTGTTAACCTACCTAAAGCACAGTTTAGAATGAAGCAGCTTTTTACAGTGTTTACTGTAAATTGTGAAAAAATAAATAGAAAATCTAAGACAAAAATGGTAGTAAGCATTTCGTTTCGTTTGCTCCTTACTTATTTGCAAACATTGCTTCACTTTAATATATTGTTTTCTTGCTTTACGTATGGCGGAATACGAAACTGAAAGCTCTACAATAATAAAGTTAATTTTCTTTTTACATGGATAATGTAATGTAATTCATATCTGAAATTGCTTTACCAACAGAAAACACAACATAACGAATTAATATTATAATCTAATGTTAAACAACAAGAAACCATGGGGGGGGGGGGGGGGTAATAGAGAATTCTATAACCGAAAACAAAATTACCCTTTACTGGTCTTCAAACTCCCTTCCCGGTTTGTCTCCACCCTGTGACAACTATCATACTCAGAACAATGTTTTCTGACCTCAACCAATTATATTAGCATATTCTAATACCTAGCACCGCACTTTCTGGACACGGTGGACCAGTTGGTAGACAATCTGCGAGAACCAAAGTTAGATTCTCGGAGTAGATGACCAGAAGTGTGAAATTACCGATAACGTCCCTACCCTCTTAAATAATCTTCGGCTTATCCATGCACTAATTAATTTTCAATGAGTTGAGTTATGTTTTAAGTCCATTTTATGCACAGATAGGTTAATAGGGACTGGACTTACATTTTAAAGTGGGATCCGAACCACTATGTGCCTCCACCGGGTATCGAAGCCGGGAACCCTTGATTACAAGGCGATGACATTATCACTACGCCATCGAGAGGCCCACTAACTTTCGATACAATCGAAAACTTGTACTTCTCTTTCAAATAATGAAATTAAATGTGCAATGGGAATGGAAAAAAAACCGTGGACGAATGTGCTCGAGTTAAAATCAATAAAGACAGTCTCTTTGGTTAATAATGGCCAAATGTCACGACATGCTTTCGTTTCAGAGCTAAGAAGGTTGGTATGTATTGAGTGGAAATGGGTCAAATTTAGTATGTCGTTCACAGGACATGTGCAATATAATAGGTCTCAAATTACACTAGTAAAGAAACTAGAAGATAGGTTTTCTCAAAAACATGTCCATCTCTCTTGTGTGGTATCACTTTTCAGGTCGAAAACTCTAAGATGGAGCTTCAAAACAACCAATCAAATTTCCCCGTTTCAATTTGTGGTGTCATCCTCAAATTTATTTGCTTTCATAATGTTATAGTGGCGTACTCAACAAATATTGCCTGGGATATGAAGTGATATGACATTCTAGGGGGAGGGGGGACTGTCTCCTATTATCAGCAATTGGTCCTATATTTTGTCACATACTAAATTCAATTTCTGACCACACTCACTCACTCACTCACTCACTCACTCACTCACTCTCACTCTCTCTCTCTCCGTTTTTCACAAGGGAGACTTTCACGTTTTCTCGACCTGGATGTCAAGAGAGACTTTTGCAATTTACTCACTAAATCACCTCAAGAGGTGATGATTTGCCTATATAGAGAAATAAGTGAAAATTCATCCACGGTTTAGCGTTCAGTATTCAAATCGAAGGTGGGGGAGACAGGGAACGCAGAATCTCCCCTCGTTCCACATTCCAAATTTGTTCCCAACTAGGAAAATACAATTCAATCCCCTCTGGGAATATATGTATATGTGGTGTAATTACTTTTGCATTCATTAATAATTTTCAGTACTACAACTTAAATTTAGAGTGGAGAAGTGATAATTTTATTGCAGTCAAGTCAATAATTTTGAAAAATATAAATACGAGGTTATAAAATACCCATCCGAGGATCAGGTCCGTTTAGCGTCTTTATATTGGATGACACGTAGTCGGGGAAAAAGAGTCCCACCTTTCTTCTTTACAAAGTATCTTCCCAACAGTAGTGACGATCCTCTGTCAACACCAACATTTTTGAGCTCCCACCGTGAATCGAAAACCCATCTCACCAAAAGCGAGAGCGATATGAAAGTCTATATGAAAATGAAAATGGCTGTTAATAAATCTCCATTTGTTACTATATTTGTTGTAAAGATTCGATTTGGAAATGTCATCTATATATTACGTATGATATAACAGAAAATGTCCAATAGTAATACTATTAACCCTTGTTTCTATGTTAAAAACATTACAAGTGATCACACGGTAGCCCAGTCGTTAGTCGGCCTCCGTGGCTAGCATAGCGCGGGTTCGAATCCCGGCCAGGACTTGGATGTTTGTGTTGTCCTTAAAATGAGAAAACCAAGAATATAGAGAAAAACTGATATGTACGAATGTTGAGAAAATGTGTGAATGACGGGGGATACCACCTAATAGAGGTATTCCTTTACAACAACAACAACAACAAAGAAGTAGTTAGGGCGTCTGACTACCATGCGAGAGACCCAGCGGGTTCGATCCTCGGCGGGAGAGAACCGCCCCTTTTTATTCCACCTTTTCAAGCGGCTCCGGCACCCACCCAGCGTCGTATAAAGTGGGTACCTGGAAGAAACTCTGGGGGGTAAGTCGTCTAGGGGCGTGGTGCTGATCACATCATCCCCACCTTCGGCCGCAATCAAGGAAGTTTGGGGCCCTAACTCCATCCCCCACCATGGTGTGGTGCAAAGCACAGGGTAGCACTTTACAGGCGCTGGCCAAGGCAGTTTTATTATAAACTACAAAACTTTACACGTGAACACCTGTAGTGTTTTTAATACTCAGAAACACATGTAAATGTGGAATTTGTCCAACTCCAACATTGGTTAAACTCAGTGTTTCTAACAGCAAGTAGCGGGAAAAGAGAACTCAAAAGTTTACCTGTCGAGTCAGCCAACGCCCCTCTGCTGCTGTGTTGCTCAAGAAATAGAACATTCGTGACCGAGTAATTTCATGGCGAGCAGATCGAATATCTTCCTTCGCTACATCACTCTTATCGCCCTATTCCGGGGAACTGGACACAACAAATTTTCTCTTATCTATATACACCTTGCTCTTCCTCTCTCCCTCCTAGAGGAATTTGCATATTACTTCACGCTGTTTTGCACGAAGAGGAACACAAGGAATAAAAAAGTGGGTCTGTTACCTCCACTTGCAGGTTAACTGCAAACCAGCACCCGTGTAACCACAACCTAATTTTCTCGTATTCGGGAGATCACGGATTTAAATCCTGCGTTGTTGTTTTCCTTTAGTGTCATCGCGGAAAAGTTGGGTTGGTTCTTTATTGATTTAGATCGCTTTTCAGCCACTTTTGGCTAATCGCGACGAAAATGCTGCGCTGGTAACTTCGATGAAGACCACTACTACCTGGTTATGTTCCTTCCATTATTCTCTCACATCCTCATGATGATTAACCCAATGACACAAAAAGGTTACGCTCATTGCATTCATCAACCAACAAAGTTTATTTTTACATGTAACCAATCGGTTCCCATTTAACTTCACATATATAGCAATAATTCTAGTATTGAATATCGAAATATAACTAACATTAAAGAAACATTTTCAACCGAACAAGTTAAAGTTAAGATGAAGCTATATAAGGGTAGTATAAGTTCATTAAACGTATTTATAAACATAGCGCCGTTAAGTCGAATACGTAAAAAACAACATTCCTTGATTTTTCTTTATTGCATTCTATTTTAACGGCATAATTAGAAATATCAACTAATTAGAAATATTTTTATTGTTACTATTTCATTTAAAGCAAAATTATATTTGAATATTGTTTCACATGCTTTAAATAATAATTTAGTAAAAATAGAATAGGCAGTAGCAATTATGATCTCTATGCGTGGAAACAGTGAAAAAGTTTGAAGTGCACGTTGTGCTCAGCTAGGCTAGGCTAATCGAGACTGGAGGAGTTTGTGTGTTCGGGATGTTCCGTGTGAAGAATTTGAACAAATGACAGTTCTGAACTACCATTTTTTTCCGCGAAGGCTTTATAGGGATACAGTTTTTGAGTTTAAAGCCCACTTTATGCACAGAAAGGCTAATCGGGACTGGACCTTCAGTTTAAAGTGGGAACCGAACCATTATGTGCTTTATACGGATAAAGCAACGTGATACATGTTGGAAATTCTTTGCTAATTCATAAACTGTTAAAATTACAAGGGTTGGATAAAAAGTAATGGCAACACTGGTATAATTGGTACTTGACTGTATTGGCAGAGGAGCACGTGTTACATTCCTTCAAAGTAATCGCCCCTCATCTCTACGACCTTCTGTCACACGTATGGAAGGCGTCGTACACCGTCAGCGCGTCCATCTCTGCCGATGTCCCGCAGTGACCGCCTTATAGCACGTATGATGGCTTCGCGCGTGTCGTAGTGCTTCCCGCTCAGTGGTTCCTTCATTTTGACAAAACGGTCGTAATCACACGGTCTCATACCGGTGAATACGGCGGATGTTCCAGTACCTCCCACTACCAGTTATGCAGGAGCGCCGTCACATTGTTCGCAGTGTGACACCTTGCATTGTCAAGCAGGATGATGGGACACCGTGCCGTCGCTTCCTTCTTAATGCGAGACGAAGGTGGTGTTGCAAGAAGGTGCAGAAGTAGGCTGCGTTGACCGTCTGCCTGAGAGACGTTGTTCTTCTTGCCTAAACATATTGTTCGGGCGCTTGCAATCTCGTCCTCTGCTTCAGAGCACTGCTGTTTTTGACTGAAAAACATACAATCGCTCCCACTCACTATACTTCCTCGTCTGACATTCCTTTATCAGCCACGAAACGCTTGTGGCGCTGTGACTCACCCCTTTCACGGGACAGCAGTGTTGCCATTACTTTTTATCCAACCCTTGTATATTATATATAATATTCTTCTTCTTCAGTACGTCAATGTCCACCTCGTGACGTCATTTATCGTGGTCATTGAACATCCCGGACGAGCCCCCACTTTTATATTCCACCTTGGGTCGATTTTACGTATATAACGATTCAGAACGTTTCCAGAACAATTAGCTGGTAATAATTAGTAGAAGCAATCAGTCTATTCATTAGCTGCACAATTTAGCTCTGTTCATTCTTCTGAAACGGTGGTTATGGTAGAGGTAATGATCGCGCGCCAGTGGCCTATTTGCTTGGCTTGCCCGTTTATCTTGTAGCTAGCGTCAGATAAGCCGTTAAATTGGGCTGTGGCTTCTACTTTCTAGCACGATGACAACTTGCGCCAAACGTTCGTTCACCTTTCTATTTTCGCTTCTGAAACTTCGTAATGTGGGGAAAAGTTACCTGACCTCTTATTTGATGCAGCTAGACATTAATTTCAGAACGTAACCTTTCACTGAAAGTGGGTGTGTGTTCTGGACTTCCCGAACGCGAACTTTATATTGTCAAGGACCAAGCAAATTCAAACCATAAACTATGTCTAAAAAATCTGCTATTACATATCTGCGTGTGTAAAGTTGAAGCCCTGATTCGGACGACACTTTACTTCAAAGAAAGATCCGAAACATCAGTTTCTCTGACAACCAACCTAGTACATGCTCTCCTCAAACCTTTCCCACCAATAGCGTACGTCTTAGGAACTGGCAGTACTTGTCAAGTCCAGGTAGAGTAAATGAGATGTTGTCTATTCAGTTTCTATAAAGATTTCGTAACTTGAGGTTGCCAGTTATCTTTGCTAGGTTGTGTTATATTGTGTTGTACTATTTTCTACAGTGCGTCCATTTCGATCTTCAGCCGAGAGATCGGGAGAAGCGTGGCGGGCGGCGCTGACGACATTTGCGGCCTGTAATGTCCGCTTATTTTTATGGACATATGCAGACATTTATATAAATATTGCAAAACGAGCACTAACCTGTGTTATAAGAGTTGTTCAAACTGACATCCACCAAGTGCCAAGTGTGTAGACTTTCGGGGAGAATACGTTGAATAGCCTGAAACTTTCGTGCCTGTAGCTAAAGTCGTTCTGGGTCGGGACGAGAACTTATCAGCCCCCCTCGTAACGTGAACCTTGCAGCTGGCATTCCAATCCTCTCACTGACACAATACACATACACACTGCAATAACACAAACAAGTAACGGCAAGTAACCAATAATAACAGCCCGACCCTGTGGCCGAGTGGTTAGCACATCGCGCTGCGACGCCAAGGGTCCCGGGTTCGAATCCCGGTCGAGCTTGGTTGTTTGTGAATGTCCATTCATCAATTTCATTATTTCATCACTCATCCCCATCTTCGCAAATTAGCCAAGAGGCACAAAACGCGAAGTAAAATAAACTAAATCAATCAATCAACCAATAATAACACTCTTGCGCACAGTACGAAATTAACACGCTCTTGGTTTACATCTGCTCGCCACTATATTCACAGCTCTGTCGCGAAGGAACAAAAAACTCGAGCTCAGAGATTTCGGATTGCAAGGAAGCTCACGAACACCATTGACTTTTAACGGTTTCGTCTACAGCGTAATCTTGATACAGTGTTGCACATTCGAAACCTCCAAACGATCCCCATCGGCACAAAACTCTTTCAAGGATATGAACTTAAGCAGGACGTTACTGGTCAAAACTATGATTAAAATGTTTTATTATCTGCGGCTCTTAACATCGTTTCTAAAGCGTATTTTTTGTGTATATAAGGGCAGAACTTGGATGAATTACAGATGATAAATTATAACACAGGTTAGTGCTCGTTTTGCAATATTTATATCATTGTCTGCATATGTCCATAAACATAAGCGTGCATTACAGGCCGCAAATGTCGGCATCTCCGCCAGCGCCGCCCGCCACGCTTCTCCCGATCTCTCGGCTGAAGATCGAAATGGACGCACTGTACATACAATAGGGAGCCCTTGGGAGTGTAATATCGTCGCAGTTCGCGTTGGATGTCTAAACACTGCAGATCAAAGTGAGAAAAGCGCTTCTCAGCAGAACAGCCGCTGGCTCGAAACCAGATACGCGTCCGGTCAGCTTCTTCTCGAACTATGTCAAAGTTCAAACTGGTGTTCGAATCATGACATCAACTATACCATATGCTCACCGAAGGAGGGGGCTGGGGAGTCTGACACCTCCTTTTGAACATCAATATACTGAATAAAATAAAGCATTATAATTACTTCGTTCCATATTCCTAAACATAATTGCGCAAAAAAATGTTTGTTCAACAGCTGATCCCCTCCTATTTTAAAGTTTCTGCGTGTCTCTGCGGTGTGTACAGTACAGAAAAGTCTCATTAGGCATTACCAGATTTACGTACTTTATGTATGAGGTATAAATACTTACAAGATAATTCCAGACCAAACCGAGCCTTACTGTTCCATAGTCTCGTTTCGTTCGATACTTAGCAACTAAGAAATTGTAAATTTCGTCTAAATTAGTTTCCTATGCTGCTTACTCATACATAACAAGGGGTGGTTGTCTAATTTGTTATACAGAGGTTATATGCGTTGTTTAATGTGATAAAAATTATGTTTTGATTAGTTTTAATAAATTATATTTTTATTTTTGTATACATTTTTGTGTTTTGTGGGAACAAAGTTAAAAATAACAAAAAGATATAACTACATCTCATTCACACTAGGCAAAAGTGTTAATAGTTATACTCAGGGGTAGAAAAACACAGGGCGCCTGAAAACTTTCACCTGGTGCCTGAATTTTGAAATTCAGTGCTAAATAAGTATATTTTAAAATATATTTTCGCTTATGAAAATTTCCATTACCCCTTTCTTTTCTTAAATAACGAGTACAGTATGTGTTATATAATGTTTGTGTGCTTTCTGTATCATGTGTATCATTAAATCAGAAAAATAAACAAGCCATTACATACATATTTTTTCTTCACTTTTGGTAACCGAATTTTGAAATCTGCACAGTGATATGGTACAGATGGTCATGTAATAGAATTTATTGCATACGAGTTATTCATGCTGTTACCTCCATTAGGAAGGACACTCTGGCGCAAGAATTAATTATTTTTAATCCAATCCAATTTAATAAATTAAATGCTTTAAGCAGGGTTGTTAAAGGTCTAGGAATTTTAAATAAATTCCATTCCGGTCCAGGAGAGAAAATCAGTAAGCGTAAATGGGTTCTGGACCGTAAAGAACCTTTTTATCTATAAAGTATTTCAATTCGGTCCAGGAACCTTTTTCCAGATGAATTTAAATACGGTCCAGGAACCAATTTTCCGGATCAATTTAAATTCGGTCCAGGAACCTATTTTTCGGATCAATTTAAATTCGGTCCGGGAACCTTTTCTCAATGAGACAATATGCAACTTGTACCGAATGTAAATTGCGCGAGAAAAAATATTCCGGTCCTGCAGCTGAACCCAATAGAACCCATTATAATTTATCGGTTCCTGTACCTATAATAACCCTGGTTTTAAGACCATATTTCACAATGTGTAGCTTTATCTTGGTTGGATTCCTGTCTTTCTTAGACCATATTTGAAAAAAAATATGAGAAAAAGGGGCTCGAGCCTGAAAAACTTTTAGTTGTTTCTACACCTGGTTATTCTGAATAGTTATCCACCCCTACATTCTGCGCGATTCAAGTATTTCCTATCACACGTATAATCAGACTTCTCAACCTAACCAAATTTTTACCAGCATGTAGCTCAAACTGACACCAACAGGGCTTGGATTAAGGAAAGGAAGTAGGAAGACGGTTTTCTACTTACCTGTTCGCTATGGAGTTACCGTGACACTGAGGCGAGGACGGCGAGACGTTGTTGAAGTCGCCAGTGGAGCTCCACCGCTTGGCGAGGTGCAGGTTGGAAGACGAGGGGGGCCTCGAGGGGGACATCGTGTGGCGGGGTGCGGGGGACACGCGGTGGGGCGTGTGTGTGGGGGACGGTGAAGGTGCTGGAGACGCGCTGTTGCTGCTTTGGCTGTCGGAATGCAGAGACCCCGTGGACTGGTAATGCGCCGATCTCCTGGAAAGAATGACATTTGTAATTACCAGGTCAACTCAGATCTCCTGGAAAGAATGACATTTCTAATTATCAGGTCAACTCAGATCTCCTGGAAAGAATGACATTTCTAATTACCAGGTCAACTCAGATCTCCTGGAAAGAATGACATTTCTAATTATCAGGTCAACTCAGATCTCCTGGAAAGAATGACATTTCTAATTATCAGGTCAACTCAGATCTCCTGGAAAGAATGACATTTCTAATTATCAGGTCAACTCAGATCTCCTGGAAAGAATGACATTTCTAATTACCAGGTCAACTCAGATCTCCTGGAAAGAATGACATTTCTAATTATCAGGTCAACTCAGATCTCCTGGAAAGAATGACATTTCTAATTACCAGGTCAACTCAGATCTCCTGGAAAGAATGACATTTCTAATTATCAGGTCAACTCAGATCTCCTGGAAAGAATGACATTTCTAATTATCACGTCAACTCAGATCTCCTGGAAAGAATGACATTCGTAATTACCAGTTCAACTCAGATTACCTACAAAGAATGACATTTGTAATTTTCAGGTCAACTCAGATCTCCTGGAAAGAATTACATTTGTAATTACCAGATCCACAAAAAGAATTACATTTGTAATTACCAAGTCAACTCAGATTACCTGGAAAGAATGACATTTCTAATTATCAGGTCAACTCAGATCTCCTGGAAAGAATGACATTTCTAATTATCAGGTCAACTCAGATCTCCTGGAAAGAATGACATTCGTAATTACCAGTTCAACTCAGATTACCTACAAAGAATGACATTTGTAATTTTCAGGTCAACTCAGATCTCCTGGAAAGAATTACATTTGTAATTACCAGATCCACAAAAAGAATTACATTTGTAATTACCAAGTCAACTCAGATTACCTGGAAAGAATGACATTTCTAATTATCAGGTCAACTCAGATCTCCTGGAAAGAATGACATTTCTAATTACCAGGTCAACTCAGATCTCCTGGAAAGAATGACATTTCTAATTATCAGGTCAACTCAGATCTCCTGGAAAGAATGACATTTCTAATTATCAGGTCAACTCAGATCTCCTGGAAAGAATGACATTCGTAATTACCAGTTCAACTCAGATTACCTACAAAGAATGACATTTGTAATTTTCAGGTCAACTCAGATCTCCTGGAAAGAATTACATTTGTAATTACCAGATCCACAAAAAGAATTACATTTGTAATTACCAAGTCAACTCAGATTACCTGGAAAGAATAAAATTAGTAATTACCAGGTTAATCAAATCACCTGGAAAGAATGAAATTTGTAATTACCAGTTCAACTCAGATCACCTACAAAGAATGACATTTGTAATTATCAGGTCAACTCAGATCACCTGGAAAGAATGGCATTTGTAATTATCAGGCTAACTCAGACGAAGCAATCAGTTCTATTCATTAGCTGTACAACTTAGCGGGTCAACTCTGATCTGGAATAAATGACGTTTGTAATACTAGAACAACTAAAAAAAACTTACAATGGTCTAACTAAAAGAAGCTAATTCAATCTTCTAATATGTTTTATTATACCTTAATCAAAGCATCCTGTGCCACTATGTGACCCCTTCATTACCACGTTACCACTACGCCATTGGAGACATTCTAATTATACTTTAAACTTCTATAATTATTTTGCCAATGCCGTAGTTGTGAATGGAACGGGTGATATATTTCTTTAGCTGCCTCCTACTGTTAATTGAAGATTTATAGTTTCATTCAATTAATGTACGTCTAAAGTATAAAGCGTTGACAAATTGTGCAAGGTGGAAATGTGAATGTATCGAGAAATCTCAGTAAACTTAGGAAACTACTACTCCAGTGTTAATAGCCTCGTGCTTAGTTTTCAGTTTGCACAATGAACTAATGACGTATGCAGAAATGCTTGTTGTGTGTTGGCAATAACAAAGTGCTTTTGGCTGACATACTTGTGGAAGACTAAATCTGAAACTAGTACAGTATATTGATGTTTGAAGCATCTGCTGTTGCATAAGGAGAGTAATATTTTATTCATGCGAATAAATATGTACATGTTTTGTGGCATTTTCGATTTCCACCTGATTCATGCGCAAGGTTGAACTTGTACAGCTGAGTCCGACAGGTACTTTGTCTTGTGTTTGTAATGGAGCAAGGTGCCTTATGCATCTCCTTTGCCAATACACGGCACACTGAACGGGGATGCAAGCACCAGCTTTTATACACTAACACACAACACTGGTAGATATTAGAATAAAGCAATATAAAATATAAACTCTTACAGGACGTCTGTGAAGGTCCTTCCAAAGTTGCACAAAAATATTATTCTGGAAAGCATCTTCTTTTCAATTAAGGCCTTCCAATGTTAATTCAATGTAATTTAAAGTTAAGTGGTGAATTAATTGCACAGACCTGTACGTGGTGACATCACCTAACCGTGTACGTCGAACATCCTCAATGGTCCAACCTCTATAAATTCACCTTTTCATTATCATTCATAACGCCCTCTAGTAAAATATGCAAAGCTCTTTTCAATCCTGGTGTTTGTGGATTTCATGCGGGGGATGAAATCACAATTTTAGAACAATGCTCACCTTTTCTTTTTTATAAGGCCAACCCGGGGCAAATTTTTAGCACATTAAAATGTTAAAGGGGCAGCAAGTATGCACGAGTAACTGTTATCAGCACCACCCTTCAAAGTAATAAATAAAATGTCAATCACGATTAACAAGCACTGTATTCTCCTTTTGAATTTTCTTTGAGAAAATTGTGTCCAAAGGAAGGGTTCTGACATCCATAATCACTCCCTTTCATTGGGCATATCCATGGCTTGGAAAAAATGTCCGTATGTGCTAAAACGTCGTGGAAAGAAGAGCGCTTGTTAAACATGTTTTAAACCATATGCGGACGCAGAGGGGGGGCTGAAGGGGCTACAGCCCCTTCCGAAATCTTGAGAAAAAAGAAACAAAATTTTAAAATAAAAGCAAAATGAAATGAAGATGCAAACCCCCTTTGCACAAGTTTTAAAACGATGGTTAAAAATGGAAATTACGAAAATATTATAGTAGACTATATTGCATTCCTTCCTAGAACGCAGCTATGCGATAGGCTACACACTTGAGCACTTCCAGCCCTCTTGAAAAGAAATTCGTTAGTGCTTTAAACGGTGTTTTTATTAACAACTAGCTGGTTACCCAGCCTTGCCCGGGTCTTTATTTATCCCAATCTTGTATTAGACAGGAAAATAATGAATTCTAACTATAGTGTAAAATGTAACTAATTTTATTTCATCGTGAATGTCGCAAATTAGCTTAGCGACTCCGAAAACTATGGATTCGACACTAATCTAGGTCATTTGTGGTATTTTATTTTACACCCCCTCTCAACCCCCATGCCGATAGGTGGTGAACTTGGAATTGAACCGCATTGGGAGTGTCACGAAAACTATGGATTCCATTCGCAACACAGCCTGAATGTTAGACAACCCGAGAAACACTATCGTTGTGCGGATTGCGTAGAGTCACGGATGTCTGTTTGTTGGGAATTTAATATCGGTGGTTCTCCATTATTTTTACATGTCAGCCCTTCCCACCCACCCCTAGGGGTGCCAGGGGTGTCTTACCCCAAAATATTATTTCCAGATTGCAAGTGATACCAAGTTTGGTTGAAATTGCTCCAGGCGTTCGAGAGTTATGCCGGAACAAACAAATATACACACACACACATACATTTATTATATATATATATATATATATATATATATATATATATATATATATATATATACACACACATACATATATATGTAATACGCCGAATAACAAGAATTGTTATTATTATGGTCTTATTGAAACATATATATATCTATACGTTCTTTTTTTTTTACATCCGATCTACCATGATGTGAAGTATAAATTATACCAGGCCAATTGCCCATTTTCAAGTTTATTTTATACAATGCAAAGGTTCATGAAATTAAATTCCGAGAAAACCAATGGACAACTTCTGCACAGTAGGATATAGGAAGACAATAATTAAAATAATTATGTAGTCACGGACAGTTCTGGGTTGTAATAATCTCAAAGATTTTCAGTAGGATCGTTACAACCCAGAAGTGTCCGTGATTGTACAATCTGCCAACTATTATTTATGAACCTTACTGTACATACCTTTGCGGTAGGGAAGATGGCGGCGCGTAACTCGACGCCCTACGATTTGGATCTCTTGAGTCATTGGACGAAAGCTGCCTCAGTCGGATGTTCTCCTTGGGTGAATTCACATGGTTCATCATCTGACCGCTGCCTGCAATGCACAAGTAGAAAACGTCCCTTGTAATCAAATTACAATAAATACATGAATTATAAAATATATTTACATTAAATGCAAGCTTGCCAACTCTCAAGCCCCGCGGCCCCCTTTATGAATAGTTTGATCGAGTATTATTATCCCTACCAAGGGGTTCGTAGTCGCAGGGGTCACAATTCCCAAACCCTTTGGCGAGCATTACCTTTAGATAGAGAGAGTGTGTGTGTCAAATGCTGGAAAAGATGACATAATGTAGGCCTGACTACTAAAAAGAAATAAAAAAAATAACCCCCTTTACGGTCATAAACACCCTTACAGAAATCCCAAGCACGCCGCTGCTTGTTACGATATTATTCTAATAGACTTTATTCTTCCTATTCTGTGCGGATGTCTAGAATAGAATAGAATAGAATGGTCTTTATTTAAGCAGGTGCGTGTTTCGGCCTCATGGGCCGTTCTTACAACCAACCCTTGTCAGAGATACAATAAGTGAATAAAAACAAACAAAGAAAAAATACATATTGATCATGATAATGCAATAAAGATAATATAAAGATTACACAATGATAAAGTAATACATTGAATTGATTAGTATATACAGGGTGTATCATAAGTAATAGCGCAAACGGATACAGTTGAAAGTACATGATAATAGAAGCAAAAAAGTCTCAGTAAATATGGGCCCGCAAACGAGCCGTTTTCGAGATAATTGCGAATGTGTGGTTACAAGCCGCCACTGACTTCATTGTTTGTAAACGTCGTCCTAGTTGGTAAATGCTAATAATACAAGAAAAGTCATTGGCGATCTCATTGCTTTTATTAAACATTCTACTTACTTTAACAAACGTTAGTATGTTACATGCTGCAATTACTGTACGCTCGTCCCTGTTAAAGGTGGTGTTCAAAGTGTCGTCCTTTCATCTGGATGCAATACTGAACGCGATTCCGCATTAAGTTTCGAATTCTTTCCAACACCCCCGGTTCATTTCGGTATTGGTCACAAGCATGTACAATTCTCTGTACGGATTGTATCCATCCTATTTGATTACAACGCCACCTCTCGGAAATGTTCTGTTTTGTAAACAAAGAGCAAACCTCGGAACGCGCAAGGAGTAAAGCAGTCTGTGTTTACAAAATGCAATCAGTGACGGCTTCTAACCACACATTCATAGCATTTTACCAACTAGGACGACATTTATAAACAATGAAGTCAGTGGCGGCTTGTAACCACACATTCGCAATTATCTCAAAAACGGCTCGTTTGCAGACCTATGTTTACTGAGACTTTTTTGCTTCTATTATCGTGTACTTTCAACTGTATCAGTTTGCGCTATTACTTATGATACACCCTGTATACTGTGGAGTAAAGATAAGTAAGTAATAAGTCTTCAGTAGTTCATTGTGTGCGCGGGTGTTCGTGTAGGTTAGGTATGCATTATATGATGTGTAAGTGCAGTTACAATTGATAATATATGAAGGTTAATGTAGTAGTTCCATATTCAAGAAATGGACAATATTGCAATTATGGAAAATCCGTCTCAAGGGAAAATCTCTGTTCCAGTCGCGAATTTTCGAATTTTATTAAGGTTTGAATCTGATTAGCTCTCTTCAAATAACCCACAACCTGTCATTCTTATTTCATATTCTCTCCTGAATAGCCTCTTTCCACACGACACACTGTCTCTCTGATCCAGCTGTATTTTTTTTTTTTAGATTTTGATTGACTAAGTTGGTTTAAGTCCACTTTATGCACAGTAAGGCTAATCGAGACTGGGCCTGCAGTTTAAAGTGGGATCCGAACCACTATGTGCCTCCACCGGGTATCGAACCCGGGACCCCTTGATTACAAGGCGACGACGCTACCACTGCGCCATCGGGGAAGACCCTTGCTTTTTTAGAGATTTCCTTAAGAAATAAATACGATACTATCTCACGGTCGTACTTTCGTAAACGTTATTTTTTGGCGCCTATAGCATTTTTTGGGCACAGTCAGTAGTGGCAATTACGTGCCGAAACTGGGGGGCAAGGACAGTTTACCTTCTCTTGGTAGACAAGACTTAGCATTAAGAGGCCGTAGTACGGGGGCAAAAGTTGCAAAAAGATGTGGAGGGAGCGCAAAAGTGGGGCAAGGGCCCGCCGCCCCCTTAATTTCCGCCACTGGGTAGAGTCTACTGGTATCATGATATTAGGTTACAAGAAAAGAAGTACAAATGAAATGGCTATACATTTTAGGTGATAAATTCTGGTGTCAGTGTCATTCATGGATTTAAATACAAAATAATTGTTAAGTTTCTTCTTTTATATTTTAATTTGTGATGCTATTGATGAAAGATGTGAATTTACCATGTTAAAATCGAAAGTAGCCATGATAAAATAATATCTTTCGAACTGAAATGTATAGTGATACACCGCCAGTGGGTGGACTCGTCACAAATTTTCGATGAGCTTTACATATATTTCTCTCACTTTGTCACGTACCGAAAGTCCTGTGCTCTTTTCCTTATCAAAACTCACCAATGAGAGAGTGAGTTTCCACCCGGCTTCAACTCCCTGGTTAAGCTTGTTAGTATGGAGGATATGTTCGGATATGCATGATCGTCAGGACACCGAGCAGGGATAATTCTCAATCTTGTAAACTTTATTCTTTTATACTCATTGCTGATGCAAACTACCGCCAATCGCATATGCGTACTTGAGACCGACATGTATTTTAATATCGACAAACATAGGAATGGCGATATAAATAATATCGATGTCGACGCTTCGACATTGAAGATCGATATGTCGAAATATCGCACAACCCTGCGTGGTACAAAGAAAGGTCTTCTAAAAACTCTTATATTCGTCAGTGGCTGATAGACTTTCCAAATATTACATGCGACGGGGAATTTATTTTCTGTTAGTAGGTAACAAACTGGTAAAAATTAGACATTTTTGTTAGACTAAACCATTTAGTTTAAAGTTCGTTGAAAGTGACAAGAACGATCGCACCAAAGGTGCATACTTTCCCACTTTTAGATTCATTACATTTTCCTTAACCGGACATGGAAGTCAACTCGAAATGTTTCGTTATTCGGCTGGTGGGAGTGATAAGTTAAAACATATCAGTTTGAAGACATGAACATTAGCATAAAAATTAAACTTCATTTATTCTTAGCTACAATTTACATTCTTTCGAGTAATTATGTACAATCTAGCTGAAAATGCCTCAATTTCATTTTTAGAACCTATTTGATACCTTTAAAAGACTATTGTAGGTATCTAAAACTTCATTTTCTACACATAATTCCTAAGTCAAGTTATAACTCCATAACTCCCTTGAAGTTCTTACACCACTGGACTTCATGCACCATTTGGGCGAAGAACATACGGTTATATCTATACTGCAGCCATTATCTTATCGTTTTCTGGTTTGTAAAGTGTATGCTGGATTTATTGCTAAGAAAACATTCCATGGATAATCTACCATTAGCTACAGAAGAAGTCCCTTTGGTGCAATGCGTTGGCGCTCGATTACTCTGTCCTCTGTGACATTTTTCATCGGCCGTGTCCTTCAGCTTTTGTGGAGCCAGGCGCTGCACAGGGAGGGGGAGGGGGTTGAAGCGCCAGAAAAAAAGACTTGATCAAATTATACCAGACAAATGTTTCCATGGTGATGAAGTGTAAACCGCGGTGGGGTGAATGGCGATGAAAAATATTGACCTGTCAAGCTTATTCTGTAGGCGGTTGTTTGTGCAAGGGCGATAAGCTGCCATATGGCACGTTCTCGACCTTTATCCGTGTAATGAGGGCGCTTCCCCCACTGCAACATGGCGAGGCGGGAATTCAGTTGCAGTAATCCTTTGGAATGAAGGTCGTAACGATTCCCTGTGCTCGTCATGATCTCAACTGTTCCCAACGAGAGTAGAAGGTATAGAGCTGCGGAAAGCTGAAAAACGATCGTGTTTTGTTGAAGCAAGTCTTGGCTTGCTATTTTTGCTCTGGGGCCGTTCAAACCAGAGTGGCAATTTCGTCCGCTGACCACGTGGTTCATTTTAGTGATGTCACAAAATGCGGATGAGGGATATCAAATTATCCTATATCCGTTTCGGATGCAACGGATAATTCTGATATCCCGATAAAACGGATAGTACAGATTTGATTAAGGATTTGTAGAAAATCCGTACAGTGAAAAATTTATCCGGATTTGGCCATCTCTAGTTCCTTTCCAGCACATAACAGGTTCCTTCACGACCGATAGTAAGGCACGACCTTGCATACAATTTGCTTCGGGTGGGAAACCGCTTGAGTCACTCTATAACTTCTACCTCGTTGGTGCCATTCCGTTCCTGCAAATGAAAAGGTGCATAAAGTTTAGGAGTTCATCTCCACTTCACATACAGACTACTTCACAGGCATCTAAAAGATTATTCTTACGCCTGAATTCAACCTGAAGGCGCAGACTTCGATTCAGTTCCGATTGGTATCGAAACGGTCTTTTCAAAATACGTGATGAGGATGAATTTAGACCTTTCGAGACTTGTCGAGATTTAGTGTCCGTGACTCGGTCGAGACTATGTCGATTTAGGCAGGAAATCCACTATGAACGGTCGGCATTGTATGGTTCGGCGCAACACAGACTAGTATTGGGAAACTGAATTAAAGGAAATCAAACAGGAAGCAACCCGTGAGGGCCCGGTTCAGATCTGTACACCTTGCTTCTAAACGGTACATGAGTATAATGCCTACCCGAGAATTAAAACCGGTCGGAATGCCTACCCGAGAATTAAAACCGGTCGGAATACCTACCCTGGAATTAAAACCGGTCGGAATGCCTACCCTGGAATTAAAACCGATCCTGGGCCTTGGTTCCAAACCAACTACATCACTCTGGAGTAGGTTCTTTTGTTCACTGTACACACTCTTGTGTTCTTGTGTGAGAAAAAGAGCGGGAAAAGTGAATAACCGTTTATAGAAGTACCCATTCCTCTACGACACGGAGACCATGATTTCTCCAAAGCAACTTCTGCCTGGTAAAATGCCGGGTCGGCTGTACGTAATGGGTCTCGTGCATTATTCAGACAATTAAGCAGATATCTCCTGGTTATTTACACATATTTGGCTAGTCACAGGCGAGAGACGCGGGTTCGATTCCCTGGGATTGGTGATCTCAGGTGAGAAATTCTTCCGAACATGTCTCTGGGGGAGAAGAAAACTCCTCTATGATTCACCCAGCCTCTGATGAAATGGATATCTGGGGGGCAACCCCAGAGGGAAGGTAAAGGCGGGCGAAGGGTGGTGCTAATCACATCAACTCCACAACGGCCGATATACTGAATGCGTGGGGCAACTTCCACCTCCCACCCCTATGAGCCTTAATGGCATGTTGCAATGCGAAAGGAAAGGCTTTAATTGTAAAGTCAATTCATTTTTATGCCGACTTCCGTGGTGGAGTGGTTAGCACAGCGCGTTACGACGCCAGGGGTCCCGGGTTAGCATCCCGGCTTGGGCATGGATGTTCTTTGTGAGTGGCCCTTCATTAATTACTATCATCACTCATCTTCATCCTCGCGATTAGCCAGAAGTGACAGAAGAGCGACGCTAAATAACAAAAATAAAATCAATCCATTAGTAGCAACTGGAAGCCTGATTGGCTTGGTTGCACACATTCAGAGAAAAATATATTTTTCGAGGATTCGTAGCATCGAAACGAGGATTCAAACTGAGAAAAAACAATTTCCCATAATGATCTTTATACACTGTGAAAGTTTGTGTGGTGACACTAAACGATATCGAAACCTCGATAGTATCTCTACTTCTATACCAGTACTGTTGGCATGTTAAAGCAGTATCACTTTGTGCATAGAAGAATCAATAATTTTGGATTTTTCGTTACCTACATGACGCACCATCTTCTTTCAGCATATCTGCCCATGTCTCGAACACAAAGACTATCTATCGATTATCCTTCCTTGTCCTTGTTAAATAATAAATGACGTCTCCACTCTAGTTTTACCATTTAACATGCCACGTCACGATTGGGTAATGGCTGCAAAGTGCTGCTTCTTTTCATGTTGGGGAAGAGAGGGGAGATGGGGCGACAGTACTGAACATCAATAAAGCTTCAACATCAGTCTTCATATAAAACGACACAGGTAATTCTTTTTCTTCTTTCTTTCCCGTCGAATCATCCCAATTCATTTCAGTGCGTGAACTGAGCTCCAAATGGAATACGGTTCATTCAATATTTACTTGGGTTTAAAGGTCAATTTGTAATCTCTTCCCCGCACATTAAACTTCAATCGCTTCTTTGAACGGTGATTGGGACGAGAGTAGTTCCGCCACAGACATCTACTGCCAGACCGGCAATGTTGGGGTAACTGTTCTAGAGTGCGCGTCAAATCTCCTGCATATGGCGATAGCCAATAGCAGCGCATTGCAGCGGTGCCATGTCGAAATCTCACACGGAAAAGAGACAGCGTGGTTGAGCGAAACGCCTTGTCAAGGAGAGCACGGCAACGCCGAACGTCTGTGATTCGCTTGTGCTGTTCAGTCGTTCAAAGCCATATGCATGAGATTTGACGCGTACTCTAGCAGCGCATCGTGCTCGAATTTAGCACTGTGTAATTTATACAACGTAATAGCTATAACTTACGTTTTCCGAGCTTATTTACATATTTTCTACTTTTACAAAGAATGAAGAGAAAGACTGATTCAAACATTGAAAATACAACTTCAACATATCCGAATAACATAAATTGGATTGAATTAATGTTTTAAGTTTACTTTATGCACAGAATGGCTAATCGGAACTGGACACACAGTTTAAAGTGGGATCGAAACCACTGTGCAATGTGCCTCCACCGGGACAACTTGGATTGAACCCGTGCAAATATACCGTACTAACAAAGCAAATCCTTCAAGTTGCTTACGCACAGACAGGTTAATCAGGACTGGACGTAAGTTAAAAGTGGAACCCGAAGCACTATGTGCCTTCACCGGGTATAGAACCCGTGATCCCTTGATTACAAAGCGAGGACGATCTTATCAGTACATCATCGGGGAGGTCTACAGAGCAAGTTCTAAATTTCTGTACTGTACGATAGTGCTGATATACAGGGTGGTGCAAAATTCCGTTTACAACGCTGAGGAGGTGAATCGCCAAGTGAAATGAAGACGAAAATGTAAATGGAATTTTGTCGAATGACGCACCGTATCAGAGATAGAGGATGCCGAAATCGTGTGAAAATGGACTTCACACCTCCATATGCGGACAAATAGTGCTCATAAAGATTGATTGATTTAGTTTATTTTACTTCGCGTTTTGTGCCTCTTGGCTAATTTGCGAAGATGGGGATGAGTGATCAAATTGGTGAATGGACATTCACAAACAAACCAAGCCCGACCGGGATTCGAACCCGGGACCCTTGGCGTCGCAGCGCGATGTGCTACCACTAGGCCACAGGGTCGGGCTAGTGCTCATAAAGAAGATGCGGCACGATATTCCCAAAGAAAACACACCTGGACTAGCGAATGATGCACAAATCGCGTGTCGAAAATGAATGCGGCAGGGATTTCCCACAAGTGAGGGATTCCCGGGAATATGTCCGACAAGGAACGCAGGTATCGAATGGAGGTACAAAGGGAAATGACGGAGGTCACAGCACATGAAAAACATTTCGCCAGGAAGTGTCCGAAAAGCAGGCTGCAGAGGTGGATTCACCAGAGAAGAGGGGACACAGACAACATGTGCAAGAGGTGTACTATGATGACACACACGTACACAAGTAGTATCCAAGGCTGTACGTAGAAATGAAATACGTACGTACACGTGAGAGAACGACCAGCACGTACTGATATCGGCTCCCAAATACTACGACGGAAGACGTAGTAGTACATAAAGCCCCGTTAGAGGCGCTCAGCAGGATGCTACCTGTCACGGCCCGCTTCCGCTGGTACACGTTCGTACAAACAACGCGTCAGTTTACGCGACTAGCGATCTGTCTGTCAATTACGCGTGTTGTCGCAAGGTGTTCATCCTGAGGCGTGTGGTGAAATTGAGCACATTGCTAAAGTGACCGTTAGGAAGTACGTAGTGCGTACCATCTGTGTTGTCTGTACGGGGTGGACACCTGTGTGGAGTGTTCAGTCCTGTAGTCGTGAACGGTACATCACAAGTTAGTTTCGTACGTATTCGTGTGCTCCATTGTGAGCCTGACAATGGCGACATACACCACCAACGAGCTTGCCGATATGCATCTCGTTTACGGTGAGACACACCAAAACAGCCATCAGCCTCTTCTCTGGTGAATCCACCTCTGCAGCCTGCTTTTCGGACACTTCCTGGCGAAATGTTTTTCATGTGCTGTGACCTCCGTCATTTACCTTTGTACCCCTATTCGATACCTGCGTTCCATGCCGGACATATTCTCGGGAATCCCTCACTTCTTGTGGGGAATCCCTGCCGAATTCATTTTCGACACGCGATTTGTGCATCATTCGCTAGCCCAGGTGTGTTTTCTTTGGGGATATCGTGCCGCATCTTCTTTATGAGTACTATTTGTCGGCATATGGAGGTGTGAAGTCAATTTTCACACGATTTCGGCATCCTCTATCTCTGACACGGTGCGTCATTCGACAAAATTCCATTTACATTTTCGTCTTCATTTCACTTGGCGATTCACCTCTTCAGCGTTGTAAACGGAATTTTGCACCACCCTGTATATTCCGAATTGAGCGTTCTTTGAGATTTGGAATGTATGATATAGTCTGTCCCTGAAATCTCTGGAGCGAGCGAACGAAATAAAGTCTCTGCGCAAGTAAACGCACGGCCATGAAAATAGGCGGCTGGATAGAATTGCGCTGGTGCCACATATGAGAAAAGCAAGGCGAGAGCGGGACAAAAGTATCTGGTTCCCGCGCACTGTGTGGCAACGTCAACCGGGCTGCGTTGCCTGGTTCGAGCGTCAGACCGGCCTCTCTTCGGGGCACTTTTGTGTCATTCCTGACGTTTCGAGCAAATTCTGTCAGTTTGTATCACATGGATTACAACTCTACGAGATCTTCCATTCTCTTAAACCTCCGAACACACGGGCTTGTGTTCCGACGTGGCAACAGCGCGAATTTCTGCCAACCGCCTAATTTCATGGTCGTGCGTTTAGTGACTCCATGACTTCACTAATAAACGCGCTCGAGGGAACGGGATTTCGTGATGGAGGGGGTGACTGCAATTACCAGACTTTCCAGCAGCGTGTACTAATTCCCTCCGCACACTCGCTTTCTCCCCTACTCAGCCGTCATGCGCGGCTTTGCTCCACAGATTCCCGTAATAGAGTACAGAATACTTGTGCAATATTCACTAACTTATTTTCATGATTTGCAAACCTTAACAGACATTTCCCACTTTTACAAACAAGTGTCTGTCTGCACAACTGTCTGCTTGGAAGGGCAACCAAGGCATGAATGCAGCGATTCAAAGCTCATGTAACCGGGTGGCCAGAATTAAAGTTACTTAACTCAGAGTCCTCTGAAGCCTGTTTGAGGCATCGTAGAACTCTGAAATTTGGTGAATCCATTATGCAGACCATGGGGAAGAGGATGGCGATAAAAAAGTTCAATTTTCCGCCAACTGTACTTCCATGATGGGTTGTAATAATGACGTAAACTGCTCCGATTGGTTATTGATTTGCCTTTACCTTACAATCTTGCAATAAACGAGAGATTATTTTCTCGCAACTTCCAACCACTAACAAATGTCTTTCTAATTAATAATTCAGCTAAATCACTTACGTTTTTCAATATTCATTATTACAGCGCCACATTTCAACCTGGTGGCGGAAAATTAAACTTTTTTATCGCCATCATCTTCCCCATGGTCTTCAGAGTTCTACGATGCCTCAAACAGGCTACAGAAGGTTCTGAGTTGGGTAACTTTAATTCTGGCCACCTGGTACGTGAAAATGTATTATCAAAAGCAATAAATTTTAATCTATTTTATGCAGCGTATCTTAGAAGCTGTTGGGGCACTGTTAAAATAGCGATCTCAACCAATGAAATAAAGTACGATTAGAGTGACTGAAGTCTTGGTTCCTCCAATCGTTAGCAGATTAGGCTCGTTCCATTCCTTCCTACCACCATGAAATAGTTAGGCAAGACCTTGCATTCAATTAGACTCAACAAAAGACGATCGATGTCAGACTTGCCATACTCTATCTAATGTACAGCATTCGTCGCAACACAAATGGGTTGTAGATGATGACTTTGGCCATTACGCCAATGCAAGGGCCCTTGAACAATTAAATGACGGTTGGGAGTGTTCAGACAAACACGAAACAGTCCGCCGCCCAACAGGGTGTAATTCAACATGCAAAGGGTCTTGTTTCAGTAAGGTGAAGATGAACAGCCTGAAATATCAATAAAGATAACGACAAAGCAATTCGTCCACGCCCACAACAGAGAGATAAAAGCGATCGACAAAACCAATATCGAATACTTATAAGCTCCTGGAGGTTCTAATAAAGTTTATTTGCATACCCTACATCATGTCGACAGAGTTCCAACTTCAAAGTTATTCGAAAGCTTTGTATTTTCTATATTCAAACAGAATAGAAAGGACACTTCATTACTTCTATAGTAATGTTATTCCATATGATTGACGCAGGTTTGAAATGTTTTCCCCAGGATGGTTTATCAACACCTACACTGTTATGCCTTGTTTACTTCGTTGCTGTGGCAACCCGACAAGCTTTGCGTATATTATTCAATGCGAATCTTCTTGATTTGATGTTTTTACGGATCGAATCTGAGGTTACAGACAACTTCTTCAAGGTCACTGCCTGTTGTGACAGCACACCCCTAAACGTGACATTTCTTGTCCGTTATAACTGATATTTCTTTCCTTCTTTCTCTCTCTCTCTCGCTCCTATTTTCATTGTTAACCACGAATAAGTTCAGTTAGTTAGTATTCGAATAGAATAACATACCCAGTGGAGGCTCATAGTGGTTCGGATCCCACTTTAAACTGTAGGCCCAGTCCCGATTAGTCTTACTGTGCATAAAGTGAACTTGAAACACCAAATTAGTCAATAGAATAAGCAAAGTAAAATCTGTGTTAGATCGAAAAACAAATTGAGCGTAAGATACAGGAAACAGGTTGTTTTCATATTCTATCATTTACACACGCACAAAAAAATGGCTCCACAGTTTTAAAAAAAAATAAAAAATTGCATTCTTATGTGAGATGCCGCACAACAAAAACATTATGACTAAAATTTTCCGCTAACGTTTAATGCTTTATCTTGACCGATGTTTGTGAAGTTAATAATGAACTAGAATAACTATATACTTCAGTACACTAACTGCAGTATAAAAAAGTAATGAACCAATTGTGCTGGATATCCATCCACTCAACTGTGGATTGGGTAGCAAAGTCTCTGCAAGAATATAATTGCTATATTAATTTTAATAGTTAATACTGCATAATACTAATCATAACCATGATAACAATAATACTTATTATTATTAGTTCTACCTCCCAGCCGGCTTCCGTGGCGGAGTGGTTATCACATCGCGATACGACGCCAGGGGTCCCGGGTTCGAATCCCGGCCTGGGCATGCATGTTTGTGAGTGTCCACATATCAATTTCATCACATCATCACTCATCAACATCTTCGCAAATTAGCCAAAAGTGGCACAAGTAGCGAAGTAAAATAAAGCAAATCAATCTATCTCCCTTCCACGTAGTACAGTGGAATCTTGATAACTCGAACTTGAGGGGGAAAATAAAAAAAACGAGGTATCAAGGAATTCGACTTACCAAGGTTCGAGTTATTGAGGGCTAAAATCGCCGACTTCGAGTTATAGAGGTCTAAAGTTTGCTTACGCGACTAAACCTTCGAGCTATAGAGGTTATTAGAATTTAACTTCGACTCATAGAGGTTTTTCATAGTCTACCTTCGAGTTATTGAGCTCGAACGGCATCCCATACACTGTACAAAAATTCGTATTATCAATGTTTTATTAGATTTGTTGAGGTAAAATCAGTATTGAGTGTTATGGACAATTCAAGGGGATTACAAAAAAAATCGACTTATCAAGGAATTCGAGATATTGAGGTTCGAGTTATCAACATTCCATTGTACACCCTGGACTGCATTTTTCAGAATAACGAGGCTCTGGCGTCTGAACGCAGTGGTAGCGTCGTCGCCTTATAATCAAGGGGTCCCGGGTTCGATAACCGGTGGAGGCACATAGTGATTCGGATCTTACTTTAAACTGTAGATCTAACCCCGATTAGCCATAGTGTGCATAAAGTGGACTTGAAACAAACCCAATCAATCAAGCAAATATCTAAATATAATATTCCAATCAAACTGTCATTTGTAATTTTATTGTTTGTGATTTTAGTCTGTTGTCTTACACTTTTGCCTAATCGTGACAATGAGAATGAACTATGATTATTCACATTCATTTATTTGTTCAGCGCATAACCGGAGTCGCAGTTATGTTGAACATATATAACCTGGACAAGAAGATTACAAGATGAAATGAATAATTAAAAAATTCGGAGTTACGACACACACACACACACTAAAAACAGTATTATTCAATGAAAGAAGAAATTTTACAAAAGTATTATGTATAAGAAATATGTCCAATTAATACAATAATGCCTTGTTTGTACAAACTGAAGAAAACGAGATATAATTGTTTACTTAAAATCTTGTCAAATTTAAACTTCCCACTGAAAACGCTCTCGCCGTATAAAGGTTAAATGTCACGTTAATCCCTTGTTAAGTGAGAACAACACAACAGTCACATACAAAAAAGAAACATGAAGATGCGAATGAATAGTGATAAATTAAATGGATGAAAGGACATTCACAAACTCAAATGGACAAGATAACAGAAGTCTCACAGTTTATTTTACTGGCTCTCAGTACAGTCAGTCGTAGGTCTGCAAAATGTAGTCCGGTGTGTATTATGTGGAAGAGAATTGTACCACCGAAAAATTGGTCTGACAATTGCAATAGTTACAGACGATAGAAGTAGCTTTTAGTAATATAAACATTATTCTACCATCAACATTATCTAAAAACGAGCGCAATCATCATTAGAGAATATTATTACTATTTTTTTTAAAAAAAATCTTACATACCTGTAGGTTCTGTACACTGAATTCTTAAGAGAAGTTTCAAGAAATATTAAAACTTTCGACAACTCAAGAAACCATCTGAGCTCATTTGAAAGCTACAGCAATGAAAAAGTCAAAGAATCGATAACGTCGTTCGATTTATTCTGAGGTTTGCATTGGAAAATAGCAATTTTCAAAATGTGTACAAAATTTGCGAATTTTATAATAAACTGAAGTTATCTTTCTTTCACAGAAAAACAATTTAATAATCTTATGATCAATTGGGCATTCCTATTGTTTCATGAAGCATGCTAATAATTAAAATGTATTTTTACATCAACTACTTGAACGCTGAAAACTCTTATGGGTTCATGAGAACATCGCTTGCATTAAATTGTTTGACCATACAACAAAAATATTGGATGAACCAACAGCTTCAAATCGGAAATCATGTTCTCGATGATTTCCTTCTCGTTGTTCTTTAAATACGGGCAGTAACAGAATTTGATCATAGCCAAATCATTTTCAGATACTAACAGATCGATGACGTGCTGAAGTTTAAAGCAATCGCAAGTAAACACATCTAACATCACCAAATTCTTCACCTAAGAAAGTTCCAGTGACTGAAGAGAGTTGCAAATCAAAAGTTTGGCCAAGGGTGTTGAAGCTTTATGCTCACGTATTGCAAACAGTGCTAGCTTCCTAAGACGTGGTACGAACTTCAAGCAATCATCTGTTATGTTGCAAGACTCTACGGATACATCCAATTCAAGGTGTTCTAGGTTACTACAAGACGATAGCAGCCGGTCAACGTCAAGATCCTAGAGCACATCTATGAAAAGGTCTAGAAGAGAGCGTCCGTGTTTATCAAGTATAGAATACAGGACTTCCATTTCTCTCAGATGAAGAGCTTGAAGCGTGTTCAAGGACAGTAGAAATGGACTGATGGTTTGCATTGGGACTTCATAGCTCAGATCAAAGTTTACATAACTTCGGAACATGTTTGGGTGCATTTGTTTAGTCCATCAGTAACAGACTGGCATGTTATATAATTTGCGTCAGTATTCATATTGCGCAAATTATATTTCGGACAGTCCATCCATTCATCACTCAAGTCACATAAGACTGAAATAAGCTGTGATGTATCAAAATCTCAATTATGATTGCTACTGCTTCATCGCCTAAATTCTGCTCGTCAAAGAAAACCTCCACTTCAAGGCAAGAGTTGTTTTCTTGCGGAACATGTGAATGAGTTGTTTGTCCACGTAAGATGACAAGTAAGTATAAACGGTTGGAAGGCGACCACTCTCTGAGTGATATATTCCCTTGAAGTGAATTGAACACTTCTCTGGATCAGGGAAGATAAGTTTCTTCACCTTCCTCTGCCGTGAAATAACAATGATGTCCTTTGTTATGTCATCACCCTCCCGGATCCTCCAGAATGCAATTATTTCGATCAGCTTCGGACACCGAGCGACCAGAAGCTCAAAGTCGTCCATCGACCGTGTTATGATGGCGGTGCGCAAGGTTGGAGCGAAGAGACCCTTGTTGTGTTCGCTGTACTCGTCTCTTCTGACGAAGGCTGCCTCCATTAGGTCGCGTACGATGTGCGCTGGGTGCTTGTAGAAGATTTGCTTCCTGGACATTCCGTCGTGAGGGTTGGGTCTGAAGGGGATGATCATGGAGCAGCACAATTGGAGGGAGAAGTAGTACAACGAGGGAACGGTCAGTCGTCTCGGCATGGCTAATTCAGTTATCTGAAAAAAAGTAGTTTCAAATCTATCCATTTTCTTTATCAAATACAGGAAAATTGACGAGTACTTAAGCAACTTTAAGTAAGTGTTATAAAATGTACGGGGTGAGTCAAAACTCCCTCGAAAAACCTTAAAATGTAAAGGTGTCATGCTGGGTACAATTGGTCATGATAGAAACGGGTTAGGCCCACGGGGAACTATAGTTGTGTGTCAAGCCGAGGTCCGCCATATTGAATTCAATTCGAAAATTGTAAATGGGAAGGGGTGATATGATATCAAATCAGGGTAAATTTTTACGACAAATGCATTAGTGAACGGTTTTTCGACGCTTCTTTAACCAGTAAAAAGTTAGGAACGTATGAAATCGGCTCAGTATTGTCATACTTCCACTATGCACACTTGTAGACGTTTCCCCACCTCACACAGAGCATTGTGCAACGTAGAAGGTGCAACAGCATCGAAAGCAGCAACTATTCGTTCTCTCAGATAGTCAATATCACGGGCATTTCGCGCATATACCATTGCCATCAAATGTTCCCAAAGGTAAAAGTCCAAAGGTGTTAGATCCGGGGAACGTGCATGACATTCAACCAATATCTGGCTGCCAATTCATCTATCGGTGATGTTATCGTAAGGAAACTGTCTCACAGCGCTCCAATAGGGTGGTGGCATTCCGTCTTTCCTTATTACTTAAGCAAGGATGATAATGCTCAACAAATCCAAGTAGCCCTCAACACATACGGCTCCGTCGATGAAAAATGGGCCAACCAATAGCGTTCTCCACACGACACCATTACCTTACCAGTGCCAACCATTCGGCTGGTGAATTATCAGATAACTAGTATCGCACATTCTGCTTATTTCGCCATGAACACAAAAACTAGCCTCGTCACTGCGAAGGACTTCTAATTCAAAAGAGGCAATTGTTGAGACAACCATTTACAATATTCAACTCTTCGGCTACGCCGCTTATTAAAGGCATGTGCAATGGCACGTGAACATCTCTTCCCAGACGTCAGTTTTATGTCGATGAGTTACTGTTGGAGGCATTTTAATGCGTTTTTTCCTGACACGCGAAAAGAAGGAAAAGGCAGCAATCATACATTCATAACTTTTCACTGGTTAAAGATACGTCGATATAACCTTCATCTCTGCATATATCGTGAATTTCTAGCCTCAATTGATATTTTATATCACCCCCTTTCTATTTATAATATTTATTTATTAATATTTGTACCGAGAAGAGTACATAAACTCGTCTCTTGTGCCAGTATGTAATTTGAGAATGACAGAAGGAGTAGCCGTACAATTTCTCCTTACGAACTGTTTGTCCCAAAGGTTATTATTGGTGAGGCACGATATTTCAACCCTTATACTTTATCCTGAGAATCTGTGGAACAAAGCCACGCGTAAAGGTAAAGAAGGGGAGAAAGCGAGTGGCGAAGCGAAGCAGGTAGCAAGGGCTGGTAGCTGCAATCCCATTCCCCTTCCACAAACTAACGTTCCTTCGCACGTGTTCATTGATCGAGCTCTCTCCAGTCATAACCTGTGCAGAGACTTGCTTTCGTTCGCCCGTTCCAGAGATTCCCAAACAAGAAGGGCCTCTCACCAACTTCTTTAATCTCGTCCCAATTCCTAAGCTTCACTGACTCCGGAGATACTGTGGCATCCTTCAATGTGGCTTCCTTTTCTTGCTACTCCCTGATTATGATCCAGATATCTAACTGGATTCCAACATGATCATTCGGTACCTAGGGCCCATTCTTTTGGTTCAGTGTGTACTACTGTTCAGACTACACTGATTGAGAATTACGATAATAACAGGTGGCGCAAAAGTCATCATCCTATTTGAACTGACCTTTATTTTGACATCTTGTTGTTTATATCAGTAGTGTTTTGTCAGTTAAATAAAAAGATACTCACGAAATTTATTGTGTGCGAAAATGAATAAGTATACCCCACAATTGTGACAATTTTACGTGACACTTTTCCGGACAGAGTAATATCCCGTTTTGGTGATTTGCCATGGCCGGCCAGGTCCCCCGATTTGACCGCTCCAGATTATTTTCCTTTCGGGATATTTGAAGTCATTGGTTTATGTGAATAAGCCAGAGACGTTACAGCAACTAAAGGACAGTATTCAGCATAAAAATTGAAAACGTTTCCTCGCAGATTTCCAACACCATGGAAAACGCATAAAAAAAGCCCAAATTTGCATCAATTCGAATGGTGGTCATTTATTGGATGTTATCTTTAAAAATTGAGGACATAAAACTTACAAGTATCAATAAAAGTTTAACAGGTGGTGACTTCTGCGCCACCGTGTAGAATGAACAGTCAAAATTTCAAATATGTTGACTCTTTATCTTCACGAGGATAAATAAACAACTATTATACATACTGGATCATTCAAGACAATATGATAATTTAACAAGAAATGCCGATTCCTAATTCTTGTCTTAAAACTGTTCTAGAATTTCAGTATTCAATTCAGATTCTACACAGAAATGACGGTACATGTGGCAATAATAGTTTGATCACGTCATGCATTGTTGTTCTGGTTTGCACTGTAATATATCAATACACAAGGCCTCTATTTATCATCTTGGGAAAACGTGGAAGTAAAAATTCTAAACTAGGCCTCTCTAGCATGACCGTGCACATCCATTCAAGTCTGCAAATATGAGAGCAGGATGCGCGTTCGTTGTTTCAGAAGGAAGAGACAGAGCTCAACTAAAATTATTGTGTTTTACAGCATGGCCTCCACAAGAATTATGAAGCTTATCCTGATGATGTCTTGAGTCGCAATAACGTCGAGATGGGTTCGGGACAGATTCCTGGTTAGGTTCTTGCTCACAGACAAGACATCCTCTGGATATAAAATTATCTTCTCTGTGCTTGCATGCAGCGTGACCATTCGCTATCATGCGCGCATGAAGAGATGGTCGGTTTATTGTTCCCAATTTGTCTTTCTTTCTTTCATTTCCTTGCATTTGATACAGAGCCAATGATAGAACAAAGATTCCTCGACTGCAAGTAACGAACATCTTTTGACTCTGTTGGTAATGACTATTCTTACACAGAATTTTTCGATGGAGCCATCTATCGGGGTAGTGCTCAACTTACTGGATGACGTAACTCATTCCACGCATCTCTGTGATATCTTCTTTTATGAAGATCTTTCATGTCCACCATAAATGTAGCTGTTCATGGTTTCCGAGATGATACAAAATGAAGTAGGAAGCGAGGAAAATCTCCCCCTTATTTGAATATTTTGAAAGTTCTCTGTTTTTAATTTCGTTCCTAGAGAGGAAGGACAGTCCCTTTAATCTCGTTTAACGAGCAATATCTCGTTTCATTTTAGTATTCATGAAGGACTTAAAATGAACTCTCCTTTTAATGAGTGCGTATGTTAATTGCATGGGCGCAGTCAAAAATTTTCCTTGGGGGGAGGGAGTCAGATAGTTGAGTAAAATTAAAAAGAAATCAAATAATACCAACAATTCAATACTAAGTACAAACTGCCAATATATTATAACAATATCCTTGGGGAAACTTCAACTCGATACAATAGATGAGCGAGTATCCGATAAAACTCTTTTTCTTGCTTTTTTCATCATACTGTTCATACACTGAAATGCACAGTTACTCTACTTTGATATATACCTTTTAAAGTTAACGGAAAATTGTAGTCACGAAGTTTACATTGTGCTACCTCCTATGCAATCTCAGTTTTGAAGTTTTGAAAACCCACTAAACTATTTATTCTTTCGATTAAGTGGCAGAACATAAAAATATAAAGTTTCTACTTGGTTCTTGCATTTTACACTAAATTTTTCCGATCTCTTTATTTTTCTTTAGTTATTTTGCTAGAAAATTATTCACTGAACTTTATTTCAGTTATTATCAGAATAATAAGTTGATGCTTTGTTACAAATGTGCGAGTGTGTGTAATGTAATGAACGATGTTAATTTCCAGACAGGGTAAACTCACCCCCTCGTTTCGACGATCGTGCTTAATTATGTACTGGCATGTCGAATATGCTGAAAGCATAATCTTGGAACAATAAACTTCAAGTATTTTATCTAAAAAAAAAAAAAAAAACTCCTTGAAAAAAGTAGCAAGTATTTGTTATTTTCTCTATCTATGAAAGTAATTGCAAGAATGCTGGTGAAATTTCGGTCTTGCGTTACTCTGTATTATATTCTCTGCACAAATGTTAACAAAAAAAGGTACATGACCTGGCAACTTTTCTCATTCAAACCCCGAGTAAAACGGTGGCACAAAATTTGTCATAAACTATCATCAACTGTTATTATTGTGCAGGGTTACTATTGTTTAGTGGCATGCTTATTGCCTGCTTCAATGTTAAATACAAACAAAACACACATACAAATGGAAGATAGCAGCAAAGTTCATAATTATGGCATTCATCCCCACCTGTAAAATTAGTCAAAACGGAAGAAATGCGACACAATAGACCAAAATAAAAAGGTGAATTTTCTGAATGCTTTCAAGTTTATAGCAAACCTGTCAGACAGGAAATGCATGTTCTTACCACCTCCGCCCACTCTTCTTTGAAGTGAAAAGTAACATTCCAAATGTGGTAAATATGACGTCATGTCACGTTCGAACTGGCACAAAACCACGTAATGCTAACCGGTGACGTCATGGCGCCTAACTTACAATGTTGCCAGGTCTGTAGATTTATTACAAAAACCTCTAATTTCAAATTTATCAATTTATCACAACAAACTCACATAAATCCAATACCCTTGCATACAGAAATAGGTTATCACCTTGACTAAATACAGAATTAAATTTGAAATAATCGAATCATCATATATTGGGCCCCGATAATAATAAAAGTAGGAAATCTTTAAAATAACATCGTGACAATTGAGAACTTTTATTGAGGAGCTCCCCCAGGAAAAAAAATATTTGTTTTAGTACGGTATTTAGGTGAAATTTGTAACTTTTCACAAAAAATGTAAAATGAGATTAGGTTAGAGAGGAGGTTCGGGTTTCCCATTATTGTAATGGCTAACCTCGTTGCCTTGTAACCGAGGATTTGACAGTGGCAGCACGTGTTCAGATTTCATTTATATGGTCTATTTGAGCATTAAATAAACTGTGTATTGGAGTACTTCTTACTGTATGTTTAAAAAATGTACAGCCACCAGCAAAAAAAATATGGAACACCTAGATCCTGCAATGCAACTTCCTTGCAAGGCGTTGTGCGCGTTGCCTACGCTACGGCCATAAGTGGATTTCAATAGCAAATTTTAAATGGCAAATTATAATATCGCCGTAAAGTTAGGCAACAGGATTTCAGGATCTAGTTGTCCCACTTTTATTGCCGCTGACTGTACACATGCATTCTCATTAAATCAGTTGTTTTCTTCCAATTCTCCTTTGTTCCGATGCATTTTATCAATTGTCACAACTCGTTATCTTCATGGTTGCGATTAGACAAAATTGGAAGAAAATCGGCGTTAAATAAGAAAAAAGAAAAATATACTTTTATATTTATATTTTAGTTATTTAGCAACAATCACAACAACAAGGATGAATGGTGGATTGAAGAAGATGAGGATGAATGCTGATAAGATGATGATTGAAGAACACACAACGACAGTACACAAGACAAACCCCACAGGGCTGGTAGTTCAGACGCAAGAGCCTCGTTAGGCTGCCAAATACACACACAATGAAATGTCCATTCCTTATGACGTGCGACTGCCATCTGCAATTCAGGTTTTGCTGTGGTTGCCAATTATTCGGCACACACCTCATTCCATATTACGAGTATTTTGCGTCGCTTATCAACCTCTTAGGTTAACTGCGACGACGAGAATTAATGATGAACTGACGAAACGCAGGACTAAACACAATCTGGGTTCGTAGCGCGTTACGCTGACGAAGGCTGGTTTCCGAAAAGCAAATTGTTACCTAGTCACGAGTGTAATTTTCAAGTCTGCAGCAAGATGGAGCCACAGGTCACGCGAACAGGCCATCTAATGAGCCTTCCGAGAGCAGGTTGCAACATAAAGTATGCCCTTTATCGCCAGGGGAGTTCGCCCTATGCGGTTACGGTTACGATGTAAGAGCTGGACCAATCACAAAAGCAGCTTGTGCACAATTGATGCGGAACCCAGATTCCATAACACAAAAACCCGGTGAAGGGAAGTCCATTATCCCTGAAACAGACATGACGTCATTTCCTCTCTCCTGCCAATCTGGGAGCCAGTGAGATCATCGATTACCAAGCGTTCGGCAAGGATTCGGCGTAACAAAAGGAGGAACTGGGGAACTCAGACTCAAAGGACGTTAGGTATTTGAATTCACTGAGAATTATCCCAAGACCGGGAAATTTTGGAGCCAAAACTTACAGGAAAAGGGAGAAGGGTATAAAAATATGCAGGAGACAATGACATTAGACGTCATGCATTAATGCACTAGACCAGCTTTTATTACTGGCCCATACTTGCATTGCACCTATCCTATAGTTTCTTGTGGAACATTAGCACCTGAAATACGGTCTCTCGTTTTAATTCGAACTCAGTAGTAATAAGTTTAATCAATAATAAAGACTGGAGACATAGCAAATTATTCCAAAATTCTTACAAAAGGGAGAAAATTCCGACAATAAAGGGGAAAGGGAGCAAATTACGACAATATAGGGGAAAATACCAACAAGAAAATAAATTTCGTCTTTGATTTAAATTGCAAAATGTGAAAACAAACTAGTTCTTGTATTTTACTCATTTTTTTCTTCGATTTAAAGCATGTAAATAAATATAAAAACCCAACTCTAATAAAGTAAAATGCAATTGCTAGCAATTGTTATGGTTAAGATAATGGAAGCCTATGTCAAGCTCACATTTGAGCCTTCCCGATGGCGTAGTGGTAACGTCTTTGACGTATAATCAAGGCGTCCTGGTTCGATATCTGGTGGAGGCATAAGTTCGGATCCTAATTTGAACTGTAGGTCCAATCCCGATTAGCCTCTTTGTGCATAAGTGGACTTGCAAACAAACTCAAGCTAAAATTTATATCCAAACTGTTTGGAGTGAAAATTTTATTAATAATCCAATAGCGCAACAGCCCAATATCGGGCCAAGGCTTACCTACCGACTGCTGGCCTCCCTCCCACGCGAGCCACCAAGGGGGCGTGGAGATCTGCAGCCAGACTAGGGGGGCGGGTGGTCAGCCCGACCGACCCCCAGCCGTTGTAGGACTTCGCGACCGGATTACGCTCACTCACTCGGAGCTCCCCAATTTCCTCACGATGGTGGGTTGCCACCGGCCCTATACGTAGGCCGAATAAATTCCGACCAGAGCCGGATTCGAACCTACGCCGTCGAAAATTTTATTGGTTGTTTATTAATAAGAAGAAATAAATAGTGCCAATTCAATTTTTAACAATATTAACAGTCCTTGCAGTAAGTCGAACTTGGCCCATTATTTTTGTGTACAGACGACCATGTCAGAGCCAAGAGAACCACTGACTGCAACGCTAAGAAAAGAAGGACCACACTTACTCCTGGTGCCGTTCCTAGACGAGGGTCGGATTCCCTCCAGCTGGTTGAGCCTCCTGAGGACGTCCGCAAGGGTGGACCGAAGGCACACGATCTCGTCGCTCTGCTCCAGGACCTTTTTCTCCAGGTCGGACACTCGCTCTCGGAGGGACTCATTCTCGTTCTCGATCATGTCATCTGGAACAGGAAGAAAAAAATAATTAAAGCTTTGTTTGTATAACCGTCTGGAAAACAAATGAATTTGAAATGCACTGTTTTGTTTCATTAAGTTCTCCATGATATGAGAATCGAGGTTTAGCGACTCTTGAAACTATGAATATCGACAGCAATTCAAGGGATAGCGTGACACATGTATAATTATATTTAAGAAGCAAGTGATTGTGAACAAGCACGTAGGCCTATCCAGGAATTCCTTTCGGGGAGGGTCTGAACACCATTTTTTAAAGGGGTATATATAGAACCTCACAATTGTATGTTTAAGGCCAGTGGTGACAATTGGGTGTCAAAACGGGGGGGGGGGGGGGGGCAAGGAAAGTTTACTTTCTCTTGGTAGACAAGGCTTAGCATTAAGAGGCCATAGTGTGATAGTGTGCAGACAAAAAATGGGGAGCAACTATCCCCTAAATCGTCGCCACTGTTTGCAACAAACAACTGGTTAGCCCCACATTGGACTCCACTTGCAACAAACAAGGCCGTCAGCCCGTTGCCTAGCACACGACACACCGGCTCGGTCCCCTCGACAGACAAAGACCGGGCGTCGCTGCCTACCAAATATCTTTCTGATATAAATATATAAATGCCACGACTACGCTCAGTTCCTGCGGGGCATGAGACCCCGCATCCCAAAGTTCGGGTAAGGGTCTGTTTCAAGATAATAATATAATCAAAAGTTAAATTTACACTTACATAACCAAGACTTCAAATTATATTAGCCCTTTCTCATGCTTGAACTCCACCGCAATCGCACCCGCATCCCACTGACCAGTGAGGATACGCATACGATTCGCGATTGAAATCAGCATAATCAATTCTGGCGTCCTCTGGATTGATAAGGCCTCCGCCTCACTGACCAGTAACGGCGGGACACCTCTCCAACCAAAAGGAAGTCAGTTAATTTATACTTATTAGGCAAACTTACTACAAAGAAATACCAAATAACGATTATAAATTTATTTACTAATCCATATATATGTTAGGATAAAAGAAAGTATACAATCTTCAGATCGAGAGAAAATTACAATGCCAAAATTTAATTTCTGTTCAAATAACTTCCGAAAAACATAGACTGAAACTTGCTTTCTCATAAAATACAATCCAGAGAGCTCCCTCTTATATATATATATCGTCCATATCCCAGCTTAACTTGGTTTCAATAAACAGGTGACAAATTAACAGTAATGATCGACAATTTCCATTAACCAAAACCAAAAGAAAATTACATAAACTTCTTATCCGTAAATATCTATTTGTGCTTCTGTCATATTTTCACTTCAGTATTATGTTCTTTAGAACTCTCGAGGTATACTACCCTCTTCGGGGCCAACCTCCAATAACATTCATAACTAAAGATAAGGGGAGCCTGTCTCTACCCAATTACCAAAGCCATCTCTCGGCCACAAACTACAAATGTTCGCTTGGAATTCCATAACATAACAGGGGACTCTGTCTACCCTTTTTGGCTACTTACATTGCAAAAGCAAAACAATAGACTTTTACATAAAACGAATTTCTATAAAAACATACTCGACCGGTCACCTATTATAACTGTTTCTAAAATATATCTAACATAAAACCAAAATAAGAGAAACCAATAAACGTTCCGGATACTCAGACTTTAAAAACGGACGTGAAACTATATAAATTATTAGATTTAAGAGACATCCTCTGACCAAAGGTATGCTCTCGGATTTAAGTATCAAAGAAACAAATTTATTTAAATGAACCTCCTGACCAGGAGAATTCAAAATGATTTAAGAATTAAAACAATTAACTCGACGAGAAGGATGTATAACTTGAATTTATACCGGAGTCACACTGACCAGTGCCAACTTCGATAGAATTTATGAAACAAAATTTTAAATTATTAAGATTAATTATGTATAAATCAAATTATTTACAAGCCTGCCAAAGTCCCCTTTAAGGATCATGCTGACCAGCACAAATCCAGAAAGTTGGCTTACGGAAAACGCAGGACATTGTAGAAGGGAGAGCTGACCAGCCACTTCCCTCACAATGCCTGTGTTCTCCCAGCCCTGGACCTCGACAAGCGATTTAATCACCTAACGATTCCGGAACCTACTGCTATACTGAATCAATTTGCCAGCGAGAACGCTGATATTTATACTTGCGAGATTGCGCAATCCTATTTCTCAACAAAAGATTTCGACAAACTGAAAAGTTATTTTTAGCATCTAACAATTACCCTTTCCAAAAGACATATCCAGAAACACAATGCAAGCTAAACTTATTTACAAACCCACGCAGCGCCGAACGAAAAGAACTCATTGTTGTTAACCCTCCAGTACTCGCGCGGGTGACCATTGTCACCCAGCCCCTTTGTTTTCGTTACCGCCAAGTAGTGTGGAGGAGGGGAGTGGTAGGGGCTTCAGTACCTTCCACCTACATTTCCAGCTACCTGACTAGTGTGCTTTTGCATGTTGTAGTGAAGAGTGGCCCGTGTTATTGCGCTTGAAAGTCAGTTGGGTGACACTTGTCCCCCGCGCGATTAACGGCGTTATGAATGCACCAAAGCGTCCACGACTCTGTAATAGTTCTCTTATTTTGGACGTATTGCTTGGTGAGAGTTCCGATGAGGACGATGTTGTGGAAAATGATAGTGACGATGGTGGAGATGACCATTTAGATGTCCAGGACGATCTCTTTGACACCGAAGAAGAAGGTGAGCCACAAAAGGACCAAGTGAAAAATGTCGAAAATGACCTGACGCCAAATGCGGAAGAAGAATCCAGTGATGAAGAGGACATCCCATTTGCAAATTTATGCATGGTAAGAGACCAGTTTAAAAATGTAATGAAGTGGAAGAACTATCCCCTCAGCTCAGAAATGTACGAACCATAGCTGACAACATTATTTTGCGGCTCTCAGGACCAACTGGACAGGGTAGGGAAGCACGCAGTGCACTTGATTGCTTTGTACTTTTTAACGTTATTGGAACTATAGCTACATCAACCAACATTTATATTGACCATGTAAAGGAGCATTTTAGCCGAGAGATCGGTTTGCGCCTATCAGAGAAGTCCTAGAACTTGTGGGGCTAAAACTTGTGGTCAACGCTTCAATCATTTACAAGTTCAACAATGCTGCAGCTAAACCACCTGCAAGACGAGAATTATTGAAAAGTTTGGCTTTAGAACTTACAAAACCTCTTATTGAGAGTCTAATCCAGCTTTCTTTCATCCCTGTACATCTGAAGAGAAGAGAAAAGGCCCTTCTTGTAATCGAAGAAACTCTTCAGCCTGAGCGCAGACAACAAGGTAACAGTAGAGGTCACTGCTATCTGTGTGGGAGGGCGAGAGACAAAACGACCAGAAAACATTGTGAAAAATGTGACCGTCATATCTGTAATGATCATTCATCAATTGTTTGTATGTACTCAATGCTTGGAATGGGACTAAGGTAATACAAACATTGCAACTGTAAAATATTGCTCACTTCTTAGTATTCTTATGTACAAATGTATTTCTGTAGTTTAACATTCATTTCAATCTTGATATCCAAAATGTGAAACAAAATAAGGAAATTATAGGCCTAGTCATTACATTGAAATTTTCAACCTACAATATGCGTAAAAAAATATTACGAGCAACAAACATTGTTGTGACTGTACTCTTTCTATATGTAAAATGCAGGGTACGATTTAGCGATTTCTTTTGCCTTGTAAAAATGGCCAAAATATGTTAATATATATGTTTATGGATTCTCAATAAAGCTGTCTTTCAGATGACCAAGGAAATTTACAATGTTACCCTGCATTAAAAAAAAGTTATGGTAGCCAAAAGTTTAAGATATTTTTTCCATCCAAAATTTTTATAAAGAACGATTTGGTATTTTTTTCTTTACAACACCTGTTTGATACAAAAATAATACAAAAAACACTTTAAGTGTCACTAGAATAGATTGTAAATATAACAAAACAAAAAAATTCACCATACTATAATTAGTCTTTTTGAAATAAATAAAATACCTTATGGGTGACAACTGTCACCCGCGCGAGTATCCGTGTTACGGGATGCCACGCGAGTACTCGAGGGTTAAGGAAGAGAAACAACGCAAGCTTCTACTTGCTTTGCGTTCTTCCTCGTTGGGCCGAAACTGCGTTACAATGTTAACAAAGATAAAAGATAAAAATGTACATTCAAAAGATTAAAACTCCAAATGAATTTATACGAGGGCTATTAAATATTAAAAAGATTTGCCAAAAATTTTTCAATCGTTACATGTTTAAGGCTGTCATTTTCATCAGAACGTGAAATCGGAACATTTTTTACCACTCAACTCCTCTGTTTCCATGCTGTAACGGAACCATCTCAGTATGTGTGTTTGTCCATTACTTCTCATAAAGCATCAAAACATCTATGTACCAGAAGTGTTTTTACGAAGGCACGGTTGCCAGGGACGTCGTTAGGGGGGGGGGGCACACGGGGGCACTGGCCCCGGCAAACGTCCACGTGGCCCCGGGAAACTGTTCTGTAGTTGCTGGAAATTTTACTTTGATGACAAATATAGCAAAATAATCCTTCAGTAAATTTTGCTTGCAGTTTGAAACACTTCTTCAAGTTTCAGTAGCACGAACCCAAGCAGGGCATTTCTTTCCTATTTCCCTGTTTCTTGCTTGTTGAACACAAACAGATGTATTTGGAGGGGACGCAGTTAATGGTTTTGTGGTCCGCCCCGCCCCGGTCAAAGAAGTCCTATTGAAAATGCACTTTACTCCCTGCTGCACACCAGATCCAGAATCCCCCCCCCCTAAAAAAAACCGCACTTTCTCTTCATCTGGCCCTGCACTGGCACCATGGGCGCCGAAAAGACGACACAGACAGGAAGATTTAGCTATGGGTGGCTAGAACTTTGTGGGTTAAATATTTTATGGTTCAGAAAAGATCCCCATGCGTTTCAAATTCCAAGAACAGAATTCTATTGCTTGTCCCTTTTTCGGCGCGGGAATGAATGACATAGCGGTTCTTCTCACATGCATTCAACCCTCCTTTTAATGACCTGCCCTGCAAAGGAGGGGAAATGCCACTTTCTGAAAATTCGGAGAAACATCGAAGCGGTCGGTTCCTCTGTTGATTTGGTGGACAGTTGATATCTGTCAGACAGTTTGAAGTAGGATTTGTGGTCCGTGCGGTGTAAACTTCTGTAAACGCGAGAATATAGCATCACGAACTGTTTGTGATCTCGTTTTCCTACATCGCGAGTAAAATGTCGAATGAGAAGCTGCCAGATTGTCTTCGTCTGGAGACAATGGATCAGGATCGACCAATATCCAACATATTGGCATTCTAAAAGAGAGTCTGACTACCACACAAGATCCTGGGTTCGACTCCCAGGGTGGTTGATCTCATGTATAATGAAGAATAAACCACGTTCCAATTAAGGAAGGAAACTAGGTATGTAGCAATTGTTTTTACAGCAGTCTGCATGCTCTATAAGTATTATGTTACAATTTTTTTTTTATATATTTCTGACTTTCTGTGATTTTTCTTGATTTAGCCTCCACCTGCAAACAAGGGCGCCGACTTTCCAAAATTTCTGTGGGTGCATATCAATGGCGGTTAGATCTGTAATTATCAAGTATTGTATACTTTAAACAACTTACATGCACAATGATTGCAAGAGGCAATGATATTATCAACACGTTACTAAAAGAAAATACCACATTCATACAAATTAAAATGAAAAAATCTTCATAAATGCAAATAATTTTAATTGTATTGCAGAAAGAACTTTGCAAGGATTTTGTTGTGAACAGAAACTACAAAATGACTAACTTTATGTACCAAATAATAATAATAATCATCATGACATGTTAAATTTTCAATATAAAACATATTCCTTCTTACGTCATTTTCACTTATGAATTTGTTTGCAATTTTGGTAATGTCAATATGTTTAGTCATTTCTTTATGAACATGCAAAATTGCCAAATCATTCAATCTTTTTTGGGTCATTGTGGACGCAAAAAAGTTTTCAATCGTCTAAGTGCTGAAAATGACCGCTCAGAGGTACAAAAAGTAACAGGTATAGTTAAAATCACCCGTACAAACTTCACAAATTCTGTGAGCATTTCACGCATGGGACCACTGTTTTCTCTACTTAAAATATTTGTAATGTCTGACAAGTTGGCCACTTTTTCTTTGTTCGTTCTTCACACATCTAGAAACATGTCCCTGTGCAATGTTAGCTTGTCCTTATCAAAGTCTGGCCCATAGAACTGCAGAATTCGATCAGCACCAATTTGACCGATAGCAAAAGCTTCAAGTTGTGAAATAAGTTCCAAAACCTTTGCTTGAAATCTACGATTTAGCGAATCCACAGCCACATCAATTATTTCAAAAAATATTTGTCTGTATATTTCCTCCGGCGTTTGATACGTATGAGGATCACTACCTTCGTCGTAGCGTTTTGACATCTTCCTTTTTCTAGGCAAAACTGGTTCATCAATGTTAAATTCCTCCGCTTTCCTCATGGTTTCACTCCACAACTCAAAAAATATATGCCTTTGTGAAGTTAAACTTGCAGACAAAGTTTCCACGAAAGTTTTGATTTCTCGGTATGACAATGATTTCTTCTGAGAAGAAGAATGAAGTTGTTCAATCCTGCCGAAAACTGAAACAAACACATTTGAAACAATTATGTTTTAGAGGTTAGAAATTTGAACTTCCATCTCAATGTTTTAATTGCTTATTATTTTTTTGATAATGGCAAGTGAGAAATATTTATTTTATTTTGTATTTATCAAACTAAAAATCTTGTGGGTGCGGCGTACCCACAAGATTATTTATGTGGGTGCTCGAGCCCCGGAGCAGCCACGTAGTCGGCGCATGCCTGCTGCTGCTTAGGTGGCTAGGTTGGCTAGACATGCAAATATAATTAATCCCTATTCTCATACAGCGAATAATAGTTATAATATAATCATGAGTTATGGAGAAGAAAATAACTTATCAAGCATTTTCTGTTTCTATTTGTTGTGCAGTGGTTAACAAGTTTCATTACGATGCCAGGGGTGCTGGGTTCGAATCCCGGATTGGGCGTTTGTTAGTGTTGCCCACGAGACGAGACTTTAGCCTGTCTCGTCTCGTGGAAATGCTGTGAAATGCTGTCTCGTCTCGAAAATATTCGTTTGTCTCGGGACACATGATCAATCTCGTCCCGTCTCGTCTCGTCCCGTGGGTAACACTAGCGTTTGTGTTCTTTATGATGGTCCTCTCATCAATTTCACATCACTCATTTTCATCTTCATCGTCACGATTAGCCAAAAGGTGACAGAAAAACGAAGTAAAATAAACCAAATCAATCATTTATATATTTCTATATTACGTCGCTTTTCTACCTCTTGGGTTAAATGCGACGATGAGGATGAATGATGAACGGAAGAAATGGCGATGGACAAACATGATACAACCATACCTGTCCAATGTCCGAACCTTGGACCTCTGGTTTCGTAGCGTGTTATACTCACGTCAGTGGAATTCTTAGGCAGAAAAGCTGTAAAAGTAGGGTGAAAAGAAGCGAGTTGTACAATGCATAAAAAGCTATGTTTAGTTCTTCTAAAACCTTCCAATTATCGAGTTCGTGTTTTAAGTTCACTGTATGCACTGTAAGGCTAATCGGGGTTCCGAACCACTATGTGCCTCCATCGGGTATCGAACCAGGGACCCCTTGATTACAAGGCGGCGACGCTACCACTGCGTCATCGAGGAGGCCGTGAAAAATTTACAATTAGTCAGTAAAATGAATATTGAGGGAGAAGGCCTGCGAAGAGTTCTCATCTCATCGAGTCCCATAGTTTCGAGAGCAGAATTTGCTTCCATACGCTTTCAAGTACTTCCCAAATTGTCCTGACGGTGTTGGAACAGCACAGAAATTTTGGAACTAATACAATGTCACATACCCAGGGAAGGGGGGGGGGGGGTTGCAGTCCTTTCCCGAAATCCTACAAATATCTGATTTTAATAAAGTGTAGTAGTAATTAAATTTACTTCATTAATAGGATTAAACATCTTGTATATGGTAAGTTGCAATATACCAAGAAATTCATCTTCAGCGCATTTACTCCCCCCCCCCAACCTTTTCGTCCTTCGATGGCGGCTGCCGATAAGGGATAACCCCCTTCGAAAATCAAAATCTGGCTAACGGCCTGGCCACCAGGGATCGAACCTTGAACCTTTCGATTGATTGATTAATGGAACTGGTGTTTTAAGTCCACTTTATGCACAGTAAGGCTAATCGGGACTGGACCTACAGTTTAAAGTGAGTTCCGAACAACTATGTGCCTCCATCGGGAATCGAATCCGGGCAGGTTGTTGAACCTGCCGAACCAAAGACGAGAGCGTAATTATTTGAGCGTGTGGGAACTTTGTTTTATCCAGTGCCATCATATATTCAGTTTTCCACACACAAATAAGATTAATTTTGAGAAATTAGACGTGTGCATATAATTTCTGATCGTCGTCATTTCCCAAGTGAACAATCAGATGCCATAGAAGACTCGGGCCCGCCCTTTAGAATAGTGCTTAACGCGGTCACCTTGAACTAAGAGATACCGGATTCGATTCCGGTATGAACTGTATACATTAGATGCCTAGCTTCAACTCATTACGCACACATTTCATATTTGCACTGTTGCCAATACTTGTAAACCTGGTTCCAGGACTTTATATCTAAAACAACGGATAAGTGTTTTATCTACTTCTCAATTTTCTTCCAGCAAATTTACACATCTAAAGACTAATAACATTGTTCTTGGTGTATCAGCCATTAAGCTAATGAGTTCATTCTGCATTTAGTTTCCCGAATAATGGCTGTGTATTTTGCGAGAGTATATCCGTATTCTGATGGGGGTTACAGAGGAAAATGATGTTCCTTTCCAAATTATTGATTGATTGAGTTGGTGTTTTAAGTCCACTTTATACACAGTAATGCTAATCGGGACTGGTTCTACAGTGTAAAGTGGGATCCGAACCACTATGAGCATCCACCGGGTATCGAACCCGGAACCCGTGGATTACAAGGCGACGATGCTACCATGCGCCACCGAGGAGGCCTTTGCTCCTTTTATTTCCAAGACACACACATACATATATAATGTATGTATACAGTATAGGCCTATATGATGTATAAATAGTTTATTAATTTATAACAGTTTGATAGAAAAATCTTACGTTTGCCCCCCCCCCCCCAAACTGATCAACCTAGCTACGTCCCTGACGGTTGCACAATCCACTCGACAACACGAAATTCAAACTGTGGGCTGCGAACTGGACGCTGACAGTTCTCGAATATTTCACTCTGATTCGAGCCTGAACACCACTATACGACGCACGGTTTTAGAAGCGATATCGGGCGGAGTTACAGAGAGCGTGTCCTTAGCGACCAGCCAATAGCAGGAGTGCAACGTTGTACAGTTAGGTTTGCGCGCAATAAGTTCTTTATAAAACTCGCCACTTTAAGGTTCATCATTGTATGGGACACGACATTATGAACCTGACTGTCCAAGTCCGATGCATTTCCGTCGCCTATAGCCGGAGATATCGTTTCTCGAAGAAACAAGGGAAACAGCGCGTCTCTACACACACACAATGACCCTTCGTTTTCTTTCAGTGTTCCGTCCTTTTTTTATTTGCAACCTTGTTAACCCCGCTGAGTTGTGTCTTGGTGAAGCTATGGGTGTCAAATTCGGCTGAATATGAACAATGGGCCTTCATTGTCGTGGGCATTTACGAACATTGTGAGTCTGAGTCACTTTCGGTTCAGCGTTTTCGTAACAAGGGCGGTGTAAGATAATTGTACCCATACGCCACGAAGAACAGTTGTGAGACGATTCAATATGGCCCTTATTGATTGATTAAATGTTGGTTTATTTTCCTTCGCTTTTCTTCTACTTTTGGCTAATCGCAAAGATGAGGATGGATGATGATATGATGAAATTGATGAAGGGACACTTACAAACACTTATGCCCGAGCCGGGATTCGAACGCGGGACCCCTGGCGTAGTAGCGCGCTGTGAAGTTCAGCCCTTATATTCGATAGTTATGCAATAGTGTGTGTTCCGCGAGTGTTACTTAATAATTTCGCGTCGGCCCCCATGGTGGAGTGGTTATCATATCACGCTACGACGCCAGGGATCCCGGGTTCAAATCCCGGCCTGAACATGGATTTTGTGAATGTCCATCCATCAATTACATCATATCATCACTCATTCCCATCTTCGCAATTAGCCAAAAGTGACAGAAAAGTTATATAAAATAAAGCAAATCAAATCAAATTAATAATGTCGCTCTTGAAACCTATTACAAGTAGTACAGGCACCAAGAGTAAAATATTACTTTACGTTCACAAGACAGAAATCTAGTGTATTCTTGCTTCAAGGAATTGGCGTCGGAAGAAGTGCGTGCTGAAACAGTGTTTTCTCCGAGTCGGGAACTTACGGCTAAAACGTGTGGGGTGTGTGTGCATATTGTGTTGCGTATTATAAAACAGGGTAACGTATCTACCACAGAAATCGGCGAACCCCTATTCAAATCTCCTGGGAAACATGCCAGAAAACAGACACGAGAGTGATGATGATGGTCTTGCAGTTCCTCTATAATAAACACCTTCAAACTTCTTTCAGGTACGAGTTTCTCTTATATGCTGCAGTGATATGATATAATCCTGTGTAGAATTCTTCACTACATATTTCATTGTTCTGAAATATCACGTGCTTGCATTATGTATAAAATGTTGAATATTGGACACGGCGAAATCTCTGAGTTTCCTTTCCGTGGAAAGGTTGGTTTGGCAGCAGCGCGACAGCACTGGCTGCGTATTGGCTGAACTCATGTTCCTTCTAAAAGCGTCCTCCGTTTGCAGCTCTTATAAAATTCGAAACCCATCAAATGGTAAATATTCAGGTCTAAGCACTCGCAATTGTTCAAAATTTTCTGTTGAGTGTGTGTCGAACCCAGTAGGCTTAAACAAAAGTATTTTTTTATGCCATGAAATTCTCGGACTGCGTACACGAAATTTGGTCCTGGCACAACTAAATCATCACCTGTGCAGCTTATTTATTTTTTTAATAAACCGCTTTAATACCTGGTACTGCTGAAATATTCACTTGAGAAAGAGCGAGAGAGACCTTCGATCTCTTCGGCCCTCGACCCGAACTACTCGTAGCACTACACTGAGGCTCCGGAAGTTCCGCTGTCGTCAATGTCTTCAGCTTTGGACGTAGTAATAGACTTTGTTACTTTATGGTATTTAGTCCTTTGCATTTTCGAATCACTAGATCTTATAAAGCTACCAATGGACACTGACTGATCACTAATCGACTGTATGAATTGTCACAGTTACCTCTGAAGTCTCGTTAACCGATTATGTTGTACAGATCAACCGGGAAATTGAAGCCGTTATATTCTAGAACGATTCGTAAACATTACCAGTAGTTTCACTCCTCTTATTCATGAAAGCTCTACTCGCGCCTTCCAGAGATAAAAAAAATACAACGAATCGCCCTACGCGTGGCGCCACCTTTGTTGTGCAGCTTCCAAATGCTGACAAGTCTCTACATAGTGCTCAAGTTCGCTGTGACAACACCGAAAGAGCAAGAATAGTTTACGTGCAATATTATCAACAACATAATTATAGAACATTCTCAGTCTTGCCTTGATAAGTATTTCTTTCCTTAAATTATCGTTACATTATTCAAGAAGACAAAAACTTAATTTTATGTAGTGTAAACTGAAAAAAAATCTGGTGGGGGGGGGGGGGTTATAGAACATTCTCCGTCTTGTCTCGATAATTATTTATCTCAAATTATCATCACATTATTCAAGAAGCCAAAAACCTACGTAATTTTATCTAGTGTAAACAGAAAAATATCCTGAAACGGGGGGGGGGGGGAGGCTCGAGCCCCTGATACCCACCTTGGATACCTGCTATTAACAATAATAGGGTTATAGAACATTCTCCGTCTTGCCTCGATAATTATTTCTCTCCTTAAATTAACGTCACATTATTTTATTTTACACCACAAGAAACAAAAAAATCTCATTTTATCTAGTGTAAACAGAAAACTTTTTGTGGGGGCTCGAGCCCCCTAAGCCCCCCTTACATACGTGCCTGATTGTGAATATATTTATGGATTCATTTCATCGTTAGAGAAAACTGAAACTGGCAAACACAGATGGCGCTCTACAAGGTCGGTTTCGAAAATCCTTTTTTTTTTTTTTTTTTTTTTTTAGAAACCGCTGTCACATTCCAAATTTTAAGAAATTACATCCGTTTAGAATTTTTTCTACACTAAAAATGTTGACTGGGGACGATCTGAGATTCTCAATTTACGCTGCCATTCAACTTCCTAAAAAAAAGGGCGCGTTTATAAGGTATTAGTCCTCCTCCGTAGTCGAGCGGGTTAAGGCGTTCACTCGTCTTGAGATCGTTCGCTACGGGACGGCGTAGGTTCGAATCCGGCTCTGGTCGGAATTTATTCGGCCTACGTATAGGGCCGGTGGCAACCCGCCATCGTGAGGAAATTGGGAAGCTCCGAATGAGTGAGCGTAACCCGGTCAAGAAGACTGATCACCCGTCGGGCTGATCACCCGTCACCCCAATACTGGTGCAAGACCTCCACGCTCCAACAAGGTGACGGAGGAACAGTGTGGGAGGGAGACCAGCAGTCGGTAGGTAAGCCCTGGCCCTTCATGGGCTGTCGCGCTATGGGTTATTATTATATATTATAAAGTATTAACAGCTTACACAATTAACCATAACTAATAAAATTTACTAATTCAGTTTTTGTCCTCCTCCGTGGCTGTGCGGTCTAAGGTTCAGACTGTGGGACTGCATGGGTTAAGAGTCCGCTTGGGTTCAGTCTTTGGGTTCTCGGCCTGTGTATAGGACCGGTGGCAACCCACCATCGTGAGGCGATTGTGGAGCTACGAGTGAGTAGCGTAACCCGGTTTCTGATATCTCCTACAACGGCTGGGGGGTTGACGTATATTATTATTACACTATTACACTATCAATAATTTGCACAGAAGATATTCCATTGTGACAAATTAGGTGGAACCAAAATATGTTTAGATGTTTCATACGCCTAAGCTAGTAATACACAAAATAGCTATGTAAAAATTAATTATATATCCGAAAAGGAAAAATAATCGGACAGTATCATTTCGATATGGCAAAACATGCCAAATGCTTTGTAATTGTTTCAACGCAAACTGTAAATAAATATACCCAATGCAAATTGATCTTTATAGCTATGAGGTCGTTCGTATCACCCCATGATTTTATATACACTGCGCAGTTCTTATATGCCGAAAATGCAACAAAATATAACAAGCGAAAATGGTAAAAATTAAACAATTCTAGCTTAAAATTTGTGTTCTAGACCAGTCCAAAGTAATTGAATGATAGAAAATATATTGTCTTAAATATCCTTTGCATTCAAATTATCGCAAACAAAGTTTTATCTTTCGGTTATTGTAATGAAGGAAGAACGTAAGACGAACGGTTCGTAGAAGTACGGCATAACGACACAGAGCGGCGCTGCGAGCTGAAGCAACTGCACGGCCAGACGCCTTGTTTTGCCATCTGGTAGCAAATCTCGGAACTACGCAGTGCAAGGTTCAGGTAAAATTCTGAATGAATGGGAAGCTACAGATTTCGATCAGGGGGCGGAAACTACTAATGCAAATGCTGAAAGATAAAATAAGAACAAAAAACTTTCTCTATTTCAATGCCAAAGGGCGTGGAAAGTCTGATAAGACACTTTTCTTTTTATATGAGCAAGAAGTGCAGAAAGGTTTTATGATTATTGATTACACGATGTTTGCGTCAAGGACAAGAACAGTCGTAAATTTTCTAAATTTGGAGATTTTATTGGACTTTCTGTTATCTTTCCTCTTCACACAGTCTCGCAGACACGAAAGAAACCAAATCCTGAAAGTTTATATCGTTTTCTTCGAGTGTATGCGTGATTTTGTGTGATTACAATGTCCAGAAAGAATTGTCCGACCACAACGATATAAAAGGTTATTGAGAATGACAGGATGAAATAATGGGTTAAAGAAGGCTTTTCTCAATATTTAGGTACTCTTCTCTTTTCACAAAGCGTACCACAACAGAGCCTCAGAAGGAAAAAAAACTGGTACACTAGCGACGCGTAGTAGGAAGTGAAGCAGCTAATCGTAGCCTTGAGCACTCCAGACGCTGTAATTAAATTACGAGATAATAACAACCCACTCTTCCTTACACATTGATCTTATCAAGCTCCTGTCGTCTTCCAATTTCAACTGCTTGTTTAAGAGGCCACACATCACTGGAAACAAGATCTTTCCATAATAATTATCTTTTGTTAAGATCTACATATTCTTTCTGTCAGTAAGCCTGTTTAACTTAATACAAAAACTACTTATGAGGCAAAAACCGGACGAATGATTCTGTAATACACACACAGGGTATCGTTCAACAAATCCGGTTAACTTTTTACAGCGTGTGGACGGCATAAAGATCAACAACTTCTCTTCGTAACATTTTGCGCGTTGAAGTCTCGTTTCGACATTACGAGCACTCGAAAAACGTCATTTTTATCATGTATGTATGGAGCCATGTGTCACAGATTCATGATTTACTATTCTGTTATAAACTATACAGGGTAGCGCAAACTGACACAGGTGAGAGTGCGCGATAATAGAAGCAAAAATGTCTCAGTAAACATGGGTCCGCAAACTAGCCGTGTTCGAGATAATCGCGAATGTGTGATTACAAGCCGCCACTGAATTCATTGTTTGTAAACGTCGTCCTAGTTGGTAAAATCCTAATAATACAGTAAGAAAAGTCATTGGAGATCTCATTGCTTATATTGAACATTCTACTTACATTATGTTTGATTACAACGCCATCTCTCGGAAATGTTCTGTTTTGTAAACAAAGAGCAAACCTCGGACCGCGCAAGGAGTAAAGCACTCTGTGTTTACAAAATACAATCAATGACGGCTTGTACCCACAAATTCGCACACATTCTTAGCATTTTACCAACTAGGACGACGTTTACAAACAATGAAGTCAGTGGCGGCTTGTAATCACACATTCGCGATTATCTCGAAAACGGCTCGTTTGCAGACCAATGTTTACCGAGACATTTTTGCTTCTATTATCGTGTACTTTCACCAGTGTCAGTTTGCGCTATTACTATTGAGACACCCTGTATTTGTAATACGTTATGGACATACGATGTTAACAATCACGGGAAGAGCTTCTTCTTGAGTGTAAATAAATGTTGACAAAATTATGAGGCCTTTCTTTAATGCGAGAGAGCATATAATAATAGATAGATAACATACGAATGATTTAAAAGGGAGTTACTATAGCCTGGGACTTCACTCTGACGGTGTCTCTGCTGACATGATATACTGTTTCCCCAGCATACTGTCGTCAGAAAAAAAATGTCAATCATGAATCTGTTCTGCGCGGTTACATACATGCATGATGCAAATTGTCTTCATGTCCTCTATGTTCTACGGCGATATACACACAGTACTTTCGTCACTTTTACATCGCTTCGCTACCCCTTCGTGGATAGCTATGATCAAGCGATGAGAAGTGGGAATAAACATACAGCACTGACGTTTTAGAAGTGACTTGCACGATCTAATATCAGTCAAGTTTCAAGTAACAAGTCTGGTATCATTCTTACATGGCAACGTTTGTAAAGATGTCTAATATGATTTGTTACAGAGGTAACTGAAAACGAAAGTGAATATTTATGCTGTAGGCAGTGTGACTCGGATGTTTATGGGCCTTCCCAATGGCGTAGTGGTAGCGTCGTTGCCTTGTAATCAAGGGGTCCCGGGTTCGATACCCGGTGGAGGCACATAGTGGTTCGGATCCCACTTTAAACTGTAGGTCCAGTCCCAATTAGCCTTACTGTGCATAAAGTGAACTTAAAACACCAAATCAATCCAATCCAATCGGCTGCTTATGTTATTTGTGTATTGGGAAATCGTTAGAAAACCATGACAACTTTTAAAAAAACTTGCTTCGCAGTGACTTATATTAATCATCACTCATCAGTGTGGTAGCCTGTTTGAAAACAATCCAATGGAGGTCAAATTCCAGTACCTACCCTTGAAGCATCGATATATTATATAAATTACACACATAGTTTCCCAGCGTTTTTATCCACACACCTCAACACTTCCCTAACACATCTCCCCCCCCCCCCACATTTCCTCAATACTTGTTTTTATTTCAAAGGCCGAATTTATGGTACGAATACGAGGAAAACATCTTAATTACCCCCTCTTCCAAGAACAAAAAAGGTAATGAAATGGACAGAAGGGGAATCTCGTTCATTCCCCCTTCAAATACTACCCTCCTGATCACTCTTGCAGGCATTTTGATATAGAAGAGAGCGTGAAAATGTTATGTGCATTATACACAATGAAATAAACTGTGGTCGTTAACGAAGGCTAATTGGGACTGAACCTACAGTTTAAAGCAGAATCCGAACCACCATGAGCCACCACCTGGTATCGATTACAGGACCACTACTTGATTGCAAGGCGACAGCAGGAACGTCACCGCGGTCAGAGAATTTCTTCGGTCAACGAGGGAATTTGTAGAAGTTCTCCCAGTAGATTAAAAAACAGTTGTTTGAAGTAGAGGTTGTTGTTCAAGAGTTTATAACAGACGAAAAAGTCACTGATATTTAGGAGATTGATAGTGATTTCGGCGATGATACAGCAGTGGCGTTGCCAGAAATTTTTCTTGGGGTGGACTCTGGTTCGGGCGGCGCTGGGAATTTTTCAAGATGGAGCGACGTTCATGAACGTTGTGCTCTACTGGAGCATTCTTGTTCATGGCTCAAATGCATCCTTATAATGCAATTATTACAAATATTTTATTCGCAATTTCTTTAAATTCGGCATATAAATTTCCTGTATTTTGAGGGGGAAAAAACTAATATAAAAAATAAAGCGAAATAAGCTTTTATCGGTTAAAGAAAAGCTTCTCTATGCTTTTAGAAGACAAACGAAGCTTGTAAACGTAATAATGGAAAAATTATACATTCAACTGATAAAAAAGATTTAATTTAACAAAACTCATTTAGTCACAGTTATCGGAATACTAAACATAATTCTGGAATGACCATTTTAAACAAATTTTTTCAATAAAATTTTCCTATTTTTGTAGGTTCACTCATTGTTTTTACATGCGTTAAAAGTTTTTAATTTGATCATTTTGGCTCACGTAAATGAAAGGAAACCAACCTAATGGAGAATCTAGAAACGTTCTTCACTTTTGAAGTGCAACTGAGTTATGTTAGCCAACTGTAAAGGCCGCTTTGTGTGCTTTATACCATAATTATTTACTAGCTTGTTACGTTGCGCTATCTAAATAACATATATGGTGTATTCATTCTATTTGGGTGGGCAGAGACTATTTTAAGGTGGGCTAGAGCCCACCCTAGTCCACCCAGTGGCGACGCCCCTGTGATACAGCGTTACAAGTATCAAAAGTCACGAGGCGTTGGCGCCTGGACCCACAGCCAGTGAGGATTGTGTTGTCCATGTGTATTTGTGATTGTCCTTTCATCCACTTCATCAAAATCCATTCCCATCGTCGCAATTAGCCAGAAGTGGCAGAAATGCAACGTTAAATATACTAAATCAATCGATCAATAAAGTAGCAAAAGTCACTTCCACACCGAGTTTGAATTTTTGCTTTAGGTCCACTGCATGCACAGATAGACATCTGCAGCAGAGAAGAATAACATTGAACTCGTGAGAACATTTCCAATTCAATTGAGGTGTCACAAGCTATGGTTTCCATTTAAAATTTTGAAGTTGAATTCAAGATGGCGGCCATCATTGCCATATGCCCTGTGACATGTCCTCCCACCCCTATTACAAACCTATGAGTGTTAGTTTTGCGGAACAGTATGTCATTCAACATTTAATCGGGGTTATCCATACTTTTGAACCACCCTGTAGTAATCTGGAATACAGCTCAATATGGTACCGTATCACCGTGCCTTTACCGGGTATAGCACCCAGGAGCCTTTGATTACAAAGCGACAACGTTACCAATATTCCATCGGGGAAACCCACTTACAGAACGAAGTGCATCATTAGTTGACAGCCAAAAAAGCCGCAATTCTTTGTACACTCCATCAACACCAAACAAGGAGGGAAAAATATCCCTTCAAGAGTATTTGACCGATACATACAAAACCCGGAACGATTTGCGTGTGTCTAAAACATTCAGCGGAAGGCCTGATCAATATGTAGGCAGATTCCTTTCTTATCACTAAGATTATTTAGATCTATATTTCGAGGCCAACAGCGGTGTATGTATATTTGGATATCGTCTATCCAACACACTACATAGATATCTGAATTCCCGACAATCCTTGCAAGAAAGTTTTGATCGCAGTAAACATAGATTAAGGCAACTCTTGAACAGATTAAAGTAAAAGTTATGTTATATTAGTCATTGATTGACGATAAAAGCAATTTCGAAAATAATATACTCAATACGTATTAGAATATGACCAGTTCATAACTTGGATTCGACAAGTAGCCGAGACGTCGAGAACCAGAGAGATAATTGAATATTAATATTTGAAGCAAGAAGCATAAATACCAGGCAAACTGTCCATCACCAAGTTCATTTACTTTGCTTTACACAATGGAATTTCAAGAATTGACCTCTGTATAACGGGATGCATAAGTATTACCAAGCAAATTCTCCATCACCAAGTTTACCCGAGCAAAACGCCAAATAGACTGCTGACAACCTCTGAATCAGTGCAAGTAAGCATTCATTCCTTAAAAACACACAGAATACCAGAGAAAAATTAATGAAAGTAGACATGGACAATTTACCGGGCAATACTTGTGAATCCCACTTTACTATCATAAGTGTAATTCTACTCATTACAAACACATTAGGTGCAACAGAAAAACAAATGAAAATGGTAATATACAATTCTGCCTGGTAATATTTATACATCCTAGTCTACGAACAAGGCACAATTAGGGAAAAGGTGATACAATGCAAAGATAATGAAACAGTGCTGCAAATGAAAGCAAATGTCAGACTAAACGGAAATAGCCAAACATAAATTACTCGACGGGGGAGAGGGGAGTCAAACAAGATCCAAGAAAAACAAAGTCTGATAGAAGAAACCAATTCAATGCAAATAACTACCACAATGGCATTTTCGGAGAGATCTTTATTGAAGCGTGTTCTACGAGTGAGGTCTGGGAGCAGAGTAATCTAAAGATAAAAGCAGACGAGTGCTGACATCTTCTGGAACGACCGCTCTGCTGGGAAATCGACGTTGAGAGCTAAGTCTACGGTTTCTGAACACGCAGTTACAGATTTCGAGTTCGTTCAACGTGGGAAAAGGTACAGCAATGAACAATGCAGAAATGAATTCAAGTCAATTACTGGCTTACAATCGTCTCAAAGGCCAATGCCATCTTTTTCTACACTATAGACAACTGTTGAAAGAAAATTTGCATTTGAAGTAGCTACATAAATAACCTTTTCAAACTTGTATGAACTGGTGTTTATAAAAACATTAGCAATGATTATATATTTTCATTCACGCATTTCCTCCTCCGCGTTGCTTCTTCATTTACCAATGTTTATAAACAAAAAAATAGCATGAAATTTCAATTGCAAGTGGACAGAATTAAACTTTAAACATTAGATGTATATTGAGCTATTACATTTTACTGCAAGATATTCACATAAACATAAATTCTAATTTAATGAGACAATTTTAATCTTATCTGCCGCCCTCCGGAGCGAAGTGGTTATTACAGCGTGCTACGACGCCAGCGGAATGGAATGTACTGGCGTTATTGAAGGGTGTCGTCAGCTTGATGTCATAATAAATGACATTTCCACAGAGGGAGTAATAGTAAAACAATTGGAAATAATTTTCACTGAAAGTTTTGGATATTGATATCTATACAAGGTTATTACTATTGATCTTCCCGATTTGAGATACGTGAAAATCACGTTTAATGAAACTCGGATGCAAAAAGGTTTTTCCATGTAAAGAGTAACTCATCAAGTTTTATTTCATATCATTTCAGACACGGTTGGTAACACTGATGCATAAAAATTACAAGAGAAAATGGCTGCCGAAGACAGGAGAGCGTTTTGTGTGTTAAGATTTCCACGTTTTGGGTTCCAAAACCGGGGGGGGGGGCAAAGTGCCAAACTGGGGGGGGGGGGCAAAGACAGTATATTTCACTTTGTAGATAAGGTTTAGCATAGTGCGGGGGAAAAAGTGGCGAAAATGCCCCCCTCGCCTCCCAATCCCCGCCACTGCGTACACCAGTCTGTTATTAGTGTGCAGCGACATATACGTACAAAGTTTGGTGCAGATCCATAAGTGGGCATTCAATTCGTAAATGGTTCTGATTTTAAAGAAAGGGGATGCATCTGTAAGAGAAAGTCAACTGGCCGCCCGTCAGTAAACGACGAATCAGTGGAACGGGTCCATGCAAGTTTTACCAAAGGGGGCTCACATTGAACACTTGTGAGGTCATGAAATAAAACTTAGAGTTACTCCTTACATTGATATATTCTTTTGTATCTAAGTTTGTCTGAAATTGGGAAGATCATTTGTAATAACCCTATACGTCAACAAGATTTTGGAAAATTCAATATCGACTTGTTTTACTTTTTTTAAGTTCAACGACATATCAGCAATTGTGTATCAAGTATTTTAAGCAAATTTCTATACATATGCTATATCAAAAACTCGTATAGAAAAGTCTATATCTGGGATATTACGTAACTTGCGGAATTCTTTACAATGACCTGTCTCTCACTTTCATCCAACGAGTAGGATACTGTGAAACATTCAACTGAGCACATCAATTCCTGGAAACGATTCGCTCCCTGAAACAACACCATTACGTCACGTGTTTTCAAAAGAAACTAATTAATTATCTCAATGTTTCCGTTACCCATGGTTACACTTCTCCTGTGAGCTCCGATCACGTTGAAAGCGGTGGCGTACAAGCACATACTCAAACTTCCAATTATCGACAATTAGCAAACTGGTAAATCAGCATCTTCCATACAGGCGAGTTATTTTCTTGTGCTAAATTGTTACTCCATTACCTTTTCCCTCGAAATCCATCCAGGCATGAACAATTATTTCCTCGAGTGTTGACTTACCAATCATATTTATTGCCTCTCGCGTTGTTATTTTGTTACACAAGGGCGTACTTTTTTTTATGTTTTTACAACACAATGCAAGATCTATCTTTTTCGGGCAATAATGACCCAGAAAATAATAACGAACAAGTTCAGTAAAAACAGACACATGTGGATCTAATAAGTTTAGTAAAGGCAGGCAATTAGACGGAAACTTTCAGTCTTCCAGTAGTGTGTATATAACTGCTCGAAGTGAAAATTCCTAGGTGGGGGGTGCTTCTCGTGGAGACTTTGGAATGTTGGGTTGATGCTTACGCAAATCATCCTTGCTGGGGGTATATGCTTTACACAAATTTTCTTAAGTGGGGATAGCATCCTCCGTGTTCCCCCACTTGGGGTACTAGAGAGTGTGTCTAGTTTATTTAACTAAATTTTTTTTTTTACTGTGAATTTTGAAACAACTCACTCTTCAGACTGTGGTCAATTCATCACACACAAAAATATCTTCTTTCTTTCAAGACGCAAATTATTGCTCAGGCTTCCTACTCATTTTGGCAACTTATACTGGCAAAACAAATTCCCGATTATTTCAGATTCTTCAGGCAATTTAAAATACATTTCCAGGCCATCATCCTGTGGTGCTCCAACATGCTAATAACCACAGTTTCAGGTGTTAAACTGCTCTTGCACTTTAATATCGTTAAAAAATGAACAAAATAAACTTAACACAATATTTCTATGTACAATATCTCCCATCAAAAAGCTGGTTCAAGAAAGGAAGTGGAAATTATCTTCATTCCCAAATCCTGGCAGAGACAACAATCATTTTATTTTCCCTTACGTCTTCCAGGTTCTTGGATATGCTATATTTCGGGAATTCCCTGGCTTTTTCAGTCATATACAAGGGTCGTTCAAGGTTGACCGGGATTTTCGTACGTAAAAAATCGATGAATAGCCGGATCATGATGAAACGTGCGGGTGACGTAATGTATTCCTTCGCGAGTAACTAGCGCCCGGCATGACGTATTTCGCGCATGCGCAGCAGTTGCAGCGAACATGGCGGCAAACAGTGTGTCTGTGGCTGTGGAGGAGCGGTGTGTAATCAAATTTCTCGTGAAGGAGCAAGTGAAACCAGCTGAGATTTTCAGACGATTGCAAGCACAGTATGGTGAACAAACGATGTCGCGGACAAGAGTGTACGAATGGTGTGAGCAGTTTCGCGAAGGACGGGAGCTGGTGACAAATGAAGGGCATGGACACATTCGCCCGACTGCAGTCACACCAGTGAATATCGCACGTGTTGAGGAAATGATTCTTGAGAACCGGCGAGTAACAGTGCGGGATATTGCTGTCGAGGTGAATATCAGTGTCGGGAGTGTGGAGACAATCATTCACGACCACTTACGCTTCCGCAAAATCTGTGCAAGGTGGGTTCCCCGCCAGCTGACATTCGATCAGAAGTGGACACGCAGGACGGTCTGTGAACAGCTTCTGAATCGGTTTCGAGCAGAAGGTGATGAATTGTTGAAATCCATCATCACGTGTGATGAAACATGGTTGCACAATTCAACCCCAGAGACCAAAAGACGCAGCATGGAGTGGCGGCATAAAGGTTCCCCGCTCCCCAAGAAAAGCAAAACCCAGCCGTCCGCTGGAAAGATCATGGCAAGTGTCTTCTGGGACATGAAGGGCGTTATCCATGTGGATTTTCTGGACAAAGGGAGCACGATTAATGCCCAGTATTACTCCACATTGTTGAGTGGTGCTGTACGAAAGTCCATTCGCAAGAAAAGACCTGGGATGTTGTCTGGAAATGTCATTCTTCTCCATGACAATGCCCGCCTTCACACGGCCAATGTGACAACAACAACTCTGGCCGACATGCGCTGGGAAGTTCTGCCCCATCCCCCCTACAGTTCGGATTTAGCCCCCAGTGATTATCATTTGTTTGCACCCCTTAAAGACCATCTGGGAGGGAAGAAATTCACGACAGACGAAGCACTGCGGAGCGATGTCCTCCAGTGGCTACGACAACAACCAAGTTCTTTCTACGCCAAAGGAATTCGGGAGCTGCCAGAACGATGGCAACGGTGCCTCGGCGCGCACGGAGAATACTTTGAAAAACTGACATAGTTTGGTGTTTCTTCTGCTACCTATTTCCTCTGCAGAAATAAAAGTCCCGGTCAACCTTGAACGACCCTTGTACATTGATTTCCGTGACTTTTCCATGATTTTCAGTCAGTGGGAACCCTGTTTATGAATCAATCTGACTCCCATAACGTTCGGCAGTTCATTATTAGAAAAAATGTGTGGTTTAAAGATCATTCCAGGAAGAAGTAAAGCTCGATTATAATCTGTGCTAAACAGTAAACAAGATTGTCTAAGCAAATCTCCGTTAGCATTGGTGAACTACAAGTCTCCTAGTAAGTAGCAAGTTCACCCAACATGGCAACAATCATACCAATAAGATGTCTTCATGAACACTAGCTACGAAATTCCAAATGCTCAACACCATCTACACTATGCGCAAGTGATGTACACGATTTCAACCGATCCTTTTTCAGTCTAGTGCTAAATGTCTGTGATTCATTCATTTTCCCGGACTGAAACTCAGGATCAATCGCATAAAGATTTGATTTATATCGCGAAGCTATTCTAATAAAATACTTGTTCAGACATACAAACGCAACGCACCAATTGCGAGATAGACATTCGTCTTGATCTTTATTTTTGAGCCAACTTACAAACATCTCACAGGTTGTCGTCGAGAATGGAATATATGCCATTCGCTTTTTATTGTTAATTCTCAAGCATATCCTTTAAGTCCATGCTCATACAAGTTCCAGTTGGGTGCGAATGACTATGCAATAGAATCAATTTAGGACTCATTTCAAGATTATAACCAACCACTGTTGCCCTTGCACAATAACCACCACTGCCTCAACTATATGCTGCTCTTGCACGAAATGACAAGAAATAAACTACGATCTTGCAACCGTTGTACGAGATTCCCTTACTTCACAGATTATGAAGGTCGATAATAAACCTCTCCTCTTTTCCACTCTTGATCTTCGTCTCAAATATATCGCTTTTAAGGCGTGGCTCTTCACTCAACGTCTGGAAGTAGTAAATTGGCCAACATGCAATTTCCTGAGTTTTTGTAATAGCACTATCGACAAGCACCGTGACGTCCTGTTAATTTTATTATCGTCGAAGGTTCCTCAAGGTCACTGAGGCACGAGTGGGGCCTATAAAAGAAATGAAACATCAGCAAAGACGAAAACACTTTAAAAAGGGGAGAGGGTGGATCGAAGATCCATTGCAGTGATTCCACCTAATACTAAATAAAAAGAGTTTAAATCGCTATATCATTAAAGTGTTGCCAACTTCTTCTTTGAACTGCGGGGAAGAATATCCTACACACTCTTAAAGAAGCGGGTCTCAACCAGTGATGTGCCGTAGACTATAAGTTTACGTCTACATGCGTTGTCTACACGTAATCTACGCGTAGATTACATTGGTTGTAGTTTACATAGACTGCGTAGCCAATCTAAACTGCATTTTCAAGAGTTTCATGAAAGGAAAGTGACATTTTTAACTATATTGATTCCTAACGAAATGAAAAGAATCCTACTTACAATAAAAATTCTCTTCTCTTCCATTATCAACTATGGAAGAAGATAAATAGTATGCAAAAAAGACAACAGATGGCAGTCGTGAGGCAATAGTGGTCTTTTTCCCATAAAACACTAGAATATTTCCTATATTAGATTTCTTCATAGGTGAGAAATTGTTCGAATTTGGAAGAAAGAGTATGAAAAGTTCTCTTCACACATCAGCAACTGATACGCATTATAATTTTCTTTTAATTCAACGGCGCCCTTTGCTAAGTTATCAGTTATCACCTTTCGCCATGTTGTTTACATAGATTACGTAATCTACGTGTATAAAATAGTCTACGTGTAGAATGTAGACTATCGTTGTTTAGGCGTAGACGCACATCACTGGTCTCAACCTTCGCCAGACCGAGCACGGTAAATTATTATTTAATAGTAGATGCTCTGATCCCAAGAAATTTACTGGTAAATACCTATTCTTTAAAACTTTATACACTAATTGAAATATTAAATAAATTATGGCAAAATCATAAAAGTCTAGGCTTGTAGACAAATATAAAATTAAGTTTAAATTAGTTGTCAACCACTGGATCTAGTGAATTTTTATAGTTTCCTGAATCCAACAGCATTAAATTAATTTGGTAAGCATGTTTCTTTCGAAAACAGAAAAATTGTAACTAATACTATTGAAAAATTTTGACTATATTGTTATAGCTATATTATTGCTATGATTTTAATGATGATGGTTGGAAAACAAATTGTTTGAGGACAACCTTTAGCGGCCCGGTATAAATGATTGACATGGCCCGGCGGTTGAGAAACACTACTCTAAAGCTATGATATTGAACTGTTGGAACAAATAAAAATGCAATAATTATAAGTATGACAACTACTGTTATTGTATAAAACTGTGAAATGCATTAGTAAGTGCCCGTAATCTCACGAATATACAGTCATTCTGTACATACAGTATTTTTTACATGAAAAAAGTACTACAATCTGGACGGAATATATGTTTGATCACTTCTTGTGCAAACCTGATGCACAAGGAATAAAATGCCCCATGTATATTTGTGGTTGGGTGTTTGAAGGTGAAAAATCTCTCTACCACCCACAGAATGTGGACTTCCTCCGATGTCCATAAGATGGGAAGACAGCTTTTAGCGGACTGCTGAGTTGTTGCTTCCATCTTGAAAGTACGCAAATCCTGGTTCTTGCCAACAAGCCTTCATGAATGATGCATATTTCCTGCAGGTGCCGGTAAATCGCATTAGCTTCCCTTCTAGGCGTCGTCTACCTAATCAGACTAACTGAAACCGCTGGATTCTGCAAATCTTGCAAAAGCCTTTTAGCGTCTGGCACCACTGCGAGAAAAGGGGAGAAATATGTTGGCGCATTGAAATGCAAATCCCATTTTCTTGGACTTTCAGCCATGCAGGAGAGGTTGACCAACGTTTCACGATTTGATGCCGAAGTAGGGATGTTGCGTAGGATATTTTCACCGTTGGATACTGTGCATTTGGTAGCTTATACAAAAGGAAATGGCCCATCTTGCGTAGGGTCCACAGTTTATAGTCGACCCGTGGACGAGAACAGACCTTTCGAGGCTCGACGAAACGAAACTGAGGTATGAAAAAATTGAATATAAGGTATAAATTATAGAATTTCGTCTAAAAAAAAGCCTTTACTGTGCGACTCATTCAGACAACGCTACCGTATGTTAATTAGGTTGGTTATAGAATGAAAATTCCCATCTAATGCCTGATTCTCCTGCTGGATTTTTAAGTTGGACTTGGAATAGTTGTGTAATACTGGCTCATCTGCTAGTTTTCGCTTCACACAATAATTATTACGGTACTTGTCAGTATACTTTTGTTCCCACAAGACATTGCGCAAAACAGACAAGCTAAAAAGATGAACGAGCGATTTGAAGACCATTGTAGGAGATACCTACTGCTGTTATTAAGAATTAAAAGAAAAGAATGGGCTAGAAATTGGATCGAAAGAAAATATGATAATCAAGATGTACGCAAAACAAGCTTTTTAATTAACTCTGGTATGTATATTCAATACATAAGATTAGTAGGTTTCAATCATAAATATATTTTGTTCAACTCGATATGTCAAACATTTAATACAAGGACTTTCATTGCTGGTTAATCACATTTGTCGTGTACAAATCTCATCGCTTTGGATAAATACTTAAATAATTATGAACATGAGTGCACATCATTTACTTTCTCTTTCATTCAGCACCGAACAAAAACAACCATCGTCTGAAAACTAATTAACTAACTAACTCTCTAGCCTTCTTAAACTCGAAGGTTTATGGTTGCAGCAACACAGTCCTTCCACCTGTACCTATCCTGAGCAAAAAAATTCACTATTTTCCATCCCTACCGATTTCCTTTAGGTCCATCTCAACGTTATCCCTCCATCTTCGTCTACTGGTCTCTTACCATCAGGTTTCCCAAAAAGAATCCTGTAAACTCCTCTTTCCTCTCCAATTCGTGCCACATGGCCTGCCCACCTAAGTCTAATTGATTTAATCATTCTAATAATATCTGGACATGAATTAACTGTAGACTGAAAATGCCCCAGGCCAGTCAAGGCTCAGAACATTCCAGGTGCCTATTTTAAGATCCTTATTCCTAATGTACAACCAATATTTAATCCAGGACCTCTCAAAGTAATTTCTACTCGGAGATGCGAATGGGAGACTATTTTACCTTGGGAACATCCAAGGATATTAGTAAACCAACCCTACCTAACATCTGTCAGTTGTGGGACGCTCATAGAGCCATGACGTACTTCCAGGTATTGTAGTAATCGCCCCATGGTGTTATTGCCGTTAAAGATGCTTGAGTGGTGATCGTGACTCGGTAATAACCAGAATGATTCCATTCTTCCTTCTGTTGTAACGTTCTCTCGTTAACAATTTCACTTTTCCTCGCTGTACACACTTATTTTTATATATATATATATATATCTCTAACACTTTCATATTTTAATTCCACTTCACGTGGAGCTTTGTCTAAAAATCTAGCCATATTGTAAAACGTGGTACGGAAGCAAATGTTCAAGGCTTCTCAAATAACAACATTCGAGAAGCACATTCACAATACTCTTTCAATGCACAACTACAGGTTCCAAATATCAGCTCTGCTCGCGAGGTGAGCTAGGTTCGAATCCCGGCCAATGCAAGGGTGTTCTTTGTGAGTGTCCCTTCATTAATTTCATAATATCATCAGTAATCCTCATCTTCACGATTAACCGAAAGTGGCAGAAAAGCGAAGTAAAATAGCCAATCAAATCTCAGCTCTGCAAGATACGTTCCTATTCTCACCGCTTGAGTTCCATGTTTGTAAGTCCCATGTTGCGATGGTTACCTGTTTAAGCTTCCAAATCATCTTGAAGAGTCTTCAAAACAGGCTCATGATTTCTTGGTCTAAAGTAGCGTTGCTATATTTCAATAGTAATGTCTAGTTCGGGGGGCACCTGTACCCAACAATGTAGTATGTATGTAGTACATCATAATTATTATTATTATTATAAACTAACTGCTGTATAATTCCATAGATATTAAGGTATTTCAGAAACGATTTTTAAGGAAAACACCGAGTTGGGTAGTCTAATTTTAGAAGACACGTTTTTGCAACGAAAGTCACAAAAATTTGAATCTTACAAAATATATTAATATATAGGAATATAATTAATAAATAAGGAAAACTATAAAATGGAAGATAACGTTAACTGAAATTCAGCACTGCAAACAGAAGGAAATAATAGTAACATTATTAGCAATTGTTGTCGGCATCTGGTTACGTGAAGTCAAAGATCTCTACAGAACATTCTTGTAACTCTGCAGTATAACTCTTGTATTATTGTGAGGGAGCGGTTCAATGTTTTGCAAAATTAGCATTTTAAAATTACGTCCACGCATTTACATAGAAACATCTTCATGAAAGTATACTCTTCATTATATCTGTTTTCGCGCCAGATTCATGGACATTAGCCCGACCGGAAGGAACATTTCGGGACACCGGGACAAATGATACCATTCCGGGACGGCCCAACACTAGTCTAAAGCTGTTTTATGGCGGATTGAGGCTTTGTTACCTATACCAAGGAATGCAAAAACTAATTCTACAATGGGGTGTAGGTGGTGACTGCACGCTGTGGCCAGTACACTCCTGACTTATGACAACAGTAAATCGCCTTGGTCTTGCGAATCTTATTCGAGAGTTAATAAAAGGTTCACAAGAGAGATGACGTAACTATTATATAAGCCACGGCCATCACTTAAATGCAAACAGTGACGTCACACCACACAGCAGATCACTACATCAATAAGCACATTGGAAAGAGGTATCTAGTTCACTCACTACAAGAAAGAAAAGAAAATCTATGCAACTTGTGATCAGAACTAAACTAAAATTTTAAAAAAAGAAAGTGTTGCTGCAGAAAGAATCATGTTTTTGTGAAAAAAAGGAACAATTGAACACTAATAATAATAATAATAAGCAATTTAAAAATCTACTACATAACTTCATCTCCCGTAAGGGCCTTGACCTATCTCCCGACTTTCAGTGTCCCTCCCTATTTAACCTCGCACAAAACTATTTTACTGGCTTTTTGTTACTTAATGTCGTTTTTCTACATGGAGTTAATCGCGACGATGGGGATATCTGGATTATGAAACAAAACTGATAAAAGGACAATAGTCCGCCTTATCCGAAATTCGAACCAAGGATTCCTTGTTTTGTGAAGGTCGTGTGTTCGAATCCTGGAAATGCAAACAGTTCTGGAAATTCATCACAATAAGGCAACTGACAGTTAAACGTGCGATTTTGGTTTGTTTGAAATAACAGTGTCTGATCTCAACTGGTGCATTTTCAGTACATCAAAGAAGAGCAGCTGATAGAAGTATATTTTAATGTATTTATGTGTATTTTGAAACACAAAAAGTTCATTATTGCACTATAATGTGTTACTGGAGTTAATTGACACATTTGGGCTCTCTGTGTGTGCACGGTTCATAATTTCGTGGGTTTGAAATTTTGTTGGGGAAAGGGGGGGGGGGGGGGTTCAAGTAACTTCTTTCGAATTATCGGAATATTATAAATTATATAGTCCTAAATAACATCCAAATTGTTTGGATTTTGTTTAATTTTAGATCACTTTTCCACCTTTGAAGGTAATCGGAATGATTGGAAATGAGAAATATGAAGGGGCGAACACAACAAAAAATCCACACCTCACCCAGGAATCGAACCGGGTATCTTTCGTAAAACCATTCTCACTGTCACGATTAAACTAGAGATGCCACAAATCTTCAAATAAACATAATATAATGGTTGTATTATACAAGAATGACGAAAATATAATTAACAAATGGTTTCCGATAGACTGTCTTAAAATTATTCACTTGTTACGAAGGAATCTTTGGTTCTGTAACACCGTGAGGTGTAATGATTTCTATGCTACTGAAGTCGGGATGTTTAGTCTGTACATAAAGTGCAGTTAAAAGACACCGGATATAAACTAACATACTTTTATTTGAGTTACTGTGATTTGTGCCATTTATATCCAGCTTCACTCACAAAGCTCCAAGATCTATTGTGTAATCAATGTGGAAGTTGCACGCAAGCTTCCGTTGGGGTGGAATGACGAAGCTAGATTTGTTGATGCACTTATTAATGTAAATGGCTCCCACACGGGGGCAATGCGCCACCTATCACAAGCATCTGTTTCTCTCAGACAGCTGACGTCATGACTTTTGAGAACCCTCCCGTAAGTTCCTCCCAAAGCCAGCAGGTGGTGAATGAAAATGCAGCCTTATACCTGGCGCCGACTTATCGACCATTATCTGAAGTTGATTTGTTACACTTCGTGGGAACACGTGATCCATGCTGCTCCTAGCCAGTTACTCAAAACTTGGCTCTTGTTCAACAACTCGCAGCTGATTCTACTTCCGAAAAGAAGGAAGCAAAAGAAGGTGTGCACATGCAAATCTTTCCTGTCATCTTGAATCAAGTTTGCAGTGTTTCAAACTTCTTTTGACTTATTAGATGACATCATTTTCTGGAGTTCGTCTATCCTTCTTAGTGGTATTAATTACTATTATTCTTACGTTCAGAGCTAGAGTGAAAATTTACTTTCTGTTGATCATCCGGCAGTCCTTAAACCAGAAAAACAAAACATCAATTGTCACCTTGTAATTTATTTTCTGAATCACTAAACGCAAATACAATCACGAAGTTAGAACATCGCGCTACGACGCCAGGGGTCCAGGGTTCGAATCCCAGACTTGGCATGGATGTTTGTGAGTGTCCATTCATCAATTTCATCATATCATCACTCATCCCCATCTTTGCAAATTAGCCAGAAGTGGCACAAAAAGCGAATTAAAATAAAATCAACATTCATGAAGTGTGCACATCAGACAATTAATTAACAGTGTATACGAATACAAATTGCGATTTTTTAGATGGTTTTGATCAAGTTTTTATAGCTACACGAAATGAACAGTTAGATCTTTGAACCCGGCAATGTAATCAACCACCAAACACATTAATCTTAATGTGCATTTCCTTTAACCACCATGACAATGAATAATACAAAGCAAAACTATAATACAGTACAGTGAGATGCATAAGTATTGTTCGGCAAATTGTCCACGACTATTTTCATTAAATTTTCTCTTGCTTCCTACGTGTTTTTAAGCAATGGATTTTTATTTATGCCGTTGCAGAGATTGTGCTCTGGCTGTTTGGTGTTTTGTTTCAATCCTTGAAGCTCTCATTGCGTAAAACAAAGAGAATAATCATGGTGATGGACAATTTGCTTGGTAATACTTATGTTTCCAAATCTACAATACTTTATCATATGTACAGATATTCTTTCTGACTTGGATATATCAATCGCAGTCTGTTTCTGTATGTATATAACCTTGGAAAAATGGTTAAAATAAACCGCATGTAAGAGGGAGAGTAATTATGCAAGCTGCAATGAAACCTCCGATACGCTTTTCAATCATGTAAACACAATTTTGTTTCTCTGTCTGACCTTGAGTTTACTGTTTCACTGGTGCCCATTTTCTTCCCGTGTTAATAATTTCTACAACCTTCCAGACCATTAAACTCGCCTCAATCCCATTTCCATTCTCTGGAGAATGTGAAACCCACGATCCTATTCACTGGTAAATAAACCTTTCAACTTGAACTTTGATTTTTCAACTTCACGTGTGATAAAAATCTCGATCTATTTCCTTTCTTTTCGGAGAGCAAAGAACTGCGTTTCAGCTGCAGACGACGTCAATATTTCATGCACGTGCGGAAGAATACAAAAAAGGAAATAACCCTTCTTCAACTCCGTTCAAATACGGGCAGACTGGGTGTCCTCTACACGCTGTGAAAATTTGCTATGGTGTACTACGACACACTGCGTGTGTCTACTGGACTACAATAAGATCCAAAATCAGCCAGTTGCAAATTTAAGTCGAGCATGCATATACAGTGACTGATCACTGTTAACCACTACACTACAGGAAAGACTCAGGTAATCCTATCTTATTTTCTGATCGTTAATATATACTTACTTTCCCCACATCTGAGAGTAATTAATAAATTTATTGCGTTTTCCCCATTTTTTTAATAAGCATGCTCTACAGTAGTTCCCGATTTTGAGAACATATTTCTTGCGAATTCATACAATATCTTCAATATGACCCAAAAAGCCGAAACTTTCCATTTGGGCAATGGGTCGTGATCCCAGAGCCATCTGCCACTCAATCCGTGAATTAACAACACATCGGTGCAATCGCTCATTCATGACGTGTTACTGGAAGATCGCCAGCAACTTGTTTGCAAGAAAATAAAAGTACGACCGATAAAATTTGCAATTTGCTGAAGTAACTGAAAAAAAGTAGTTCAAAATAACATATGTTCCACACTTCTACGGATGCCACAATAATCTCTTACAAGTTGGCCATTCTCACAGACAGACGAAGGGTTCTAAGGAGGAAGTAGAGAAGAATTAACGACCAAAGAAACCCATTTTTCACGAGGGGAATTGCCAGAGCATCTGCCACACAACTATCGGCCTCTGTTGTCACATGAACAGGAAGTGAGAGACATAAAGCAGATTCCTGACAAACATGTGTCGTAAGCGGCAGACCGGAGTTTCGCTGTGTGAGGCAGATAATTACATGACGTTTCAATCTTTGCATGGAGCGGAAAAACGGAAGCATATGGTGTGTGTATAATGCGTGAACTGAAAGAAGCTCAGGAAATATTTCGCGTCTTCTTCGTGGTATACTCTGTGCATAGATGTCCGAAATGTGGGGGGGAAGGGGGCCACTCCACTCTGGAAAATGGAAGTCAACCAATATTATATATTTCACACATATAATTTCCTTTCAGTCACAATAATATACAGGGTGGTCCAAAAGTGTGGAGACACCCGAATAAAAGTTCAATGACATGTTCCGCAAAACTAACATTGTAGGTTGGTAATAGGGGTGGGGAAAATGTTATAAGGCATATGACGATGACGGCCGCATCGCATAAAAAGCATAGAATATTCTGTTTATAAATGTGGCCGCGGTGGCTCAGTCGGTTACGCGTCTGACTACCATGCTAAAGGTCCCGGGTTCGATCCCCGGCCGGTTCAAATCCGGGAACTTTTCTAACGATGGAAGCGGCCCCGGCGCCCACCCAGCGTCGAATAACATGGGTACCTGGGGGAAACCCTGGGGGGTAAAGGCGGTCAGGGGCGTGATGCTGATCACATCACCCCATTCACGACCGGATCAAGAAAGTGTGGGGCGTTACTCCCACACCCCCTATACGCCTTCATGGCGTGGTGCTATGCACAGGGGAAGACTTTACCTTTTTATTCTGTTTATAAACTTCATTATGAACATAAAACATTAGCCTTGTCACTGTGAAGGACTTTTCATTCAATGGAAGTGTCAAACTGTAATTGTTCGAAACAACCATTCGTAATGTGCAGTTCTTCGTGCATGTGTCCGATTAAAATCGTGTGCAATGGCATGCGAACTTCTCTCCCTAGACGACACTTTGATCTCGATACGTTACTGACGCGCTAAATACATTCTAATGCTTTTTCCTGACAAATCGAAAAAAAGAAAATTGGTACAAGAATTCAGTCATAACTTTTTACTGGTTAAAGATACGTTGAAAACACCTTCACCATTGCATTTCTCGTGAAATTCTGGCCTGATTCGATATACCATATCACCCCCTTCCCATTTAAACTTTTGAAGTTGAATTCAAAACGGCGGGTTTCAAGATGGCGGCCGTCATCGTCATATGCCTTATAACATTTTCCCCCACCCCTATTACAAACCTACAATGCTAGTTTTGCGTAACATCCTGTCATTCAACTTTTATTCGGGTGTCTCAACACTTTTGGACCACCCTGTATATTAATTATTGCAAAGGCGTTGCAGGAAGATACCTTTAAACTGAAGCAATGTTTCTTGAGAGAACAAAACCATTATGAGGGGAAAATGTGCATCATTTGTCCTCTACCTCTGGAAAAATTACCTTGCTTGCCTCTTCAGTGGCGTGCCCAGGATTTTCGAAAGGGAGGGTTGCGTATACTTTTTTATGACTCAGTCCTCATTTTGCCATCTTTTGCTGCCTTTCACGTTCTTTTTTTTAAAAGGAATACGGGCAAAAGGAGGGAGGTATGACCCCCACTAATCCCCCTCTGGGCACACCATTGTGCCCCTTCCTGGGGAAAAAAATCTGCAGACGTACATGACTCTGTGTAGGTTGCAGTGAGCGATAAAAAGAAGTTGACTGTTAGAGCGTTTTAGCCGTGAACTGATATGAAAACAAGAGCTGTTTTTGTGATATTGTAAGAACTACAGGGTGGCCAAAAAAAAGTAACCGAAATACAGATTACACAATATTTCCGGTTACCTCTTCTTTGGATATTACGAGAGTAAGTTATCGTATAAAGAGTGATTCATAAACTTGTATTAAAATTTGAGTTGAAGTTAAAAATAAAGAGAGAGGAAAACTACAAACGGATTTCGCCTATCGAATGCAGGCATATGCAACCTGGCATGCCGCTACGGCGGGAAACGTTTGCTGTTTGATTTATTTTATTTCGCCTTTCTGCCACTTTTGATTAATCACGAGATGAGAATAGTGATGATATGATGAAATTAATGAAGGGAAATTCACAAAGAAAATCCATGCAGAGGCCTGGGATCCGGCGCTGGCGCTGTACCTCCGTGTGCTAACCACTCCGCCAGGCACAGAACGTTGCTGTTGGTCGGTTTGTTCCAAAGTGTCGCCACTTCGGTGTGAAATCTCCCTTAGCTTAATGGAGCCCAATAGTAAAACAGAAATGGTCACATTGATTGAAAAAGACAGCTAAATGTAGAAACATTAATGAAGAAACATGGAGAAAACAAGTCAAAAGTAATGCACAGACTCAATCCCGTAGCGAGGGGTAGGAGGGGGTGCTAAAGTCTGGGCGCCTTGTCTATTCTTCCTTTAAGGCGACAAACTCAGAATATGCGACACAGAAATTTACGCTTGGCAGATGTAAGGGGAGAAGGAAAACAAACAAGGTGGTACTCGTTTGTTCCCATTGAATTGACTGATTGATTCGGTGTTTTAAGTCCACTTTATGCACAGGAAGGCTAATCTGGACTGGACCTACAGTTCAAAGTGGGATTCGAACCACTATGTGCCTCCAGCGGGTATCGAACCCGGGACCCCTTGATTACAAGGCGACGACGCTACCACTGCGCCATCGGGGAGGCCATGATCAAATTGATGAACGTACACTAACGAACAGGCCGGGATTCGAACCCAGGACCCCTGGCGTCGTAGCGCGATGTGGTAACCACTCCGACACGAGGGCCGAGGATGAAGTTACTTCCTTTGGGGTGTCAGCACTTGAAAATGGATGTCGCCTTTCAACTCGACACATGACGTACTTTGCTCGACAACGTCAGTAAAAGATCTCTATCATAAATCAATTTCGATTATGATGTTTATTTTACATTATGCTTGCTTACTGACATTCTCAACTTGTCCCGAGGGCCTCCCCCATGGCGCAGTGGTAGCGTCATTGCCTTGTAATCGAGGGGTCACGGGTTCGATACCCGGTGGAGGCACAAGTGGTTCGGATCCCACTTTAAATTGTAGGTCCAGTCCCGATTAGCCTTACTGTGCATAAAGTGGACTTAAAACAGCAACTCAACTTGTCCCGAGATGATTTTCTCTGTGATCCCTTTAAGAAAAATAAAATTCTGTGGGCGTCACACCAGAATCCTGTCCAGGATTCCAAAATAGCTAGCTACGGGGGCTGCACAAACTACAAAACATTATATTATTCCTGAAACTGATCTAATTTCAGCAAAAGAGGCGAGAATGGGCAGAATAATAGAAAATATAAATGATGGAAAAGGGATTAAGGAAAATCATGGAGAAATGAATGTAGATAAAGAGTTAACAAATATTGTGCATAACGGTCCACTGTAATTAGTATAAAAGGAGCAGAAAATAAATTTAGCTGTGTAAATAGGTAATGAATTGCGTAGAAAAGAATATAAAGGTAAAGTGCGTCAAGTATAGTGGATTATATAGTGGGGAAAAAAATCACGACAGAATTGAAGCCAATAATTTCGTGGAAAATATAACATTTCACACAGAAAGTTCAATAGATCCATTCATGGAACATAGAAGTATAGAAGATCTAACAGTAATACCAGCGAAAGAAAGACTACGAAAAGAATACGAAATTAATATTAACCGAGTTTAGAATCCAAGAAAATTCCTGAATGTATCAGTAAAAGAGGGAGGATTATATCGATTACAAGACTTACGTATGATATCATCTTGCCCCGTTGCCGAAGACATCTTGAAAGCAGAACATCCGAGAACTCGAACCTACAACCTGTGTTCCGCGACAGTTGTGGCGAGAAACCAGTGTGCTACATTATTGACAACTAAATCACGCTTGATTGTTTCACAGAGTCAATCACAGAAAGCATGTCAACGCCATAACAATACACAGCGTCTAAGCATGAACTTAAGCAGTAATGATCTCATAAGAACGCAATAATTATCAACAATGACTCCTTATCTAATCTAGCCTTTATGGAATGAGAGTTTTGAAAATTCTCAGGCTCCAAACAATTGCTAACAGCGCTCTTGACACAAGTTCTAGAACCGTTAACATTAGTCTTTGTATTGTTGAGTTCCTAGAGCTCATATTGTGAACTACAGTTTGTGAAAGACATCCTGTGGAGTTATATTTGAAACAATTTCCCTTGTGAATGAGAATTATCCCAGTATATCGCTAGAAAATAAAAATATTTTATTGTAGCAAAAGATAAACTAATTTCAATGTGCTAATTACTACAAACATAAATTATGACAATGAAGACATTAAACCACAATTCTAATCGATCATAATCAACAACACGAGTTGATTGATTAATTTGGTTACTTTAATTCGCTTTTCTGCCACTTCTGGCTAATCGCGAAGATGAAGACCCACGGCGGGAGCGCGCTGTGATAACCACTCCGTCAGGGAGGTCGGCGTTATCAACATTATTGATTTGATTTATTTTTACTTCACTTCTCTGACACTTTTTGCTAATCGAGAAGATGAGGATGAGTGATGATATGCTGAAATTGATGAAGGGACACAAAGAACACCCATGCCCAAGGTTTTAACTACAAAAATTCTTATATATTGTGATCTTATATCATTAATTAGTCTGTGAACCATTCTCTTGGCGTGATAGTTATAAACCTTATCCCTGAAGTTCATTATTTCCTTCTTCTTCTTTCTTATTTGGAGCTCCACCCCCTCTTTATGAGTTTTGGCCTGCTATGACACATCGAATACAGCCTTTGGATTTTTCGTTTTTCAAGCCTCTGAATCCCATATTTCTCAAATAACTGTACGCTACATGAGGGGGTGAGAGAAAGAAACACATTAACTTTGGAAGCATTTTCAAGGCAGCATGGCTTATGGTAGAATCTCCAGCGATCGCAGAAAAAGATCTGTCTGAAGAACCACAGATGTGCTCAAGGAAGAACAAAGTTCATTTGTGAAAGATGTGCGAAAAGGTCCTACACTCTGAACATAAGGCTTGTATTGGAAATTACATAAATAGTAATATTGCGTATTTCAATGTTAGATAACTGACCCGTGTAACCTTCTCATGTGAACAGATTCACACAAAACTCTTAAGAGTGAATCAACAACTTTCTTCCATTTACTTCTATCCTGGGCATCCTTCTTTCAATTTGAGATCTTCATTATTCTAATATCACTTCTAACATCATCTTCCCATCTAACTTTAGGTCTATCTACTGGCCGTTTGACAAATGTTTCCATTTATATAACTTTTTGACTGTTCTCTCATTTTACAATCGTTCGATATGCCCTAACCAGCTTAATCTTTTGGCTTTTTCGCTCGAATTATATTCTTATGCTAAATCAACTGGTCTAGCTCGTCATTTGTTTTTATTTCCCAAGAGCCATCGCTCATTTTGGAGGGGCCAAATATTTTTCTTAATATTCTCCTTTCAAATATTAGCAGTTTTTGTATTAAGCTATCTTTCAGGACCCATGTTTCACAGGCATATATTGTCACTGGTCTAAAGATTGTCCAATATAACTTAAGTTTTGATTTCTTTGAGAGGAGATTTTGTAATATTTTTTTTTATTTGCATAAAAAGCTTTGTTTCCTACTATAATTGTCTCTCTTATTTCTCCTTCTATTGAATTATTGGTATTCACAATTGAGCCTAAGTATTTAAAACATTCAACATTATCATTGTCCGTTATTGTAGTTTATTTTCTTTATTTGGTTTCCTCCCACATTTCATATATATATATATTGATTTACTTTCATTTACTATTAGACCATATTTTATTGCCTCATTTTTCAACATTATGAATGTATCTAACATGGCCTGCTTTGTTCTTGCCATTATTAATATATCATCAGCATAGGCAGATAGCTGTTTTCATCTGGTAGAGATATTGCCTCTGATTTCAAGTTTGGATATTATCACATCCATCACGATGCTGAATAGAAGTGCTGACAAAGGGTCACCTTGTTTCACTCCGGATTTTACTTCAAACTGATCATTAAGATCATTATTAATTTTCACTTTGGCTCTAGTATTCTGCAATGTAATCTGGATCAGGTTTACTAGTTTTACTGGAACGTAAAAGTGTAATAGTCATTCAGGGATTAATTATCTTTTAATAGAATCAAAGGCGTGGGTATAATCTATGAACACATTATGTAGCTCAATATTAAATTCGTGACATTTTTCATATATCTGTCGTATCATGTAGATATTGTATGTGGTGATTGGTTAGATCTGAAGCCCATTTGATATTCACCAATTTGATGTTATACAAACTCATTTAGTCTGTTGTACAATAAGATAGCATAGATTTTATACATTACATTTAACCGAGTTATTGGTCTACAATTCTTACAGTCTTTACAATCACCTTTCTTAAATACAGGGCAGATTATTCCTTCCAGCCAGTCATCTGGGATCTGCTCACTTTTCCATATTTTAAGTATAAGGTCATAAATGTTTTTCTTTAAGGTTCGTCCAACCATTTTAATTAGTTCTGCTGAGATATTGTCTGGGCCTGTAGCTTTATTATTCTTTAGCATATTTATTATGGTATTTATTTCAGTAAATGTTGGGATATCAATCTCTTCATCATTTATCTGATTTATATTTCTTAGGTGCGTATTGTCATGTGTTTCTTCATTGTTTAAAATATCGCTAAAATATTGTTTCCATCTTTACAATACTAGTTTCTTTCTTGAAATTAATTTTCCTTGCTTATCTTTACATAGTGCTATCATTGAAATTTTTTCTTTGTTAAAAAAAATCATTTCTTTATAAAATTTCCAAGTTTCATTTTTCCTACTTGATTCTTCAATTTCTTTAATTTTATTATTTATCCATTCTTTCTTTTTTCTTTTTCAGATCTTTGTGGCATTTTTCTTTTTTGTATGTAATGTTCTTGATTTGCTCTTGTTCTGCTGTTTAAACATTTCATTCTTTCTTTATTCTTCTCGTCTGTAGCTAATCTACATTCTTCGTCCCACCATTCATTGAATGTTCTCTTTTTCTGGGGTTGGAATACTTCATTAGCTGCTTCAAGTATTGATTCCTTAATGTTTTGCCATTCTATATTAGTATCCTGTGACTCATCTTTTCCTTCTAGTTTTCTCTGCAAACACTGTCTGTATAATTTCTGTATTTTAGATTCACATACATTGTTCCTGTTCCATTTTTGTAGTTGAATCTGTTGGTGTTTAAGTGCTATTAGTTTTTGTTTTATTTATAGTTGGACCAAGAAGTGGTCCGAGTCACAATTGAATCCACGCCTGGTCTTAAAGTCTTGGAACGTTCTACTCTTAGTTGAATTAACAAGCACATGATCTATCTGGTTCAAAGTCTTTGTATCGGGTAAAATCCAGGTTCCTTTATGGATATTTTTATGTTGAAATTTTGTGCTCATTATCATCATGCTGAATTCACATAAACTCACCATTCGTATTACATTCGTTGTGTAGGGAGTGGTTGCCTGTTATTGAAAAGTATTTATTTTCACGTCCTACTTAATTTTTTCACGTCCCATTATTCCCACATCAACGAAATGTTTCATTGAAATATAAGTTGTAAACACTGGGTTCGAGGCTGTAGTTCATACATCATCATCTTGATTGCAAGCAGGGTGGACCCTGCTTTAAGGGAGAGAGCTCTATCCTTCACTTAGAAATTATTGATGAACGCGCAAAAGGGTTGAAGCCGTCCGCGGGGGCAACTGCGAAACATGCCCTCGCCATTAGATGTTCGTGTATCCTGTCAGGCCATGTGAATTTAATGTGGTTACGTTGCGGAGGGGGTGCAAAGCTCAACAGGAAACCTTCCGCCTTGAGTAAAATAGTTCTTCCGCCAAGTGTGGAAACACTTTCGATGGCTGATGAACAGAGTCGTAAGTGGGAATCGCTCTGTATATTCTGTCCTGTTCCAACTGTAGTATGTTTCCTAGAACTTTCCACATCTTTCCACTCATATCTACTATTATATTCTTCTCTATGACTTCCTATGTTACAACATCCACCTTCACGGCACTTTGTATCATTTGGCCTATTGGTAACAACGGAGTATAATGCAATTACACATCGTAAACATTGCTTCATCATTCAGTCATCATCAGCAATAAACTTGCAGCTCGGACTAAAATAATATACAATTTGCAACCACCATCCTGACAAGTAGACGATTGATTTGGTTTATTTTACTTCGCTTTTCTGCCACTTTTGGCTAATGCGAAGATGAGAGATGATATGATAAAGAAACACTCACAAAGAAGAACCATGGTCAGGCCGGGAACCGAACCAGGGACCTCTGGCGTCGGTGCCGTGCTAACCACTCCGCCATAGCGGTCGACTGACAGGCAGACAAATCAAAACAGTTGACAATCAAACACGTTGCATAATACAGGTTAGGTTTATGGTAAAGATACATACATACATAATGATGAACTGGGAAAAGATGCAAAAGAGATGACACACACGTTAACATGGATTCTCCGGCCACTCTCAAAACTTGGAAAATTATTTAGAAATGTTGATGAAGATATTTGCAAAATACTCTGTGATGAGGGCTCATCTTGAAACTCATTATTGAAGCTGAAATTTCAGTTTGGAGGCAACTAGGAATGGGAAAAATCACAACGGTGAGGACCAACCAATGTTATGCAACAGCCTTCTTCAAGGCAACAAAGAATTTTTGAAGAAACTACGTCTTGTTGCAACTACTCGCAGATTACTACTTCGGTGAACGCCTTCATTGGATGACGATCAGAACTGTGCTTAAAATTGATCACTCTGGGGAAAGTGGAAAATATTTTGATAGAGTTAAAATTACAACTGAAATATTACATTCATGGTTAGTTCCAAATAGTATTTTATAAATACAGATCACGATCGACAGTGACAGGTATAGGGTGTTGCAATAAAGGAGAGTTCTGGATAATTTCAGTTACTTTTTAATGCAACACCCTGTACATTCGAAGTTGATATTTCAGTACTATCTTCCACTTCCAACGCAGTTTTTTCTTTCTTCTTAATTATCGAGCTGAGACATACCCGACAAAAACTCATGGCTATGGCCCAGCAAATTCAATATATTTTAACGTTAGCCAATTCGCAAACTCAAGAGTTCTCCCGCATGCCCTTGTCCATCTGAATATACTGCTATGTAATCTCTTCTTGATGCTGTGATTGATTGGTTTTATTTTATCTCCTTGTTGAATTCTTTTCCTTGAGATCAATGATACCGCGAAACGTCTATAGTTTCAGTCTGAAGAAAGTATGTTCACCCCTCTTTCTATCTTTTCGTAAAAGGGTTCCGAGATATTGGGCGATAACGTTGGCGAGAGACTAGGGGGGGGGGGGAGGAAGTAATTTAAAACTCATTTGGTAAGACAAATCCCCAAGGTCGTTCGACTGTGATAAAGTTCAGGAAGGAAAAGGAGTTTAGAACGTAGAATCGAGGCAAAAACGGGTGGAAGAAGAAATGAAACTACGCGAGAAAACGAAATTAATAACGATATTAAGTTAATCGCCTCACTTTAACAAGCAAGGCTGGCGATTTTAGCACTCAGAAGATGAAACCGTAATACACAAGCAGACTTGATTCACTCGTGAACAGAATCCGTGAACTCGAAATATGAGTTTCTTGAATGTGTTGTTTGAATCAAGTTATGTACATACAGGTGAGTTAAATCACTGGAAGTGAACAGGCATTGGTTGACGAAAGATGACGCAGGTACAAAACGATCTAGGTAGCTAAAAGGAACAACACGTGAGCAAAAGGAGAGGTTAAGTGATACCATCAAGATATTTATGTACATAGAAGGTTATACGGTACTTTTCTATAAATTATGATAGCTTCAAGAACTGAAACAACACGCCAAAGCTGCTGACAACCTCAGCACCAGAGTATATATAAATCCATTCCTTAAAAACACGTAGAATGCAAGAAAAAAAATTAAAATAGTCGTGGACAATTTGCCGAGCAATACTCGTGCATCAGACTGTTCCAATCCATTTAAGAAGTTAGGAGGGGGCATTCGCCCCCATCGTCTTCCCCCAATTCGATTTGATAACGTAGTTAATATTCCTGCAGCATAAGAACGAATATTTTGATAATAAATTGTTAACCCAATTGAAATAACTTCTTTCATTGGTTGAACCGTCAGCAGAAAAGCGTTGCTATGGAATTATTAAAACACAAACATTCCTTTTCTGCTAGGCAGGTCAGGTAAAGACGCAATACAAAATGAAACGTTTCTCAGGATAGGGCGTAAGTTGTAACAATTTCTGTGCTTCATTAAGTCCCTAACACGGGCAATTTCCCATTGACTTTCAATGGGATTGTACAGCCACGGACACTTCTGGGATGTAACAATCTCAATGGGATCGTTACAACCCAGGTGTATTCATGACTGTACAACGGCAGAAGTACATATCTCAGATAGAATTTGAACTTGCAAGGTACTTCAACCTATCTTCATAATGAGGCAATGCTGATTCTAAGGTTTAGGGAAAACCAACTCTGGTTCCACATAATTTTCGCGTGCCACTGCACAATGCATGCGGGTGGACGTAGGCAGGAAGCCCATTTCGTCACCGCCCCAATGCAGATTTTCTCCGCATGAGCGCGAATATGCCAAGGGCAAGCTCCTCTCGGAATACCATCATTGCGTTACGTAAGCTCATGTGCTGATAGCTTAAGCAGACACTTTCCCTTCCCTTCCACTGTGCAAAGAGCGACTCATTAAGTTGACTCTTGGAAGCTTTCGTTAACAGTTGACACTAACAAGTGAATATGTTGGCATTCGTAGCTTTTGAGCTCTTTATCAATCCCAAACCGAGGTTACCTCATATATAACTATTCATAAAGAGGCATTTATTACTTGAATTTGTACTGTATATCATAAAAATCAAATCAAGGTACCCTTATTCACTTTCCCTCGACATGCTTATACTTTTTTTTCCAAGGTATTTATTGGTCTCGAGTACATTTTTTCACCATATTGCCCAACCTCTTACCGGCAAGAACAAGCAAGATCTGGACTATAAGCGGGATGCCGCGCTGCAGCAACTCCTGCTGTGTGCATCACTGCGCATTGTCACGCAAGAAGCAGACGCTACGTCAACATTTAGGACTATTTTTACAAACTAAACTTCTTGAGATTTGCCTATTCATTCCCTCATTGGAACATTAAATCTGGTTGGGTTTCTTTAGTTCTAGAACTGAGCCGATACTAGTAGTATTATATAATTATTATAATTTTCAAGTTTCGGTATCTGTAGGACTGTGTAAGAGTATCGGTATGTGTATCTGTTCAAAGTGGTATCGGCTCAGCCCTATTTACTTCCCTTCAGGAAACAGATACTTTATATTGGTTCGAAAAGGGCAACGTTGCCATATTTGGCTCACAACTATTTCTCGTCTTGTACGACAGACTTTACACTATTTAAAAATCAGATTATGAATAGTGGCAAATTAATTTGCTACATTTCTTTTCTCTTTCATTTCAAACAAGGCAGGCTTTGTTTTACATGGGAAACCAAACATTTCACAGAATTTTATAGGTTTATCAGCATCGATAAGAATTTCATTTCATTCCATCTCTCATGAGAAATAGTATTAAACAAATAAGATACTGACTCAAAATACAGTATATTTATGCCAGCACACACTTCACTCATAACTATTTCAATACGTGACCATATCATCTTCGAGAAAAATATGCATTAAAAGCACTGATTAATCATATGCATTTGTTTACCATACTGTTTACAGTTCTGACCTACAGGTAGCAGCTCCGAGTCGAACATGTAACCCCTCTGCGAAGAAATCTCAAGGGAATTTAAGATAGGACATGGGGCTACTGGAACACATGGGTTTCCCTGGTGATGTCAAATCTAGAAGTGACTGCGTGCAGTGCACGAAACCTAAATTCAGGCTTATCTATTGTTTCAAACACTATAGCAATGTGCTACAATAAAAATGTGAAGAAACTATTAAAATTAGCAACACTGTCAACTTGGGAAGCAAGACCAATAGTTATGTAGTTCATATAAAGTGGTCAGCTGTAAACTCTAATTAGCGCGACTACAAATAATTGTGTCCATTAATAGGGTAAAACAGTTACAGTATGTGTTATAAATAAATTTGTATGTGTGATCTTTGGGACACTACATATAAACTGTAATTTTCCATGAATCACTTCACTCCTTAATAATTCTCCATCTTTGCTATTGATAACTTGAAAATAGGCACAAAGTAACATTTAAAAAGTCAGACGATATTTAATTACACATGGAAGAAACAGGTTGCAGAAACTGACGTAAAGTGCTGACATCTGGCGCCACGATGAACCCAGCTCCAAACTCAATTGTGCCATGGCATGCATGGCACTGATGAAAGAGAAAGATGTACATGCACTTGGCACCTAATACAATATGGCGGTTTTAATTCTTACTGTGAACTTAGGCGGTACTGTGCAATTATTTCACTCTAACCATATGCAGATAATTAGCTATACACAAAGCACAAAGGAAACATTGATAACAAGCTACGTGTGACTTCATCAGTTAAACCATATGTACATTTTTGTACGGGAAAGTTCTGCTCACGGAATTAACTCGTAACAAGCAGTGTGGAATGTGAAAGTTAATATAGGGGTTTTGGAAGCAATTCAATTGCTTTTAATAAATCCATGCATCAGGACTTCAAGTAATTGAAGAGGTGAAAAAACTTAAATTTGCTACTGAGAGGGGTGAAATATATCATAGAAAAGTTGTGGCGAAGAAACCCAAGTTTTGAAATTGGACACTCCTGAAATGACTAGGGGAGTAACATGTCGCATAGGTGTGAAATCTCTCTAGTTTACCTGAATTTTCAACTGAAAAGTACACAAATGAAAATATAAGTAAATATGTGGGATATAAAGGGTGACCATGTGTGAAAATACCCAAATGTCAATCTCTCTTGCACAGAGTACACCATGGACTGTATTTTGCAAACTAACGAGGGTCTGTCGTCTGGATTCACGGCCAGAAAAATCTTCTGTGGGATTTGTGTTGTGCTCTGTTCATATGTTCTGATTGACACTTCACCTATCACAATTCATACTCATATTCGCGATTAGGCAAAAGTGGCACAGAAGCGACGTAACATCAATCAAATATATGCGGTTCATGTACTCCTTCCAAATAAGCAATACTCCCGGAAAACCCCAAATTATCCCATTCCTTTTGTGAGCACACCTTAAGAAATTCGCTGCCTTCATATACGTTGTCTTCTTAAGACAATACAACTTCATAACTTCATACATTGAAAGTTTTGGCTTTCTCAATAATGTTGTTCCATTTTATTCCACTCTGGATGCACTTTGTCCACCTGTTTATTCTAATTTCTTTCTTTGGTCTACCCAATGTTCTACCTATTTCTCTACATCTATAAATACTGTCAACTAATTTTCGATGTCATTCTATGGACATGTTCAAACCACCTTATCTCCTAATTTCTTCAAGTTCACCAGTTGGCAGTTTTTTGGTTGATTGATATATTCTTCTAAAAATCTTCCTTTCAGATACTTCCAACTTTTGCTTACAAGAATCTTTAAATACTCATGTTTCATATATGCATATGCGAGCTTACTCAAACATTTGCCGCCCCCCGTGGTGGAGTGGTTAGCATATCGCGCTACGACGCTAGGGGTCCCCGGTTCGAATCCCCGCCGGGGCATGGATGTTTGTGAGTGTCCATTCATCAATTTCATCATATCATCACTCATCCCCATCTTCACAAATTAGCCAAAAGTGGCACAAGAAGCGAAGTAAAATAAAACAAACCAATCATAAACATTTACCACTTTATTTTATTAAGAGTGTGCTAACAGGTTCAAAAACCCATCCACATTCCCATCACTGATTACACAAGGAACACATTTTGGTAGGCAAGAGTCTGTTCTATTTGCTACACTTTCGAATATTCCAATATTGTGAAGATTAATAGCACTTCAGTAAATAACGGAAAATATAAAGTTTGCATCATGTTCAAACTGCTGCGCATAGATGGCGCTGAAGTAGTTTTCTTAATACCTTTAAAAAAACATGGCCAATTTGGCAGCAAGTGTTTCCTCTTCTTGTGGTGTTACAGAGACTAAAACTCGGAAAAAAGCTCGAGAAAGGAGAGAGCTTATAACGAAAGAAAACCGCTATTCGACACAGCCAGAACAATAAACCCTCATAGCCGGAATTGCACTGTTTTGGAACCGTTCCAACGCTATTATTTTCGCTTCCTACTCCCAAATACCCAGGCTCTAACACCCTGATTTGAGGATACTGATTACAGGTTTCGGAGAAGAGGGGCAGCTAAAGACAGAATGAAGCTCTGCAGATTACTACGAGTCTCCGAGATAGCTTTCAGTGTGGGAAATTTCGAAGGACATGTCTGCCGCAGTACGAAACAACAGTCCTCTGTATTTAGCTGTACATTTGAAATTTTTTAGCAGTGAATTTCTATGGCCCAGAGGCGGATCCACGGGGAGGACGATAGGGACCTGCCAACTGCCAGGTTTTTGGATATATTATTATGCCTGATATTATTGAGGAGTCAAATGTTCTGTCCTTTATCACCAAGATTTGATTTAAATCCACTTTATGCTCAGATAGGCTAATGGGAACTAGGTCTACAGATTAAATTTGTATCCGAACCACTGTGCAATATTCCTCAAAAGGGAATCGAACTCGAGACGTTTCAGAGAATACGTTTTTGCTTTCTTTGTTTATTCACTTCACTCTTTGCACACCGCGCTACGACGCCAGGGGTCCCGGGTTCGAATCCCGGACTGGGCATGGACGTTTATAAGTGTTCATTCATGGCGTAAAACACCAAATCAATCCAATCCAAGCTTGATTAATGTTTACAGCACGGTATCATATTTATATAATGCAAATGTAAATAGAATTGTTTCTCGGCGAGGCGACTAAAATTCGCCCCTCCCAACTGTAAGTTCTAGATCCGTCACTGCTACAGCCAGTACAACAATAAAGATGGAAATTATGATTTCAATTGAGACTCGTGGTTTCACTAAGCGCCAATTACAAGCGCCACTACCAACCAGCTTGTAAACCTGCCAGGTCGACCGAATTCTCATACTGACTGGTGTACACTTAACCAGCAGAAAACTGATTGATTTGCTTTATTTTACTTCGCCTTTTGTGTCACTTTTGGCTAATTTGCGAAGATGGAGATGAGTATGATGAAACTGATGAATGGACACTCACAAACATCCATGCCCAGGCCAGGATTCGAACCCGAAAGCTGAAAAAACAACACAGTGTAAATAAGTGTGGATGGTCATATTGAAACCGAGCTACTCTGGCGTGCACAGCCGAGCTTCGTCCACTCCCGAAAGGAACCAAATCACTTTTGTCTCGGTCGAATTCGCCAAGGGTGCACTCTTTATACTTGACTCACTGCATTGTTTGGGCGATAATAGTGAACAATGAAAAGTTTATTGACTTGGTTTATTAGAGAGCCATCGATCAATAATCGGGAGCAGGAAATTATGGCTTAAAGTTATATGGGAATTGCATAACACTAACTACAATTTTTTGTTAATAAAATTCGCACAAATAATACAAATCTAGGGGAGTGCGGGACGGAAAGTTCCAGACACAGTGTAAATCTCGAATTCTACACACTATTCCCCCCCTCAAGTGATTGTTTTTGTATATCTGGAAGAAAAACTGGCAATTTCCGAGAAGTATCAGACATTTATAATGCAGAAAACACCGAGAATTAACCACTTTTAAACACGATCATTTTGAATTCATCGATTGTTCGAGACCCCGAAAAGTCGGGAAATTATTCCTCCAAGTCTGGATACTGAAGGATCCCCCCCGACATCGGTAATAAAGTTTTAGGGATCCGCAACCCCTTAGCCTTTCAGAATCACATTAATCAACAACCCCTTTCACCCTCTGCAATAAAATTTCGAGTAAAGTGTTTTCCAATGTAACATTTAGTTGGCTAAGTCGGTACATTCTGCACCACCATCCTGACGGTTTTGCTAAGCAATGTCACCAGCACATACCCAGAACTCCGCAGAACACTTCAGCGTAAAGGTTCGGAAGAAAGTGTAACCAATGTGAACATTTGGTTCATGTTTCAGAGAAAAGACATCTAGCGCATGAAACTCCACACAAAAATGCAATTTAGCGTGACTTTTTGTCTCTAAGGACAAAAGTATGCTTAAAACTAAGCGATGAAATAAATCTTCAAGATTGGATTATTCCGAGGGGAAAATATATTTAAAATGCCTGGATATAACACTGTAAATGTCAAACAAAGCGAGAGAAATTCGAAAACAAATTTCTGTTATGAAATTCTTATCTGGTAAGAGAGATCCCCTTGTATAGTCTTTCTATGTCGTTGGACAAAGAAGCTCGTCTTGTTTCCAACAGCAGTCTATAAGATTTAAAGTCTCTGGCTTGTAATGAGAGTCATAGCTCTTCGCTGTCCCCCCCCCCTCCTAAGTTTGTTTCATTTTGCACACAACTCGCCCCGAAAGATAAAACGAATTGGACGAACAGAAAAATGGCTGAATAGATTCGCTATCAAAGCATCTGTAACTTCCTCTTTCCGCCGTTAGTCTCGACTGGCGTCATCGTCGCGCGACGGAGCCTTGTCCGAAAGCAAAATAGTAGACAATCGTTTCGCTTTATTTGCTTTCGAATAAACAAGTTGGCTTACAATAAATTGCCTACAAAACTAGGGCAAAACTAGGTCATGTTAAACTCATTTGCTAAAGATGGGATCATTTAATGACGAAGTGACATTTTACAGGTTCAAGCTTCTAGATTTATCTACCAAAAAGTCGAATTGTCAACCCTAATTTTATTGATTGAGTTGATGTTTTAAGTCCACTTTATGCACAGTAAGGCTAATCGGGACTGGACCTACAGTTTAAAGTGGGATCCGAACCACTTGTGCCTCCAATTTCAATCCTAAGCTAGAGAAAGAAGCGTGAATGATGCAGTCAACTCCCTGCCATTTAATCCAGCCCCTGTGTTGCCAGAAATGTGTGGCGATCTTCGACACATCATCGTCACCTTTATTCTAGCCAAGTTTTTATTATTATTATCATGAAAGGGAGAACCGTGCACGGCGAAAGCAGAGACGTAATATTTAATGTTGGTGAATATGTTTACAACGAAGCAAGAGAGGGAAGCCATACATATGGCAACACGGGGGCACAAGCGAAGGAAGACATGTTCGTCTGCGGTGACTGCGAAAGTAAAGGGGTGCACGAAGGTTGGTGCATCAATTGACAGAGTTAAATTTGTAAACTTGGTTTGTTTGCAATAATCGTGTCTGATGTTCTGAAATGATGCATTTTTGGTGCATGACGCGGAACAGCTGATAAAAGTACTCTTTGATGTATTTGTCTGCGTATTTTGAGGTATAATAGCAATTTATGCACTCTCATGACATTGTTGGCTTTCAGCAACACTGAAGAGTTACGGAAGTCAACATATTTGTGTCAACTGACACATTCTGGGTTGTGTGGAAGGCATGGGTGAATCATTGTGTTTGTCCAATCATCTATTTCATCACTGTTGCGATTAACCAAAGAGGTAGAAAAGCGACGTGAAACAGACCAAACAAAAAGCCTCGTAGTGTAGTGGTTAGCACAATCTAACCCCGGCTTGGGCATGAGTGTTCTTTGTGAGTGTCCTTTCGTTAATTTCATCATGTCATCATCGTCGCGATTAGCCAAATTCGGCAGAAAAGCGACGCTAAATAACAATAGTGAAAAGAACATGTAAAGAAAAGAAAGAGTCCCGATCAGATAAAGATTCGTGAGCTATTGAAGTGATGAAGTAACAAATAAACAGTGTCCATTCTGTGTTACAAAACTCCCAAGGCTCTAAACATATACACATTTCTGACTACAATCGAATGAAAAGATAACATGGAGCAAATTGTCCATCAACGAAACAGATGGCAATTCAGTGCAAATCCAGTCCTTGAAAACATACAACATGTAACAGTGAAATGAATAAAAATCTCTAATTACATGTCTGCCCAAAACTTGGTAGACAATTGTAGATTAACATCCTTGACTACGGCATTATTTCAAAAGAACTGCCGAAAAGTTAACGATTCATGAAGCTCACACCTTTGCAATTCGTGTTCGAGAATAAGTGGGACAACCTTGGCTAAGACTTGCCATAAATTTTATGAAATTTGATTTGCTATTCTCATCGCGTCGATCGAACGATAAGCCTATCCGAGCTGGTCACGACTAACTGAAACATCCACAGACTTCACAAAAGAAGTTGGCCACCCATCAAGCCAAGGGACCGTGAGAGTGGATTAGGGGTTTCACAACCTATTCGAAATCAGTAAATTTAAAAAAAAACAATGCCTTGCTCATTTGTTAACCTTCTTCAAAGAAAAAATGAAACCGCATTCTGCTTATACATAGGCATTCATGACGATAGCTGAGAAGTAAATATAAAATCTTGAGAAAAAAAACTGATATATAACTAAAATCAAGGACGTATATAAAGGGGTCCATGGGGTCCGGATCCTCCTCCCACGAAAGACTTATAAGTACTAAAATTAAATAATGAAATAAAAATAATTAAAATTAAATAATGAAAATATATTGTTTAATCGTGGGTTATTCATTTGCGCCGAACTTATTTGAAGATAAGGATTATATTGGAATCATACGACATTGAATGACAGTACAGAATGACTTCAATGAAAGATTTATTAATACTTACAATAATATGCATAAAATATTACCAGGAACTTTACTTTTCGTCAACTGGACCAAACATCCTTTTTTTGATATTCAATAAATATTCAATTCTTTATCTAATTACTTGACATTAATTTCCTTGCTACGCCAGTTATTTTTACAAATTTTGCTGACCTTAAGTAAGCTATATGTGATGTAATAAAAATATAATGTTAATTAATTTGAATATTTAATGACTATTTTAATTAATTTGAATATTTTATTACTCTTTTAATTAATTTAATATAATTATTTTAATTTATACATTATTATTATCTATTGATATTATTATTAGTAGTAGTATTTTGAGACACTTGGTTCGGAAATACATTTCGAGATACGTGTCTGACTAAAATATACATTTACCAACATTAAAAAAAAGTATTCACTTTGTTTTCATTTTATTTAATTCGATTGCTTGATTCTGCCAGCAAGGAAAGGCACCCCCATCCCCCATAGCATCAAGAAATGAACGCTCTTGCTTTAGACATTAAACCTAAACACTAAATCTAACAGATGACATAAAATAAATCAACAGCCCCTCCCAATAAAGGGTTGTTCAAGTTTAACAGTTAAACTTCCATTAGATCTTGTCAAAGTCATTCAAGATTTCGCCAGCAGCCGTGGCGGAGTGGTAAGCATGGCCTGGGCATGGATGTCTGCGAGTGTCCATTCATCAATTTCATCATGTCATCATTCATCTCCGTCTTCGCATATCAGCCAAAACTGGCACAAAAAGCAAAGTAAAATAAAGCAAATCAAAATAAAAATAATTATTCATGATTTATTTTATTATTCGTGAACAGCTATGTACAAAGTCTCAATCAAGACTTAGGGACTGCATTCGTCTTATGTGATGCCCAGGAAGTAATGAGGAAAACAGCCAATGACGTGCAATAATTATTGAGGTGCAAAGTCTAGTATGATGCGCACCTTCATTTATGAATCCACACTTTTCTTTTCGATCATGTACAATGGAATGAATAAATATATCCCAGGAAGATTGATCATTCCCGTGTTATTCACTTTGTTCACTATTACAAAGTTGTGAAAAAACTTAACAAGGCAATATACACTCTCAACACCAGGATCAGAACAATTTCATTCCTTCCAAACACGCATATAAAAGAACAATGAATGAAAATTGTGATGGAAAATTTCTGGTACATAATCAAAGGGTCCCGGGTTCGATACTCGGTGGAGGCACATTGCACAGTGGTTGGGATCCCACTTTTAACTGTAAGTCCAGTCCCTAGTAGCATTTTTGTACCCCAGTGTACTGGTTGTCTATAGAATTGAGTTGTTGTAATGCATATATAGTACCATTCGTAAAGAATACTCAGTCTTGGTGTGGCAAATTCAAGAGTTAAAGAATAAACCAACCAGTAGAATGAATTGTTCATGTGAAAGAAGAATACGGATATTACAGAGATTCACCACTCTGTTCTCTCATCATGACGTCACATTAAATGAAACCAGTAGAGACATGCACTTCGGTGGTTCATTTACTCTGAAGATAGAGCGTGTTGGGATTTACAATGGTGTAAAAAAGGAGCAATTTCGGTTTATTGTTTTATGGTCTGAAAAGAATGGGTTGAAGTGCACCAGGAAAGCCAGAAACGTGTAGTATACAACAACGGAAGAGAAAACTGGAGTAACAAAAGAATGTCTATGTAATATCCGCAAGATTAACGAAACCGTAGACATAATAACACGAAGAAGAATAAGGAGAATATAAACTTCTTTTATTTCTTTTTGAACATTATTGTAGAATATGTCCTGACCAAGAATCCGACTAATGCCAGCCACCCTGCCATATCGCCTGCAATCGCCACTATAGTCGTACCAATGAGAGGAAAACCGCGGCCAACTCGTGAACTGAAGTGAACAGTCATTTGTTTACTCCTCTCGCAGTAACCACCCCTCACTTAAGCCACTTTGGAGGGACAGAATAAAACTTGAGACTTATCTTTCGGTGGCAGATTCAAACTTGTGACTCAACTTTCGGGATAGAATCAAACTTGTGACTCAACTTTCGGGGTAGAATCAAACTTCTGACTCAACTTTCGGGGTAGAATCAAACTTGTGACTCAACTTTAAGGGTAGAATCAAACTTGTGACTCAACTTTAAGGCTAGAATCAAACTTGTGACTCAACTTTAAGGGTAGAATCAAACTTGTGACTCAACTTCCGGGGTAGAATCAAACTTGTGACTCGACTTTCGGGGGTAGAATCGAACTTGTGACTCAACTTTCGGGGGCAGAATCAAACTTGGGACTCAACTTTCGGTGGCAGATTCCAATTTGGGAATCAACTTTCCAGGACAGAATTAAACCACAGATAAACGTATTCCGTCCCATAAAAAGTCCAGAACTATTTTGTTAAATAACGTACATTTGCGCAATCGTAAAAAATACTCTTCAAAACTTTGTTCCTCAGGTCTCGGGAGGTTAACAAAGTATGCTGAATTTTTAAATTCAGTAACCTGAAAGTTTGGGGGGTCAAGTGCCCCCCACGTCAAGTTACGCCTATGGCTCCGTTGTTACCATATTTAAACTTCCTTCCCTTTCTTCGTTGTGGAAAATTTCAACAACATTAAATATTCAGTCTCTGCTTTCGATGTGTAGGTATTCCCATTTCTGGAGATACAAACACTTCACACTGAATAAAAGTGGCGACGATGTGTTGAAGAACGCCGCACATATGGACAACGCGGGAGCAGGATGACATGCAAGCAGCTGATTGCATCACTCTCGTTCCTTGCTCGTTTAGGGATGGGAATTGGACGGCAGCGCCGCAATGCATTTCATTCAAATATAGCGGCCACTGAACTACACGTGTCTTATATATTTTGTGATAAAAGGATTACTAGAAACTTGGAATTAACGGCCATCGAGAATGGAAGCTTCAGAGATTACAAAGAAAAAAAATGAATAATGCTTTTCTTTACAACTTGTAATTTAGAAGCAAAAACGTGCATTCACAACATAGGACTTTTGAAATATTAACACTGTATTTTATCAAATAGTAGCGCTGAAACTATGCATCCCAATGAAAAAAAGATATTATATGAAGGTGAATAGAAAGGATATTGCAAGTTACTTGACGATCTTAGCTGTCTTGGGAAGAAAACCTACATATACCAACATTTGAATAGGTGTATAAAAGTTGAAACGTGGCAACACCGGAAGCACTGTTCAACGGACTTCGCTGTGTGCGGTGTTGCCACGTACATCTTTACTCCATCGAATAAAATTCTGTATAAAATTGGTTTCGCAATGTAAATTGACAATGATAATGGATTTTAAAAACAGATGCAAATAACTTCAAAGCAAGACCAATATTGTATTTGTAGAGATTACCCAATACTAAGAAAAAGTAGTTTCGCAAAATTTACAAGAACGATTTTTTTGACAAATTTTAAAAATCTGAAAATGAAGAATTGTGTGTTTAAAAACTTTCTGCCTGCGTCGTACTAAAATTTCATCACGATCGAACCACCCAATTTTTATTTATAGAATTTCAGAGCGATCGTTTGCAAAACTAAAAAAAAGGCACTTATTTTGTTCTCACGACGCTAGAACGTAGAAAACGTTTAAAAAATGGTTAGCATAGATTAACGCAGAATTGAATAAGCTACATATTGATGTAACTCGTTTCTATCTACGTCTACTGGTTAATTTTTAATTGGAATCGAAACTCGAGTAGGTATATATATAATTTTTAATCCGACAGTAGGTCACATAAGACGCCGGAATATATACAGGCGGCTTAATCGCTTAACCAGTGGCTCTGAGACTTTTTTATCATTGTACCCTTTGTCGTAACGAAATGTCTAATGTACCCCCAATATAGCTTTTCTCCGATTACTGGGTTTTGGGGAACTTTTTTTCATTTTGACTGCCTGAATGCTGGGGCATTTTTGATATGTTGGAGGCATGTATCTGTAATAGAGGAAAGTGGCATTCGGGCTGTATGTGGAAATATAGTACACAAATAACCATTACAATCCTACATTTACAATATTTATTAGTTACAAAAATAAAAATGTGAACCACATGTTTGCTAATAAGTACATAAAAAAACTTTAATTTTCATATATTTTTTCGAGAGTTATTGAAGAAACAGTAAAGAACAAAATAAGTTTGTAAACACACTATCCAGCACAATTTTGGAGTTCTTATTGTAAATCCTCGGAGTTTCTAGAGAAAACGATGTGCCTGCATAGCCTCATACAGTATCTTGTCTGAAACATTCAAGGGGCTCCAAATTTAGTCTATTTCGATACTTGTCTTTTGATACATCATGGATGAAAAACCACTCTCTGAGCTGATTGCGTGCCCCATTCAAATAGTTCATGTACCCCTGGTGGAACGCGTACTACAATTAATCCACTCCCGTACCACGAAATGTACATCCTTTCACCAGTGGCCAATTTCAAGCCAAATTCCAAACTGGGTGACAATAACATGGCCCTAATTCAATGTAGTTTCAAAATTCCATATGGTAATCTGTTATTTCCAGCAGAATATATCTACAGTTTCTGCCAATTCTTCTAAGGGTACGGAGAATGCTATTGAAATTAGGAATCTTCCGATCTTCTATCAGATTCATACCTTAAAATCACACTGACATTTTGTTCTTTCAAGACTGGTTTACAGAGAAGAAATCAGAAAGGCTCTGGCAACATTACGTCGTATTTCTCCACAAACGCATCCACTTCTAACAATTTAGAACTCCAATTTATACAGCTCTGGTAATATTTCTAGGAAGAAAACTGGAAGACACTTCGCGTATCGTGTTTTCAGTGAACTTGAAGGAAGGAGGAAATGAAGACGTTTTGATGCTGTCATGCAACTGTCTTTCTTGGCAGTAAAACCCTTTCGTAACATCCCGTCATCTTACCTCATGGTTGTGAGGAAACGCGATATAGGAGCTGAATGTACAGAAGCTGATGTTGCAGTGTCAGTATAGAATCACGGAATGATTCTTCTTCACGCGACACGCCAAGACAAAAGAAACAAGTGACGTGGTAAATCCATGAAGGAACTTGTCTGAGAATCGACAAAAAGGGATGACTCTGTACCCTTTAGTTTTTCATGGAGATCATTTCCCCTCAAATATTGTTTTTCCAACTCCGATGATTAAGCTACGTTTGAAGATGTACACCTGTTCAAATAAAGTGACACATTTTATTGGGTAGGAAAGTTGAAGTATATGCCACTTTGTCTAAACAGGACTGTACATCTTCTGCAAAGATAATGCAAATTGTACACCGATATTTTCATTCATGTTATGAGGAGATGCAGGTCCAGACATTCTCTGTTTCGCTGACTTCTTTCTATCGAGCTTTGAAGCTCGCATTGCGTAAAACAAAGTGAACTGAGATGGCGTGATGAACAATGTCCTTGGTCCGCACAGCAGACCGTATGTAGCCATTTCATCGCACAAGGCCAATAAGATTTGCATCTCAAAACGCCTCTGATCTTTTAAAAAAACACAAGGAAACATTTTATCTTATGTTACGTACTGTACACCTTTCGTTTTCACAGGAACGTAGCTAGCTTGATCAGTTTGGGGGGGCCCAAACAAAAGATATTTTTTAAAAACTATTAATACACCATATAGGCCTATACTGTATACATACATTATATATATATATATATATATATATATATATATATATATATATATATATATATATATATAGTCTTGGGAAGGAAAGGAGCAAGGGCCTCCTCGGTGGTGCATGGTAGAATCATCGCCTTGTAATCAAGGTGTTCCGAGTTCGATACCCGGTGGATGCTCATAGTGGTTCGGATCCCACTTTATACTGTAGAACCAGTTCCGATTAACCTTACTGTGTATAAAGTGGACTCAATCAATCAATCAATTGAAAGGTTCAAGGTTGGTGGTCAGGCAGGGAAGCCAGAATTTGATTTCGGAAGGGGCTTATCCCTTATCGGCAGCCACCATCTAAAGACGAAAAGGTTGGGGGGGGGGAGGGGTAAATGCGCTGAAGATGAATTTCTTGGTATATTGCAACTAACCATGTACAAGATGTTTAATCCTGTTAATGAAGTAAATTTAATTACTACTACACATTATTAAAATCAGATATTTGTAGGATTTCGGGAAAGGACTGCAGCCCCCGAGCCCCTTCCCTGGGTACGTGCCTGCTTGTATTAGTTAAAATTTATGTGCTGTTCCGACATCGTGAGGACAATTTGGGAAATACTTGAAAGCGATATGTACGCAAATTCTGCTCTCGAAACTATGGGACTCGATGTGATGACCACGCGAAACCGAATGAGAGAACTCTTCGCAGGCCTTGTCCCTCAATATTAATTTTATTGACTAATTGTAAGTTTTTCTGGGCCTCCTCGATGACGCAGTGGCAGCGTCGCCGTCTTGTAATCAAGGGGTCCCGGGTTCGATACCCGGAGGTGGCACATAGTGGTTCGGATCCCCGATTAGCCTTGCTGTGCATAAAGTGTACTTAAAACACGAACTCGATAATTGGAAGGTTTTAGAAGAACTAAACATGGCTTTTTATGCATCGTACAATTTTGCTTCTTCTCATCTTACTTCTACAGTTCTTCTTCCTAAGAATTCCACTGAGTATAACACTCTACGAAACCGGAGGTCCAAGTTTCGGACCTTGGACAGGTATGGTTGTATCATGTCTGTCCCATCGCCATTCCTTCGGCTCATCATTCATCCTCATCCTCGCATTTATACCAAGAGGTATAAATGATTGATTTGGTTTATTTTACTTTGCTTTTCTGACACTTATTGGCTAATCGTGAAGATGAAGATGAAAATGAGTGATGTGAAATTGATGAGACGACCATCAGAAAGAACACACACGCCTAGCCCGGAATTCGAACCCAGGACCCCTGGCATCATAGTGCACATTGTTAACCACAGCACAACAAATAGAAACAGAAAATGATTGATCAGTAACTTGCTTCTCCATAACTTATGATTATATTATATAACTATTTTTTGCTGTATGACTAGGGATTAATTATATTTCTATGTCTAGCCAACCTAGCCACTTAAGCAGCAGCAGCTTCCGCATTTGCAGGTGGAGGCTAAATGAAGAAAAATCACAGAAAGTCAGAAAGATATACAAATTTTGTAACATAATACTTATAAAGCATGCAGACGGCTGTAAATAAAATTGCTACATACCTAGTTTCTTTCCTTAATTGAAACGTGGTTTATTCTTCATTATACATGAGATCAACCACCCTGGAAGTCGAACCCAGGGTCTTGTGTGGTAGTCAGATTCTTTTAGAACGTCAATATGTTAGACATGTGGTCGATCAGTCGATCCTGATCCATTGTTTCCAGAGGAAGACAATCTGGCAGCTTATCATTCGACATTTCACTCGCGATGTAGGAAAACGAGATCACAAACACTTAGTGATTCTATCTTCTCGCGTTTACAGAAGTTAAACAACGATCAGACCACAAACCCTACTTCAAACTATCTTACAGATATCAATTGTCCATCAAACCAACAGATGAACCGACCGCTTCGATGTTTCTCTGAATTTTCAGAAAATGGCCTTTTCCTCCTTTGAAGGCAGGTCATTAGCAGGAGGGTTGAGTGCATTTGAGAAGAACCGCAATGTCATTCATTCCCGCACCGAAAAGTGACAAGCAATAGAATTCTGTTCTTGGAATTCGAAACGCATGGGAATATCTTTTCTGAACCATAAAATTATAAACCCAGAAAGTTCTAGCCACCCGCAGCTAAATCTTCCTGTTTGTGTCGTTCTTTCGGCGCCCATGGTCCCAGTGCAGGGCCAGATGAAGAGAAAGTGCGGGTTTTGGGGTATCCTGGATCTGGTGTGCAGCAGGGAGGTAAAGTGAATTTTCATTAGGTGTCAGACTTCCCTGATCGGGGCGGACCATAAAACCATTAAATGCATCCTCTGCTATCTGCTAATACATCTGTTTGTGTTCAACAAGCAAGAAACATTGAAATAAGAAAGAAATGCCTTGTTTGGGTTCGTGTTAATGAAAATATAAGAAGTGTTTCAAGCTACAAGCAAAATTTACTGAAGAATTATTTTGCAATATTTGTCATCAAAGTAAAATTTCCAACAAATACTGAGCAGTTTCCCGGGGCCACGTGAACGTTTGCCGGGGCCAGTGCCCCCGCGTGCCCCCCCCCTAACGACGTCCCTGCGTTTTCAGCTTACGTCTAATGAAATGCTCGAAACCCAGCTATACTTTTCTTCCACAGATTATTAACGTTCCTGTTAAATTCACAGACTATGAATTGTTCTCTTAGAGTTGCTAGACCATATTTTTACGCCCACATTGTTAAATGTGAAAGCGAAAACATAGACTGACATTGTGTGCACTACTGATGAAATCGTTAAAAATAGTATACTAAACATTGTTTGCTGTCTCAGGATCTCGATATTTAAACGGCAGCCTTGGACATGGTACAGTGGGATCCGTAAGTATAGCTCAGCAAATTGTCCGTGACTATTTTCGTTGGTTTTTATCTTCATCCTATGTATTTCTAAGGACTGTATTTTTACATACACTGGTACAGAGGTTGTAAGCAGATTGTTTGGTGTTTTGCGTCAGTTCTTCAAGCTCTCATTGCATAAAACAAAGGGAGTAAACGTGTTGAGCAATTTGCTTGGTAATACTTAAGGATCCAAATGCTGGCTTGATTAGTCAAAACTTTAAACTGAAATCCTGCATTTATTATAGGGTTAAATTATCCCTGGGTACCTGAATGCACCACTAATGATTCATATCTACGCATTTACTTGCAAGATGTTGAGATATCCATGCTCTAAAATTCCCCAGCAGCGTTTTTCAACAACCTCTGCTTGTTTGGCAGTACTGAAATAAAATGTGCGTCTTAGGCTAAATTATTTCCATCCAATTGTGAACACAAAATGATGACTGGAATAAAATTAATGGTTTTTGCTTCTGGCTTAATCTATCCATCGTAATCGCGCCAAGATACCGAAAGAACATTCTACGCAACAATGACACAAAAGAACAATATGAGCTTCCTCGTTGGCGGTAAACTCAAGATACGTCACCATGACCTTCCTGTGAAATACTTAATTACGCGGCTTGATTAGTTCGCGTGAGTTATTTGCCTCATCCGGTGTAGCGGTCGATAAATCAGAAATCTTCCTTATCTGACACAGAAGCGATCTCCCTGCGAAGTTGTTTCGAACGTCAGTGGCCGCTTATCAGTAACATGAAAAATTGCATTTGCTCTATAGTACAGAAGGTAACGCCTATATGCAGTTAAACATTACTGCATGGATTAACAAGGTCGCGTCATCCCTGTAATTCTATTCTCAGCAGACAAGGGTAGTGGGAGGGGGTCAGTGGTGTGCTCAGGATTTTCGAAAGGCGGGGGGGGGGGGTGTATGCACACTTTTTTTCAGTCAGCCCTCATTTTGCCATCTTTTCCTGTCTTTGGCATTCTTTTATTTAGGAATACTGGACCAAAGGGGAGGGGTTATGACCCCCGCACCCCCCCTTGAGCACGCCACTGAGGGGGTAGGGGTGAACAAGTGGATAACTTGCGGACGTGATGACCAAATGATCGTGCATTGGGAAATAACGAGCATTTGCAATATAAGAATTATTGTAACCCAATATTCAGAGGTGAGGACCTCCGTGGCGGAATGGTTAGATCGCTATGGCGTAAGGGATTCCGGGTTTGAATTGCGGCCCGGGACCGGCCCGGGCACAAGTTGTGAGTGCCGCTTCATCAATGTCATCACTTATCGTCGCGACTAGCCAAAAGTGACAGAAAAGCGACGCTAAATAACACAAATCAAATCGAACATTCTTAAAGCATTGTTGCTGTGTACTGTAAACTGTAGTGGTGTCGCGAGAGTGCATGGATGGAAAAGTGTTACGGAAATGATGAGTTCGATTGGTCATGGAATACATTCGGAGACACTTAAATAGACGGCTGACTGTATTTGCGATGTCGGAGATTTGCTTCAATCTCAAAAGTGGCCCATTAATATTTCTTAGGAAGATGAGTGATTCCTTCTGAAAAGAGAGCTGATGCAAGATTGGTTGGTTGATTGATTTGGTGTTTTAAGTCCACTTTATGCGCAGTAAGGCTAATCGGGACTGGACCTACAGTTTAAAGTGGGATCGAGCCCGGGACCCCTTGATTACAAGGCGACGACGCTGCCACTGCGCCATCGGGGAGGCCAGCTGATGCAAGAATAGGCAACACTGCTAGTGAACGTTCTTACGTCGTGTGACCTTTTCGCTTTCACTTTCCCATATGTAAAGCGCCTAATTTTGTGGCTATTGGTATAGTTATTGTTCTACACTATTTCTATGAGGCTGATTGATCTGATGAACGTAGCACAGCATAGATTGAATGATGAAATGTTTTGTACTTTAAATCAACCAACCAAAATAAGGATTTACATGCAATTTTGAGGACTGGTGAGTAATGCGCACGGTACTGCATAGTAAGTTTCGCCTAAACTCGTGAAATTTGCCTCTTTGCATTGAAAATTACCGGTAATATGGAAAATAGTGTCTCATCATTCTCCCAATGTACATTTTCTGTCTGATTAATGTGCAAGAATATTGCTACATTGCCTAATTTCGTAAACTTTTTTTTCAGTCTAATAAGAAGTAGATAAGTGTTAACACTCTTTTGCTTCTAATTTGTACAATGGTCTGATGTCAACACAGTTATTTGTAATATACTAACTCTCTGGAATTCCTAAACGAGGAAGTCCCATATAGTTGGAAAATTAGAGTATTAATCACGGGAAGTCGTTTAAATGTGTAATAATAAGTTTTAAAAAGTACCTTCGTGCGCCGGCCAAGTCCGTGTCAACTATCTCAGTATCATACCAGAGTATAGCTCAGATAAGTTTTGGTGGACGGATAGTAACTGAAATAGTAGCTAAGTCCACATAAATTAACTGTATCAACTTGTTTGGTCGTCAGAGAAAACAATCAATCCAAAGTGATCTTGGGAAAAGTGAAACATGACGACCAAGAGCCAACTGTCTGAAAATTGCATGGCATTAAATGCTGCCTAATTTATCATACACACAAGCACACGAAACTTCCATGTTTCGTTGTTCAGACTTCGATAACTTCTCCCGATTGCTGTGCTTACAACCTGTTGCACACGAATAGTCGAGTCTCTTTCTTCAGGGTGGCTACAAACAAGCAGAAATGAAATTCCCTGACTTTTCCAGGTTTTCCAGGACAAAATTTACATTTTTCCCTGACAATTACAAACTAAACTAAATCGATGATTTTGCAAATAGAAATAATAAACTCATACAGATCCACGTATGGTTTTGTTAAGTACCAATATTATCTTCTATGAAATTGACTTAATTTCTCTATTCTCTATGATTTGAATTCAAACTGCAAAATAGTGAATTTGGAAAATTCTTACAATTCACAAGCTAGGGAAGGATTACGAAATTTTGTCATACGCAGTAAGTTTAAAATAAAATACTTGATTATTTTTACAGTTATGACTAAATGAGATAAGAGTGAAGAGTGAATGATTAAGAAATACAATTTGTAATTTATCAGTCTCCTTATCCATTCTCGGTATTATAAGTCGATATTTCCACTGAGGTTTGGAACCCTCTGCTTGCAAGAACCGTGAGTGCGGACTCATTTTTCAATGCATAAAGCTACATCTCTCTTCTCTGTAAAGCAAACAACTTAACTCTTGCATATAAGTGAAACAATTGAATCGAACAAAATAAAGTGTCATATTTCCTTACATTATCAATGGGATTTCTGCTTTAGTACAGTATATCCAAGTGAAGTACTGTGAAACTGACAACGTGCAGTTATACCATTAATGATGACGAAAAGGTATGTAGGTATTAGAAATTTTTCACAAGGAATTTATAGAATTGCATTGTATAGGTACCTGATTTAGCTAATCACACATTAAAACAGGAACACTCTAATAATAAAAGCTTCTGAAAGTTCATATACGAGGGGCATCCTGAAAAAAAAGCTCCAATGGTGTCTATACGCAGTATTAGTGGTTCTCTGCACACATGCAGAGAAACGTCAATTCTTGAAGAAAGAGATTTGCTTTTATGATTGAATGATTCGATTAAATATGATATTAAAATATTTACGTATTTATTATTAGTATTTTATTTCATAATATTGAACATTGACCTTACTCAGTGAGAGATTAATGACCATCTCTCATGAGTTTAAAACAGACAGGAGTGAGTGGCGTTAATTTCATTGCAATACTAGGGTTGCAGTAAATTTGAGGTTGGGAGCATGCACTTGTCAATTTTTATAACGTTCACCAATGCAGTTTTATGTTTCACTTTTTCGTGATAGTATTCAATATATATCCCGTTTGGTTGGATTCTTCTTGATATCTAAGAATAGTGCAATGTCATTGTAAACGTATGTTAACTTGTGCGAAACCAGTAATACGTCAGGATGATGAAAGAAAACCTTCGTAAGCACTACTACATTAAATAAGGTGAAGTGAGCCAGAAGAGTAATAAAATTCCAGCAGCATATTTGCAGTCTAAAGCTCTTCTTGTTTATGCATTCGATTTTTGTTGGATGTTGTAGTCCATGCAATTTCTGTCGCATATTGTGGTGAGATACTTTGTCAGGTGGCGATATTCGACAAAAATCGTATGTATCAATGGAACCTATTTGTTTCCATGTTCCTTCAGTTTGCCCAACAAAATGCCTTACTACGACGTCCGACAACAATCTGACGGCACCACCCGCTTTTATCCCCTCCATCTGTTGACAAGTCCCCTTACTACTCCCATACGGACAAGAAAAAAATGATAATTCAATGCATTTTCCACGTAATATTTAGAGGCTAAACCTTTACTTCCCCGATGATACCATATGGTATAATCAGAGTAAGGTCGTACTGGCCCGATGATACCATATGGTATCATGGTGCTGATTACGAAATGAATGTGCTTTTGGGCCTTCATACTCTTATGTTTGGGTGGAAACTCTGACACAGGTCTGGAGCAAGCCTGGGAAATTTATGTTGATGACCATCCTCCCCCCTCTCCACAACATATCCATGCCACATTCCCGAACAGAGTTTCACATTTTGGCCCATTATTCAACTTGTATGGCACCCAGAAACATGAAACATGTTTCAATCTCTTTCGAAACGTCCATTCTTTGAAGAATACTAAGGCTTGTGCCTTCTCCCCAAAATAGCGGGAGAAGAGGGGGCAAACTCCAGATTATTATGTTTTTCTTTCATTGAAATTCGGTGGTCGCGCCCCCAAACCACCCTTCCTCGGTTCGGCGTTCTGAATTGTACACTGTTGCATGCTATGATGTTTTAGCTGAAAAACAAAACTTATCCGAAGTAGATTGCTCCCATAGTGCCCGAGTTATAACAATTTTCCTCCAAAATTGCAAATTACCTATTTTTCGTTAAAAAACTCACATTTTGGCTTATTATTCAACTTGTATGGCACCCAAGAACATGAAACATGTTTCATTCTATTGAGAAATGTACATTATTTGATAAGAATACTAAGGTTCGCACCTTCTCCCTAAAATAGCGGGAGAAGAGGGGGCAAACTCCGGATTTTTATGTGTTTTCCATTGAAATTCGGGGGACGTGGCCCCCCCAAGCCCCCCTTCCTCGGTCCGGTGTTCTGAATTGTACACGGTTGCATGCGCCGATGTCCTAGCTGAAAAAAAACAAAATTTATCCGAAGTAGATTGCTCCCATAGTGCCCGAGTTATAACAATTTTCCTCCAAAGAGTGTTCGAATTTTAAATTTCCGCAGAGAAGAAAGGGCGAGAGAAATGTCTCTCTCTCTCTCTCTCTCCTCCTACCATCACTGGTTTCTGGCGCCGTGGTTGTGTTGTTCATAAAAGGGGCCTAAAAGTTGAGGCCGAAACTTACGAACGAGATTTCCTGTTCCCGTGCAGAGTTCCAAAACGATATCTTTAAATAAATAAAATAAAATAAAAATTTTAAAAAAGTCATTGAAGACGAAATTCCCTGACATTTCCCTGACTTTTTTTGACACCTCAAATTCCCTGACTTTTCCCGGTTTTCCAGGTCTGTCGCCACCCTGTTCTTTCAACCTCAGAAAAGATTCCTGCCCAGGTTACTATATTCAGAGTTTAAATTAGACAACGTTAAGCCACGCAAGAAATCCATAACTTTAAAAATTATGCATATTTCATCAGCCAAATTGTCCATAGGCATGTTCAGTCGATTCGTTTTAAGGCATGCGAGATTCAAGGACTGAAACACTACGCGAACGTCCGCACCAGGAAAACTGCTTGGTAATATCTGTGCATCCCATTGTACAATCAGTCTCAAAGAGGCAAAATGTCCACCACCAAGTTGTTGCTTTACCATGGGCGAGGTTCAAGCGTTGAAAGAAAACCGCCCGCAAAGCAAACAACTTCTACGTCACAGGCAGTAAAATTACATTCGCCAAAATCACATCGAAATATACGGACAATTTCCCTCATTATTGCTACAGCTGTTACGTCTGATTACATAATATTAGTAATAGTACAGTTGACAGTAAATGGCCAAGTATGCAGTTCTCGAAATAGTTAAGTTGGAAAATTTGTGCAGTGGGATCCATAAGTATTACCGTGGAAATTGTCCATCACCATGTTCGTGCACTTTATTTGACCCAATAAGAGCTTCAAGAATTAAAAGCAAACTCAAAACAAGCTGTCGACAACGTCTGCACCAACATATATAAAAGTCCATCGATTAAAAACACACAGGATGTAAGAGAAAAATTAATGAAAATAGTCATGGACAATTTGCACGGTAATACTCATGGATTCCACTGTACAGTGCATATTCTACACAAAAACTATTTTTAATCTATGCAAAAATGCTCACAATATGCAACTATTTGGAGCTTCAATAGAATTTCAACAAGTACGAACAGTGGGATGCGCAAGTATTGCTTGGCAAATTGTCCATGACTATATAATTTTTATTACTTTCATTGTACAGTAGGAAGCATAAGTATTGCTCGGTAAATTGTCCACGACTATTTTCATTAACTTTTTTCTTGCATTCTACGTGTTTTTAAAGACTACGTACGCTAGAGCAGAGGTTTTCAGCAGCTTGTATGGTGCTTTGTTGCAATTCTTGCAGCTCTCATTGCATAAAACAAAGAGAATACACATGGTGAAGTGGTGGACAATTTGCTTGGTAATACTTATGCATCCCACTGTACAAAAGTCGCCAAGTGTGATTTTACCAGTGAAACAGGACAAATACTGATTAATTCACCAATTTGTGGGTAAAAAAAATAAATTAAGTGGTGTCTGCCTGCAGAGACTACAAATTAGGAACAGTGGGATGCATAAGTATTACTAAGCAAGTTGTCTAGCATAATTGTTTTCTCTGTTTTATACATTTAGAGCTCCAAGAATTCGAACAAAACTCAAAATTAGCAGCTGGCAACTTCTGTACCAGATGAAGTAAGAAGCAATTGCTTAAAAACAGGTAGGATACAAGGGAAAATTAACGAAAATAGTCGTGGGCATATTTACGAGCAATACTTGTGCATCTCACTATACATTCCGAACTATTCTTTTATTTGAATGTGTATCGCAGGCCCTGCTGAAATGAATGACACTAATATTACGTCTACGTGCTTATGACAAAACTTTAAATTACCAAATCACGATTGATTAATTTCCTTCGCTTTTTGTGCCACTTGGCTAATTTACGAAGACGAGGATAAGTGATGATATGATGATATTGATGAATGAACACTCACAAACATCCATGCCCAGGCCAGGATTCGAAACCGGGACCCCTGGTGTCGTAGCGCGATGTGATAACCACTCCGCCGCGGGGGCAGGCACCAAATCACGTGAAAAAATGCTCCGCTTTTGAAAAATTAGTATGATTATGAAGGTTGTCATAGCATGCATTGTTATTCGTTGTAACATTCCGCTTGCATAAAATCTTAAATAAAACTGATATCGCTGTCTGCAGTCAACGGCAAATTGTCACCATGTTCGTTCATTCTGTTTATCGCAACGTGGGATTCAAGTGATGTGTGAAGTTTACGTCTACATGCGTTGTCTACGCGTAATCTACGCGTACATTACATTGGGTTGTAGTTTACATAAGACTACGTAGACAATCTAAAGTGCATTAAAATTAATTTTCAAGACTTTCATGAAAGAATAATGACATTTTCAACTATATTGGTTCTAACGAACTGAAAAGAATCCTATTTACGACAAAATTTATCTTCTCTTCTATCATCAACTATGGAAGAATGTAAATAGTATGCAAAAAAGAACAACAGATGGCAGTCGTGAGGAAAAATTAGTAGAATATTTCCTATTAGGTTCTTTTCCTAGGTGAGATATTGTTCGAATTTGGAAGGGAGCGTACGAAAAGTTCTCACACATCAGCAACTGATACGCAGTATAATTTTGTTTTACTTCCGCGGCGCCCTTTGCTACGTTATCACCTTTCGCCATGTTGTTTACATAGATTACGTCATCTACGTGCATAAAAGAGTCTATGTGTAGAATGTAGACTATCGTTGTTTACGCGTAAACGCACTTCATTGGGTTCAAGTATCGAAACAAAAGTACCAAAAAGAGGAGGACAATTTTTGCCCTTGCACAATTACAATTCCCTTCCATAAGAACACCTGGAATGAAAAAAAGAACGGATACAGCTTTCCGGATAAAACATCCAGTTGAGGTGATTCGGAACATTGCAATACCATCGCTACGTTCAGTACAATTTGAGGAACGAAACACAAAGAATTTGAAAAAAGAAAAAGAGCACGAATTTCAACACAAATGGCTAGGAAGGACAAAGCACGGAGTGAACCTTCAATTACGGAAGTATTCCACGGTCGACCTTGACTGAAGAGGCGAATCCTGAACGAAAGAGGATAATTTACTATCGTGCTAAGTAGCACATTTGCATTGCTCGTTAGGAATTTCTTTACACACTCCGTTCATAGATCTGAACTTCCTTGCTCGTAAAACCAGCTGTTAATTGAATATGCGGGAAGTACAGTAAGGCGTACAAGAATTCCGGAACATTATTTGTAATGTAATATGCCATTTATCACCTGTAGGAAATTTAACTGTTCTCTTACTGAACCAGTGTTAAAATAAATGAACATTTGAAGATCTATACATTACATGAACTTCCGAAAAAGGTTAATCAGCTTCATCTTGGGTATGATAGCTAACAAAATCAAATACTTAAAGTATAGTCAATGTTTCTTGGAAATAAAGTCCATGACAAGAGTTTGGGTCTAGCGGGGAAGGGGGAATCTTAGCACCATGTTTAGATTAAACAAATCGTTTTTGAGATGTTGGCATTTTTTCGTGAAGGGAAATCATTTCAAATCAAGTTCGCAAAGCGGGAAAATAAGTTATTAAATATTCATCGTATAAATTACTTAGCAATGTTATATCTGGTTGCAGTAGTAGAGTGAAACGCATAAATATTATCAAGCAAATTGTCCATCACCATGTTCATGCTCTTTGTTTTACGTAATGAGAGCTTCAGGAATTGAAAGAAAGCGCCAAACAAGCTACAGCCTTTACACAAGTATTTAAAAAACTAATCTTTAAAACTACGTAGGATGTAAGGGGAAATTGATGAAAATAGTCATCGACAATTCGTCGAGCAATATTTGTGCATCCCACAATCAGTGAAGTACACCAGAACTTTAATGTCATTCTCTCAGTATCAGAACTGATGTACTACGGTTTGAAGAAACAGTTATTCAGACTAATTTGTTCAGTGATTTATCCACACACCCTTAACCCACCCCCTCAAAAAAAAAAAAACAATTCCTCAACACTCCTTTAAAATTTTTCACAAAGCTCCAAGTGATGGTCATTCTGGATAAACCCATTCATTTGTTTGTTTAATTAATTAATAAAGTTTCGCTATGGAGTTTTACCATGAAGTCACGACGATGAGTATGGATAAGGGAAAACAGGAAAAGCAGATTGAACTTGTTTTCTTAACGTCAAAGTTGCCTTTCAATGCATGCAGGAAAGTACTGTTCGCGTTTCGGAATGTTAAATTCACAGCGGAAGCAAATGCAATTAACATGGATGCAAAATAGGAAGGAAATCGTGAAGAGAAGGATGTAGAAAGTGTTTCCCGATTCACGCCCCACTGAGTATACACATAAGGAACAATTACTATATATTAACATGATGTAGAAAATTCCACACTAGAAAAACCCCATGTATTTGGTACGGAATCTCTCTTCATCACTAGGGTGGATAGAGGGTTAATTAATAAAAACTCTATTTCCAGAAACTTCAGAAATAACGGGAAGAAAAAGGGGGCATGATATAATAGGCACCGAAAACAACACGCATTAACAAAGACATCTAAGAAAATGGTTAATAATTACTGATCCACAATTTAATACTATCATGGCATTAGTAACCTTCAATTTCATTGTTTCTGTTGTACACCGAAATATTGCTTTACAAAAAAAACAAACTAAATATTATATCTGTGTTTTCATTATTTATCGGGCAATAAAACAGAACAATATTATTTTCTAACTTTCTGAAGTCAAAATGTAAACACCAAGGACGTATTTAGTGGGGGGGGGGGGGGTGTAGGGTTCCGGAACACCGAAAGAGTTACAAATACTATAATTAAATAATGAAAATATGCTTGTTTAGCATTTTTTGAATAATGGGGGACTATTTAGTACCGCCTAACTTATTGAAAGGCAAAAATTAGATTGGGATCACACGGCTTTGAATGACCAATTTGCACTAGTGATTATAATAATATACATAAAATATTCATCAGGATCTTCACTTTTCGTCAACTGGATTTAACATCCTTTTTTGTTATTCAATAAATATTCAATCCTTCATCTTTTTAACATTGCCGGCCCCTGCGGCGGAGTGGTTAGCACATCGCGCTACGACGCCAGGGGTCCCGGGTTCGAATCCTGGCCTGGGCATGGATATTTGTAAGTGTCCATTCATCAATTTCATCATATCATCACTCATCCCCATCTTCGCAAATTAGCCAAAAGTGGCACAAAAATTGAAGTAAAATAAATCAAATCAAATCTTTTTAACATTAAGTTCCTTGTCGGGGCAGTTGCTTTTATACAAATTCTAGCGACTCCCCCTCCCCCCAACCAGAATATATTTCTAGATATGTACTTGGGAAGCACATGACTCAGTTAATGAAAATACTACCAGAAAAATTGGTTACACACACATCATTTTTGGATGGAAAGTTTATGTAAATAATCGTAAACAATTATTGCTTGCGTTTGACGCACAATCTCGATTTCAAAGGTTCCGACCAGAGTATATGGCGTTTAAATTGTTTTTATTCCTTTATCTATTTTATCTAAGTTCCTTGCGTATAGCCAGACGTAGAAAAGTAACCAAATAGGAGTAATGCTTGCAGCCATCGCTACTTTTTCTTTAAACTGTAGTGGATAAAACAGTTTCCTCGAGATGTCTGGCTAATGGGAAGGGGAGAGGGGGGGAGTGTAATCTCCATATATTTCCATTGCAGTTTGTGGTGCCCGGAAATAAAATCTACGACCGTGTCGTAACGCAAGTGACCAACACAGACGGAAAAGTAAAGACACAAACACGTAAAGTGCATACAAATCTACAAAATATAAGTTAAAGAAAATTACTTACTCCATGCATTTATCACAACGCTGATAGTATCGCCGGGGGATTCCATCACCATATCTTTTGGATTGTCACTAGACCATTTGGCCTTGCGTAGCAGCCACTTGATGCTTTGTTGACAAGAATCGATCACAAGATAACGCCACGTGCATTCTATAATATATTCGTTGTTTTCTCATCACAGCCTACGTATAAACACAGACTAAACCAGCACAGGGACTACCACAACATGAAGATCATAGGCGAATCACTGATCAAGCACTCCAACTACATGTGTAGGACTCACGTTGTCGAGTGTTCAAAGCTGCATGAACACGAAATCGCACGATATTTCGCAGTGTACCGTATCATACCGCAAGCAAACACACGTAATATTCATTTTCGTTTATCCATTACCGACATTTCGGTACAGGAACACTAAAAGAAGCACCGTATCGCACGCACTCACCCACTACACCGGGACCCCATTCCCAACTGACGCCCGCCGGCTATTGGCATGATTGGGGTGGCGACGCAACACGACCTAAGCCGAACAATGACGAAGTGCGCCGAACCGGCAATGTTGATCAATACGAACCTCGTGATCATAGAAACCGACCCACCACGTGCTTTCTGGACAGCTGCTATGCTCTCGAGCCAACAAAAACACCAGTCAGCCGGTCCGATGTGGCCATGTTGCCAACTTAGCAGTTTTGAAACCAGATATGGACAATGTTGGCTTCTAAAATGATACATTGCACGAAACGGGTTATCTGACTAGAAGTCGTCAGGTTTCGGGTTCGAAAGATGACTAGGCGTGTTCGCTCTTTTGCCAATGTCCCTTCAAATAATCATCATTCATCTTCGTCGTCACGATCCGCCTAACGAGACAGAAAAGCGGCGTGAAATAGAAACACAAATGCAAAAACATGGAGCAGTTTTCAAGGAAGGTATGAGCTCTTCAGGGGCGCAATGTGATGGGAGATGGCGTTAGTTTTTAAGAATCCGCCGTAAGTTTTATTTTTCATTTTATCGCTTTCACGTGCAGTCATGTCGGGAAACTAAATGAACTGGTTACATTTTGATTATTATATTTTTCACTTCAACATTTAGTAAATACCTGGGTACGCTTATGAACGGAAGTAATCATTTTTTTGTTTTTTTCTTATTCCACGTCGCTTTTCTGCCCCTTTAAGCTAATTGCGACGCTAAGGATGAATGATGATTAGATGAAATTGATGAACAGACACGAACACATTCACCGAGACTGGAACCAGGAAATATTGCATGGTTGGATAGAGGTCGATGCACTCGCTCATCAATGTGACTTGTGGAATAGATTTATTTGCTTCTCAAGATCACGTTTGTAATATGAGCTGGTCTACAAGACCAAAATAAACCTGTTTGGATCAGATTGTGTTCATAGAATAGGCTTGTGGAGCATACATAGACTTGAAAGCAGTGGTATGGAGAAAAGCAAATGACAACAATGTGGTCAATACAATTCCTATTGCAAAACACAACGGGAGCTATGTCATGATTTGAGGGATATCGTTACTTTTCTTTATTTATTTCAACTGTCATGCGATTTTCCTTTTTCAAATGTCATTCGCCATTGTTGCTATCAGTATCTGATCAAGACATCGTATTGTTTGGTTCTCTAGCGTAGGGTACTTAATAATTTCCTTTCAAGAATATACCTTTGATTGATTGATTTGCTTTATTTTACTTCGCTTTTCTGCACCTTTTGGCTAATCGCGAAGATGAGGATGAGTGATGATGTGGTGGAACTCATGAACGGACACTCACAAATAATGCCCAGGCCAGGATTCGAACCTGATACCACTGGCAAGAATACACCTGTACGAACAACAGTGTTACACAGCCTATTTATTTTACGTTACTATTCTGCCTCTTCGGTTAATCGCGACGACGAGAATGAATGATGAGCCATGATGAAAAGACAAGCACAACCTGGTATCTCTGGCATCGTGGCGAGTTCGACTAACCACTCTGCCAAGGAGATCGGTAATGTTGTGGAATAGATTGGTTTTGTTTTATAGGCTAAAGAGGTCGTCTCAAAGAAATACACGAATTTGTGTACGTACAATATTTTACACAGATTTCGTAAACGAACAGGAATCAACTGTGGTGAATATGTAATTCCTTTATGAATATTTCGTTTCAGATCTTTAGGGTTGCCAGATCGCTGTAAGGGAAATGTAAGACATGCTATCCCAAAATGTAGGACTTTAAGTCCAAATGTAGGACGCAACACATTCTCAATAAATATTACATATATCTATAGAACACGTTAGGAAGTAGTTGAAAAATGACACTTTTCAGTTTTTTTAAAAAATATTTCCCAACGAATGTTTAAAGGCAAAATTTCAAAACTTGCAATCATACTAATCAATGCACCTCTTACTACTTGATTTAAGTGGTACTTCTCAGAGGAGACAATTTTTATCAAAATTTCAGGTTTAGTCAAACTCGTTGAAATTATAGGGACAAATACCGAACATTTTACAGACTTTATGAAAAAAATCATTCTCTCGTGAGTCTGTTGTGCTGATGGTAATGAAAGTACTCTCTCAACATTTGAATTATGACCTGTAATGGCAAACAAATATTCAGCAATTACTGTAATTTAAAATGGTTCCAGAAGTTTCATCTTGGGTAGTTTTTAGTTCAATAACAGCGTGTCTGTCTACCAAAATAATACATCCAGAAATCTAGACTTTTTCTGGACTTTTCTAGATCCTACTTAGGTAAAGTTGGAAATTAGTAATTAAGAAAATAAATATTTATTTAATGAGAATCCCTACCAAAGGGCCAGTTAAGATGAAAACTGAAGCTGAATTTAAGAAGAGAATTACATCTGTTATTTCGTATTAATGCATCCTGAAATGTGTTTGGCAGACAAGCGAGGCTTTGGCGTCTGGACTCACAGCCAGTATAATCTTATGTGGGGCTTGTGTCGGCTGTCCCTATATGTTTATGACTATCCATTCATCCTCATCTTTGCGATTAGCCAATGGGTCAGAAAAAAGTGAAGTAAAATAAACTAAATCAACCAATCAATAGCAAAAATCGTTGACCACAAGAATAATTTATTGCCTTTTTAGTGACTTCTTGACCTACTTGTTGATTTCTTTACTTTTTCTTGACTACCATGACTTTCTTGACTGGCAGACACCCTGAATAACTTTGTTCTCTATACCCCTGCTTTACAATCAAATTATATTGAATAAGAATGGGCAACACCTTGTTCCATCAGTATAAACCCTAAGGCAAGAAATTCTGCTCAGGCATTGAACAGTGACGTTATCAGAAAGTGGTCCCAAGACTTTGTTCATTAATTGCTTCCGTTTTCTCGTTTGTTTAATAGCAGGACAAACTTTATTCTTTTTGTGCAATGACTGAATCAAAATAAATTTCACTATTGAGTTTGGAAGCGCAGTCCATAGACTTGTAATTTGCGTGACTTTTTTCTGTTACGTATTTTCCTAATTAATATTATGTGACGCTCAAAATGTAGGACATTTATGATATTTTTCAAATTCCTCCGGGACGCCGGACATAGGCTAAAATGTAGGACATGTCCGGGAAAATCCGGACGTCTGGTAACCCTAGATGAAATAGCACGTGCTCAATTTAGTTATTTTTTAATCCTCGAATTTGGCAACACTGATGACTGTCAGCTTGGGCAAAGGGGATGAATAGTTTAATGAGGAGGGATTCTGGAGAACGAAACACATGCAAGCTGATGATGCGAGCCTGTTCCGTTGATAAAAAATTACTACTTCCGTGTTTACTCTTTTCAGAACGTAAAATTGGGTCGAGGAAACTTTTTTGTTACCCTTTATAAAACACAATTAAGAGTGATGTCTATTCTTTAATGAACGCATAGCCACTGCTATTCACTCGAAATATTAATCAACTATATTTTATCACAAAGTTGCGTGAGTTATTTACGGCACTAATGAAATCAAACGTGGACCACAAGGTTTGTTTTTCAGTTCCTTTAGCTCAATCACAACGATTAGAATAAGTAAGAAAAAATCTACGCTTATAATTGGGCATTAAATTAATAAATTAAGCTCAAACAGTTAATGGATGTACTTTAAAGTGCATTCCGATCCACCACACTAGGCCTCTGTAAAGAATCCAACAGGAACTCTTCGATTACAAGGCGAAAACAATAGCCACTATGCAAGTTAACGATTGTTTCTGATTAAAACAGTACATTTAAGCCTTCTTTGATTATATCAGCAGTTTTCACTCATATCACGTTCGCACATTTACCTAAGCGTGTGGATGAGATTTATCACAAAAGTGTTACGATCAGAAATATGTATTTCATATGTTTCTTTTCAGTGTTATTTCGGGTGTGATACAGCGTTGTATCACAATGGAAGCAAATGTATTTATATAAAGTTTCAATAGCAAGAAATAAGAAACATAAATTTCAAAATTTCACTTCTTGATAGAATGATACAATGAACATATTCGCTGGCGTTTTGCTTGAAATCTTGACTCAACTGAATAAACATCGTCATAGGCAATTTGTCTGGTAATATTTATGCACTCTACTCTATAGGACAGTACATTTTAGAAATCCCAGGTAATGATTTTATTTCGTCGGAGGTAAAAGAATTTGTCGAAAAGCGAGCAAAACGCACGTTCAATGTTAAGTCACGTTGGCACCGCACGAAATCGTCTGTGAGCAAATTCCACGCGGTCAGTTCCGAGAATGCCGTGCTAAAGTGAAACATGCTTCACTTCAACTTTCAACTGTTGAGCTTCTTCTAAACTTCCCCTTGCACGTGCTTTACGAACAGTTTTTCCACGGAACATGATTTACAACGACAAGCTTCGCATGGTGCTGAGTTGAATATTCATGATGGTAACTCATGGCTGGAAGGTGTTGCGGAAACAATAAAAAGTATGATTTGGAACAAGAGTTAGGAACTTCGAAGCCGAGAAGAATGTAACGTGTTGCTCTCACAGATTTATTGCAGATACTACTAGACGGGGACCGTTACTAACATGATATCGAGACGAGACTATATGTAGAACTTAGTCTCGTTCTCGGTCTCGTCTCAATTTATAATCGTCTGCCTTATTCTCGTATCGATGCTCGAAATATACAGGGTGACCATAAAGTGTTTCCAACATTTCACAAGTTTATTACAAAGAAACTATTACGGTTGCATGGCTTGTGGCAAAAGAAAGAGAAACTCTGTTTTTCTTTTCCATTTGTTCCAGAGGCTGAGTTGGTATAGGAGGCGCTGCAATCGCTGGAATTGAAAATGGCGTTTTCCTGACAGGTGGATTGGGTGCGAAGGTCCGTCACCCTGTCCACCACAATGGCCAGACATAACCCCTTCGACTTTTTCCTCTGGGGCTATGTCAAGGACAGAGTGTATGCAACACGTGTACATGATCTGGACATGAGAAGAAGGAAACTGACGCTGTTCCTGGTGTCACCCAAGAAGGGTTGGACTCATAACGCGAAATTGAATATCGCTTAGACGTTCTGAGGCGACAAAGGGAGCACGTGTGGAAGTGCATTGAGATTGCAAATAAACTTTGTGAGCCTATCTTTCTTCTGGCACAAGCCATGCAGCTGTAACTGTAATACTTTCTTTGTAATGTTGGAAATATTTTATGGGCACCCTGTATAGCACAAACATACAGCGTGCCACCAAGAATAAACCTTGGTATCACTGCACAAAGTTTCGCTGTGTAGAAGAGGTCATTAAAATAAAGAACCTTGCTGCGCTACGAACAGTCGAAAAACAGATTTTTTTATCCAAGTATACAAAAACACTTCAGTGTCCACTAACGGAATAAATTTGCATTAAGATAATCAAAATCTAACACCTGTCTGTACATAATCGGATAGATATCTAAGTCCCATAGCAAAGTAAGTTTGGTTTCAGTAAAATTTTCAAATATCATACGTTCAATTTTATCAGGCTCCTTACGATTTTACACAAGTATGTCTTGTTCTCAGTCTCCACAAGTCTCAGGGCGTCTGGTCTTTCTTATCTCGATTTAAAAAATATATATATATATTCTCGTAGTCGGAACCACCCTGTAGGTACAAGGATAATATTCCGGGACCTTCATGATAAGGAAGAGGACACGCTTTGAGCATTTTTCCTGGAATTATGGCACACATTCTCTTACAAGGTCAAAGGCCTCCCAGATGGCGCAGTGGTAGCGTCGTCGCCTTGTAATCAAGGTGTCCCTGGTTCGATTCCCGGTGGAGACACATAGTGGTTCGGATCCCACTTTAAACTGTAGGTCCAGTCCCGATTAGCCTTATTGTGCATAAAGTGGACTTAAAACAACAAATCAATCAATCTTACGAGGTCAACAATTTTGGCTTCTCGATTCTTGCTGTTTCTCTTTTATTGCAGCTTTATCTATACAATCTGTCCTCCTCCGTAGCCGAGCGGGTTAAGGCGTTCACTCGTCTTGAGATCGTTCGCTGCGGGACGGCGTAGGTTCGAATCCGGCTCTGGTCGGAATTTATTCGGCCTACGTATAGGGCCGGTGGCAACCCACCATCGTGAGGAAATTGGGAAGCTCCGAGTGAGTGAACGTAACCCGGTCGAGAAGACCTACAACAACGGCTCGTTCGTTCGGTTCGTCGAGCTGATCACCCGTCACCCCAACACTGGTCTGAAACCTCCACGCTATAACAGGTGACGGCGGAACAGTGTGGGAGGGAGACCAGCAGTCGGTACTTAAACCAAGGCCCGCCAAGGTGCTGTAGAGCTGTGGGGTTATGTTATCTATACAATCTCCTTCACTTACATACAATTACATTAAATGGGAACCGTTGGTACTAGGTACCGTACCAAAAACATCAGAAGTAGCCATGCTAACTCCAAAATTTACTGCGCCAAATGAAGGCAATTATGCAGTTTTACTTAAATGACAATTATTTTTATTTTGTTTACATAGCTTTTTCATATTATTATGAAAAGTTTTGACCAACAACTACACCAGAACTTTTGAAACAATAATTACTTAATGCAATGTAATTTTAATGATGTATTATTACATAAAATTTGTGCACCATGCAAAGTACACACAGCCAGAACAATTACTAACTGATGACACAGTTCTCTTCCCTGGAGCCAAAGCTTATTAAACGGTACTGTCTAATTCAATTCTATGTGGGTACAAATCTTTATTCACTATTTTTTTACCCACAGATTGGTTAATTTTTAATTTTGTGCTTGTGTTATTAGGAACCCTACACTGGCCATAAAAAACCATGGTGATAGACAATTTGGGTACACGCATCTTCGTATATTTTCCATCCACTGGAGAAAGGAAGTTAATATAAAAAGCCAAGTGACTCGTGAGAAATAGTTCCTTTTGGGCAAAGATACCTTCCTCCCTCCATTTCACCCCACCCACGGAAAAAAATTGCTGCAGACGCCCCCTGATTACAAGTTACAATTTTTCATTTAGTTTGAGGTGGGCCGAACACCACCTACTTATAAAAGCTCTCTGTACATCAACAAAAAGGAGGAAATTCCTGTCATTTCTAGAGGCTCTTTCGAACAGTTCAAATGCCAGAACGCTGATTCATTTTGGCGTCTTCGGTCCTTAAAGGTCCTATACAATGGATGCTGACATTTGTGATGATGACGTCGTAGCCCATCAGAACCCTATCTTCTTTCCATAGGGTTGTCGCTGAAATCCATAACAAGAACAGTTGAAAGCCGTGTCTATGGTATATACTTGGAAAATAAACTAAAACGAGTGTTCACGTTGTGCTCAATGATGCAGCTACATATGCAAATGAATCGGTTCAGAATATGTGCGTATCTATAAAGAGTTGATGGGGTTGTTGATATAAAAAGCTGATGCAATTATATTAAAAAACTACTATTACCATGACAATCATTAATATATTCTTTGGGAGTCTCGTTTACTTGGTCAACAAGGTGAGGTCTGCCGATGGTGCAGTGGTACTGTCGCCTTGTAACCACGATCTCAAGTGGAGGCGCATTGCACTATAGTTCGGATCCTACTTTTAACTGTAGTTCCAATGTCGATTAGCCTATCACTTGACAAGTTTAAAAAGAAGACGCTGCATATAGCTGTTGCGCATCTCGCACCACATTTCCCCACTCCCTTGTCCGCGGCGACGTTCGTTCGCAGTGTTGCAACCTGGAGGGAGCGGAATGTTCTGAAAATTTTCAACGAAATTTGTATTCGCTTTTTCCTGGGCTGTTTTATACCTGTCGGAGTACAGAAATTCAGCTCACATTTCGGCAACGACTCTTTACCTTCTTTTGAAACTTGAGATTTTGATTTGATTTGATTTATTTTATTTTACTTCGCGTTTTGTGCCTCTTGGCTAATTTGCGAAGATGGGAATGAGTGATGAAATTACAAAATGTATGAATGGACATTCACAAACAACCATGCCCGAGCGGGATTCGAACCCGGGACCCTTGGCATCGCAGCGTGATGTGATAACCCCTCAGCCACAGGGTCCGGCTTAAAACTTGAGAAACCATCCATTTAGATACTCCCATGGCGGCGCTTGTGGACTCGACAACATTATACTTAAGTTTATGTAACTCCTTCTGATTTTGCAAATATGTTGCAACATTGTAAACAATTTATCTGGCCTGTCCTCTAAGGAGCTTTCCAGAGCAGATTGGGGATTTCGTTGGACCCGGGACGATTTGATTTTTGCATTTCAAAAATATGCAGCCAAGGGTAAAGAGCAAGAACATTTCAATGCTTTAAAAAAGAACACAGGCAAGCGTGTTATCAGATTGTCTTCTCGTAGTGATTGCTGTGCGCCAAACAAAAGAACCTGCACCCCACTCGGCTTTAAAAAAAAACAAAACAAACAAAAAAAACAAAAAAACAGGCCACTGCTCGATGTCGCATTCAGAAAATGAAGTCATTCGCCCTGTAGTTTCTCTTCGTTATAAACCGTAACGTGCGTGCGTAATACTACAGTTTACGATCCGCGCACCGCACGCATTTTCAAAGGCCGGATTAAATAAAATGAAACACTGATATAATATGAGCTGGCACCGTCAGGCTACTACACAGTGAAAATCGTTTGTGATATTTGTTTTAGCTTAATTTTGCTGAGTTTGCACCACTCGTACTCTCAAGGCCAGACGAATATGTTGAAGAGTGTTGGGGAGGATGACGTAATAGGAAGTGCTCCGCAGCGATCTGCGCATATTGGGACTTTACTTGTCAGGTTATATAGCTAAGGCAAACCAATCATGTGAGCGAATAGCTGGTATATTCTCCTTTATTTTCGTTTTCTCAGATTGCAAACCACTCATGTGTTGAAATACTTGTTATAACTTTTACATCGCCTGAATCAAGAAAATTCTTCGAGAATTTGGGGCCTTCCCGATGGCGCAGTGGTATCGTCCTCGCCTTGTAATCAAGAGATCCCGGGTTAAATACCCAGTGGGAGCACACAGTGATTCGTATCCCACTTTAAATTGTAGGCCCAGTCCCGATTAGCGTTATTGTGCATAAAGTGAACTTAAAACATCAACTCAATCAATCAAAATCAATCCGAGAATTAAAGAGGACATTTTATTCGCGAAAGTAATGTTGTGAGATCTAGTTATTCTGTTTCAATTCTAACTAATTAGAATTTATTTTTTCGTTATTATATATTTCACAATCAAAGGAACTATGACAATTTCTAATAGGGGGATGGTTCGAATAACCCCTTCAAAGCTTTTTGTGAGGCCCATGACTCGGAACTATCCCTTCAGGTTGACTTTGAATCTGGTAAACGCTTGATTTGCAAATTCGCACTCAGGAAGACACAACCGATTTGCGAAACCAATGACCTTGCAACACACCTCCCGTTCCTTTCACGCGCTGATCAACGATCTAAGATAGAAAGCGCGAGAGAATCTCATTAATGTGGGAAGGCAGATGATTAATTTTGTAAAGGAACTTCCGTTTCGCGGTGCAATACCGCTAGCACAAGAGGTCATAGCCTTCCATGGCCTGAATGAGAAAGCATGCCTCAGCAGAAAAGATAAGGAATTCGTTAAGCATGGAATTTGCATTTAGTGCACTCTAAGCACTGGTGATGTCTCCAATTCCGAAATGCTTCGTGAGTTAAAATTCGTCCCGCAGTATAGTCAGGCACACAGGAATGCGTATGTTTTAAAATTAATTTGCTTTATAACCATAATGGAAAACTAATGCATAGTGAGCATACGATAATCTCGATTAAAAGTATAGAAAACAAAATTTTCGTGAGCTATCACTAATATGGTTCAATTTATACATTCGTCCAGAATAATCAACCAACACAATCGTTGGATACGAACACGATTATATGACGTCACGAAAAGAACTTTATGAAGAAGAATAATACCAGCATCATTTTAACCGTTTTATGCGGTATATTCTCCATGTATCAGTTAACTTACGTTGAATTATAGTTGGAAAGCCATAACGCGACAATAACTACCCTATCATTTTTGTTTTGCGCAAATTTAGGAGGACCTTCATCTCTAGACTACGTCACACGAAAAATCACCAAAAATCACGAACACAAAAAGTATTGGGATTCAGGACATGCAGGTCTAGGTCTGCGTCTCCACGCTGTCTACCGACAGGTTCGGGTAGTTTCTGCTTTTGGTAGATGGCGGCGCTGCTTACCGGTCTTGCAGCCAAGCGTAAATGGCAAACATCCTGAAATTAATTTAAAAAAACATAATTTAGAAGAACCTTTTTCAAACAAATAAAATTACGTGCTTCCTCAGATATTTAAAGGAAGAAAAATTTTGATTAAACTTCTATTCTCGCTGCACAATTTAAATTTAGGTAGTTATTGATGCTGCTACAACTGTTTTAAGCATTGCCATTGGCTGGTAGCTTTGGAGGGGGGTCTCACTTCTCGCACACAACTTAAACACCCATGGTGGTTAGGTTTGTTCGGTTTAGTTCTCCTAGAAGAAGACGAAGACGAAAAATGGTTGTAGCAGGAAAACTGATCTTTTTTAAGTAGTCATGGACACTGCTGGGTTGTAACAATTGCATTGAAAATCAGTGTATCCATTACAACCCGGCAGTGTCCGTGACAAGACACTGTGATTCCGTTACTTCTCGATGCATACTTTCGCTTTAGTACAGTCAATGGCAAAGATAATGGTAGGCAAATTGTCCATCACTGTTTTCATTACTTTTTTATTCTACATCTTGTGTTGTTTTGAGGAATGAAACTACAGTATGTTGGTTCCAAACAGGTATTGCCCTCTGCTTATTGACGTATTTATTTCAATTCGTTGTTATCACGTTGTGCAATACAGACCGAATGTAAATGGTGGTGGAGAAATCGCATACTGTTTCTTTCGCCGTTGGGTGTACAACACACTTTGTAATATACAGAGTGAGCCTAAAAGAAATACAGTTTCACATTTTTAAAGAAACAAGAGTTTAAATAACATGGCTAAGTTACAAAAGTTATATGTGTGACCCATTTGTAACACGACACATATCAATGCGATAGTCCAATTCTCCCCAAAGACGTCTCAGCATGTAGTGCACATGCAGCAGCTGTTGTGGTGCGTTATTTAAGATCGTCCACACTTGTAGGAGGGGGGAGGGCAAAAGCCCGGTCCTAGATGTACCTCACAAGAAGTAGTCACACAGTGTTAAATCAGAAGCATACAGAAAGCATTTTCTATCTGGCTAGCGGCCATACTGCTCGACTGACGTCAAGGGCGCTCACGTGATGCTGACGTCACGAAAACAAACTGTAGTAAATGCTTCCTGATAAAACAAACCGTTTTCGATTGATAAAGCGTTGATAAAGCGTTTGATCTATTTCTTTTAGGCTTCCCCTGATCGGAAAAAGTCAGCAAAGGCACCAGAGCCAACCCTGGTTGACATCTTGACCACCTTACGACAGAATGACAAATGTACGATCACTTGAGACTCGATCCCTTCTTTCTTCTCGGTCGATATAGCATTCTGTCTCCCCAGAGGTCAAGGAAAAAAAGATAAAACACGCCGAAAGGAAAAACTTTCAGGAGAGGTTGACCGTGTGACTCAACTCAGGTGCTCCGGACGCCGAAAATTGTTAGCGACAGAAGACGAAATCTATCTTGTTGAATCGTCTCCTGTTACAACGAGTTTGAGTAATCGGACACGGTAAGTTCTTCTTGTTCTTTATTCCCAATTCTTCATTCTTTTCTCAGAAAGGCACTACAGAGTTCCAAGAAGTGTTGCTATGGTCTGTTTTCCTGAAATTGGCGGTTGAAAGTCACGACTCTGCCTACCCAACCTGAGCATCGCTTTCCCGGTACAATGTTGCCAAGCGTACGTCTGTTTTTATTAGCTTATTTGTAACGTTTGTGGGTGTTTTGTACACTAATTTTCCGTGCTTTGTGTACTTTTGTACAACTTTTATCCAGTAACGGCGGTGATCTAATCACTCTCTTTCCAATTTTACAGTACGTTTGGCAACATGCTGTGTATCCGACGCTCATTGGTTTCGTTCCGTGCCTTGTGACACGAACATGCCCGATGTCAGTCGAAGATAATGCTGCGCTGATTTGTTGTCTCCCAGCCGCCTGCTGGAAATGTGAGCGGTATAAACAGTAGATACCATCGATTTATCCATTGTTATCCGTCAACCAGTTTTTAATTTTTGAATTGGCTGCTCGAGTTCAATCACCCCCTGTTCGTTCTTTCCTTTTAGCTCTGAGAGAATAGAGGAGGGATGGTTACAAGCACACTACCTGAGCAGAACACACCTACTGTGTACTTATTTTTACCAAAGTACTCCTTGCACCAGGCCCGTACTCAGGGGAGGGGCCATGGGGGCCATGCCCCCCTCGAATAATGAATTATTTAAATGTGAACCAATAAAAATCTACGGAAATAACATCAATAATGTTTCATATTTGTAAAAATTTCAAGTTTGTCCTGTTGAGTAGGGGCACAGGATGCGGGTCCGAATCCCAGCCCGGGCATATGTGTTCTTTGTGAGTGTGTTCCTTCATCAATATCATCATATCATCGCTCATTCAGAAAAGCAACGCAAAATAACCTAATTTAAACAAACTTACAGCATTTATGAATTTCTCTTTGTTCTAAATTTTCGAATCTATGCCCTCCCATGTAAAAGAACCTGCGTACGGGCCTTATAGCAACATATACAAAATAAAGATAAAACACAAATTCAAGACTAATATAAGTATGAAATCTTATTGATCATTATTAATAGCAATAATTAAATAAAACTAACATTTAATAAAAAAAAAACATTTCAACTATTTTGTCATTTCTATACACTCCCCCTCGCGCGCGCACACACACACCAGGAGCGTATTTTCCAGGCTAGCTATGCTATCTGCGAAGCCTGAAGCCTAGAAAGTAAAATACTGAAGAGAAAAATCTCTTAGAAACTGAGATAATTAAGCTGATTTGAAAAAGAAGATAATGGAGATTCTGAAGTTGGCAACCTGAATTCTTACGAGTTGGCAACCTGAATTCTCAGGAGTTGGCAACCTGAATTCTCAGGAGTTGGCAACCTGAAATCTCAGGAATTGGCAATCTGAATTCTTACGAGTTGGCAACTTGAAATCTTAGGAGTTCGCAACTTGAAATCTTAGGAGTTGGCAACCTGAATTCTTAGGAGTTGGCAACCTTTATTCTTAGGAGTTGGCAACCTGAATTCTTAGGAGTTGGCAACCAGAATTCTTAGAAGTTGGCAACCTGAAATCTTAGGAGTTGGCAACATGAATTCTTAGAAGTTGACAACCTGAATTCTTAGGAGTTGGCAACCTGAATTTTTATAAGTTTGCAACCTGACTACCGTTGGGATGGCAACGTGGCTTCCTGGAAGACGTCAAGAATGAGTCTAGATTCTCCCTTCGTCCATAGCCTAGGACCAAGTGTCATCGTGAGATAGCCCAGGTCTTAAGACTTAGCATACGCCACTGACACACACAAAGATATTTTTGGAACTGGCTCCTCCCCAAAAAAATCCGGGCTTGCCTTGCACCACCATAAGAATCGTTACAAAGTAGTGGAAAGGATACATAAAATGTGGTGCAAATTATCTTTCCTTGAACCAAAGCAGTCTCCACCTGATGGTGTTCTATTGGAAAACACGGTGGGGAACGATGTGCATATTTCTGAGTCTTGGCATATTTTAGTCGCTTGCATATTTTAGCGAAAATAAGTCCTGCCTTGGAACAAGGCCACAGGCGGAAGCCAAGTCATTGCACAAACGCCAACCCAATGGAGAACCAAAAATAGTCTGAAAGGGCGTTGAACATATAGGATGCAATTGGTACCCAAGGAACAATGTAGGAATGATTTTTGCGAAAATTAAAAATAGATGGCAGCACAAGGTTAAAGAAGTCGGAGAATTATTAGCATAATTAAAATTGATGGAAAGAATGTGGAATATCAATGGAGAGATGGTTAATGGTAATTACTATTAGTATTAAAAGGGGAAAAATAAACTAAATAATACATATACACACTATTCTAAGCCAGATACAATTTCCCACAAATAATAAAAGAACTATTTGTAGTAAATTATATTATTTTGATTATTGCAAACATGGATACAAAATTCGGTAGCCTAAATGGTAACTCTAAACAAATGTGCACGATTACAAAAAAAAAAAAGGAACAGGTAAAGAACCATTTTTATATCGCCTATTTAAAGTAATATTTGTATACCAAGTAAACTTTTTTTTCGTGTACGTGTGTGCCTCAAATCGCTTGAAGTCTTTGGAACAGCTAACCTGATTTGAAACTGAAAATCTACACACGAATGTATGAATAGTACAATCATAATTACAAACAATATTAAACAAAAACAAACTACATTTTAACTTTGGACCAGAAAATTAAATACTTTCGAGTGTTTCTAACCAAAATTACTTTGGAATTTGGCCCAGTTATAAGGAACCACGCTAGTATACTTCGGTAGCAAAAAATAAACAGTGAACGTTTATGTTCATGACCATGCAATGCTCGTATCCGCTCCCACATGCACTTGGGATTATTTACGAGGTGTGACTGCACCGTTCAAATATACACGATCACGTGACCAAGCTGCCGAATTGCATCTTAAAGTTCGGGAGCATATCTTATTACATCCGCTCCAAGCGTAGGGCTGGGTGCAGGAAAAAAGCATAATTGCAAATTGAACCTACGGTTCTTGAATCAAAACGACCCAAAAAAAATATGGGTTGGATTTCACACTCATATACGAGTCACAGACCACGATTCAAATTTGGCTTGCACAAGAAGGTGTGACGTCAAAACATGGCGTTACGGATCGTGTTAGAGCGTAGAGTGAAGAAGGAAGTGCAATGGGCTGCTGAACGAGTCGAACAGTAAGTAGTCGTTGATTTTGTTGTTGATTTGGTTTATGTTACTTCGTGTTTCTGCCAGAGTTGGCTAATCGTGAAGATGAGGATGAGAAATGATATGATGGAATTGATGAAGGTTCAGGATTCGAACCCGGGACCTCTAGCATCGTAGTGCTATGTGCTAACCACTACGCCACGGGGTCCGGCATCAGTCCTTCAACCAACAGTGTGTACATATGTATATCCACGAACATCTAATCATATACTGTTTTGTGTTCAATTTTTGCCTAGGCCTATATCTTGAACCTGAGACAGAAAATTCTATGCGCTATGACGGGCGACTCTCGACTCGGAGAGACTTGGAACATATTTTTCTCCTAGCAATTTGACATAATAATGGACTTAGTATGTAAAGAACTAATTGCAAATGTGCATCAGTGAACCGAGAACTTAATTTTATCTTGACTAATTCATTCATAATTCTTCGTACCATCCAAAACGTGACGTCACACGTAAGACTTGATATGCACCGCTGGAATATTTTCACTTTGGAACATACCTCGGAACAAAACTGAAAAAAAAATTCCACATTCGTGAACTTTTTCTCCGATTCACTGTGGCACTGCGGATCAATAATAATAAGCAATAACGTTTAGAAATTTAAGGAAAGCAAAACAAACAGTAAAGAATGAACACAGAATGTAAGAGAAAAAGGAATTTTGTACTTTGTTAGTCACTGTCTTTGCAACTCTATTATGCTTCCAAAGGTAACAAAATGAGACCGAGAACGCAACAAACAAGACTCGTCACGTCTCGACAACATTCCAACTTTCAATCAGTTTCCGTGCTACTACTATTAAAGCTCTCGCCACGAAAACAGTCCAGTCAAGGTCGGAGCTCCCCCTTGCCCCCTCCAAACCCCTGGCCCTCCAGGGTTACCACACTTCTTCTAAGCTGCTCAGTCGACACTTCGAGCGTTGTACGTATGCGGTTGATTTCATCGGTTGAAATATTTGCTCATTGGCAACACTGCAGGTGGGTTGCGTGACCTTGACTGGACTGTTTTTGTGGAGAGAGCTTTTACTTACCAATTGCCGCCCGCACAACACAAGTCTAGAGCCCCTACATTGTTGTACTCACCTGAAAATAGAAAATACAACTCTGTAAATTTCGTAATAAAAGCAATTACAAGTATATAAAAGTTAGAGGAAATGAGAAAATCATTATACGTACAATTTTGAGAAAAATAAAATGCTATCTGAAACTTGCTCCCCCCCCCTCCAAATGTACCGTACGAATGTCACTAACCAAACATAAACAGGACAAAAAATTAGGAACGTCACACTTTTTGAACAATCGTGTCAATTTACTTAGTTTTCAGTGATCTACTTCCAATCTGAATTCGACTTAACCAAGGTTGGTCATTTTACTCAGATTTTTCGAATAAAACCTGGGTAAATTGTTTTGATTTTTACAAACTGCATGTAAAAATTATTCTAATGAAAGAAGAACCTATCAGTATCACTACGTTGAACTTTTGTTACGATTTAGTTAATTTTATCCTTAAATACTTAACATTTATTACTAGTGGGCAAAATGTACACGGGAAAACCCCACTAAATGGCAGAACAGCAGATGAAATATTAATAAAATCTAGGAATCGCAAATTTCTATAAATTACATCCATGAGATAATTTGTCTGCGAGTCCTCAAATTCAAAATGTGTGTCACTGCACAATGTCATTTTAAAATATGTTATTTTCCAGTTCCTCATAATTCGGGATTTTTGTTGTCTTTTTTACAGAAGTTTTCAAATTCCAAAAATGGGTACAGCAATATTATTTGTCTGCAAAATTCTCTTTGATTAGCTGTTTCAACTTTCAATCATATTACATAGTAATTTTGTACGATCTATTTTCATATGTAAACAAGGCAACGCACATTTTTTTGTAGAAATAAATACGAGTATTACATTCGCTTGTATCTTTCTGTTGGGAACCTGATTGAATATATGAAACAATACAAGAAGGTAGAAAAATAAATAAAGACTTCGTTGCTGGTTATTTAAAATGGCTGTCGACTTAAGAGAGTTTATTTAAACATTATACAACACTTTTTAACAAAGTTAGTTAAAATTTAAGTCCACTTACGCTCAGATAGGATAAGCAAGACTGGACCTACAATATAATTTAACAATTGAATGAGAAACACGTAATCTGTATTCTGTTTAACCGTGACAAATTTTGCTTCAACTATAAATGGAAATCCAATCCACTTTAATCCCCTGACGTAATATACAAATCATCACACAATCTAAATACGGCACGTCGTCTCATGATGTCCGTGTGTGATACGAAAAAGGAATGAGTTATCCACCGGAAGTTAAACTTGTACCGAACTTCCTGCAATACGGAATTGTTACTGAACGTTTAGTGCCATTCATTTAAGTTTATTCTTAGCATTTCAGATGAGGAAAATGCGAAAGGGCAAGGCATTTCACACAAAATGGCGTTTTTAAACATTTGACTACTCTCCGTGCCAGCTCCTAACTTGCCGAACGAATTACGTTGGCGAAAGCACAGTATACAAACCTCTCGTGAAGAACTAATTCTTGCGTGTAAGCCACTTTCCCCTATTCTTCGCGTAATCAATCTCAAGTCACGCTCAAACACTCTTCGCCGAAGCCAAAACCAGGAACTAAACCTCATCCAAAGCGATTTTATCAGGCTTTACAGATCCGAAGAACTAAATATAGATCTTAGTGACACCTGCTGGCAATTTTCCCAAGCTCGTTGGCCAGAAATAAAATCTCACCTACTGACACGATCAGGCGTTACGCGAAGCTAAAGCACTCGCGTAACCTTGAACACAGCGGAAGAAAAAACGGTGTGGGTGTTACTTGATGTCTTTATGCTCTATGGTAAATTGCTGGGCAGATTTGCTTCATTTTTCTTCATAAACAATTGTTTAATATGTGCCAATTATACGAGGTATGTTCAAATGAAATATTTTCAAGTTGATTTATACTTTTATTTATGAACGTATAGAATGAAGATGATATATATCGTGGGGACGCACTCTGAGATGCAGAATAAGACAGGCGTCGTTTTGTGTGACAAGTCGGGGCTGTAAGTTGGGTGTTAAGAATCTCACACTTTTTCGTCACCATATATCCTGAAACTTGCGATGGAACTAATGAATTATAATGAATTGTTGTTTTAAGTCCACTAGGGACTGGACCTACAGTTTAAAGTGGGATCCGAACCACTATGTGCCCCTTGCGATGGATTGACATTAGTTAACACCAACCTGCTGTTAAAAATTTTGTGAAATAAATATAGAGTTCAGGATTGTTCTTCACACAACCGTATTCAGATCAGGGGATTTCCCAGAAAAAAATATTCGGTAGGGGCTTTGAAAACGTCATAATTGTTATAAAAGTATGTGTGTTTCTATATTCACACGTGGAGTATGAGCAGAACAGATAATACTTCATAATCTGTTTATATTAGTAGCTGTACACAATATATTCTGTTGTAGATCCTATACAAATATACATTACTACATGCAACATTTTTCTTATTGTATTCTGGACATTCTTGTGTTACTCTAAACTATTGGCATGAAATTTTATTTGTATTGAACTTTTAACCTTGGTTTCATATTATTATTTTTCTGCATTTAATAACTGATTGACGTTCATTCAACGCTGGTTGGAACTGAAGACATTTCTTAGTTATTTAATGATGGTAACTGTTAACTTACAAACTAATCTGGCATTTTCATTGCAACGTATCATGTCAATGGAAATAACAATAGTAATTACGTACTTGCGAACTTTAAATAATAACATTTCTGGAGATTTCTTAACAGCCTTCAAACCCTGTACATTAAAACGTTCTGAAAGACTAATGACATGAATATCTGTTTGTGGTCTTGCTACTGTGAATACAAAATTAAAATCAATTTGATGAAAACAACCCAGTAACAATAATTTGTAAGTAAACAAATAAGGAAGTAAAAGTAAGTAATCATAATTATACTTTATTTTCTTTCCTCGCGAATCTGAAGTGGCAATGACAACTATAACATGCTACTAAGTAAATCTATACAATAATGCAAATTTGGGCGAACGGAAAGAAAGAAGTATCGATACTTTGACGCAACAATGCCTTTGGTGCAACAATGTGTTTAAAATTTATTTTTCTCCCTCGTTCCACTTTACTTATTCAATGACTCATTTTTCATAAAAAATCATGATTCTTCAGAATATTATTGTGAAATTTAATTGTGTGGTTTGCAATTCTCAGCTCGGCAAATGCATACTAAAACAAAATAATAAATAGTATAATAATATGAAATCTCGTCATTCCGGGAGATAGCAAAGATTGTCTGGGAGTCCTGTGGCCGTTCCTGAAGGGTTGGCAAGCCTAATAGTAATGCTGATTGGTTTATTTAACTTCGTTTTTGTGCCACTTGTGGCTAATTTGCGAAAATGGGGATGAGTGATGATATGATGAAATTGATGAATGGACACTCACAAACATCCATGCCGAGGCCAGGATTCGAACCAGAGACCCCTGGCGTCGCAGCGCGATGTGCTAACCACGGGGGCCGGCAAATAGGAAAGCTGATAATTGTTGCTATTACTATACCTAATCCGCAGTTTATAGCAATTGGACCATACATAACAGTTGGGCTGAAAAGTTCGTAGGCTAACATAGTAAAAAATATTTTTTTGACAAAATTCGATTTTATTATTCAATATAGTTGCCTTCGAGGGCGATACAACGATTATAGCGGTCATACAATTTTTCGATTCCATTTTTATAGTACGATTTCTCTTTAGCCTCAAAATAGGCCTCAGTTTCGGCGATTACCTCTTCATCAGTGCTAAATTTCTTTCCAGCGAGCATTCTTTTAAGGTCTGCAAACAGGAAAAAGTCACTGGGGGCCAGATCTGGAGAATATGGTGGATGGGGAAGCAATTTTATTACGGTTGAATATCGCTAAACATTGCTCCGAATCATCAAAACGTTGTTGCTTTTGATCGATTGTGAGCACGCGCGGCACCCATTTTGCACACAGCTTTCGCATGTTCAAATATTCATGCACAATATGTCCAACACGTTCCTTTGATATTTTTAAAGTCTCAGCTATCTCGATCAACTTCACTTTACGATCATTTAAAATTATTTTGTGGACTTTTTTTTATGTTTTCGTCGGAAAAGCCTCTTTGGGGCGTCCACTGCGTGCATCGTCTTCGATGCTCATTTCGCCTCGTTTAAATTTAGCAAACCACTTCTCAACGGTTGATTTTCCTGGTGCAGAGTCCGAATAATGTTTATCAAGCCAAGCCTTGGCTTCAACAGTATTTTTTTTCGCCAAAAAGCAAAGCTTTATTAACACACGAAATTCTTTTTTATCCATTTTTTCACAATAACAAAAGCTGCTTCACTCACAATGCTATATCTCACGAACTAATTATCCGGCAGCTGTGAAATGTATACACGTATCTTTTGAAGGTTAGTACTAAGTAAAAATCACATGGACTTAATTCTAGTAACGCCATCTATGAGTCAGCCTACGAACTTTTCAGCCCAACTGTTATATAATACGACGTAAAAACGTGAGCAAGCAAAGAAAACTAATTTTCATGCTTATTTCGTGGAACAGGGGTGGGGGGAGGCACAATGACTCGCATTCCTTTTCTCTTCCAACTGAGAGGTTAGAAGTTTTATCTTGGTCGTTAACATTCGGGATTTCTGGGAATTCGATTAGGAACCGCAACGGGATGAGGGTCGCAGAACTGCATTGCAGGAAAGGACGCTAAAAACACTCCCGTCGCGTCCAATTAAATTTAATTTAAATTACTTTCGGTTGTCAAGCAATTAAATTCCCATTTTCTCGCATTGTTTGTTGCAGGTCGCTCTGGCATCTGCGTTGTTTCGATTCTGCAGCTCGTTGAATTTTACAATACTTCCGGACAAACTTAAAGAAACTTGGACCTTATATACTTCACAATCTTGACGTGACGTGTCCCTTCGACGTTCCCAATTCTTGAAGAATACCCACATAGACATCTGGTGGCTACACGGCTCTTCAAGATTGTAGCCCAGTCAATGAAGGACAAAAAAAGGTCAATGTCGGGAATAATTCCGTAAAAGCTGAATTTTGGTCAGTTGTTAGAACACTACTAGTAGTGCAAAATCCCAAAAGTCCCCGCCCATCCTCGCGGTGCTTCCTCCCAGGCGCCCCCCCCAAAAAAAAATCAATTTCGCAGACTCTCAGTTATTTACCCATATCTCCGTAACCAATAGTTGTAGGCAGGTAATCTTTTCTTAGTCTTAATCCCCATTAGATGGGCTACAAAAAAGATTCTGTTTAATTTTTCGATAATGTTGGTGGTTTTGCGGTAATTTAAAAAATAATCTTCAAAAAGTGATTTTTTTTCTAGTACTTTCTGAAGTTTTTGCCTTGTAACTTTTGAACAAATTAAAAGACAAAAAATTGTTTCGAATAAAAGTTGTAGCCTAATTTATAAGCTTTAAAACGATATCAGTTTTAATATATTCTAACGAAACATGCGCCATAAAATGTGTCCCCAAATGGAGGACAGAACCAAAAAAGTGCGTCTGTATCACAGACCGGCGGTCAAGTCTGGAATCATTGACTTTTCGATAAAAGCATGAGACTTGGTAGAATCAATTGTTATACCACTTAAGACATGTTCAGTCGAGTAGCCAATCGCCATATCCGTGCTGATGGCCACTATCTTAAAAAGAGTCCGCCATATTGGATATTTTGATATGATATCTCTCAGGAACGGTGGCACCTGTCAACTTCAGTATTCTTCAGAAATGCTCCAAATAGTGTAAACTTTCATAATATATCAATAAATCTATTTTTGAAAAATAATAATAGTGGTCTTGTAGAAAACTCACTGTAATACTTTATGTGAATAACTCCGAGTTAAATGTCTTAATAATTCTCGATCCATACAATATTATGGGCCCTTAAAATACTATTATTTGTATTTATATATTTACCTCAAATAACATTTGTAAAAGAAATACAAGATGTATACGAGAGTCACTATTTATATTTTGAGCCTTGGCAACACTGATTGAAGTTAGGCGCGATTTGACGTTTGCACGGAATCGTCTGGCATTATTGACCATAACGTACTTCAAATGTTTTGTCAATAGCTTCATTTGTGTTGTTTATGTTGCCTTGGAGATTGCGCGACAACAATAAAATGGAATTAACTCGTGAACATTTTCGTGCGATGATTTTTTACGGTTTTCGACGTGGATTATCAAAACAAGAGTGCATCGATCAACTTACTTCCACATTTGGCGATGAAGCCCCATCCTTTGCCACTGTGAAACGCTGGTATAACGAATTTAATCGTGGCCGCCATTCGCTCACCGACGAGATTCGCGAAGGTCGTCCAAAATCAGTTGTTGTTCAAGAAAACATTGATGCTGTGCAAAACCTAATACTGCAAGATCGTCATGTGACATACTGTGAGATTGAGGCAACCATAGGCATTAGTTCCACCAGCCTATATAAAATGTTACATGATCATTTAGCTGTGAGAAAGGTATGTTCTCGTTGGATCCCACACAATTTGACAAAAACTCAAAAAGATGCTCGCGTCAATTGGTGCAAACAAATGCTCAATAAATACAATCGTGGTGCTTCAAAAGACGTATATAAGATTGTAACAGGTGACGAATCATATGAGCCGGAACGTAAACAGCAGTCGACTATATGGGTGTTTCAAGATGAACCCAATCCAACAAAAGTTGTTCGCGCTCGAAGCACATCGAAACAAATGGTCGCCTGTTTTTTCGGGAAAACTGGTCATGTGGCAACTGTGCCTTTAGAGGAACGTAGAACGGCGGTCAACTCTGAATGGTACACAACAATTTGTTTGCCAGAGGTCTTCGGTCAAATACGGAAAACAAACAAACGCAGTCGGATCATTCTTCATCAAGACAATGCCAGCTGTCACACATCTCGTCTAACAACCGACTTTATGAACAGTCAAAAAATCGAATTGATGGGTCATCCGCCGTACAGTCCTGATTTGGCACCCAATGACTTCTTCTTGTTCCCGAATGTCAAGAATAAATTGCGTGGACAACGATTTTCGTCGGTGCAAGACGCCGTTGATGCGTTCAAAAACCATATTATGGAGGTGTCTCAAGAAGATTGGAAAAACTGCTTTGACAAATGGTTCGAACGAATGCAAAAGTGTATTGACCATAGAGGAGAATACTTCGAAAAACAATAAAGCAGTTTTCAATGCCAAATTCCTGTTTTTTCATTGTTAGGCTCAAAATATAAATAGTGACCCTCGTATAACCCAATTTGATTTCTGAAAATATGAATGAATGAAAAACACATCTTCATTGTAACTGATGATACTAAAATAGTAAAAATTATTTAGAAAATATTTTGTTATGAATTTTTCATAAGTTCGTTTCCCCTCCCTGATCAGATCTCAAAATCGTATCCTTCACATTCCATTCGCATAATGTAGTGGAGGCAAGATTTTCCATTCAACACTTCGAACGTCCAGTTCACTGTTAACTTGTCGCGTATTTTATGATTTCTCCCTAGTTATACTTACATACATTGTCAGCCATTGATGTATCCAAGCATCAATGTCGCTCTATACTCCTCCATCAGAAATCAGCAGAGCTGGATTGACAACAAAGGCACTTACAAAGATACCAATCCTATGGCTATATGTGCTGGAGGTTCTTTCATGATACAGACATTTTATTATTCTAACATCGTCATGTTGATAAAAGTGGATCACAATATCCCATTCTAACCATGTCAAAACGAGTAAAAACGATTGGGATATTTTCCAATAACTACACATTCCCGGATGGACTTAAGCTCAAAACACATTTCTCTTTATGAACTTTTATCCTCTCACATAATATCTATGAAACAAAGTTAAAATTAACAAAAAAACAACAAAAAAAAAACAGTAATTTTGCCTGTAGTATTGTATGGATGTGAAACTTGGTCCATTGCATTAAAAGAAGAACATAAATTAAGAGTATTTGAACATAAAATCTTTAGAAAAATATCTCGACCTAAAAGGGACGAGGAGACAGGTGAGTGGAAATGGTTACATAATTTAGAATTGTATAAGTTGTATTCATATCCAGATACGTATTATTAGAATAATTGAATCAAGAAGACTTAGGTGGGCAGTTCACGTGGCACGAATGGTAAGAGACCTGTAGGAACATCAAGACGAAGATGGAGGGATAACGTTGAGATAAACCTAAAGGAAATCAGTCAGGATGGAAAAGATTGGATTGATTTTGCCCAGGATAGGGACAGATGGAAGGCTTGTGTTGCTAGAAAGTGAGTGAGTTACTTAAGCTGAGTACCTTTCAGCCTTCAAGATCTGATGAATTAAGAACTTGCAAGTAAAAAAAAAACACCTGTTGCTGACATGTTATGAACTAGATGGGTTGATAGCAATGAGTGGATACCCAAACTTCAACTCATTCACGTGATGTAAAAGCACTGCTGTTTTTGTTTCTTAATGACTAAATAAGTCGTAATGATGTGACATGGGTGTGACGTCACTCAAGAAACCGTAAATCTTCTGAAAACACTACAGTTCCAACTTTTGCATATTGATATTGAATATACGTACCGTACATAATACGAGTATGTATTCAAAATATCGAACTGGGTTCGGTGGTTAACTATATGAAGACGATAAGAGAGTCATCATGTTTGGAGGCTCCACCTTGAAATGACTGCCTTAAAATGAATGGCGGTGTTCTTACTGGAGGCGCCTAGATATAAACTCTGGAGCAAACCAAAATTCCTTCTTATTTGGTACAAGGGATTAATTTAGTAAAGCTTCACATGTGAGGAAAACAGCACATGCCCTTCAGACTACAACTCTACAAACTGCATAAGGATGTTGCTACGTCCCGCGTAGCGGTGCACTTCACAAGTACACTTACCTTATAAGCTCAGCAGAGCATACTGGGTAATCCCAGGGATCGGGCTAAGTTACTGCGTTCCTTCCCCTTGGATCCACAGGTGAAGTCCAATGACAACCCACGAGGTTGTCCTCCTGATGCAGGTATCCACAAGTACGAAATACACTTTCGAAATAAAGAAAAACCGGAATATGTTCAACTTTACGTTTATTATAGAAACGCACGTATATCATGTAAGACTAAGATTACAATTCAAATACTTTCGAACGGTACAGCACGAGATGCGTAAGCCTATCTTTCCCGTAACGCGAAGCACCTCTTGCTACTTCAAATCTCTCCGCGCAACTACTAACCGTTTTTCTGGAAGGCGAAAACACCACCTCAGTTACACAGTGTTACCAGATACAATAACCTTTTAATGCTAGGAAGTTGATAAAAGCAAACAGTAATATATTAGAAATGTACAGTAATCTGGCACAGTGAATTTAGGTATGTGGTGGCAACAATGCAATGAAAAGCGCGTGATCTTCTCACACCACAAGAGTTTAAATAAATCAACAATGGCTTTCAAAATATAAGAGAAACGAAAGGCGTTTGCCAGAAACATGAAACAACAAATAGATATAAGGAATTTAACTAAATTAAAATGAAACTTACAACAAACTTTAGAACATTTAAAAGCAAATCAAACTATTAATTTTGAATCTATATAAATTGTTTAAATTTGCCGCTATTCATACTTGTAGATATTTCAGTGTATAATGTTGATTATAAAGGCGGCCATATTGGAAAATTGGCTGAAGGCATTAATATATTTATGAATATATATATGAAGTATTCACTGTATAATACGTTCAACTATAATAAGCATGAAATAATAATATGATATAATAATAATAATAATAATAATAATAATAATAATAATAATAATAATATAAAACCACGAAGTAATGGCAAACTCGGGGTCATTACAATGTATACCTTGTCAATTGTAACACAGAACCTGTCTCAATATATATATATTGACTGGGCTATTTTGAGAAAGATAGGGATCGAGTTTCTTTTAGTTTGTCCAAAACTATGCAGTTGTTGTTGTACACATTAAATTCTTATTCCCATAATACTCACTCTACAAAAATATGGCAGCAAAAGTGTAAACTTGATAGCACAACCACAACTAGTGTAAAAAAATAGGTGGATTTCATGTGACGTCATGATGCGCTCAGCCGCCATGTTTGCGGCCAATCGTATTTGCCGTTTGCAAGGAAATTTCCACCGAGTTCGTTTCTGCACCAACTGCGCGTTTGTTTTACATCGCGAATGTCTGTGTTATTGTCCCTCGTCCGCCCGTTTGAATTCCGTATGCTTACAGGAACTGGCCTCAATCATGGCTGCTTGAAGCCACAATGCAACCGTTTGTGACGTAGGTGAAACGAACCTGTACCTACTGGAGTGTTGAAAGATGAGCTGAGCATCCATCTCATAACAGGATAGATTAACTGTTTAACCAAAGAATTATTGTTAGCGATACACATCCTTTAACAAGCTAATGGCTTTTAATATTTCGCATCTACAGCAAAAATACTCTTCATTGTATCTGTCCAACAGTGTAATATTATTAATAAACTTAATACATATTGCTTCTACACACGTTACATATGCATCTCTGTCCAGATTAAAAGTTTCCGTCCATAAGAATTTTAGTTATTTCGCGTGCCATCTTGTGAAATTTTTTGAACTTCGGTACGTAGTCGAATAGCCATAGCAACTTGGCATTTACACTAATAGCACCAAAACTGCTGTACCTAACCTACTCACGTATTCATCTAATAGCAGCAATAAACATGTGGATAGGTTAGGCAGGTTAGGTTTAATATTGTTAGCGTATTTTGCTCAGCAGAAAAATGTGTGACGTCATAACAGTCTCGTTGGCAGTGCATCTCCAAGTCACCGCTCGTCGTAGTCGTGTGTAGCGACAACTAAAACAGAAATGTCTACATGACAAGAAGATACGTACTTTCATAGTTTGTCCACTCCTGTTCACATAAAGTGGAACGCTTCATAGGATAGAATAGTTGAACGATGTGCCGCTTTATCTGAACAGGAGTGTACTTTTGAGTCAAAAGTAAACATGGATCTTTCCTCGTACAAGTTTTGGGGGAAGAAGATGCGAGTAAGGTGTACGAGAAACGATCGTGAAGGAGCAAAGTGTAGTTAGGAATTGGAGTGCTGCAATGAGCGTTTTTGCTCGACCGGCAAATAGTTCGCACGGACGACGCTAGATAGCGTTAGGAACTGACAGCTCTTCGATCACCATGATGTCACGAGCGAATTTCGCTCGAACAGGCAAAACGATCAGTATAAGCTCGAAACCCGGTAGTTCGCGTGTAACCTTAATTTTTCTGTAGTATTGGCCCTTCAAACATGGATCGTGGAGTGAAAGACGCAGTCAAATTGAAACTGAAGTGAGCATAGTCATAATTTTCATGTTAAAATGTAATTTAGTCCATCTTTACAACACATAGCAATGTATGAAAATGAATAGATGAGTATGGGCTGAAACTACCACGACGGATTTTTACGCATATATTTGTACGATTATTGTCCCATTAAAAAGATACTCCCTCTGTCCCATAATTATTGTCCGGTACACCTTTGTTTGTTGTCCCATAATAATTGTCCGATATTCAAACTCTGGCATTGGTGTATACAGAAGAAGAAAATGAAACACGGGAATGAATCATACAACTTTATAACTCAAGGATCAGTACAAATTGGCCGATCAAGTATCCAAAAGAACCTAAATAAAAAGTAATCAATCCAGGATCAATACAAAGTGACCAAGAAGTTCGACAAAATAAAACATCAAGACGAAAGATATTGTTGGTCCAGGAAGGTTGTCATCCCCTCAACGAGCTAGATCTAGTGCTGCAGTGCTGCTCTAGCCTCGTCGTAAATGTTTCGAGGACACTCCAAGCGAGATGGCAGGAAGTTTCGGCGGTTCAAGTGTGTTTTTTGCATATGGGGAATCCTGTAGTTGTCCACACCTTTGGAGGCGCATAATTTCAATGAGACAGGACTGCAAAGTGAAAAAGATGTTGTTGAGCTTGTCCCGTGTCAGATCAGAGAAAGATTTTTCAACTGCGGCGATCAACTCATCAATAGTTTGTGGAGCTGCCTGATGCTGGAGAGACTGAATTGCCCGGAAGTACCCCAGATCTAAAACATTCATGTCCGGACTGTTTGGCGGTTGGCATAGGACATCCAAAGTGATTCCATTGGTCGCTGCAGCATCCATCCAGGCGCGGTCATTGGGAACGATTTGCGGACGCGCATTGTCCTGCTGAACGGACACCTGGATTCTCCCTGCGCGCAGTCCACGAGGCCATTGTGCATCTATTGCTGGGATTAACTTGTTGATGAGCATGTCCCGGTAAACATCTTTGGTAACAGTTAATGGTTTGGTGACCATTCTTCACTACCCCAGCCGTACTGTTTTCAAAGAAAAAATCGTACACTGCTTGTCGTTTACTGTCCGTGAGGTTCTTGCTACCGCTGTCGCTTCCTATCATGGGTTGTGTGTTCATGGCTGTTCTTCTCACACGTACTCACTGAAGGAGTGCTCTACTAACGATTTCCAGCGTGCCTTGCTAGACCGGTTTGCATACAGTGCCACACCGGTGTGTTGCAACCCAACGCCTCCTTTTGGTAATCGTCTGGGCGGTATTTCTTGCTCGTTGCGATAAGGTCACGTTGTTCCTCTTCACAATCTTGAAGACTGATGTACTGTGCCTCTCCTCATCCATGTGCTTTCCATCTGCCTCTTCGTCTGTAATTCCTGTACTACCATTTTGGCATACCGGACTATAATTATGGGACAGAGGGAGTATTTCATATTCTATATATTCGAGCGAATTACGCTCGAGCGTGGGAGATTCGATCGACCAATGCAGTACTCTATTAGGAAACCTCAAAAATAAATGTCAACATACCGAAACTTGATCCATAAGCAAATGCAAATTAAGAGGTCCCGCGTTCGATACCCGGTGTAGAGACGCATGGCACGGTAGTTCGGATGCGGATCCCACTTTAAACTGTAGGTTCAATCCCGATTAGCCTTTCTGTGCATAAAGTGGACTTTAAAACAAGTCAATCAATCATAAGCGAATGCACATAGCTACATATTACTTCAGCAGAGACACTAATTTACCGACAGCAATCCCGACAGGATTTTTTTTTCCTGATGTGGCACTTTAATTTCGAGATCTCGAACACCCACAGTGATTTGCAAAAAAATAAATGGGTGATATCACTATCTCCGTGGGACAAATCAAATTAATTTTCGCTTCCTTTACAGGGTGGACTTGTCGAGCTATATCTATTCCTGTTAGGCGAGTCCACTTAAAGTTTAAGAAAAGTGTTCGTTACAACACAGTGCAGTCAACCAGTGGCGGCGATTAGGAGGGGTGAGAGGGGAGCAGTTGCCCCCCACATTTTGCGACTTTTGGCCCCGCACTATGGTAAACCTTATGTCAGAGAAAGTAAACTGTCCTTGCCCCCCACCCCCCACTTTGCCCTCGCAGTTTTGGAAACCAATCGCCGCCCCTGCAGTCAACTGTTTATATAAGAATTCTGCTCCATCTGTCGGCAAGAAAATTAGAACATTACAATTTAAATATAGTGATATACCTAAAAATTACCTATCCTGGGGAATGGAAGCTGATTTCATGCACCATGCTTTATTTTTTAGTATTACCATATTGAAGATATTCCCGGCTGTTGAACCCCCAAACGGCAGTAGACACATTTTGCTATCACACACAGAATCCAAAATATGTAATTGACACAAATATGCCAACCCCAGTAACATATTAAAGTGCATTAAGTGCGACTGGTGCAATTTTGGTGCACCAAAATACACAGATATGCATTAAAGGGAGGGCTGTAGTGTTATCCCTACTGTTACCCCTACTCATTAGGGTATACCTTTTACTTTCGTTTCGATTTATTAATTTGCCCAGTGGTGGCGATTAGGGGACCAGGGGGGCAATTCCCCCCACTTTATGCCCCCGCACTATGCTAAACCTTAACTACCAAGGGAAAGTAACTACCATTGCCCCGGAATTTGGGCACCTTGCCCCCGCAGTTTTGGAACCCAATCGCCGCCACTGCACCATTACTCCAATGAGGTTATTACTGTCAAATACTTCTGGTTTCACGTGATTGGGAACATATCGGTTCGCACATTGACCAGCTTCAAAAATATAATGAAGATATGGCTACAAAACTACCATGCTGCAAATTACACTAATTCAACAGTTTGTGCAATACGTTCTGGTGACAAATGTGGTAACATTTTGAAGTAGGCAAGTAGAAACAGCTCCCAAAGAAGATTATAAAGATAAGTAGAGGGATTCAAAGTATACATTATTCCAAGTTTTTCATTTTTAGTATTATTAACAGTATTATTAAAGTTATTAACAGTATACGAAAAAACAATATCAACAAAAACTAAAATACAATAAAATGCTATACTATCTTCTATATAAAAATGGATGTATGTGTGTATATATGTGTTTGTTCCGGAATAACTCTCGAACGCCTGGAGCAATATCAACCAAACTTGGTACACGTATGACTTACAATCTGGAAAGAAATACTGTGGGGGGTAAGACACCCCTGGCACCCTAGGGTGGGGGTGGGAAGGGGGTGACATGTAAAAATAATCGAAAACGACCGATTAGTGTGGAATCCATAGCTTTCGGGGTCGCTAAGATAAATAGTGACACTCCCAATGCCGTTCAATTTATTCTTGCTCCTGGAGGTGAAACTAAAAATGTTGATTAGTTTTGAGTTTAATTAATATTATAGTTAATTTGTAAAAATTTTACTTTATAATTTGTATACTGTACTTATACTTTTAAATACCTGTAAATAAAATTAGTAACATTTTACACTATAGTTAGAATTCATTATTTCCAGGTCTAATAGAAGATTTGGATAAATAAATACCCGGGCAACGCCGGGTAGTCAGCTAGTAGCCTATAAAATACTACTGTAGCCTTTACATTTAAAGGCAATCATTACAATACGCGTTCCATGTTTTAGAAATTCCTTCACTATTGTACTATGTTTTAGAAATTCCTTCACTATTGTATTATGTTTTAGGAATTCCTTCACTATTGTACTATGTTTTAGAAATTCCTTCACTATTATACTATGTTTTAGAAATTCCTTCACTATTGTACTATGTTTTAGAAATTCCTTCACTATTGTACTATCTGGTTTATGCCAATTATGGGTACATGATCACCACCACCAGTAGCATGCTCATTCAGAAGTTAAAAGATTTCATCCATATATTTAATGCAAACACAATCTTCGAAAATTAGCGTATACTCTCTGATATTTTTAGCAGTACAGCATTGATCAAAGGGTATTTTTATCAGCTGCTGTTCTGGGTCAATTGAGATCAGGCACAATCAATTCAAAGAAACCAAAATTACGCATTTAACTGATGATCCAAAAGTACATCATCTTTGATTTGATGCAGTTCAAGCTCTGTGCACATGTGCGACGCCTTCAATACCCCGAAAAAAATATGAACTTTTAAAAATATCTGAATGTTTCGGCGAAAATTCTGTACCTCCCCTTCTACAAACACGCTGAGAAAACAAGATTAACTCAAAGAAAGTTCAACAGATTGCTCATCATTCTTGTGCGCTGTAAGACTCGCGTGCTTCCGGGAAGACAGAACGAAAAAAACTCCCCTATGTGTTTTGTTTCGTTCTTTTCTCCCCTGCCCCTGTTAACGCACCCTGTCACCTCTAACACAAAACAAACATTCATTTTCGCAGTCGGCCTCGCGCCTTTGTACTACACTCTTCAGTTATCACTCATGCCCACGCGATACTTTCCGGGCAATATGGAATACCTTGAATAAGATGATACTCAGCAGAGGGCTCTGGAAGTGACATCGATTTATCGAAAACATGCACCATATCGATATTCCGTACACTGCTCGCAATTCCAGCTGGCTAAACAACGAATCGGCGTTCGGTTGAATTCTCTTCGACTGACATCGGGGATTTTCGTGTCACAAGGCATCGGATGCTCGTTCCGGGACTAAACAAACGAGTGTTGGATACACAGCATGTTGCCAGACGTTCTGTAAAATGGGGAGGGAAGACTTGTTTAGCACCGTTACTGGATAAAAGTTGTGCAATAGTACACATGCACTGAAAATTAGTACACAAAACAACACCCAAACACTGTACAAACACAAGCTAATAAAGACAACTGACAAAAACAGACGTACCCTTGGCAACGTTGTAACGGGAGAGCGATGTTACCCCTACTGCTTTTACTTTGCAACTGAGCTTGTTGACAATTGAGGCACAACCCGCCAAAGAAGATTGGTGTACTGGACCTAAAGAGCTATGTAGAAAAAAAAAATATTGGTCAGCCGCCAGTTTGGCAAGCGATCAGTATAGAATAATTTGAATAAGTTGCTACTGCAGAGAAATCTCTAATGCCTGGATCACACGAGGCTATGTTTCCAGTTGGACTTCGATGCATGGTACTTGTTCAACTGTTGATTTTCGCCTCAAACAATACTCGTTGCCTTACTTGTTGGTAGGTTTTTGTTCCCACAAGGCATTGCGCAAGGAAAAGCATAGGCTAGAATTTGGCACGAAAGAAAATATGTCAAGGTGTACTCAATATGCTTTTAATATACTCGAGTATTAATATAGAGATTCGCAGGATTCATTCAGAAAATATAAATACATGTGAGTTATCTATATATATATATATATATATATATATATATATATATATATATATATATATATATATATATATATTTCAACTAATGTCAAACATTTAATAAATTGGTAATAAAAAGGATTTCCATATCGGCTAATCACATCTGTCGTGTACAAAACTCATTGCCATTTCTGTTAACAGCGAGAAAAAAAGAAGCAAAAAAAAAGCACAACCAACAGCCAACAACCGGTACCACTTTTCCTCGCCAAACTCACAGATTATCTTCACATGATCAAACGTTCGTTCTGATTGGTTGTTACCACAGCATCAGATAAGAAATTTGCAATTAGAACTAGTCGTCAAAACCAGCCTAGCAGCCAGCCCGGCCTCCATTTCAGCGCCAAATAGGGCATTCCTACTGGAAATGCAGTTCCGTGTGACTCGGCCTCAAGTTAGTTGATAAACCGAAAGCATGGGATACACCGATGCATATGTTTATACTACATACCGTAAAGTCATAATGATACGAAGACCGAAACTACGACTTAAAAAATTAAGACAAACATGAAATCAGCCGGTCATAATATGTATGGTCCCAGCACGAAATTTTCTCAGGAATTCTGTAGCCAGATATTACATGAAAGAGGAAAATGAAGAAACACGTAAAAAATGTGCAAGAAACTGGGAAATTAGACGTCATACATTAATGGGATACACAAATGCTTATTTCTAACTTACGCTTGCATTGTTTTGTGCCATATTCCAATTTTCTTAAAATATTGGAGTTTCTTCTCTGTTTACCTAGAACTAATGCCCCCACTGAACAAGTGTTTTCGTACACGAGTGATTTGTGGACAACGTTCTTTCTGTAGTACAAACTTTGAAAGCTATTTTGTTTAATAAAGTGAAATTTAATCACATATATGTAAACTTTTACAAAATATTATTTGAAAAGAAGGATACACCGAAGAAGATCCATTCATCGGCAAAATATCAAGCTGTTTAAACAATTATTTATTTAGTTTTCAAACGTAAGTATTTATGACGAAATACATATAAAATATGTAATACATTTAAACAAAGTTTTTATATTAAAATGTATACACTTTGCCGTCCCGTTTTTCCTTCAGGAAAATATGAAGGATTGTTGTTTTAAAAACTGGTCACCTTATACTATCCCTAAATTTGGACCATTTTCAATACTTCCGCTTGGCAACACTGTCGCGATAGGAATGTCTTGTTTCTCGATCACCTAGAATCTAACGGAACAGCTCTCTGCCAGCTGTTCCGAGAACGGAACGGCACACATAGCTGACAAGGCGAGAATTCAATCGCCCAGAAATGCAACGTCATTGTAATGCATAGCAAGGTGTGAAGCGATAAAAAGGTGCATTGTTCTGCGACCTGTTTGCCTACTAAATCGAGCTATTAACAATTAAGCTCACACAACCTCAGTTTCTTCGATTCAATGAACAAGAGCATAAACCTACGTCCGACGAATGTTTGAAACGTACAGTGAGATGGACAAGTCACAAATAGTGCTCGGCAAATTGTCCATGACAATTTTCATTAATTTATCTCTTGCATTCTTCGTGATTTTAAGAACTGGCTTTTAACGTATGCTGGTGTAGAAGTTGTCAGCAGCTTGTTTGTCGTTTGGTTTCAATTCCTGAAGCTCTCATTTCGTAAAACAAAGGCAATAAACACGGCGATGAACAATTTGCATGGTAATACTTATGCATCACACTGTACCAAAAATCCAAACGGTAGCACAAACTGATATCGACTCATGCACAGGGGCTAAACTGAAAGAACAGTTTAATGTGGAATACTTTGGTTGAAAAGGCAAATATTTTAAATGTCTATTCTACGTACAGATGATTAATGGATACGAATCAGCAAAACACGCTTATTTTTAATTACATTTCTTTAATGTTTGCAAGTTTATTAAAATTTACAATGGAATTTTGTTAACGTTCTCGGACCTGAAAAGCAAATGAGGAATTTTTGATTTCGCGAATTTATCAGTTATTGAACAAAATAGCTGAACACTATTTATAAGGTAGATTTTATTATTATTTATTTATTCTGCCCTCCCCCAAGTTAAGCTCCAAGTTCACTTCTGTTCCCCCAATATTAGGTTCCAAGTTATGTCCAGAATAGTCTGTGTTTCATCAAAGAGTTCGCTTTGAAACCAAGACCTCCCACAGCCCTTTCTTCCCAATCCACTTACCCTTGCCACGGACTCCACCCTTGCTTCCAGGCAACATTTCTCACCCTAAGACCAGAGGGCGTTCACGTCAGCCTGCAAGCTGACCCCTCCACCCTGTTAAAATTTTACAAATGAAACAGAGGGTGAGAAACTATTTCTGTCTCAAGGACCACGTGTGCCAAAGCTAACAATTTTTTCTCGCCCCTCGGTCTTTTTGACTTGAAAGGAGAAATAAGGCCGAACGACAAAAAACACCTGCGCAGCCCCGTGGGGAGAAGGCACTTAATTCGGCTTCATGAAGCAAGAGGGTGGATTGTGTAGAAATGACGTAGCATTTCTACCTCAGGAAACTGTCTTCACGCTATTATGTACGGTTTTCTCCCTAAACAACAAAACTGTGCCTATCGTCATTTCGACAACGGCCAAAAAAGTGTTTCACGAAAATTATCATCGCCTCCTACGGTGGAAATGTGTTTAAAGTTTATTTCAGAAGTACAGTTGGATTTCTGACGTGTAGTGTTGCCCACGAGACGAGACGAGACGAGACTTTGGTCTGTCCCGTCCCGTCTCGTGAAAATGCTGTCCCGTCTCGTGTCTCGTCTCGAAAATATTCGTTTGTCCCGTCTCGTGTCCCGTCTCGAAGGGTTCTGTCTCGTCTCGTCTCTTCCCGTCTCTTTTTGTCTCGTCTCGTCTCGTAAAAGTGATCCGGGATATCATGCCAACAAAAGTCAAAAGTAGCAGAAACACGAAATGCGTGGTGAGAATAAATAAGGTTCGTTAATCATGAAGACATTAATATTAAAAATGCAGTTTGTTGGCTACTGATTGCTAGGTATCTTATGAAATCTACCTTGTGGTTTTTTTCGCTTCCATACAACTGTGTATCTGTCATTACTGCTATACCTTTTGGAAGTCTTGAAATGTTTTCCAATAGACCTTCTTTCTTTCTGAATGTCGAACTTCCGTGCACTATGAAAATGTACATTTTTTCTTTAAATTCTAAGCTTGGCGCTGGGGAGCAACAAAAAAGTTTTTAAATGCGAACACAAAAGACTATTTAAAATTTCAATATTTAGTATATTACAAATAGAAAGCATTTATTGTTCTTAATATTGTTAAACATCTTCTATGACATAAGTTTCAAAAAGTGTTTCTTTGTGATATTGTGCTGTTTCTTATCAGATTATGCATATAACATGTTATGGAATCAACATATTTGTGTAAATTGGGTGCCTCCCCGATGGCGTAGTAATAACGTCGAGGTCTTGTAATGAAGGGTCCTCGCGTCGATACTCAATGGAGACACAAAGTGGATCGGATCGCACTTTAAACTGTAGGTCGGTTCGCTATTTAGCCTATTTGTCAATCAAGTGGACTAAAAAAAAATCAACCTTAAGAATATTAGAATCCACTAATTCACCCCTCTTCATCCTCGTTCATAGACTTCCTGCAATACTCTTGTGCATGTGTGTTACATCCCACGAGGTGCGAGAAATGTGAAGTTATTATATCCCTGTACATACTGCGTTATTTCTTTTCATAACAGTAAGGCTAAATTCTCCTTTTATCTGAACTTTTAAAAAAATGTGAAAAATACGTCTCTATCTTTAAACAACCACCCTTTCCCATGCATGTGTAAAATAATCCGACTCTGTCTCAGAAAACCTCTTCCTGCGATCAAATGAAGGAAACAGCTCTTAAGTCTCAACAATTATAAATTTTTGCTTAAATTTCCTATCATTATTTATACAAACAGTAGCACATATCACGTCCTTTGGTGCAACACTGTCAACAGCTAATGTTACTTTCCTCGTCCTAATAAATTTACTTCCAACCAGTGACGGCGCCAGGGAAATATGACTGGGGGGCGGGGAAGGCTGGCAGCAAAATATTGTAAGGGGGCAGTCACATTAAAACGCCCGAAAACACTACACATATATATATACTTATTATTATTATTATTATTATATAATAATAATTATTATTATTATTATATTCATGTATGGTGTTTTGTGTTGGTCTTTTATTTAGAGTGGACGTTTACTGCCTAAATTTACTTCTTGATTACTAGTTTATCTCCACATGATTCGTTTTAATAAAGACATTAATTCTTTTTTATTGGTAAGTTGCGTTGTCTCTAGTGGCCTATTTCAGTATTGAAAGACATTCATAATTTTATAATTCATCGTCTTTCTTGAGATGAAACTACTGATATAAATATTTAATTATAAGATAATATGGAATAAAGAAGAAATCCCTCAACAGTGGAAAGAATCCATAATTGTTCCTGTGTTTAAAAAAGGTGATAAAATGAACTGCAATAATTACCGTGGAATTTCTCTACTCTCAACAACATATAAAATATTATCTAACATTCTTTTAACAAGACTAACCCCATATGCAAATGAAATTATAGGTGATTATCAATGTGGATTTAAACGTAACAGATCAACTACAGATCAAATTTTTCACATCAGACAGACACTTGAAAAAAAGTGGGAATATAATCAAAATGTCCATCAGCTATTCATTGATTTAAAAAAAGCATATGATTCGGTCAAAAGAGATAAATTATATAATATATTAGTAGAGTTTGGAATACCTAAGAAGCTTGTTAGTATGATAAAAATATGCACCAGTGAAACAGAAAGTAAAATTCGTGTGGGTATTAATATGTCTGATAAATTTACAATTCATGATGGGTTAAAACAAGGAGATGCATTATCTCCATTGCTCTTTAATTTTGCCTTAGAATATGCTGTTAGGAAGGTAAAAGAAACTAAAGATGGACTAAAATTAAACGGCGTGACTCAGTTGTTAGCATATGCAGATGATGTAGACTTACTGGGGGATGATGTGAATACAATTAAGAATAATGCTAAAATATTTTTCAAAACTGCTAAAGAGATAGGTTTGGAAGTTAACAAAGAGAAAACTAAATATATGCTTACAAGCCGAAACCAAGTGTTAGGTAATAATAAAAATCTAATTATTGATAACTACTCGTTTGAACCAGTTTCCAAATTCAAATACTTAGGAGTAATATTAACAAATGAAAATTATATTAAAGAGGAAATAAAAAGCAGGCTTAATTCAGGAAATGCATGTTACTTCTCTCTTCATAAACTTTTGTCTTCTCCTTTAATATCTAAGAAACTAAAAGTTAAAATATACAAAACAGTAATTTTGCCTGTAGTATTATATGGATGCGAAACTTGGTCCCTTACATTGAAAGAGGAACATAAATTGAGAGTATTTGAAAATAAGATCCTTAGGAAAATCTTTGGACCTAAAAGGGATGAGGAGACAGGTGAGTGGAGAAGGTTACATAATTTAGAACTACATAATTTGTATTCATGTCCAGATATTATCAGAATAATTAAATCAAGAAGACTTAGGTGGGCAGGTCATGTGGCACGAATGGGAGAGGAAAGAGGAGTTTACAGGATTCTTGTTGGGAAACCTGATGGTAAGAGACCTGTAGGAAGGCCAAGACGAAGATGGAGGGACAACGTTGAGATGGACCTAAGGGAAATTGGTAGGGATGGAAAAGAGTATATAGAACTTGCTCAAGATAGGGAAAGATGGAAGGCCTGTGTTGCTGCAGCCATGAACCTTCGGGTTTAAGAAGGCTAGGGAGTTAGTTAGTTAGTTATAAGATAATAATATAAATGACGAAAAAAATGCTTCGAAGAGTTTAATTTTCTTGCAAAATAAACGTGACGTTGGAAGAAATTAATCTTCTTAAGTATTAGAAACAATGTGAGGCACTTAGTGAAGTGCAATTCTCCTGGAGGAGAATTCTGCTCTATGATCTTTGGAGAACACATTGCCCACCTTTGGTACTCCCAGGACTTGACATTTCTTCTCAATGGCAAGAACAGCCAAATGAGGCATTTTGCATCCAGCATCCTGTTTCGAGCAAGCCTTTTCAAAGATTTTAAGGACAACCACCATCGTAACGCTGAAGAGTTTTGGGCAAAATTTGTGTTTCACCTTTGAGGGAAATGTTATCACAGGATAAAAAATCAGACAAAGGTTACAGTTATCTCATAATTCAAGAAATATTCTGACCCTGACATTCCTTACTCTTACTCTACCACTCCAACGTATGTCTGTGCTACACAATTACAGGCACTTATGGAGTTCGTGGGAAGAAGTTCTTTATTTTGATATGTACCAGAAAGAGCGAACCTGCATCTAATGATTGAAGAGTGGCAAATCCTAATAAGCGTTCTTTTACCTGCCCGCGATATGTTTTAAATTGAATTTTAAGTGTAATTTGCATTTTAAGGTTCACGTTCAATACATTTCCAAATAATATCCCCTCATTAGCTTCAAGAGTATCGAAGAAATTCCCTTTGTTAAGGTTTCCTCAGACTCATCATCTCGAAATTCAAGTCCCTGAATAGTAAGAAACCGCGATGAATCCACAACAACTGACATGTAGTGTCGGGTTTTCTTCGATCATTTTTCGATCACCCAGTGGAGGAACTTTAAACTATAAGTCCAGTCCCGATTAGCCTTACTGTGCATAAAGTGGACTTAAAACACCAAATCAACCAACCAACCAAATCTTGAATCAACTTTGAATGTCTTTTTATAATTTGCGTTGTCACTAGCGACCACAATTAGAATAATTTGCCCGTACTACAGATGATGTCTTGTGGTCCTGAAAATATTCGTGATGTTTTAAAACCATCCACATTCAACACTTTTTCCCAGTTCTTAAGACTGGTTAAAACTTAGGTTAATCTCGGCTATTACAGGACATAAATGAATGAGAAATCACCTATGCCCAGGTCGGCGCTCGAATCTTGGACGAAAGTCACACACATAGCTATATATATACTAAACAAATTAATATTTGTTAATCAAGTTGGTAATAGTATAAGCAGAATACACCACTTTGAAAAGGTGAAAATCGTCATACTCTTATAAATGAACTCTCTTATTATTCGATATTTAATTAAGTTCAGGTGGGTGGCCCGGGGGGGGGAGGGCGAAGTGTCTGACATGGGGCGTCCCCCTGCCCCCCTCTGGCGTCGTTACTGCTTCCAACCCTCTAATAACTTCGCTGCTGATAGCCTCACCTTCGTAATGGAAGCTTGCGTGTCGGCGAATAATACAAAGAACTTGTGTTCACTGTCCCTCTTTCATTCAAAGTCTGCCGTTTTCCTTTTCAGCTTTTCCTGCAAAACGTCCTGTCAGCAAGCAAACCAAATTACAGAATTTTTATTGCACCTCCCTTGCATCAACTTTCATTCCTACTTTAGGCCTGGATTTATGGCACGTACCCGCTACTGCAGGTCAACCTCGCCCTATGTTTGGGCAAGTCAACCTCGCCCTCTGAAGCAACGGTGTCCATCGTTCAAAGCGAAACCTCTGTCAGTGGGGAACGGCGAAAAATAGTCTCGGAATACACCCTGGTCGTAAACAAGCTCCCGCCACCCTGACATTGGTGTCAGCTTCCCTCTGAAGTTTGATAAAACTACTTTGTGAAATGTGTTTAGTAACGAGTGAAAATGTATACAGTAGATACTACATATATTTTGATCATAAACCTGAAGGCTAAATTTACAGAATAAAAAGAACAGCTACAACATTCCTTCATCTGATTTACAGAAAAGCTAATCGGGACTGGACCCACAGTTTAAAGTGGGATTCAAATCACTATGTGCCTTCACCGGGTATCGAAAACGGGACCCCTTGATTACAAGGCGACGACGCTACCACTGTACCATCGGGGAGTCCCCTCATAGAAAAAAAAATCCTTCTACGACGATTATACAGAACTTAGTGCACTTCCTTCATTTGAAATCTATTCTATATCAGCCTCAGTATTTCGTTATTACAATACAAGGAATAGTATTCTCCTTAAATAAGAAAAAAAATCGAATCCAACCACCTGTAGAATGCCTGAGGGAAACAACAAGAATTTTCTCAACAAAGACATATCCGAAATTTCCATAACATTCTAATAATTTCGTAACCTGTGCAAATAATCATGTGGTAAAATCTTGTCGTGGTTCCCCGTAAACACTAAAATCACCAAATTACTTCTTTCGATATTTCCCGTATTTTCTCCTCCTCTTTAGCTCTCAGCTGTTCGGAGTGGGATAATGCAAGATTATTTGTCCTTAATTATCTCCTTCTCTTAGTCTTGCTAATATCTTGGACTCCTTAATAACTTTCCGAACAACTCCTTATCAATTTGTACTGCCATGTTTCCTACAATGTTTTTTCTACTTCCTAATAACAATCACTTCTGTACACCCTTTGATGTAAAAATTAAATAATAAAAATAAACCCTATCCGTCGGTCCGTTTATCTTTCCAACCTATAGAGCTGAGACTATTTTTTTTTACAAGATAAACCTCGGACGCAGACACTCCATGATCTTTTGGCCCCTCCTTCCACCTTCTCTACCTGCCCTTTTACTTGATGTTATTCAGAATTGTATTAGTATCTGGAGTACTATCGTAACATAAAGTTATTAACCTGGAATAAATTGAAAAACAAAAATGGGGAGTAATGCTGTGTTTTGAAAGAGTATTGCAAATAAGTTTAGGTATTCAATTCATTCATTAGTCTCTCTAGAATAGTATTTTTTCGAGACATTCGAGACGAGACGAGACTTTTCAAAAGCTGCCCCGTCCCGTCCCGTGAGCAACACTACTGACGTGCAACTGAAGCACCAAAGCTTATCTGCCTAACCTACTCACGTACAGAAATAAATATTTGAGTAGGTTAGGTTTGATCGCTGTGCACGGCAAATGTGAAGTGACGTCAGAACATCCACTCCTGACATTATATCTACCCGTATAGTCCCGTTTCGCCTAATCAGCACAATATACTGTAATTTATGACCTGGCCGTCATTTTAGGCTAAACGGGAAATCCCCTTCGCCAAATCCCATTTCGCTTAAACCGGTTGAAAGAGAAATATTTCAATGAGGGACATTTAACGGTCTCTCAAGAGAGAGATAGTGCTCTGGTTTGTGAATTCATTCTTAGCTCTCCTTGATAACCTAACCTGTGTGTGACATGTTAGCTTAGGATTACAGCGCCTTGAATAACGTAGTGTGGAAAACGACCCAAGAAACTGGTTCCCCGAGACGATGACAAGTAGATGGCAGTGCGATCGACCCAGGTGCTAATTTTGTTATGAAAGTAATGCGGCTTAGTTAGTTTTTGGAATATATTGTGTAGATTTGTTTCTCTAGAAAGGCGGTAAGTGAATTGATGGAAACAGTTATATTTGTGGAGTGATTTGCAGTCACGAAATGGCATTAATTTGGAAAGAAAAGTAAAATAAAATTAATAAATAAATAGCATGCGTAACACAAGAAGAAACATCGCAATGTGATTCCGGACGTCAGGTCTTGGACTGTGTATTAGAGTTTATTTTTCTATGTTATTAGAATATAAATAGTATCCTGAGAGATATTTCATACCGAGGCGACAAGCCACAAATGTCGCTTGAAAGCGAGCAGTCGGAAATCAATGCAGCCTTTCGAACCGTAGGGACAAAAGCTCTGACTGCACCGTTTCCTCAAGGAGATTTTACACCAAAGCGACAAACGATACGAGGATTTCACACCAAAGCGACACGGGTCATTCTGTCCAAGGCAACTTTCATACCGAAGTGACACATGTTGCTTGGAAAGGAGCCAATCAAGAGCAACATTTCACATCGTAGCGGCGTGACGGGAAGCACAGGCCAGCGTTCGGTTGGTGAAAACCTCAAGCGATAAGTGTCGCGTGCCGCTTGTCGCTTTGGTGCGCAATCTCACTAAAGCAAGACACTCATTGCATCGCGTATGCGCGAACAACAAACCACGGCAACATGTTGCAAGCTATTGAGGAAATGGCCCAGTTTGAGCGACGCAGAAGCGACAAAGCGACACGTGTGGCTTATCGTGTCGCCTAGATCTGTTGTTGTAATGTGCGATTTATCGTGTCGCCTATCTGTTGTTCGCAAGCAACGCTTGCTAATAGACTGAAGGCACCATGTCGCTTGTCACTTAGTTGGGAACTCCCCCTGTAGCGCGTCGCTTCGGTCTCAGCACCCTTCCTTTAAGGAGCTTTCCGACCGAAGTAACAAGTAGCATGCCATATATCCAAAATACAAATGCTTCAGTGTGTATATCTTTAAAAGAAATGATGATGATGATGATGATAATAATAATGAACCTAATTCATACACAAAAATTTAGTTGCCAAGAACATTCCACGCGTATTTTTTCTCCCGTATTATTAACGAAAGTATGACGATAACAGGACGTGGTCGACTGTCTAGAATGTTCGTTAATATCTTCGCGACCACTGTACCAAATATCATAGCATTTATCACATTCATAGAAATGCTTCATGTAAAAGAATCAGACGTTGCAGCGAAAACTCCATTTACTTCCATTATAAGCAGACGAATGCCTAGCACGTGTACCGACACCAGCGCCTCTAGCGGTATCATTTTCGAGTGGAACCAGCCTGAGAGCGCAGAAGCATGCCGTTTTCCACACTACGTTATTCTAGGCGCTGTAGTTAGGATAGATAAAACAAGAACAAGCAGAAAATGAAGCTGCTTGTAGTTGGCAATCCGGCTAATCTACCAGTTGCCAAAGTTGTTTCTAGCTGCTGATGAATTTCTGTGCTGACAGTTGATATCAGAATTCACTATTGATATTTACGCTCAATGTTGAGTTATTATTATAAAGTTGTATTTATAAGGGCGTTAAGTTATAGCCTGCATGCTAATTGCTGTTGTTGGAAGTCAAGAAGTACAGTGGGATCCATAAGTATTGCTCAGCAAATTGTCCATGACTATTTTCGTTGGTTGTTATCTTCATCGTACGTATTTTTAAGGACTGTATTTTTACGTTTACTGGTTAAGAGGTTGTAAGCAGATTGTCTGGTATTTTGTGTCAGTTCTTGAAGCTCTCATTGCATAAAACAAATGGAATAAACGTGGTGATGGACAATTTGCTTGATAATACTTATGGATCCCACTGTACATGACGAGAATTACGAGAAAAAAGCCCGTTTGTGACGTAACTGATATATGGATTGCCTAGATGGATGATCCTAGGAGGATGTGAACGAGAAAGATTTCGGTTTTGGAGAGCAAGGCAGATTTCGGAAATTTTAAAATTATAACGGTGCATGATTATGATCAGAAGTTGGATATGTCGTTGCAGGTGTGATCTAAATTATCAGTTTAAACCAAGGTGGCTTGATTTAAATCAGCATCAGATGATCTTTTTTTTTAAATACTGATTTAAATAACTTGAAAAAAAAATTACAGAACAACGTACGTAAGGATTTTGTAGATATCAGAATCACTTTTGGTCAAAGTACATTAATCTCGGAATCATTTAATGGTGTTTATTAGGCTCTAGGATAGGAAACAAAATATATGTGCTGATGGGATGAAGCTCACACGAAAGGAAATGTACGCGTAATATGTAAACTATAGACACACCTTAAATTTCTCTTGATTAAAAATTCAGTAATTTTTATGGGCAAAATTAGCAAACATTTTGTGCTAATCATGTTAAACAGTAAATAGTGTAATTATCATTAAACTGTAAATAAACATGGCAGATGATATTTTGCAAACTATAATTTAAAAAATGTCAAAGTTACAATTATACGTGACATACAGAATGTTATATTTTAAATGGAAGGTAAGTTACTGAAATTATTATAGTTTCATTAACATACTCGACAAACTTTTCCATAGTAAATTCATATATACAATATCAGAAACAGAAACATGCATATTTATGTATATTTTTTAATTGCTTTAATCAAACTGTTCCAATATTTCACAGGGCCGTTTACCTTAAAAAGACTTTCTATAAAAAGCCAAAAAACATACAAGCAAATTTAAGCTTGTTTTTTTTTAGATCGATTTAAAAATAATGATTCTTATCCACCCTGTTTAAACGTTAAAACATTTGGGAAATTTATGTTTTTAGTTCCTGAATAGCAGCATCCCGAGAGGTCTATATAAGTTTCTGTGTTTATTGCATTTTCAAAAGGACTGTAATTAATTGAGTGATTAGATACAAGAAATAACATATCTAAAAAAATACAATATTTATAAAATCTAGGGTATTTAATTCATAAATTGTCTCTCTAGTACTAAATGTTCTCGCACAGATTAAATTATTTGAGCTCAAAAAGAAAATATACATGTTCACTGCTAACGATTTGTTAGTATTCAAACATATATTGCTAATTCAGCGTTATCCCAGCCTCATCATCCACAAGAAGAGGAGTTACACAATAGTAGAAGAGACTGGACATCCTATCACTGTCACTCCAAATACTTGGTTTGTCCCGCGAAGTTTAGATAAGCTTTCATTTTCTTGCCTCGCCTTGCACATATGACTTGCAGAAACTTGAAATGCACTGAAAAACACATCACTCACTGAAAAATTAAAATATCCAGGTCATATGACTTAACAATGAACAGTGCACTGAAAAACTGAGACATAATACATATTATAGACAAAGTCCCTTCATATCTTTAGGTAAATTTGCACAAATTCTCCCTCCGCTGTTCATTTATGGTAATATATATATACACAATATACTCCTCTATTAAGGACGTATTTAGGGGTGTCCAGGGATTCCGCCCCCCCCCGAAAGACTTACCAAATACAACAATTAAATAATGAAAATATAGTGTGTTTAACCTTTGTTGTATAATCGAGTGATATTTATTTCCACTGAACTTATTGGAAGGCAGTAAATATTTAGTTTTTACAATTGCTTTATTTAACATTAATTTGATGTGTGTTTGTCTAAACTACAGCGCCTTGAATAACGTAGTGTGGAAAACGGCACTGTTCTGGGCTCTCTGGCTGGTTCCACTCGAATATGATACCGCTAGAGGCGCTGGTGTTGGTCTCGGTGCATGGTATTCGTCTGCTTATACTGGAAGTAAATTGAGTTTTCGCTGCAACGTCTGATTCTTTTACATGAAGCATTTCTATGAATGTGATAATTGATATGATATTTAGTACAGTGGTTGCGAAGATATTAACGAACATTCTATACAGCCGACTACGTCCTGTTATCGTTATACTTTCATTAATAATACGGGAGAAAAAATACGCGTGGAATGCTCTTGGTAACTAAATTTTTGTGTATGAATTAAGCTCATAAGTATTATCATCATCATCATTTCTTCTAAAGATATACACACTGAAGCATTTGTATTTTGGTCTATTTTCTTCCGCTTTAAACTAATCGCGGCGATGATGGTAATGATGATTGCATAAGACGACAAGGGCAAACCCACAAAACTTCCTTAGTGCCATCGACATGAGTGTAAGGAAACTTTCAGACCAATGGGACAAGCGACACGGGATGTTCACACTGATGTGTCTAGTTACACAGACACTTCCAGACTGTAAAATAGCATTCATTGCGCATGAGGGTCCAAACAGCAAAGGACACGTTCATATGTCGTATTCGCATGCTACTTGTTACTTTGGTCCGAAAGCTCCTTAAAGGAAGGGTGCTCAGCCCGAAGCGACGCGCTACTGGGGGAGTTCCCAACTAAGTGACAAGCGACAGCCTTGAAGCGGCACTTCAGTCTATTAGCAAGCGTTTGCAGCGAATTGTGCGAACAACAGATCTAGGCGACACGATAAGTCACACGTGTCGCTTTGTCGCTTGTGTGTCGCTCAAACTGAGCCATTTCCGCAATAGATTGCAACGTGTTGCCGTGATTTGTTGTTCGCGCATGCGCGATGCAACGAGTGTCTTGCTTTATGGAGATTGCGCACCAAAGCGGCACGCGACACTTATCGCTTGAGGATTTCACCAACCGAACGCTGGCCTGTGCTGCCCGTCATGCCGTTACAATGTGAAATGTTGCTCTTGATTGGCTCGTTTCCAAGCGACATGTGTCGCGTCTCGCTTCGGTGTCGCTTTGGTCTAAAATCTCCTTGAGGAAACGGTGCAGTCAGAGCTTGTGTCCCTACGGTTCGTAAGGCTGCATTGATTACAGACAGCTCGCTTTCAAGCGACACTTGTGGTTTGTCGCCTCGGTATGAAATATCTCTCAGGATACTATTTATATTCTATTAACATAGAAAAATAAACTCTAACACACAGTCCAAGACCTGACGTCCGGAATCACATTGCGCATGCATGCTATTTATTTATTAATTTTATTTTACTTTTCTTTCCAAATTAATGCTATTTCGTGACTCAAATAACTCCACAAATATAACTGTTCCCATCAATTCACGTACCGCCTTTCGAGACAAACAAATCTACATAATATATTCCAAAAACTAACAAAGCCGCATTACTTTCATAAGAAAATTAGAACCGAGATTGATCGCACTGCCATCTATGTTCTCATCCGTCGCGGGAACCAGTTTCTTGGGTCGTTTTCCACACTACGTTATTCAAGGCGCTGTAGTCTAAACTAAAGCTAACGTAGTACAATGGCTCCTTTGTTGGATAATTATTTTATTGGGACTAAACTGGCAAGGGCATATTTAAGGGCGAAACCCAATATGGATCTAATATTCTTTCTTGTTATGTAATTAATATTAATTTTTTAAATCTATTTAGCATGATTTCCTTCTCAGGACATTTGGTTTCATACAAAATTTTAGCAATCTTAACTACACGTACGCCAGATAGCTTTTATATCTATTCTTATGTCGTCTTTTTACCTATTCATGTAATATTAGCAATACATTATTATTTTATATATTTTAATTAATATTATTACAATTGAATACGATTATTTTAATTTAAACGTTTATATTATTATTATTTATTGGTTCGGACCCCCCCCGAAATAAATTTCTAAATACGTACCTGTCCTCTATCTATAGATTTCCCAGGATATTAAAAGCTCTGAACCTCTTCTAGTTTATAACTTTCTATTCTAATAATCTTCTGTCTTCCCATTCCTAACATGTTTCACTTTCTTTAATCCACATGCCTTGTTACTTTTAGTTTCACATGAATGTCATCCGCGAATAACTTTACCGTATTTGAAATAAGGAGTTTGGGTTTGAATTCATTTCAAATAGTTTGTGTTTTTGTTTTAAAGTCCACTTTATGCACAGATCGACTAATAGGGTTTGTACTTACAGTTTAAAGTGTGATCAGAACAGCTATGTGCTTCCATTGACAGTTAAACAAGAAAATTGACATAAACAACTCAATATATAATATACACATAAAAAGGCAATATATGACTTGCATTACACCCTAATAATAGTAGTGCAGATGCAAAACCAAGTGTTCGGGTCCGAATTTTTAATATCACTGAAATATTACATTGCTTCTCTTAAACCACAAGGTTTTGAACGACCGAAAGACATGTATGGTATCGTCTTTATGTAACAACATAAACACACATTTTTGTCTTTCTGTCAACCAAAAATAAGTAGAAAATTTCCATTATCTTTCCCAGATGTTCGACGTGAGAGAATGAATAATATTTTGCTTGAATGGGAATATTGTTATAGATTTCCCATGAGAAATTATGAGCCAGTCGTCCCCATTCATTTACCTGAAGTTCCTGCAAACGACGCCAAATGTCGCTGCCTGCTGCTATTGTGCTGCCATCTTTTGGTAGAAGATCATACCACCTTCGTATTTACCTCAAGAATACACAAGAACAACAAATTCCAGCTAATTTTTAGACACAAATTGTTAGTTATTATATTCGATCCTCAGTTCATATACATTTAGATGAGAATCAAATAGATATCATTGATAATAAAGGAGCTTACTAATCATGATAGCAATAAAATTGACATCTGTTAATCTCAACGGTTTAATTTAATGATTTTGTTTATTTTACTTCGCTTTTCTGTCACCTTTTCCTAATCGCGAAGATGAGGACAGCGTGACACATGAAATTGTTGAAGGGACAGAAATAACACACGTGCTCAGGTCGGGATTCGAACCCGGGACCTCTGGCGTCATAGCTTGCTGTGGCTAACCATTCCGTTGGTGTTAAACTCAACGGGAAATAGAATCTGAGATCCATTTATTGCATACAGCAATTCAATAAAAAAAAAAACAATATATTTAAAAAATAATAATATAGTCTATGAATAGAATTTTGTGCGACATTTCTCCTTTGCCAATTCAAAACCCAAACTGAACTGAAATGTAAAAAAAACCAGCTTTTATACACTAACACGAACAAATAATAAATATTACAGAAATTATCATATTGTATGTATTGCATTAAAGCAATACATATTAAATATATAAACACCAAAACAGATAGTGAAATACAGTCCAGTTCTATAAAAACAAGAGGTCTGGAAACCATAATTATATCTAACACATCTGATTATACGTACTCCAGATTTAAGTTTGAAATCTTTTGTTTGGAAATGACTACTGGCTGTGAAGGTCAAGAAGACTACAGTATATGTAGATACAAAATTGCATATAATCATTAAATCAATACACGATAGCCCTGGAATGGGTATTTATCACTGAAATCTATCTTATCTATTACACAAGTAATTTAGATCGGCACGGGATTAATCTAACAATGCACAAATCGGAATCAAAGTAAACGTTTCGTGGAAAATAGATTTGGGCTCATTCCATGCAAATTGCCATTTACCTCAGTTCCGCAACGGTAGCAGAAAAAGGAACTTGACATTCACCCTGACCTTTGTGGAACTTGGAACTCTTCGTTCCCGGCACAATCAACTTTAGAGTGCAAAAGGGCTAATTGTGCAAGAGAAGGGAAACGATCTTGTGTCTCGCTCTTCTGAACGAAAATAATTCCATTGACATTTGACAAGAATAACCGTCGTGGTACAGTAGAACGTATAAACATTACCACGAACATTTTTCATTCATTTTTATTTTATATTTTCCAAGCAAGAAGGTGGAATATTTATCGATACCAAGCAACTCGATAATTGTGTTGTTACCTTCCGAACGGTCAATTTCACCAATATCAAGCACTGAGTAAGCAATTAGTCAGTTTATGAAAAGTTATATTGACCACAATTCTTCATTTTTCAATGTCAAAATGTAGGATACTTTTTTTACATATAAATTCAATATTTGATTAAGTATTCTATCTTTGCTTTGTGGTTCCAAAAAGAACAGCTATCTTATGTAGAGTTTGTCATTTGTTTTGTGTTGTTGAATGAAAGTTTGGCCTCTAAGTATTCTGCTATGGGACAAAATGTTAAATCGAGTTATGAACTCTGTATGCATCAGAATGCGATATTTTCGAACCCGTCGCTCCTGAGACAGGTCAAGGTAATTTTGTATTTTATTGAGTGCACATTAATCACCCACCTACAAAAAGTGTTTGCACATCTTAACTACATTGCTCCACAAATCAATCTGACCGAAATCTTTTATATGGAAGGTAAAAACGTGACCAAATTTGACAACATTCAACAGTCCGTGAAATCGATCGTAGAAGGAAAACGGGGCTAAATTTTTACGATGTCCTAAACAGACCCTTCTTCACAAGAGCTTATCTTTCATCTATTCAAACGGGATCGCTTCTCCAAGCAGTGTCAGTTCGAAAGCTGTTCCTACGAGGAACGAAAGGTCGAAACAGTGTAGCCATATCTTGACCACAAAAGATCCTTCTTGGAAGGGAAAACTTCCTATTTCTTCAGCCATCATGTAACTTACTGAAAAATGATTTTATCATGAAAATGTTTCACTGTACACAGAAATCTAATTATCAATGACGACTTCAATTTGATACGAGAACAGTGAACAGAACAACGTCAAAGGTAATTCCTATTCAGTAGTAATGTCTGGCATTTTAAAAGATTTGTATATTTTCAGTCTCTACCTTTTTTAATAATGTGGCAACAATGCACTGAACCGTACAGTGGGATCCATGAGTATTATCGTGCAAATTGTCCATCACCATGTTCATGCACTTTATTTGACCCAATAAGAGTTTCACGATTTAAAAGAAAACTCAAAACAAGCTGTGGATAACTTCTGCAGCAGCCTACATAAAAATCCATCACTTAAAATACTTAGGATGTAAGAGCAAAATTAATGAAATTAGTCATGGACAATTTGCACGACAATACTCATGGATCCCACTGTACAAGTCAGGATCACTGTTGCCAACTCGACTCCTCTGAACCCAGATCTTGACATATCCTAAAATTACTAAAACTGCTCCTGTCTAACCCATTTAACACAGACACTATACAGTAATTTTGTTTCAATATCACTGGATTACTTGCAAATAAATAAGCAAACGAAAAATGAATATTCTTTAGGTTATTGAAGATTAGGCACACACAGGTAAAACAGCGACAGCGAAAAAATCAGGCGAGGGCAGGCCGGCTCGGTAGCTCAGTGGTTAGAGCAATGGCACGGTATGTCAAGAGACCCGGATTCGAGTCCTGGTCAAGCCTGCATTTTTTGCAAAAAAATTCTTTAGGTTGGGCAATTGCGATTCAGCATTTCTTTTCATCAATTCGATCTGCCTACACTGGTCAGGATACATTATGGATTCTTCGTAACATAATCAAGCTATGCTGCGTTTCATGATATTTCACTGATGCGATTGGATGATATAGATTGTCACGAATCAATGGTTCATGCTGTTACGCTTCAACATACTAAATGAATATGTCGAGCCGGAACAAGGGAAGTTACGATTGTCCATGTACATTATATTCTAGTTGTTTGGCTTGGAATGCATACAAAAACTGCTCAATCACCATGAAACTGGGGAGTTCTGGTTTCCACTTCCGTATTTTAAACCCCATAAGCACCCGTTTGTTTAGGTGAGTAGTACAGTGGGAGGCACAAGTATAACCAACCAAATTGTCCAATCAGTATTTTCATTCATGCTTGTCTTACATCTTAGGGGTTTTTAAAGAATGGGATTGTACTAATGGTGGTGTACAGGATGCCAACTGCTTTATTTATGTTTGTATTTCAATTCTTGATAATATTTATGCACCCCACTCTACACACTTTAGTTTACAAAGTACAAGTAAAAAGGTTAAGGAAGAAATATATATTCAGATTTCTCACGCTTGAAAATATGGATACTATCGATATGAAAGGACAGCGTGACGTGGATTAGATACTCCATGACCTCAAAAATTCATTGTACAGTGGAATGCACAAGTACAGCTCGTCGAATTGTTCATGACTATTTTCATTAATTTTCCTCTGGCATCTTACGTGTTGAAGATCTTTTTAAGTAGCTGGTTCCGAGTTCTCAGCAGCTTGTCAGACATCGTGCTTCAGTTCTTGAAGTATTCATTGGGTAAAATAAAGAGAATAAACATGGCGAGCGAGTATTTTCTTGCTAATACTTACTTTGACTACAAAGTTAAGGAAATGAATCTGGTGACTTTGGACAATTGTGTAGTTGTTCAATTTGTAGAACCTCTATTTGCTCACATTGCTCGATGGGAAAACAAAGAACTAAGATAAATCATTTTTCACTTTCAGATAAAAAAAATCCATTTTCTGGATATAGAAGAGAACAATCCTCTATATAATTGATTTTCAGTGGCCAAGAAGAGTAATTAATTACCCATTACTAGGGACATTGAATTTTCGCGATGCGCGAAATCGCGAAATGTAAAAAAAAGATTCAATTTTGAACATTCTGCACGTAACTACACCCCCAATGATGAAATATGCATGAGTTTTATTCGCGAAGTAATGCGAAATGTGTGCTTTTCCACGAAATGAGCACTTTTTCGCGAAATAACCGTGAAATATCATCAAAGTAGAAAACACGCAAAAACCGGCAATCGAGGTTGTGCGCGCAAACTGTCGATTTGTAACGAAACGTTTGCCTAAAGTTTCCTACCACTAGCAGCTGAAGAACGTTTTATCTTCGATCACATCAGGAAGACGCTGCAAATAATCTCAGTTCGAAAACTTCGCTCCCTGTCAAGCTGCATTCCTTTCTTCCCCCGAATGTCTACTCAACTTCCAGTTTCATTGAACTTGCTAGCTGTAGCAGCGATAAGATTAGTCTGTTCCCGCACATCAAGGGAAACAATAGTGTCATTGGTGTTCAGTCATGAATGAATTTTGTTTATCATCATGTGATTTTCAACATGTGTTTGTGTATGTGCAGAAGTGATTATTTTTATTTGTTGGACAGCAAGGATATCCTTTAAATACCTACAATGAATAAATAACTTGAGATATGCAATTTAGAAATGAAGTGATTTTGTGTTGATGTTTTCTTTTTGGTTGGACAACTAAGTACTTGTGCATGTGTACAGTATATAAAAATGAAGTAGTTTATCAATTTATAGGTCTTTTGTATGTTGTTTCCTCTCATGATGAAAAAGTGTGTGCCAATTATTTTTTTTTTCACCGCTGGTATACACCGCTGATCTAACATTTTATTTACCGCTCTTCTCAGTTTTTATTTACCATAAATTTGTGTCCCTACCCATTACGATGTAGGAGATTGTTACACTGCCATAGCTGTTTCTCCACATTCCTCATGTCTCAAACTGACGCATATCTCATCAACCAATGTTTGTTCACTACCTCGACAGACACATGCAACAAGTTCTGGTTTTCTGTTGGGTATTTTAAACACCATAACCACGCATTACTTTACAAAACACAAGTAAATAATTTACGAAATAAAATAATATAGTTTGGTCCTTCTTTTATGTATCTTCCTTGACCGTTATACACACAGATTAGTTACGTTAAGATATCAACACTTGCCGAGATTGATTGATTGATTGATTTGCTATATTTTACTTCGCTTTTTTGGCAACTTTTGGCTAATTTGCGAAGATGGGGATGAGCGATGACATGATGAAATTGATGAATCGACACCCACAAACATCCATGCCCAGGCCAGGATTCGAACCCGGGATACCTGGCGTCGTATCGCAATCTGCAGGCCACTCCGCCACGGGGGCAAGCTACATCTACGGGGGAAAAAGGTAAAAGAATGAAATGAATACTAGCGTATCACATTTCCCTGCACTGTACAAAAGAATATTCTCTGCAGATGCCAAATGCTAGGGCCTTGAACAAAGTTGCTCCAAATAGTCTGTTCCACATTCTCACTCCCATCTGGTTTTCTGAGAGACGCAGGCGGCTGCTAATTCCCATGCGCTGAAACTGAGACACCTGACCTCGACCTTCATCCATTGTAGGTGGTGGATGCTGCTCCTCTTGTTTCTAATCTCGCTTTCTCTCAAAGCTCCGTTTCCCAGCCTCCAATCTGCGAGTCCTTGGAAACAAAACGTGACTTCAGCGAAAAGATTCCGATCTTATAGAGTTCGATTATGTTCAAAACATCTGCAACTTTAATTCTGAAGCCAGTCGGTGGATCCATACTGCGTGGATGTGCATTCATTAGCCTTTCTGCGCATGCGCCCAAGTAACAAAGCACTCATCATGTGGGTTACGAATCTAAGGATACTGCGATTATGACGAAAATAATCAACTCTAACGGTGACGTTTCTATGTTGTTTTCAATTAAATGGTTTCATAATTGGAATCGCACAGCGCACTACGACGTCTGGGGTCCCGGGTTCGAATCCCGGCTTGGGCAAGGGTGTTTGTGAGTCCCTTCATCAATTTTATTGCATCATCACTCATCCTCATCTTCGCTATTAGCCAAAAGTGGCAGAAAAGCGAAGTAAAATAAACCAAACCAACCAATTAATCAATCAATCACAATCAATCATAATTGGAAGAGTTCGAAAGATAGATTCGTACGGTCGGCTGTAAAAACAATACCAAGGAATTTGCTTATGGCCATTTTCATTAATTATTCTCGTATAGAGGAAGATTATTTCCGTAACATCTTTGACTGTTATGCATTTGAAGCTTCGGAACGAGTCACAACTCTCCAAGCGGCCAATTAACGAAGCGAGCCGCTGACGTCATCTCAACCCAAACCTATCGCTAAGGCCCCTGCTCAGGCTCTACACGCCCACTAGGCTCGCTAGACAGACTCGCGTAGTCCGCGGGAAATGTTCCGAAAGTAATTCGACTCTACCTTTGGTGAATCCCGTGTGCTGTTGGAGCATGAAGTTGGTTGAAGTTTTAGTTTCATTTTTGCAGCCGATTGTGTAGTTCAATTGAGAGTAACGTTTAGCAATCCAAAAGTTCTACAAAACCAGCGTCAGGGCGAAATAGCACGGCCCAGGCGTTCAACACATGAGCCTAGAAGGCATATAATCAGGGGTGCCCATCCCCTCCAAGGCCAATGGCGCAATCCCCATCCAAAATCATGTCATGCATCTCCCCAGATTATATTTTTCGCGCACTTGTAACGGTCGGATTGACCATTACTGCTTTTGGTAATATGTTAATTAATTGCTGGCCAGCTACAAGGTGTAGGGTTAAGTAATATGTTTCCATGAGTGTACTTTTATGTTATTATTGCATGTAAGTGTATGTGCTTATTGGATTGTGCTTTGCTGGATATTAGATTCCCCTGTTTCTTACCTCCCCGGTTGGGGGAGCTAGCTGTCTTTCAAAAGACCGTTGCAGTGGAATTTTCCAACGCTACGGGGTCCACGTCCACGGACGTTTACCCCGGCTATAAAAAAGGCCAGTGGGCTTTAGCAAAAAACAGGTTTCCCCATTGATCGACGAAAGAGGAACGTCTCCTCAAGTTTAGTCCACTTAGGGTGGCTAAACTGGATATAATAATGTAGCATCTGGTTAAGCCAGCCCCTGTTGCTGTCCCAAGTCCCCATTTAGAAAAAGCTTTGAATGTGTGGATATTTCCGTATTGAATAATTGATGCCCAAAAAAAGGAGTGAAGGCGTAAGGAAACGCATTTGTAATGAACGGAATATCATTTAAGCTGAGGGTAGGCCCGAGGAGATAGTTATGCTAACTCTGCAGTAAAGGAAGTGCCGATGGTTATGCCATAGGTGCGCAATTATATTGATTTAGAGATTTCGTAATTTGGTCTATGCAGACACACATGGAAACGCTATGTAAAATATGTATATATATAACTACGTATAATAAACCAATATATCCTACTAGAATGTTATGATTTCAAGAACTACGGTACTGTCCATTTAACAAGTTGTATATTCACCTTCTGTACATGTGTAAACGAGCCAGGGACATTAAAATATAAATTATTGTGTGAAACTCCCCCTTTCGTAATTCCGGCGCAAATATAATCTGCTCGCTTGGCACCCAGGGTGAGGTGAAAGGAGAGATTGAGGGATTAAAGTAGGAAGAAATCCAGAGGGCTGGAAAGAAACGAAGCGTAAGGGGGCCGAACTTTCATACACTCAAACCATATAGTAATCCCCACAAAGTAAAGCTCAGGACGATAATATAATACGGTTCCTCTTTCAAAGAACTCACCCCCCCCCCTTCGTTTTCTTGGGGGTAAATATAATTATTTTAGTAACCCATAACAATAATTGCATGGATTTTATCTTCAGTGACATGAAGCTATGCGGATTCGATACATTTTTGTTCCAAATGATGCACCAGCTTTAAATTACGCAGTATACCAACACTATGCATTAAGTGATGTTAATAATGAATATCGAGAATATCGCGTATGTCTTGTAATGCACCTATAGTATAAAACTTCACATTCACCTCAGCAAAGCGCTAAAGAAACACGCGTTCTTGCAAGCCAAAATTGCGAGCGAAGCGAGCAAGAAAATTTTTATATTAATTTCTTTTTAGGCTTTCAAGAATATTAATTTAATGGGGGAGTCAATACTTTCTTATGATTCTCAATCCTACCACCATAATTTTCAAGCCAATTTTACACTTACTGTTGATATTGAAGAGTGGATATTGCTTCCTCTAAAAAATTAATTCTCAGTCTTCACACAAGAATTTCGCAACAATCAATCCCTCTCTAACTAAAATACCCGCCATAATCTAAGACCTAGAGTTTGATACTGTCCCCCACACCGTTTAATTCAGAATCCCCCCCCAGAACCCATGTGTAAAATAAGGCTTAATATATTGGAGGTGGATATTTCTCCCACCCCCTCCCTTCGATAACACCCTTAAACATCTTTTCATCTAATGGATTAAATATGGTGCATTTAAGGTGTTAAAGTTTTACATATATTTTGGAAAAATATATAAATGTTGAATTTTATATTCTTTGAAGGGAAAAAATCCCCCCCAAAAAATTTATATTGCGCAATCTGCGCCATAATCCCCTCCCCCCACCCTGTGGGAACCCCTACATACTGTATAACCCTGGAATTAGATGTAAATAACAGAGGCGAGTCGTCCGGTCATCGTGAGATGCGGCGATGGCCCAGCAAAATAATGAAAATATTGCATTTTATATATTTTAGAGAAGCAGTAAAATAATAAGTCAGAATACTCGCATATTTGTGCGAAATAAGCCAAGCGACAGCATGAAACAGCTCGAAATACGCAAGAGATTCGCTAATCTTAGCGCATCGAAATGACGCCCCAGTACTACCCCTCGCGCCGAAACCTCCCGCCAAGTTTCCTATTGAAGGCAATGGTGCTCGTCGGCCCAGCTCATCGCAGAATGGTGCGAATCTCTCTGGTCTCTGCCGGTGCCGAGAACAACCGAACGCTTCCGAACAGGCAGACAGGTCCAACGACCTGTACTTTCCCCCACTCTTGAAGGTCTGGGTCATAACAGGCCCTTTTTTCAGGCCCCATCCCCTTGTTTACAGCCACGGCATGGTTTGTCTGGAGTCATTAAGATTCTTCCGAGTGTCCAGTGGCGTGCTCAAGGAGGGGTGGTGAGGATCATAATTCTGCTTAGGCTCAATATTCTTTTTTTTTTTTAAAAAAAAAAGAAGAAGAAGAAGAAGAAAGGAAAAGATGGCAACATGAGGACTTCGGGAATGACTACTAAAAAGTACACGTAAACCCCCCTCTCTAGAAAATCCTGGGCACACCACTCGAATGTCTGCTATTTCCACTTGTTAAGAGGAAAAGCCCACATTGAACGATATGAATATGCTTTTCATTATGAAAACAACAATTGGCGGCGAACCATAAAGGTTCTTCTTACCTTTAAACGCGACAATTGAGGTGTTTGCATTTCAGTTTCCATCATATTTAATAATTCTCGTAATATGGGATAGAATTATGTCTTTTGTAGTCGTAAGGTCTGTGGTATGAGCTTTTACATTGAATTGGCAGTGACCTTGGCGTTTATCGCAGAGAAATATTGTGCCCTTCCCCCCCCCCCCCCTTCTCCGTTGAAAGATCGACTCTGACGTTAGGCAAATCTTGCGGTGACTACGTAAAAATGTCACGATTCGCTACTGGTAAATAACGTTAGATTGTTTGATTAATCTCCAAAACTTTATATTAAACGATCCATTTTCAAGACACGTACCAATATTTCGAAATGTGAATTAGAAGTGTTCAAAAATTACTATCTATAGATAAGCTCTGAACTTCAGTTTGAGCTCTTTTCATCATAACAGTTTCTTCACTATTTGATAGGTATATTGTAGTTCTAACATCCACTAGGTTAGGTGGTTTTGTTGAGACTCTCTCTCCTTGCACAGTTCTTTCAATCCAGTTGTCATATAAAACAAACTAAAGTAGGAGTTCTAAGGAGATATAATAGTTTAGAATTCGGATTAAATGTTGTTCTTCGAAACTTTCTGTAAACGTCTTTACTGAAGTGTCTAACATCTAACCAACTCCAGGAAAAATATTTTTCTTTAAATAATAAAAAAAAGGTTTATTAACATGAACTACAATGAATATTCAGAACTTTGTTTAAAAATATTTGTAAATGTTTGTCCACAAAAGAGTTAACAGGCATAATCAGAAATGCAAAGAATGGAGTAGTAGCACCAATTTCCTATTTGCAATCATTAACCTAAAAAAATGGCTCCCATCCGTGCATGAGCTTGAAACAAGTCCTTGATTCAAACAAAGGTAAGTTTACATAGAATTTCTGTTCATTCAAATACAACCTGACTTTTCTGCCTGCCCTCGTGCACTGTTTGGAACTTAAAGTGAGTGAGATCTTTTACAAGAAACGTATTTATCTTGATTTGAATTCATTTCACCTTCGCGCGCTCTGTGTTATTTGCACGCACCATACGGCACGCGAATATATCAATTTTCCACGTGCAATCCATCATCTACCTACAACCAACACCCGGGAAACAAGAACGACGTGGGTAAGAAAACTGACATGTAGTGATTATCTGCCTACGTGGTCGTATTGAAACACCCTTGTACAGGCAACACTGAAGGTCATGGAAGAAATGTAATACCTACAATCTCAGGGCGTACTTCAGCTATTTTTACCAGACAACTTCCGTTTCTTTTCTTCTTGCGCATATTCAATAATTACTATGATGTCATTTCGGTGATTAGCAATACAAGGCAGATGTAGTCGAAAGATTAATGTAGCACACAAAAGTTCTGCCAATCGTCTTTGACAGTTTAATCTGTATGCGTAATTCAAATGATGGGGTACTGTAGTATTTAACTCCAGCTGAACACTGCAATTTTTTGTCAAAAGTCGCTATACAGTGGGATGCACAAGTATTACCATGAAAATTGGCCATCACCGTGTTTATTCTCTTATTTTATCCAGTGGAAGATTCAAGAATTGAAACACTACACCAAAGAAGTTGCTGACCACATCTGCACCAGCAAAATTAATAAAAATAGTAATGACCAATTTGTAGAACAATACTTTTGCATTAGCTTTGTTCTCACATGGTAAAGTTCCTGGACACATGAAACTCCAATTTGGAATTCGTGAATCTCATTGGACAACGTCGATTGTTAGCAGAAATAGTTTGGCAAGACTGCACGTTCAATTTGCCTCAACAAAAGACAATCGATTTAAAGCGTTTGGTCTTCTATCCACTCCCGAAATATGACTACTTTGGGCACGGTGAAACTTCTCGCACAAAGCAAAAATTCGGAAGGCATTTCACGTAAATGGGAAATAACTTCACAGACGCAAATTATTCGATGTTTTACGCCAACACTCTATGTTGAATTTATTGTAAACACAAACTTCGTGGACTATAACTAGAATTATGATTCATTTGGGAAGAAAATGTCTACTAATGAAATGCTATGACAATTTGGTGGAAAACCTAAAAAACAAAGCTTCCCATGAATATTGACCAATACTTTCACGTGCAGTGTAAAGATCAAGCAGGGATAAACGTAATGGAATACTTATGTTATATTGTATTTTTGTTTGTTTGATTCTGTAAGATTTTTGCATGTTAAGTGGTAGAGCAACCACAAGCTGAACTTCGCCCATGAATAAATAATTTCTAATTTCTAATTAACTCACTGCTAAACCGAGAACACGAGCATGTAATGTTCACTGAAATACAAGATGAAGAAAGAGGGATATTGTTGGAACTCGAAATAGAAGAAGACAAGATAAGCTACCTAGATATATTGATGAAAAGGAAGAGAGGACAAGAAATTGAAACCGCTTGGCATCAGAAGAAGTGTGCAGCAGGGGTATTCTGCCACAAAAGAAGTGATGTAAGTGAGGTGACAAAAGGAAATTTTATAAAGAATATGGAGGACAGAAATAGAAGGGAAAATAAATAGCCTATGGAAACAGCTGGAAAAGAATGTCTACGAGAAGGGGGATAGACTGGACATAAACAGAAGAAGGAAGAAAATTGGCAGGGGAGAAGAGGAAGAGGAAGAAAAAGAGAGGTGGTTTGGAATAAGGAGTATGGGAAAGACCACAGAAAAGATATGCAAAGTGCTTAGGAAAGTGGGCATTAAAACTTACAGGAAGGGAGGCCGAAGCATCTTAAAAATAGCGAAGAATGCAAACAAGAAAAAGGAAAACAGAGAAAGGAAGGGATTATCTACGAAGTGAAGTGTAAAGTGTGTACATAGGAGAAACGAAAAAGAGACTGAAAGACAGGTTGAAACAACATAGGGATGATGTACGACTTAAGAGAGAGAGAAATGCGATATTTAAACACACGAAAGAAACAGGACATGACATAGAGTGGGATGAAGGGAGAAGAGAGTACTAGTGAGAAAATGGAAGGAGACCAAGGAAATAGAGAAGAAAGGAGATGAAGACACAATGAACTGGAATGGGGAACTGAAGATAAACAAAGAATGGAAGAAGGTGTTAGAAAGAGTGGAAAGGACACGAGCGAAAGAGGAGAGAAGACGGAAGAGGAATGAAGAAAGAAATGAAAAAGAGAGTGAGATAAAGAGTCCAACCACTTTCCAGATGAAAGGAAATTTTCAGCTAAATCGCCTGTCAGGTGAAAGCATAGTCGACAAGGGAAGGCCACTTGTTGGAATGTTCCAGAAACAACTTTATAATAATCTTGTGGAACTTTTCTAACGTTACCCCCACACCCCCTATACGCCTACATGGCGTGGTGCTAAGCACAGGGGAACACTTTACCTTTTTACCTGGAGGGGAGTGATTTTTATGTATATATATATATATATATATATATATATATATATATATATATATATATATATACGTATATATCTTCCTGTTTTGTACCTTGTTTCATTTGTACTTGGTACAAGACCTTGCTAGAAGGTTGAAACGTTAAGTTTCATTTATGTTTTAAAATAAAATAAATTTCTGCCTTGGTCAGCGTATTGAGTTTTTCTTATTAGGGGTGTCCAGAACACGAAAGTTCCCGGTAGGACACCACAGCAACTTGTCGCCTGTGTATAACTAAATTTTATAGGCACATAAAATTGATGCACTTCTCGAACAAATTCCTGTTGTTTCTGTGACCTTTCAACTCCTTCAAAAAACAAATGTTAAATGCCAATAGTTCCAGTACGGGACAATTAACTTTACCTGCGCAGTCTTCTAAAGTACCGTTTTCCTCTTGATCTAATTGGAGATAATACGGAAGCATGAACGCTGTGATAACTTAGAGGAACAGACTGGAAAGTGCGTGAAATCAGCGAAAATGGCAGAATTGTTTGTTGTGGAATTTCCAAAGTGGCCTTCACTCTTGTTGCATCCGGATGGATATTTCCTGCTGCTTGAGCAAATGCTGGAAATTCCAGAACCAGGTAGCAAAAGAAAATACGTCAGCTGTCATTTGAAAATTTCTAATTTCAAAAGAAACTCGAATATGTTCTAGTGCATGACAGGCGAGTCGAAATCGGGAACGTCTCAAATATCTCTAACATGCGTCAAGTGAAAAATTACCAGTGTCATATTTAGGTATTAGGACAATGCTGCACCTGTGACGTACTACGAAACCAGTCAGCCATCTTGAAACGTTGGGAATGAGGAGTAGTGGTAGTGCCCGGGTTCTAAGCCCTCATTTGGGGCTCGAATCATCATGTGGGGCTCAGTGTTGCCAACTCACCCCACGAAAATTTCACCAACTGATATTTTGAAGCCTTTCATGGTGTATGTTAACCTCACAAGCAGTGTTGCCAACTCGGGCGAGGCGTAGCTTTTTATGGTGTATGTTAACCTCACCAGCAGTGTTTCCAACTCGGCGTAGCTTTTCACGGTGTATAATTTTTTAGCTTTTTTTTGTGTGTGAGTGTACATGTGTTCGGGCGAGGCGTAGCCTTTTACGGTGTATTTTAACCCCACTAGCCTCAGCGTACATGAGAGTTCTGAATTTTTTTTTGAGACTCGAATCATCATTTGAGGCTCGTCGTAGCTTTTTATGATGTATATTTTGAGGGCACAGAGTTGGCAACACTGTGGCCTATTACTGTAGTTTTTTATGAGGGACCTATGTGCGCCCAGTGTTGCAAACTCTGTGGGCCCTTGTCGTAGTTTTTTATGATGTATATTTTGAGGACAGAGTTGGCAACACTGTGGGCCCTTACTGTATTTTTTTATGAGGGGGGTCTATTGCCCTCTGTTTACATCTGGCAACACTGCCGTAGATTTTCTGACAGTGTTGTCAACCTACTGGGTTTTTCACTGTAAATTTTCATTAAAGGGCCTGAGGAGCCCATGTACTTTTATGTTTGGCAACACTGTTGGGGGCCTAGTGTTGGCGACCTGTGGGCCCTTACTGTAGCTTTTTATGAGGGGGGTTTATTGTTTTTTTATTTTATATTTGGCAACTCTATTGGATGTTTTTTTTTTTTTGAGGCTTGGGTTTTGCCAACCTATTCGAAGAAAATTCCACTATATGATCTTTCACTGGCTAACCTAACCTACAAATAGGAATTGGCAGCACTGAAGAGGCTCGAATTATTATTTAAGGCTCGAATCATCATTTGACGCTCGAATCATCATTTGAGGCACGAAATCATTATTTGATGCTCGTCGGTATTGCCAACCCACTTCACAAAAATTCCACTATATGATTTTTCACAGGCTAAGCTAACCTACAAATAGGAGTTGGCAGCACTGACTTATAAACCCACTGGGTCCTCTTGGCATGTTTTTTCATGATGTGTTGCTAGGCTATTGGGCATCTTGGCGTATACAATGTATATATTTTGAGGGGGGGGTTATGGCTTTTTATGCTGTACGAATACTGGGAGCTTGACAGTGACAACCAACAGAGTAGGTAAACCTACATCCAGGAACTGGCAACACTAGTTTCTGACAGTGAATTTGAAATAAAATATTAAACAAAATACATGAGTAAGCACTGTGGGTATTTTTTTTTTAAAAGAAGAAACGGACAAATAGTACCAGTGTTGTGCCCCCAACTCCAACTGGGCAACTGGGGGAAATAATTGTACAACAATTTGTACCTAATTGTACAATACTTGTACCTAATTGTACAACATACATATACACAGACATAAAAGAGAGAGCCTTCCCGTAACTTACTTCATGTACAATTTATATGATTTTACAACTGTGAAAAGAAAGCATATGTGTTCTGTATGCACACATTTATTCTTATTTTTCGAAGTTGAATGAAAGCACATGTTTTTACGTTCTCGTAATACTAACCTTGCTCCACTGATTTTAAATTGCTTCCATCCGCTTTTTTTTTCTGTGTTATTTCCGTATGCACGCAACATTCGCTTTCAATAGTATAATGAAACACAGAAGGAGTGTTAGTATAGCAGGCTCCGAGTTTACAATTTATTAAATTAAACAATAATTTATGTAAGAATATACTTGTACTTACCGAACACAAAATAATAAAAGCACATGTGAATGTTTGCGTGTGTTCATGTTATATGACGACTGAGTAAAAAAATAATGTTGACTCCCCGAAAGATAAAGTTCCTAGTTCGACATCAGATGCATGCAAATTTTATGTTTTGCTCTCCAAAATCTTGATTTTATGTTTGTGCTATTTGTCATACAGCAGAGGAGGAGGAGAAAGAGGGGGAGAGGAGAAGAGGGGAGAGAGAGAGAGGAGGTACTATCAGCGCCATCTATTAACAAACAATAGAAATAAAAAGTAGGTCAAACTTTTTCAACACCCAAACATTTTAAACGTCCTCGCGTAGTAATACGATCTAGCTGAAGACGTTTAAAAGAGTACTCTTAGTCGACGAAGCTAATTGCTAGGGCCCTTATATTACTAAAATATTCTTTAATTTGCATATTTTTCATACCGCCATATGTTGTTCTAGTTGACTTCTTCCAAAAAAATGCTAATTAGCGAGAGTTAATTAAGCAAGGCAAGTAAAAGAAGCAAAATAGAACAACATATGTGCCGGCGTGAGAATATGTAAAAATTCGATTCAGAGGTGGATCGAATTAAAATTGGGGGATATTTTGCATTTTTTCCCTATAATGTACAAAACATTTACCGTACATAATTTTTTCCATTTACAACAGTATAAAATAAGAGGAATGTGTGACAATATCCATATTAACCTATCCGCTTACCATTTAAATGCCAATTTTTTTGCCATGAAATACCATTTAAATTTGGCTATCTCCCGTGAAGGTTGCACAGCAAGACAAAATGTCAAATATTGTTTAAACTATCCAAGCAATTTAAGTGAAAATTTTATATATTGAAGTGGAAGTATAGTAATAAGTATGCACATATGCAGTTTACTTGAAAGATAATTAGAAACTCACCTAATAAATTTGATCACACACATCTTTGCATTCCATTTCCATTCCTCAACCTTTTATATTTTTCCTGCCACAGCCACCTCTTCCTCACTTTCACTATATTCTTCAATTTCACTAACACAAAATGAACCCCCGTGTTCATCTCCCGTTCCAAAATCCACATTTTCCTCTTCATCGCTATCGAAAAGCAACTTTTCAATTGCAGAATCATCTACAACATTCTTAAGCAACATGTTTGCAAGACGTAACAATTGAAGGTTTGTTTACATAAGAAATTACTGAACAAAACACGCTTGAAATGGTATGAAAAACTTAGCAGCCCAAACATACACGTCATAGATTTGAAAGATCATACAACCTCTGCCATCTATTGAATGAAAAAGAAACTACGTGATGAAAATCGGGAACCCGTCGATTCGATGACTAGGTAAGTGGATGGGTTAATTAGGAAGGTATGTTGAATGCTAGGTTAGCTAATTGCGTTTTTTTACAGCTTCACTGTATAGAGGGAGGATGGAAAAAAAGGTTCTACGGAAACTGACGCTCTTAACAATATTGTACGCCCGTGAAAATTACATATAAATAAGACTTAAGCGTATTATCTGCTTTCATGTCAGATTTTACCAACCTGTGAGCTGTAGTGTTTAGGTGACAAGCGACCTGCTCAAATATGATACTGTTGACAATATTGTACGCCCGTGAAAATTACATATAAATAAAACTTAAACGTATTATCTGCTTTCATGTGAAATTTTACCAACCTGTGAGCTGTAGTGTTTAGGTGACAAGCGACCTGCTCAAATATGATACTGTTGACAATATTGTACGCCCGTGAAAATTATATATAAATAAGACTTAAGCGTATTATCTGCTTTCATGTGAGATTTTACCAACCTGTGAGCTGTAGTGTTTAGGTGACAAGCGACCTGCTCAAATATGATACTGTTGACAATATTGTACGCCCGTGAAAATTATATATAAATAAGACTTAAGCGTATTATCTGCTTTCATGTCAGATTTTGCCAACCTGTGAGCTGTAGTGTTTAGGTGACAAGCGACCTGCTCAAATATGATACTGTTGACAATATTGTACGCCCGTGAAAATTATATATAAATAAGACTTAAGCGTATTATCTGCTTTCATGTGAAATTTTACCAACCTGTGAGCTGTAGTGTTTAGGTGACAAGCGACCTGCTCAAATATGATACTGTTGACAATATTGTACGCCCGTGAAAATTATATATAAATAAGACTTAAGCGTATTATCTCCTTTCATGTGAAATTTTACCAACCTGTGAGCTGTAGTGTTTAGGTGACAAGCGACCTGCTCAAATATGATACTGTTGACAATATTGTACGCCCGTGAAAATTATATATAAATAAGACTTAAGCGTATTATCTGCTTTCATGTGAGATTTTGCCAACCTGTGAGCTGTAGTGTTTAGGTGACAAGCGACCTGCTCAAATATGATACTGTTGACAATATTGTACGCCCGTGAAAATTACATATAAATAAGACTTAAGCGTATTATCTGCTTTCATGTGAGATTTTGCCAACCTGTGAGCTGTAGTGTTTAGGTGACAAGCGACCTGCTCAAATATGATACTGTTGACAATATTGTACGCCCGTGAAAATTACATATAAATAAGACTTAAGCGTATTATCTGCTTTCATGTCAGATTTTGCCAACCTGTGAGCTGTAGTGTTTAGGTGACAAGCGACCTGCTCAAATATGATACTGTTGACAATATTGTACGCCCGTGAAAATTACATATAAATAAGACTTAAGCGTATTATCTGCTTTCATGTCAGATTTTGCCAACCTGTGAGCTGTAGTGTTTAGGTGACAAGCGACCTGCTCAAATATGATACTGTTGACAATATTGTACGTATATTGTATTGTATAGGAGACTAGAAGCATATAATTTGGCGAAAAAAAAACCCAAGTAAGGTCATAGAGAATAGTTAAAAAAAATGAACAATTATATTTTGCATTGCACAGCATTGGATATTAAATAACATACCCCCAAAAAATCTCTGCATTATGCGTTCTGTAAAAAATTGCCCTACGTGCCAAACTGCTGTGTCAAGTAAACATTTTCAAAGGCACTGTCGTACTTGTGTGCCGGGAAAACAAATATGTGCGACCAAACTGTGCTCTAAGTGTGGAAAAAATATTTCTATTGCCAACTTCAAGCGACACCAGCTTACTTGCAAGAGCACTGGAACATCTCTACCGCAACCTTCCAAGCGAAAGGTAGAAGTAACCTCCCTCGATGCATCGCCACCTGCCAAACGCGTCAAGCTGGCGAAGAAAGCAGACCGATTTGCGTTTGAGCATTTATTAGAAGACTTTAACATAACATCAGACAGCTTCTGCGATGTGCGTAGTTTTCTGGAGAGCGAGCGAGCTAAGATAATATTCATCCTCAACGATGCATTGGCCACACACTCCACTAAATTCTATGCTGTGCTATGCTGCAAGTATAAGAAACCGTCTGATGAAATATATAAATTCTTCCATGCCACAAAAGCAAAAACACTGCATCAGGTAGATGTCACTGACCTCGACAGCATCTACGACAAGTTTGTCGAGGAGCTTGTGGCAAAGCACGAGGAGCATCAGGCTGAAGGCTCGGGCGGTTCGCTGTGTGGCGACCCCCACGAACTTTGTCTGAAACTTAACAAATTCCTGCCACTGGCAGGGTCTAGCTATATTGCCCTGCCACCCGAGGTTGAAGCAAGGAAAGCTGTTCTCAATATTCAGAACAAAGACACCAAATGCTTCCTCTGGTCGGTGCTGGCAGCGTTGCACCCCGTGGACTGGAAAAATCATCCGCATCGCGTTGGCCACTACAAGCAGTATGAGTCGGAACTGGAGGATGCAATTGCCGGGATTGCCTACCCTGTAGAAGTCTCGCATATTCGCAAGTTTGAGGTTCGTGCTCGTGACTTGTTGGGCCTGCAATTAGCCATCAATGTTTACGGTCTTACCGAGAACAAACATGAGGTCCACCCCATCCGGGTGAGCAACGTGAGCAACAACAACGAGGCACGAGAAATCAACCTCCTGCTCATCAAGGATGAGACACAACACCACTACACCCTCATTCGCTCGCTCTCCCGGTTGGTGTCGAGTCAACGGAGCAAAGACAAAACCCACATAGAAGTTTGTCGCAGGTGCTTGTCTATATTTCATAATCGAGAACAGCAGGATTACCAGCGCATCAGAGGTCCCAACATCGCTGCCGAAAAGCTCGCTCGCCACATGCGTTACTGCAGTACCAACAAACCTGCACCTATTCTGCCCGATCCTGATGAGACGGAAAAATTTAGCATGCAGAGCGCCATGGTAGAGCATCCTGCCATCATTGTAGCAGACTTCGAAGCCTTCCTCGAACCCCTCTCCACCTGCTATCCCGATCCCGAAGTTTCTTCCACCACCCCTTACCAACTCCACGAGGCCTCGAGTTACGCCTACGTTGTGGTGCGGCGAGACCAACGTGTTGCCCCCGAGCCGTATGTCTATCGCGGTCCCGAACCGGTCAAGCACTTCTTGCAGAGGATGGTAGAGGAGGCCCAAAAGATAGGAAAGGAGTTGCTGTCCCCCAAGCGCATGCGACGACTTTCTCCTGAGAATAAGCGTAGGCACGAGGAGGCAACCAACTGCCCTGTTTGCAACTTGGTCTTCACCGACGATAACAGAAAAGTGCACCACCACGACCATTATGGTACTGGTAGCTACATTGGCCCGTGGTGCAACAGGTGTAACGTGAGAGCCAGTGACCCGCGCTTCATACCGGTCTTTTTTCACAATGGCTCGGGATATGATTTCCATCACTTGGTCACACATCTAGGGTACGACAATGCAAGAATCAATGTCCTGGCACAAAACGAGGAGCGTTATATTAGCGTCAGCAAGTGGGTGCCGATCCCCGCCGACTCAAAAAGCAGGAGCATCGAGCTTCGGTTCCTCGACTCTCTGAGGTTCCTCCAGGCAAGCCTGGATGCTCTTGCTGGGAAGCTCAGAGACGACCAACTAGCCATTACCACATCAAGTTTCCCGAACTTAGATGTCGCACTCATTAGACGTAAAGGGGTCTACCCCTACGAATACGTCACCGACCCTTCCAAGTTCGAAGAAGAGTTGCTGCCTCCCCAGGATAAGTTCTACAGCCAGCTGAGAGGTTCAGGTATTACCGACGAGGAGTACAAGCATGCTCAGTCTATGTGGGTCAAGTTGGGTTGCCGAACTTTTGGTGATTACCACGATGCATACCTGAAGCTTGATGTGATGCTTCTTGCCGATGTGTTCCAGGCGTTTCGGGCGACTGCGATAAACATTTACAACCTGGACCCTGTATATTTTTACAGCCTTCCTGGACTGGCATGGTCGGCCATGCTCCTGCTGACTAAAATTAAACTTTCACTTATCTCCGATATTGATATCATGCTTTTCATCGAGAGAGCTATCCGGGGCGGCATGGTCCAAGTGTCGCAACGCTTCGCACACGCCAACAATCACCACATGGCCACTGGTTACGACCCCTCCCAACCATCAAGCTACATCATGTACACTGATGTGAATAATCTTTATGGGCACTCCATGATGCAGCCACTCCCAACAGGACAGTTTGAGTGGGTTGATCCTTTATACCACGACATCGAAAAAGAGTGCGATGAGTTTGGGTTTTTTGCCGAGGTCGACCTTGACTTCCCCGAGAAGCTGCAGGATACATTCTGTGACCTTTCGCCTGCTCCGGAATTCAAGTGTCCACCTGGCTCGGATCAACCGAAGCTCGTCATGGACTTGGAGCCCAAAAAGCGTTATGTGCTACACTACCGGAACCTCCAGTGGTTAATGCAGCAAGGGGTCTCGGTCAAAGCAGTTTACAGCGTGCTCTTGTTCAGGCAGTCTCCATGGTTGAAGCCGTACATCGAACTGAACACCAAACATCGCACTGCTGCCACTTCGGAACTTGATCGCGATTTTTTCAAATTAATGAACAATGCGGTATTTGGGAAGACCATGGAGAATGTGCGAAATCGCGTTGATGTGAGGTTGGTGACGAAGAAAACACAGTGTCGTCGACTTGTTGCAAGCCCGCTGTTCAGGTCTCGAACAATTTACAACGAACAGATGTCTCTGATTCACATGAACCGGGGCGAGGTGCTACTCAACAAGCCCATCTATGTGGGAGCTGCAGTTTTGGATCTGAGCAAGTTGTGCATGTTCGAGACATATTACGACATACTACGTGCACACTACAACCACAATATCTCGCTCCTCTACACAGACACAGACAGCTTGGTGTACCATGTTCGCACGGCCGATGCGTATGGTGATATAGCCAAAGTTCCAGCTCTTGTCAAGCTCTTCGACAAAAAAATACCCGGCAAACTCAAGGACGAGAAAGACGGGGATGTGATTGTGGACTTTGCTGGACTTCGTGCCAAAGCCTATGCGATCCGGGCTGAGGGTTTTGTAACAAAAAAGGCAAAGGGTGTAAGCAGGCAAGTGGTTCGGGAGCACCTCAAGTTTGAGGATTACCTCGAGTGCCTCAGAACAAAATCGCCCATTCTACAAAAAGAGCATCGTATCCAAAGCGTCGATCATGTGCTTACAACTAATATTGTCAGGAAAGTTGCTCTGGATGCACACGACGACAAGAGGTGTATTCTTGAATGTGGGGTCCATACACTTCCGTGGGGCCACTATCGCCTCCAAACTAGTAAGGCCTGCCCAGAGTGTAACAAAAAAAGGCAAAGGGTGTAAGCAGGCAAGTGGTTCGGGAGCACCTCAAGTTTGAGGATTACCTCGAGTGCCTCAGAACAAAATCGCGCATTCTACAAAAAGAGCATCGTATCCAAAGCGTCGATCATGTGCTTACAACTAATATTGTCAGGAAAGTTGCTCTGGATGCACACGACGACAAGAGGTGTATTCTTGAATGTGGGGTCCATACACTTCCGTGGGGCCACTATCGCCTCCAAACTAGTAAGGCCTGCCCAGAGTGTAACAAAAAGTAATAGGCAATGCGAAAAGAAAAAAACAATTTTAATTTACTTCCACTTCCTCGATTACATGCATGCATTGCACAGCAAAATTAAACTTCTGGAAACTGCTAATTGCAATTTGTACTTGTGTATATAAAATTCCACATTTCTTATTGTGTGCTATTTTTTTAATTTTTTTTTGTATCTAAAACTGTTCAGTCACTCTTTCATTCTTGACGTCATACACAAATGTTTTCTCTGCAATAAGAATGACACTGCACAGAGTATCTGCAGGCAAGGCGTCGTGGAACTCGCATACGATCTTGATGTTGGTACGATCGTTAACAACCACCTGTTTTCTTTTAGATGTGTTGATGACAAACATGGGTCTGCGAGCTATGAACTCGTCGGGGTTGTAGTACACGTCCATATTGCCGGAGGTCACTCTCTTGTAAGCTGTGTACGCCTCGTAAAGTTTCAGGTAATCGTTGTTCGTAATGTTTAAGTTATAATTCTCGCGTGGAAAAACTTCATTCCTTCCATTTTTGAGGTAAACATTCTTAATTTTGCAATTATCAAACTGGCTAGAATCTTTCTCTTGGTTATTATCTTTCCCCGTCTGGAAGAGCACAACCGCAAACTCAGGCATATCGTACCGGATGCTGTTGAACTGCGTAGTAACATCAAATTCAAAATGGCTGCCGGAAGCAGGTTTCTGCACACACTGGTAACCGTAAAATTGGATGGGTACTTGGGGGTTCTTCAAGATGTCGGCTTTGTACTTGAGACCGTAATTAGATTCGTATTCTACCACAGGCATGCGCAGCTCCATGAACTGGATGACGCACTTGGCAGCGTCGGGTAGTGTGTTGGCAACTGCTGTACCGTCTGCACCCAAGGTGCTGTAACGCATCAGCACATCGTTGTCGTTGGCGCTTCTGCGAAAAGTGACGCGTAAACCACCCTTCCACATAATCTCCGTGTAGTCGGAGAAGAAGCCTGGAAGCAAGCGCATGGGAAACAGTACTGTGTGGCTTTGAGTTTTGATTTTTGTACCTGCTTCGAATCCCCCTGCCTGGTAGTATGCTGCATCGGTCTTGGAGAGCTTCAGTGTTCCCACAGGTGTAGAAGTAATCCCGGGGTAGTCAACCCTATCGATGACGGTGCCATGCTTTCTAACTTCCACTTGCGAGAACAGATGCGGTACAAAATTGTCCACAAGTTTTAAATTTGCATTGGCGTTAAATGCTTCCCCGTTGTCTCTCTTCACCACATCAAACTTGATATACAAATCAGCTCTGTGAGGGTGAATGAACCCATCCCCAACGTCCACATCGTATTCGATCTCCCTGTTCGGCTCGTTCAAATTGGCGAACGTGCGGCGATTGGGTGGAAAAGATTGCAACTCGTAACTTTCGATTTGCTCCATGATTGTTATTTATTATACGTTAATCTCCACGACGGCGGTGGTAGTAGCTCCGGCAAAATTCACCACCTCATTTTTTTCGTTTGTCACTGCCAATTCTATGTTGTCTATGCGATTACGAGATATAGGGAAGTATATCGGTGGTGAGGGTGTGTAGATAATCGGTTCCATGAATTCAGAGTTTGGTTTGAACGTAGCGATGATACCTGTTTGCTTGTGGCTGCCTGGGATACCATCCGAGGATTTGGTGATCATGCCTTCTGCCACATTGCAATGTATGTTCAGAGTCTCGATGGCTAGAAATTTAGGAATGTTGGCACCGATGTGCTTGATGCCAGGTTCGAGCTTTGTGTTGTTCTCGAATCCCAGAAGCTCTCCAACAGTGCCTAGGTCTATTGTTTCCGTAGCAGACACAATTTCAACTCTGTGAGTTACAGAATTTTGAGATAGCAGTACATTTCTTGGCAATTGGGCTTGCAAGGTAGACAGATTGTACTGTCCTGGCATGATAACTATTTTTTCATTTCCAACAGTAATTTTGTTATTGTGCTCCGTGACATTGGGTATCAGGTACATGCTGTAGAATGCACGAAGAGCAATAGATTTAGGATAGATGATGTCGTCATGCAACGCGAGTTTCAAGACCGAAGTCTCGCTGGTGAGATGGAACACTCCCATGGTGTTTTAGGTACCACAATGCTTTCTGAAAATGCTCCACTGAGGGGTTATTTATTTTAGACATGTATGCGAGAACGGAAAGGCATAGGTGGCCGCAGTTAACATCGGTGAAACCCTGGATGCGTTCGTCATTGTAGTAGAGGTTGGCAACACTGAGATACTTCACCAACCTGGCAGGCGGTGTGCCACCGAACGAATCGAAAACAAATGCTTTGTCATCGTCAATTTTGAGGTAGCATATCCAATGTGTACCAGGATTTTTGTAACTGTCCAGGTTGACCACGCCATACTCCTTTTTCTTCACAGCAGAGGGTAGAGAATCGGACATGAAAACACCCCTAAAGTTCCTTATTCCCAACAGTTCGATCAGAGATTCAATATCGAAGTTGGACAGGGCTTCTTCTTTTTTTTATATTTCTTCAAAGCATCGAGGTTGTTTTTTCGCTTTTTGGTCACACCTTTCCCCTTCTTTTCCATAGCCAGGTTGTGACGTTTCTGTTCTTCCAGCTCGGCCTTGTTCTTTTTTGCATCGATGACGGTTTTGGCAATGGCAGCACTGCCTCCTGCCAAGCTGCCCACTGCACCCAAAGCTGCCAAGATGGCCGGAATGCTGAATATGAAACCTCCAATCTTCTGCTGCTTCCGCGAATGCTGCAACTTTTTCAATTGTGGAGTGCTGAGCAGCAATTTCATTCCGTGTCCTTTAGACAAGCATGAACGTTTCTTCTCGCGTTGTTTCTTGGTGAGTAACCCATCGAGGGCACCCAGCGTTTTCAGATTCGAATATGGTATCTGGTACACGACGCCCTTGGCCTTCATGATGTAATTTTTTTTTTTACGGTATGTTATTTTATATATGTTCAGAGATTTTTTGTTTTCCCTCCCGTGTAATTTTTTTACGGTGTGTTATTTATATATACTTTGCAGCTATTAAACAAATTCGATTATGTGCTTTGTTTTCTTACCAAGAAGTTCTTTTGTCCCCTTGTACACGATTCGAGTTGTGTTCTCGATTAAAATGGATAGCTTCTCGTCGGATAACATGCTAGCGTATCGATCTGGTAAAAATAGACTGTATTGTCCGTTGAGCAACAGACGTACTTTAGGACCAAACTGGGTTGCAACAATTGAACCAGAAGTTATTGCATAAGGTTTGTCCACTTCCAATTCCTGAATTTTTATATATTCGACTGACAAATTTAGCATTTGTTTTAATGCCTGGACGTCACTAATTTTTTCACTCATATCGAAGAAATATTTTTTTTGGTCTCGTAGATTTTTTACAGTGTGTTATTTATAGAAAAAAATTTCGGCATTGCCTAATGCGATCAGGTGATCGATGATCCTACTGGTTTCTGCATTTGAAGCGTACCAGTTGTCTGTATATCGTCTCCTCCCCTGTCTCCACTCGTGAAGTTCGTCCATCTTATCAGCCAATTTTTCATCAGCAGCCCGAAAAAAAAGCATAGGGAGAAGAAGAAGATTTCACACCGCTTATTTTTCTCAGATGATCCAGAAGTAGCATTTCACAGGGCAAGCGAAATTGTGGTGTTATTTTAACTAAATCAATAAGCTTTTTAACATCCTCGTGACTATCGTCGAAAGTAAATATAAATATTTTGTATAACACTTCTGTTGGTAAGTCTGTTATATGCGTAGACATTTTTTTACTGTATGTTATTTAATTACAGCCCCCACCCCAATTTTCGTTTTGTATTCATGGCAATGGTCGTGCCCAATGCTGCAACCCGTTCATCCAGCGAGGCGTCTCTGCTGACGAGTCTCCCGAACGCGGCATGCTCCAATTTTCTATCAGCATCGTGACGCGCATCTAAATTCGTATATGTGTTGTAAGCAATGTCGTGATCCTTGCATGCAGCATCCAGCAGATTTACCCCCTTGTCTCCTCTCTCCAGTCGTCGTTCGAGTTTGGTACCCGGTCCGCAGTATTGGTAACCTGGTAGGTGCATCTCGAAGGGTAGCTTGTTGATGATGTCGTTCACGAGACCTCGACCCTCGGCCACATTCCAGAATTTGGGAGGCAGGGTGTTGATGATTTTGATAAGGTAACCTATACCTTTGTTGTCGTTGACAATAAAGTTGCTAAGCTTGGTGCTAATCATGTCCATGATGCCCACCTTCTCGTTGTGGAAGTTGCGATTGCCTGCATTTTCTTCGCCTGCGATAACCAGCAATCGATCTACAAGCTTCCTTACGTCGTCTACCCAAACAAACTCTTTAGGTAGGGTATTGTAGAGTTTGACACCGCTGCCAGTCTTGAGCTGGTTCCATATTGGCTTGATGAGGTTCCTGTATTTTTCTCCACTGTTTGATTTTACGCGATTCTGTGTTGCATCGTTGTTTTGGTACAGGGCATCCGTCATGATTAAAATTTCTGTGTAACTTTGGTAATCCTCGTCTGTGTAATCTTTAGGTTGCTTTTTGGTGATAAGTTCCCACAGGCCCACAGTGCCAGGATACCTAGTCCAGCTGTTCTTCTCGCCCAAATTAATTTTCACGTCGTCACCTTCGAACGTAACTTTTGACTTTCCAATTTTCCAAACCACACCCTCGTTAAGTTCCACAGAGGGGTACAATCCAAACACCTCGTCCTTTTCAAATTTCCCAGTGCTCAGGTAATCTCTCGCCAACGGACCTAATTCAACTACCTTGTCCGAAGAGGTACTGCCTAGAACCTGACGTCTCAGAGGTGCAGCTCCAAGTTCGAACGGGGTAGTGTGAATACTGGATATCGGTGTAGGCACAGCATAATTTCGAGCAGCAAGTGGCACGAGCTCGTTGATTAAATCTTTATTTTGCTCGGTAACATCTTTGATGTCTTTACCTAGTCCACTTATAGCATCAATAATAGGTTGGTCCTGTCGCTTTTTCTCTTCGTAAATTCCGCGATTCTCTGATTTCCAACCCCTGAAGCGTTTGGCCAGGTAGTCGCGCAGCTTCAAGTTGTCGTCTGCGAGTTTGCGTTTCATTATTTGTTATTTATAATACGTCAAGACGTTTCTTGTAACGTCGCAACGTTTAGAAAGTTGTTTATTTTGTTTCTGTATTTTCCGTCATTGGGTTTCCTCGTCATGTCTATCGTGGCGAATCCGAAATCATCTTGATTCCAGCATGAAGAGCAAAATTTGGAAAACTGATTGTAGTTCATGTCCCCGCCTACATAATCATCGTAAGCATGTTTTAAATTGGTGTGGTCTTGACGAAACAAGCAAATAAAATTAGCGTTGTCTCGGAGAAGCTGCTTGGGAATTTTAGAAAAAGTCTGAGCAAGGTAGAAGCAGTCCATGCCTCTGTGCCGCCCCTGTGTAAAAAAATTGCGAATTTCGTTATGGTTCTCCAGGATGACATCGTCGAAGACCACCACCGAATTTTCATGGCAGCAGTCTAGTGGCATTACTTCGGAGGCAAAAGTAGCTATGCTCAGCCCTTCGTACAGTTTTGTCAGCTGTTGATATTTTGCTTGCTCCAAACTTTTGGAAAAAACATACAAGTGCCTGTTCTTCCAATCTAACCAGTCGGGAGCAAGAAGAAAATTATCAATAAGTAAAGTTGTTTTCCCACACCCTGAAGGTCCGACAATAAGGCAGCGAATGTTGTCCGGCAACAGTTCGCCGTTTTTTCTAGCCTGACGCTCCGGGGGAAAATCTGGTAGTCGCCTCACCACATCCCAAGCACCCGTTACACAATCACCTCGTTTGCGTCGATCCAATTTTTTTCCTCGAGTCCCAACCATTTCACCAACAGTTTGTCACCTTTTCTACGTAATACTTTTTCGATAAGATACGTATTGGGGTATTTTGTTTTAGAGAGTTCCTCCTCGTAGAATCGCCCTTTCAAAATTTCGTCGCGATTATCTTTTATTATATACGTGTGACGGTTACCGGGTAACAATCGAGCAACAGTGAAAAGTTCCGTACTCCAGTTTTTGGTAAAGCCTTTTTCAAACATGCGCTTAAATTTACTAATTCTTACTTGGTCTCCAATTTTGAATTTCGGTTTTTTGTTAGTGGGCCGGTACTTGGGGCAATAAACAGTAGAGATCAATTGTGCCTCATCAGACTTGCTGACATCGGCAGGCTTCATGCGTATCGTGCTATGCAAACTGTGATTATAGTCGTTTACGAGTTCCGGAAGCACATTGACCCACTTGTGGTTACCTTGAAGCGTGAATCGTTTCCACATGCGTGTTTTGAGAGTACGGTTAAAACGTTCCACTATGCTGGCTTTGATGTGACTGAAAGTCGAGTAATGTTGAATATTTTGCTTCTGAACAAACTGTTGAAATATCGAGTTGTAAAATTCCTTTCCGTTATCCGTTTGAAGAAATCGAGGTCGCCTGCCACTTTCATTGAAAATAGTTTTGAATGCTTCCATTACGCACACACCTGTTTTAGCCTTGAGGGGCAAAGCCCACGCAAATTTTGAAAATGTATCTATAACAGTAAGAAGATACTTGTATCCTTTGTTGATTTTATGTAAATTTTTTAGGTTGCCGCTACTCATTTCCACAAGGTCAGCCTGCCAAAGGTCATCCACGCCTTTGGTCACCACCGCCAGTCGTTTGTAGTTTCGTCGTGCAGGTTTATGAAGCTCGTTCACGATACCCTGCCTAGACATGGCGCGAAAATAAGAATATAGCCTGGATGGGATTTCTGGCTGCAGACAATGCTGGGTTTTCTATATACAGCTTGTCACCTATTTCTATGTCGATAATTTGAGTGGCATCTTCGGCATAGGCAGTCTCGCGACTTTCGGGGTGTGTGAAATCGACCAGCTCAACTCCTCTTATTTTAGGCTCATCGCCAATGTTCGTCACGGTCATGGTTGGGTAGTGGGTTGCGTGAGGCAAAGACCAGTAGGAAACCTTGACGAACTGAAGTGTGCCAGCGAGGAAAAATTGATGATAGGCTTTTGCAGGAGTCAACATGTAGAGTTTGTAACCTGGATTGAAAGGGGAGGAGAACTCTCTGTTTGGTATGCTGTACAGTTCGATGACAATCGTAGACTTGAGATTGTCGAGTGTTTACGTTGGTTCGAACCTCAGTCTCCACATCCTCCAATCTGCCGTTTACCGATTCCAGGTGTTCCTCGATAGCATGAACAACAGTGTCGTAGTTTGGTTTGATCTTTACATCGACAATAAGGCTCTTGAATTTTTCATTTAAGTCATGTAGTTGGGTGCTGAAATTAGCTATAGTCGATTCCTGACTTGCCTCGATACTCCCAATTTGCTCTTTCACGCTTGCAATAATCTGCTGCAGGCTTTCTACAAGCGTCAACTTGGAGCTCTGTATTACAAGGTCGTGGACCTGGGTTCTAATTTCCGCAAACAATTCATGCAGCTCGGTGATGTTCTGGTTGGTAGGTAAAGTCGCGACAGACCCCCGTATCGATTCAATTTCGGATTGGATGTTTTTGATGTCGTCGGATTTGAGTATTCGGTTGAGAGTTCTCTTCACGTTTTTCAGTTCCTGAGAGGTAGGTAAGGTGGCCACCGTGTTTTGGAGCGATTCCAAAGCTTTTTTCACCGCGTCCAACTCGGAGGCATCGGCAGCAGCACGTATGCCTTTTTGCAGTTGTGTTATGTCATCCTGGGTGGGGGTAGATTGCTGCAGGGTTTCCAACTTAGTCTGTATGTCGTCGATCAAGTGATGGAAATGAGACAACCCGGATTCTGCATTCAGATTTTCCAGTTTGGCGATTTGCTGTTGAACGTTGGCCAGTGTATCCCTGATGCCCGGCAGTTTGGTTTCCAGCTCATCGTGAACGTTCGCCAGATCATTTCTAATGACAGCAAGTGCATCCTCAATATGGGTTATGGTGCCTTGCAGCTTCCCGAAATCCTCGTAGGTCTCAAGTTGGAGTTTGATGTTGGCCACGCTACGGGCAATGGCGTTCAGTTCGCTAGACGACGGTAAATTGTCGATAAAATCCTCCAGTGTTTGGAGTTTAGTTTTTACTTCGTTGATGGCCGCATGCAAAGCGTCCGTTTGTAGCTCAGCCTTGATGCTTTCCAACGTAGGGATTTTAAAAGATTGAAACTGATCGCGTAATTTAGCAATACTAGCGTTCACGCGATCGTAGTCGTCTTGTGTTTTAATGCTCTGGATGATAGTTTGCAGTTCGGTCTGGATGTTGCTTGTTTGGTCCTGCAACCGTTGTTTCAGCTGTTCAACGTCTGAGGTTTGCGTTTGTTGCAGCTTCAGAAGTTCGTTCTGCAGATTGCCCACACTCAGTGCCAGCTTGTCGAGATTGTCTATCGACGCAAGGTCCGTGTATTTTTGCAGCAGCGATTTTAGCTCTGCATCAATCTTGAGTACAGGGTCCAGGCACTGAGACTGCAAGCTGGCTATCTCGGTCTGGAGGCTGGAGTTGAGCGTGGACTGTAGGGCCTGCAGGTCGCTTCGCAGCTTTTTAACCCTGACGTCGAGCATGAGAAGCTCGTCGCCATGGTCGTCGCGTTTCGTGTGGCCAAAAATATCGTTAGGCATTATTGTTATTTATTATAGGATAGCTAATTTTCATTTCTATGAAAAGAGGGATGAGTTTGTCGTAGTCGTCCAAGAGCTCTATATACAGACGATCGCCAGCAGATACATTGTACGTGGTGGCACTGTTCATCCTATCGTGTTTGATGCGATAGATGTTCCTGCCAGAAGAAATTTTGGCCTCTCCTTTATTCTTGGGATTCATGTCAAACTGCAGTTTGCCGGAGATGGGGAACTGGTAATAATTCAAGTTGTTGTTGAATATGTAGAAAGTCTTGCCCACATCCTCGTCGTACTGGGTCAGAATGCTATTCAAGTGTATAATCAACAAACCGTTGAGTTTAGATAATAGGGAGGGCAACAGGTCCAAGCTCGCAGGTGGCGACGGTGCACTTTGGGCGAATGCCTCCATAGCCTGCTTCCTGAAGCCAAACAGGTTCATAGGCATTGTTATTTTATTTTATATTTAGCGATTCGATTTCGAGCCTCAAATGTTGATTCGAGCGTCAAATGATGATTCGAGCCTCAAATAATAATTCGAGCCTCGTCAGTGCTGCCAATTCCTATTTGTAGGTTAGCTTAGCCAGTGAAAAATCATATAGTGGAATTTTCTTCGAATAGGTTGGCAAAACCCAAGCCTCAAAAAAAAAAAACATCCAATAGAGTTGCCAAATATAAAAAAAAACAATAAACCCCCCTCATAAAAAGCTACAGTAAGGGCCCACAGGTCGCCAACACTAGGCCCCCAACAGTGTTGCCAAACATAAAGGGTACATGGGCTCCTCAGGCCCTTTAATAAAAATTTACAGTGAAAAACCCAGTAGGTTGACAACACTGTCAGAAAATCTACGGCAGTGTTGCCAGATGTAAACAGAGGGCAATAGACCCCCCTCATAAAAAACTACAGTAAGGGTCCACAGTGTTGCCAACTCTGTCCTCAAAATATACATCATAAAAAACTACGACAAGGGCCCACAGAGTTTGCAACACTGGGCGCACATAGGCCCCTCATAAAAAGCTACAGTAATAGGCCACAGTGTTGCCAACTCTGTGCCCTCAAAATATATATCATAAAAAGCTACGACGAGCCTCAAATGATGATTCGAGTCTCAAAAAAAAATTCAGAACTCTCATGTACGCTGAGGCTACTGGGGTTAACATACACCGTAAAAGGCTACGCCTCGCCCAAACACATGTACACTCACACACAAAAAAAAAGCTAAAAAATTATACACCGTGAAAAGCTACGCCGAGTTGGAAACACTGCTGGTGAGGTTAACATACACCATAAAAGGCTACGCCTCGCCCGAGTTGAGCAACACTGCTTGTGAGGTTAACATACACCGTGAAAGGCTTCAAAATATCAGTTGGTGAAATTTTCGTGGGGTGAGTTGGCAACACTGAGCCCCACATGATGATTCGAGCCCCAAATGAGGGCTTAGAACCCGGCCACTTCCACTACTATGAGGGCCTATGACCGTTCATGTGTATGTAAAGTTATCTAGAAAATCCAACTGTGAAACCAGTTTTCATTTATTTGTAGTCTCTTAGACGTTACCATACACCATTACAAAAATGCACAAGATGGATACTCGTTATTCTGCCTGGTAAATTTTGTCTTTAGGTTGACCAATGGTGGACATACAGGCTTTCCCGTCTGGTATTAGATGTCTGGGAAAAATCCACTTTTCTATCAGTTGTTCTTTGCTTTTGTAAGCATATGTGCACAACTCCATTCTTGACGCCATTTTTATACAAACCAGAAAATCAAAGTAACTTACTCAACCGTAGCATTTCAATATAATGTTGTTTTGCAACTTCTACAAGCTCTGTATTCAGAGGCGCAACCACGAATTTTTGTTTGGGTGGGGGACAAGTACCAGTATAAACGTACCAATAATAATAATAATAATAATAATAATAATAATAATAATAATTTTAATAAAAATAATGCTAATATTAATAATGTTATGATAATATTATTCTTATTAATTTGCTTTATTTTACTTCGCTTCTTGTGCCACTTTTGGCTAATTTGCGAAGATGGGGATGAGTGATGAAATTGATGAATGGACATTCACAAACAACCATACCCGACCGGGATTCGAACCCGGGACCCTTGGCGTCGCAGCGCGATGTGCTAACCACTTTTTTTTTTTTTTTTTTTTTTTTTTTTTTTTTTAATAAAAGGAAAGCCCCCTAAGCGGAAGCTTCCCCCATCACATTCACTCATATCATTTCTATTTCAGGACTTTTTCAGGACAGACAATCACAAATACCCATGCCTTACCCGGGACTCGAACCCGGAACCCCTGGCGTTGTAGCGCGCTCTGCTAACCACTTCGCCATGGAGGTCGACACCACTCGGCCACAGGGTCGGGCCTGGTGATGAAATAGATGAATGGACACTCACAAACATATGCCCAAGCCGGGATTCGAACCCAGAACCAACATTATTACCCTCTTAAAATATGCAAAAGGGAGGTAGAAGTTGGTGCTAAAGCATTTGTGTTCAAACAAACTATTTGAATTATTTTTTTCAACACGTTCAATTTCACATTAATAATGGAAAACAAACACACAAACTAATTTTGAAAGACAGGAAATGCTTGATAAATGCATTCCAAATATCATTCTTTTTTACATTAACATGTATAACTTTGTAGCGACAGCCACTGTGGTGCAGCGAAAGCCGCTGACTTTTGCTGCCACCTAACGGGGGGAGAAGGAACTTTTTCCGCCTTACCAGACGCGAGGGATTTGACCCCTGGAAGCAGGGGTGAAAGACTGGGGGACGAAAAGAGCTACAGAGGGAGATTTCAGCCATCTCCAGGACAACGACGGGAGCGGTCTCTTGCAGTATTACTTAGTGTTTGTAGTGTTCATCTAGCTGTAGTGTTCATTTAGAATAAACAACCAGGTAAGCCAACACCCTTTAATTTGGTGATTATTTCCCAAACTGGTGACCCCGACGTGCTCGTTTTTTTGGGGGGGCCGTGAATCGTGATTACCCCCCTTTGTGTACCATACCAGCCGGATCGAACAAGTGCACGCTAGACGACGCGCCCAATCCCCCTTTGTTCTGGACGCACCAACTACACCGCGATGACAGAGGAACTTCAAGCGCAGCTCGACCAACTCAGGCGGGAAAACGAGCAACTCAGACAGCAAGCACTTCAACCGAGGACTCCAGCACCGCACGCAGTACAATCGCAACAGGACTCCGTACATCGAGTGAGTGTGAAGCTCCCCCCATTCTGGCCCGAGGACATGGAATTGTGGTTCTCCCAAGTGGAGGCCCAGTTCACCATCGCCCACATCACCCGGGAGGAGACGAAGTTCGCATACGTCGTGGGACAGTTAGAAGGTCGGTACGCGTTCGAAGTGAGAGACATTATACGTACACCACCGGCAACCGACCCTTACACCCGGCTGCGGACAGAACTCACGCGAAGATTTTCCCTGTCTGAAAATCAGCGATTGCGGCAGATCCTGATGGAAGAAGAAATGGGCAGTCGCAAACCGTCCCAGTTCCTACGTCACCTCCAGTCACTCGCAGGCACCACTCCCATGCGTGACGACTTGCTGCGCACGTTGTGGCTCCAACGCCTGCCCGCTCAAGTTCAAGCGATTCTGCAGGTGCAGTCTTCGGAACTTCCGCTGGACCAACTTGCCACGCTCGCGGACCGCATCGTGGAGGTGAGCCCCCCCATGCTCACCCCCGCGACAAGCAACATCGCCGCACAGTTCGTCTCGCCCAACCCGCCGGCTATCTGCGCGACCGCGACGCCACTCGCGCCCGCCTCCGACACGGTTCGGCTTCTCCAACGCGTCGAGGAGCTAACTCGTCAAGTCGCGTCCCTGCAAAGCGACTTTCGCGCCTTCCGCGGCCGCTCGCAATCGCGTGACCGTACCAGCCCGCGCCGCTACGGCCGCAGATCGCCGTCAAGAGGAAGAGATGAGGGAATATGCTGGTATCACCACCGCTTCGGCGACCAGGCTCAGAGGTGCAACGACCCATGCACGTACGCGCCCGCGACAACAAACACCAACGGCAGCCGCTAGTCGCGGCAAACGGCTGCCGTCCTGGTGGAAGCCGCCTGTACGTGACCGACCGCTATAGCCGCCACCGCTTCCTCGTCGACACAGGGTCGGATATTTGTTGTTTCCCGAGACGTTTGCTCCCGGACCGACGCCATCCGACCGACTACGTGCTCAGTACCGCAAACGACTCGACGATCAAGACGTACGGAATTCTGCCCCTCTGCCTCAAACTCGGCCTGCGTCGCGAGTTTTCATGGCGTTTCGTCGTCGCGGACGTTTCCGTGCCCATCATCGGATCGGACTTCCTGGACCACTTTGAGCTGCTGCCAGATTGTCGCAACAAGCGCCTGCCCGACGGACGAACGGGACTCTCGGCTCCCTGCCAGCCAACGAACACTATGCAACCCAGCATCAAGGCCTTGTCGAACGATTCTTCATACAGCGACGTCCTAGCCGATTTCCCGACGCTCACGCGTCCCGCCGGCACGCCGCGAGAAGTTCGTCACTCCACGGTTCACTACATCCGGACGACCCCGGGCCCCCCCGTGTCCAGCCGACCTCGCCGCCTAGCTCCAGATCGCCTACAAATAGCCAAGGCCGAATTCGACTCCATGTTGCGCGAAGGCACCGCACGTCGCTCCGACAGCCCCTGGTCTTCGCCGCTGCACATGGTACCCAAGAAAACGGAGGGCTGGAGACCGTGCGGGGACTACCGTGGCCTCAATGCCCGGACGATTCCGGACAGCTATCCAGTGAGGCACATCCACGATTTCAGCAACCACCTCCACGGATGCACCGTCTTCTCGGTCATCGACTTGGTCAAGGCGTACACACAAATTCCTGTCAACCCAGACGACATCCCGAAGACAGCGATCACCACGCCATTCGGGTTGTTCGAGTTCCCATACATGACCTTCGGACTACGCAACGCCGGGCAGACGTTCCAGCGTTTCATCGACGAAGTGCTCTCAGGACTGGATTTCTGCTTTCCATTCATCGACGATATACTCGTCTCATCACGCAACCACGAGGAACACCGCGAACACCTACGCGCCCTCTTCGGACGTCTCTCGGACCACGGCATCCTGATTAACACCCAGAAGTGTGTGATTGGGACCCCCTCCGTCACGTTCCTTGGGTACGAAGTCTCCGCTGCCGGTACACGACCGCTTCCCGACCGCATCGCAGACCTACAGGACTTCAAACGACCAGCCACGGCTCGCGGCGTGCGTCGCTTCCTCGGCATGATCAACTTCTACCGTCGTTTCCTGCCATCTTCTGCCGAACACCAAGCTCCTCTGCACGCTGCCGTCACCCCCCTCCGAGGATCCCAGCCATTCCCATGGACGCCGGACCTGGAACAAGCTTTCGAGGCCTGCAAGACCAGCCTTGCCAACGCCACGCTCCTGGCCCATCCGCATCCCGAAGCCCCGCTGGGACTTTTCACCGATGCCTCCGCCACCTCCGTCGGTGCATGCCTGCAACAGTTCGCCAACGGCTCGTGGCAACCCCTCGCCTTTTTCTACCGGAAACTCACCACCAAGCAGACCGAGTGGCCACCGTACTACCGCGAACTTCTCGCAGTCTACGCAGCCGTTCAGCACTTTCGTCACATCCTGGAAGCGCAACACTGCACCATATACGTGGATCACAAGCCCATCACCTACGCCTTCCAGCAGCGGCGTGACAAACTACCTCCAGTGCAACTCAACCAACTTTCCTTCATAGCTCAGTTCACCACGGACATCCGCTACATTGAAGGCACCTCTAACGTGGTGGCGGACGCGCTATCGCGGGTGGACGCAGTTCGCGGGAACACCCCCTCCCCCGATCTGCGCTCCCTCGCCTCTGCCCAAGAAGAGGACGATGAGCTCCGTGAGCTCCTGAACGGCGATTGCGACCTCCACCTCCAGCTCATGGACATACCTGGCACCGAAGTCAAGCTCTTCTGCGACACCTCCACCGCGAAACCCCGGCCGTATGTACCCGCCGCGCACCGCCGCCGCATTTTTGATGCCTTGCACGGCCTCAGTCATCCCGGTACACGAGCGTCCGCGCGCCTAATCGCGTCGCGTTTCGTCTGGCCCGGAGTCCAGCAAGACTGTCGCGCTTGGGCCAGATCGTGCCAAGACTGCCAGCGCACCAAAGTTTCCCGACACGTGCACGCACCATTGGGCAATTTCGTTAGTAGAGTAGGTGGACCGGTTGACAAACCGAAAATGAGGCTCGGTGAGGCTCGCAGTGTTGCCAACTCCTCACTCGAAAAAATCACCAAGGTTTTTGTTTTTGGGTATAACCTAACCTCAAGCAAGAAGTTGGCAACACTGCGAGAAAGCCTCAAGCAGTGTTGCCAACTCCTCACTCGAAAAAAATCACCAAGGTTGTTTTTGGGTATAACCTAACCTCAAGCAAGAAGCTGGCAACACTGCTTGAGGCTTGTTTTAATGGTTTGCTCTCGTAAGGCATGAGTCTTATTTTCTTGCAGTGTTGCCAACTCCTCACTCGAAAAAATCACCAAGGTTTTTGTTTTTGGGTATAACCTAACCTCAAGCAAGAAGCTGGCAACACTGCGAGAAAGCCTCAAGCAGTGTTGCCAACTCCTCACTCGAAAAAATCACCAAGATTTTGTTTTTGGATATAACCTAACCTCAAGCAAGAAGCTGGCAACACTGCTTGAGACTTGTTCTGCAGTGTTGCCAACTCCTCACTCGAAAAAATCACCAAGGTTGTTTTTGGGTCTAACCTAACCTCAAGCAAGAAGCTGGCAACACTGCTTGAGACTTGTTCTGCAGTGTTGGCAACTCCTCACTCGAAAAAAATCACCAAGGTTGTTTTTGGGTCTAACCTAACCTCAAGCAAGAAGCTGGCAACACTGCTTGAGACTTGTTCTGCAGTGTTGCCAACTCCTCACTCGAAAAAAATCACCAAGGTTTTTGTTTTTGGGTCTAACCTAACCTAAAGCAAAGAACTGTTAACACTACTTGAGGCTTGCCTTAATGGTTTGCTCTTGTAAGGCCGCGTCCGAATCGGCAGCAGATGTCGCCTAAAGCACTGTTCCATCTGGGGACTCAGCCAACCTCCGTTGTCCGAATTTGCGGCAGACGTGGAGTGGGAGGGGAGAGCAGAAAGGCGCGACAGATGCACGCTTGAACTCGCTGTGACGCTGCGCTTGGCAGCCATATTCTAACTTTCACTTTGTACAGACAACATTTACTGATTAGAGGATGTAAAACTCAGTTATATTTTAACATTTTATCGATAATACTCAATGTAGAAAAATTATAAATGATGAAATAGCGTGTTATATTTTTAATATGAGTAGTAAATAGGTGGAAATCATTGTGATGTTTGTTTGGCGTCTTCTACTTCCGTGCGATGCGCCTGCGCCCCAGAGCGCGGTGGGTGAAGTTCGGGCTGACACCTGGCGAGAAAAGTGGCAACCGTACTACAAGGGGACATGTAGATTCGGACGACTTGGACGTGACTTCGACGGTACGCGAGAGCAACGGGAGAGAACGGGACGGAGTGCTTGCCAATCCGGACACGGCCTAAGGCATAAGCTCTATTTTCTCGCAGTGTGGCCAATATTTTACTTGAAAAAATCACCAAGGTTTTTTTTTGGTCTAACCTAACCTAAAGCAAGCTGGCAACACTGCTTGAGGCTTATCTTGCAGCGTTGCCAACATCTTACTCGATAAAATCACCAAGGTTTTTATTCTGGTCTAACCTAGCCTAAAGCAAGGAGCTGGCAATACTGCTTGAGGTTTGTCTTGCAGTATTGCCAACATTTTACTCGAAAAGTTACCAAGGTTTTTATTTTGGTCTAACCTAACATAAAGCAAGGAGCTGGCAACACTGCTTGAGGCTTTACAGTGCATAAAGCAATTTGCCAACCTACTGGTATTTTTGCCTTAGCTTTTTACAAAAAAAAGAGAGGGGAAAAAAAGGGAAGAGTTAAACAACCGACAATGCTGCTAATATTTACCTACAGCTTTTTTTCTTACTTGGCAAGGGCTTAGCTAATTTATATACTGGCGTAACATACACACACTGGGCAATAGAGCCGGCAACAAATATATACTGCCGTAAAAGAGAGAGATGGATGGATGGCAACACAGTATGTGTGTGTGTGTGTGTGTATAATATGTAGCATTATTAACTAGAGTGTGTTGGCAACCCATCTACAACTAAAAAAAAATAGAGATACCAACATTGCCGTAAGATAAAGAAAGAGAGACCTATCGCGACTTTTGTAAACCTCTCTTGGGGGAAACACGATGTGCTATACACACGTGTGCGCTGGTGCTTCTTATTATTTTTCGTATTGTGAGGCAAACAAACAAATAAATAATTGTTGTTTTTTTAGGATGCCTGGCCCCTAACCCCGCCAGGGTGCGTGGTGCCCAACCCAAAAAGGTTCTAACGGCTGCGGCTGTAGATAACCGCACCTCTGTAGGGTTTCACGTGTTTTTTTTCCCCCCCAAACTTCCGTGAAACCCTACAGAGGACCTCCGTAATGCATGCAACGTGTACTAACGACTCTAGTGTTATTTGATGTTGTAATATTTTGGATATAGAGTTTTATTGTGTGATAGATAAAAAATAATTATGTTTATTATAATATTTTTTTGATGAAGATGGAGAATATATGTGTGTGTGTTACAAATAAAGTTGCATGCTTATTTTTTTAGTGTCTTTGTATGTGTATGTGTTTTTTTGATGTTTCGACAGCATCTGAAACGATAAAAAAAGAATTTTATTGTTAATTTTCTCGTGTAAAAACAACAACAAATTTTTTTGTGCAAATTTTCTGATTCTCTCGTGCTATAGTGCAAAAAAAGATATTGTAACTGATAAGTGATGAAATTGATATTGTAACTGATCTTGAACTAGTGAAATTTTTCGTATTGTGCCATTGAAACTGATTGTGCTAGTACAAAAATTTCTTATTGTGCAAGAAAAAATGTTAAAAACTTGTTAAAACTGCTCTGTGACCCTCTCGTTCTTCACGTCGTGGACGAAGGACTTCTCGGCGACCAGGATCACACTGCATACGGTGTCCTCGGGCAACGGACTGTTAAACTCGCAGACGACCTTGATGTTGGTGCGATCGTTGACCACCACCTGCTTCCTCTTCGTGGTATTGATGACGGACATGGGTCTGTGGGTTATGAATTCGCTGGGCGTGTAGTACATGTCCACGTTTCCCTCGGTCACGCGTTTGAAAGAGGTGTAAGCTTCGTAAAGTTTTAGGTAATCGTTTTTGGTCATGTCGAGGTTGTAATTCTCGCGCGGGAACACTTCGTTTCTTCCATTCTTCAGATAAATATTCTTGATCTTGCAGTTGTCGAATTTGCTGGAATTTTTTTCCTGATTTTTATCGCGCCCGGTCTGAAAAAGCACCACGACGAAATCTGGCATGTCGAACTGTATGTTGTTGAACTGCGTCGTCACGTCGAATTCCATGTGACTTCCCGACGCCACCTTTTGCACGCACTGGTAACCGTGAAAGCGAATCGGCACCTGCGGACTTTTCAAGATCTCCGCTTTGTACTTGAGGGCATAGTTTGTTTCGTATTCCACGATCGGCATTCTCAACTCCATGCTCCGGATGACGCACTTGGCTGCTTCGGGTAAAGTGTTGGCTATCGGCGTGCCGTCGGCGTTCAAGTTGGTGTATCGCATCAGCGCGTCGTTGTCGTTGGCTGCTCTTCGAAACGTGACGCGCAATCCTCCCTTCCAATCTCTTTGTAGTCCGAGAAGAATCCCGGCAGCAGACGCATGGGAAAGAGCACCGTGTGACTTGTCGTCGATATTTTCGTCCCTGCTTCGAATCCTCCTGCTTGATAGTATGTTGCGTCTGTTTTGGATAATTTCAATGTTCCCACTGCCGTCGACGTGATGCCTGGATAGTCTATTCTGTCGATGACGGTGTTGTGTTTCCTCACCTCCACCTGCGAGAACAGGTGAGGCACGAAGTTGTCCACGAGTATCAAATTTGCTGCTGTGGGAAACGCGTCTCCGCTTTCTTTCTTCACCACGTCGAATTGAAGGTAGAGGTCCGCTCTGTGAGGATGAACAAACCCATCGCCTACGTCCATGTCGTATTCGATCTCCCTGTTCGCTTCGTTGAGATTGGCGAACGTGCGACGGTTGGGAGGAAAAGATTGCAATTCGTAACTTTCGATTTGCTCCATTTTTACTATGCGTGTTATTTATTATATGTTGATCTCCACGATGGCCGTCGTAGTGGCACCTGCGAAATCCACCACGTCTCCTTTCTCGTTTGTCACCACCAACTCTATGTCGTCTATGCGGTTGCGGCATACTGGAAAATAGATCGGCGAAGAGGGTGTGTAGATGATCGGTTCCATGAACTCGGAACTGGGTTTGAACGTAGCTATGATTCCCGTCTGCTTGTGACTTCCTAACAATCCGTCCGAAGATTTAGTAATCATTCCTTCCGCCACGTTACAGTGAACGTTCAGAGTCTCTATGGCTAGAAATTTAGGAATATTGGTTGCCGTGTGCTTGATGCCAGCTTCGAGTTTGGTGTTGTTCTCGAAACCTAAAAGTTCTCCTATGGTACCCAGGTCAACGGTCTCCGTCGCCGACACGATTTCCACTCTGTGCGTGACCGAATTTTGAGAAAGGTACGTGCCCTTGGGTAATTGAGCTTGCAAAGTGGAAAGATTGTATTGGCCTGGCGTGACGACGATGTGTTCGCTTCCGACGCTAATTTTGTTGTTGTGCTGCGTGACGTTAGGTATGAGGTACATGCTGTAGAATGCACGCAGAGCTACGGATTTAGGATAGACGATGTCGTCGTGCAGCGTGAGTTTCAATATTGAAGATTCGCTCGTGAGATGAAACACGCCCATCGTGTTTAAGATTCCACAATGCTTTCTGAAAATGTTCCACCGACGGGTTATTTATTTTAGACATGTATGCGAGAACGGAAAGGCATAGGTGGCCGCAGTTAACATCGGTGAAACCCTGGATGCGTTTGTCATTGTAGTAGAGGTTGGCAACACTGAGATACTTCACCAACCTGGCAGGTGGTGTGCCACCGAACGAATCGAAAACAAATGCATTGTTATCGTCAATTTTGAGGTAGCATATCCAATGTGTACCAGAATTTTTGTAACTATCCAGGTTGACCACGCCATACTCTTTTTTCTTCACAGCAGAGGGTAGAGAATCGGACATGAAAACACCCCTGAAGTTTTTTATTCCCAACAGTTCGATCAGAGATTCAATATCGAAGTTGGACAGGGCTTCTTCTTTTTTTTATATTTTTTCAAAGCATCGAGGTTGCTTTTTTGTTTTTTGGTTATACCTTTCCCCTTCTTCTCCATAGCCAGGTTGTGACGTTTCTGTTCTTCCAATTCTGCCTTGTTCTTCTTCGAGTCGATGACTGTTTTCGCGATGGCGGCACTTCCGCCGGCCAAACTTCCAACGGCCCCCAATGCTGCCAGGATGGCTGGGATGCTGAATATGAAACCTCCGATTTTTTGCTGTTTCCGCGAACGCTGCAAGCGTCTCAATTGAGGTGTGCTGAGAAGTAATTTCATTCCGTGTCCTTTCGTCAAGCAAGAACGTTTCTTCTCGCGTTGTTTCTTGGTGAGTAAACCATCGAGGGCACCTAGATTTTTCAGATTGGAGTATGGTATCTGGTACACGACACCTTTGGGCTTCATGTTGATGCTCTATATGTTATTTTCACGGTATGTTATTTATATATATGTTTTGAGATTTTTTTTGTTTTGTGTAATTTTTTTCGGTATGTTATTTATATATAAATGTTCTGAGATTTTTTTGTTCTGTGTAATTTTTTTTCAAGAATATACTCCGCGCAGAACCGTTACACAAATTCTATTACGTGCTTTGTTTTCTTACCAAGAAGTTCCTTTGTACCCTTGTACACGATTTGAGTTTTGTTCTCGATTAAAATAGCTAGCTTCTCGTCAGATAACATGTTAGCGTATCGATCTGGTAAAAATAGACTGTATTGTGCGTTGAGCAACAGACGCGCCTTGGGACCATACTGGGTAGAAACAATTGAACCGGAAGTTATCGTGTAAGGTTTGTCCACTTCCAATTCCTGAATTTTTACATATTCGACTGATGAATTTAGCATTTGTTTTAATGCTTGGGCGTCTAGTGATTGTTTACTCATTTTTATAAGATGACAAACACAATTGGAGTTTTTTTTTATGTAGTGTTATTTATATGCCGAAGAAATTTTTTTCACGGTTCGAGAAATTTTTTTATTTCTACACACCCCATCCAAATTTTTGTTTTGTGTTCATGGCTATGGTGGTGCCCAGTGCTGCAACTCTTTCTCCCAGCGAAGCGTCTCTGCTAACGAATCTTTCGAAAGCTGCGTGCTCTAACTTTCTGTCTGCTTCGTGACGTGCATCCAGATCGGTGCGAGTGGTGTTGTAGGCAATGTCGTGATCTTTGCATGCGGCGTCCAACGGATTCACACCCTTGTCTCCTCTCTCCAATCTTTTCTTGAGTTTGGTACCCGGTCCGCAGAACTGGTAGCCGGGTAAATGCATCTCGAAAGGTAACTTGTTGATGATGTCGTTCACGAGTCCTTTTCCTTCGGCCACGTTCCAGAATCTCGGAGGCAGCGTGTTGATAATTTTAATGAGGTGACCTATGCCCTTGTCGTCGTTCACGATGAAGTTGGAAAGTTTGGTGCTGATCATGTCCACAATTCCTACCTTCTCGTTGTAGAAATTACGATTGCCTGCATTCTCCTCTCCTGCAATAACCAACAATCGGTCTATGAGCTTGCGCACATCGTCCACCCACACAAACTCTTTGGGCAGGGTGTTGTAGAGTTTGACGCCGCTGCCTGTTTTCACCTGGTTCCAAATCGGTTTGATGAGATTTCTGTACTTCTCGCCGCTGCTCGATTTCACCCTATTCTGCGAGGCGTCGTTGTTCTGGTACAAGGCATCCGTCATGATCAAAATTTCCTTGTAACTCTGATAATCTTCGTCGGTGTAATCTTTCGGCTGCTTTTTGGCAACGAGTTCCCACAGTCCAACCGTACCCGGATACCTGTTCCAACTATCCTTCTCACCTAAATTAACTTTAATGTCGTTGCCTTCGAAGCTCACCTTCGATTTTCCAATCTTCCAAACCACACCGCCGCCTTCGTTGCTCTCCATGCTTGGATACAATCCGAACACTTCATCCTTGTCGAATTTCCCCGTGCTCAGGTAGTCTCGTGCCAAAGGTCCCAACTCGATCTTATCCAAAGACGACGGCGTGCTACCTATGGCTCGACGTCGTGGCGGTACGTCCTTCAGTTCGAACGGCGTGGAAGGAATGCTCGAAATGGGCGTGGGTACGGTGTAACTTTTAGCTGCAAGTGGTACGAGTTCGTTGATCAAATTTTTATTTTGTTCCGTCACGCCTTTAATTTCTTTACCTAGATCGCTGATGGCGTCGATCACAGGTTGATCTTGACGTTTCTTCTCTTCGTAGAATCCGCGATTCTCGGATTTCCAACCTTTGAAGCGTTTCGCGAGGTAATCACGAAGCTTGAGATTTTCGTCTTCAATTTTTCGTTTCGTCATAACGTTATTTATACACGTCGTTTCTCACAACGTTGCAACGTTTAGAAAGTCGTTGATTTTGTTTCTGTATTTTCCGTCGTTGGGTTTTCTCGTCATGTCGATCGTCGCGAATCCGAAATCGTCACTGTTCCAACAGTGGGAGCAGCAGCGTTCCGAAAATTGATTGTAGTTCATGTCTCCGCCTACGTAGTCATCGTACGCGTGCTTGAGGTTGATGTGATCTTGACGAAACAAACATATGAAATTAGCGTTGTCGCGTACTAACTGTTTTGGAATTTTGGAAAACGTTTGAGCTAGGAAGAAGCAATCTATTCCTTTGTGACGACCTTGCGTGAAAAAATTGCGAATTTCATTTTGATTTTCCAGGATGACATCGTCGAACACAACGACTGAATTTTCACGACAATCGTCGAGTGGCTTTATTTCTGAAGAGAATGTTGCAATGTCCAGACCATCGTACAGTTTCATCAGTTGCTGGTATTTGGATTGCTCCAAACTTTTCGAGAACATGTACAGGTGCCTGTTCTTCCAATCTAACCAATTCGGTGCGAGGAGAAAATTGTCCACGAGCAGTGTTGTTTTCCCACACCCCGAAGGACCTACGATCAGACAGCGGATGCTGTCGGGAAGCAACTCGCCGTTCTTTTTTTTTTGTTTGACTTTCCGAATCCGGTAGACGCTTCACCACGTTCCACGTACTCACAAGATTACTTCGTTCCCGTCGATCCAACTCTTTTCCGGAAGTCCCAGCCATTTGACAAACAGTTTGTCGCCTTTCCTACGCAATACTTTCTCGATGAGGTACGTGTTGGGATGTTTTGTTTTAGAGAGTTCCTCTTCGTAAAATCTTCCTTTCAAAATCTCGCCACTACTATCTTTTATTATATACGTGTGACGGTTTCCGGGTAGAACTCGAACCACTGTAAAAAGTTCTGTGCTCCAATTTTTTGTGAACCCCTTCTCGAAGGTGCGTTTGAATTTGCTGATCCTCACATGGTCTCCAATTTTGAATTTTGATTTCTTGGTAGTTGTGGGAGTGTACTTTGGACAGTAAACTGTAGAAATTAAACGCCGCTCGTCAGATTTCGTAACATCGGCTGGCTTCATGCCTATCGTTCTGTGTACCGTATCATTATAGGTGTCGACGAGTTCCGGCAGTATGTCGACCCATTTGTAATTTCCTCGAAGCGTGAATCGTTTCCACATGTGTGTTTTCAAGGTTCGATTAAATCTTTCCACGATGCTGGCTTTGATGTGACTGAAGGTTGAATAATGTCGAATGTCGTGTTTCCGAATAAACTTTTGGAATACGGCATTGTAAAATTCCTTCCCCTTGTCTGTTTGCAAAAACCGAGGTCGTCTGTTGCTTTCGCGAAAAATTGTCTTGAATGCTTCCGTGACGCATGTCCCCGTTTTGGCTTTCAAAGGTAGAGCCCATGCGAATTTCGAAAACGTGTCTATGACGGTGAGGAGGTACTTGTTGCCCTTGTTCAATTTATGCACATTTTTTAGATTGCCGCTACTCATCTCCACGAGGTCACTTTGCCAGAGGTCATCGATTCCCTTGGTTACCACCGCCAAACGTTCGTAGTTGCGGCGTGCAGGTTTATGCAATTCTTCGACGATGGCTTGCCTAGACATTTTTTAGAGATTACGTTTGAAGAGAAGCACAAGCGTGATGGGATTCAAAGAGGGTGGCACTTTGCTCGTGTTTTGAATGATCAGCTTATCGCCGGCACTCACGTCAAAAACGGTGAGATCTTCGTCTTCGTGTATTTCATATATGTTGCGCGTTTCGTTCCAACGTGCCAGAGGAATGTTTCCTGCTTTCTGGACACCGCGATTCGATATCAAGGTCATGGTGGGAACGCTAGCTTTTCTGCCGTGAGACCAGTACGAAAATTCATTTATCTGAATCGTGCCATCGAGGAGAAACTTGTAGTACGGATGATAAGGATGTAACATGTACAGTTTGTTACCTTCGACGAACGTGGAGATTCTCTGTTGATTGGGTACGCTGTTGATTTCGATGGCTTGCAGAGAATGCAGTTTAGCGAATTTAGTATCGACGCTAACGAGGTTGCTGTGAAGCTGTCCCAGTGTATTTTGTACGGGCAACAAATGTTCGACGATGGTATCCGTTACTGTAGAAAATGACGGTTTGATTTTCACTTCCACGTTCAACTGCTTGAAGTTTTCGTTGAGTTCTTGTAATTTGGCACCGAAAGAGGCCAGCGTCGATTCCTGCGTGGATTCCAGCACTCCAACTTGATCTCTGATGTTGACGACGATACTCTGAAGGTTTTCGACTTGATTTAATTTCGAACTTTTCTCGGTAAGATCGTTCACGATGCTTCGCATCTCGGTAAACTGCGTGTGAAGGTCGGCGACGCTCTGCGAAGTGGGCAGCGTCGACACCAGCGAAGTAAGTTCGTCTCGAATCTGTTCCACGTTCGCCGTTTCCGTTTCTAGTCGTTTCAGCATACGTGATATGCTCCTTTTCAAAGCGTGTAATTCTTTTGAGGTGGGGAGATTGGCCACCCTACTCTCGAGATCGCTCAATGAACTTTTGATGTTGCTCGAATCGGATAGTGCCGTCACCGCCGATTTCAATTTTTCCAAATCTTCGCTCGAAGGTACGCTCGTCCGTAACGATTCCAAGTCACCCTGTATGTTGTCCAGTACGTGTTGAAAATGAGCAAGATTCGTTTCGACGTTCAAATTTTCTAAATATTCGATCTTCTGCTGAACCGTGCTTAACGTGTCTTGTATGCTCGTCAACGCACTGGCTTCAGTGTGAATATTTTTAATTTCTTCGTTGATCAACTCCAGAGACGCCTGAAGCGTAGCGATGGTGGTTTGAATGTGTTCGAAATCTTGATAAGCCTCCAATTGAATTTTTATGTTCGCAACGCTTTTGCTGATGACTTGCAGTTCGTCTGACGATGGTAGGTTCGTCATGGTATCTTCCAAAGTCTGTAACTTGGATTTAATTTCTTCCAACGTGCCGGCGAATTCTTCTTGTAATTTGGAAACAACAACATGCAAGCGTTCTACATCAATATCCTTCACGACGGTTTGAAGTTCAGAGAAATTCTTTTCGATTGTCGAAGTTCGTTCTTCGATTTCGAGTTTCAATTTTTCCAAATCTTCATTTTTCGATTGAAATTGCTGCAATTTGGCCAAATCATTTTGAAGCTTATCCACGCTCAACTGTATATTTTGAACGTTGTCGTAAGAAGGTACGTCGACATAATTTTTTATGAGCGTTTTCAGTTCGGAATCGATTTTCAGAATGGGGTCGAGACATTGCGTTTGGAGCGTAGCGATTTCCGACTCTAAACTTTTGTTTAAGGTCTCCTGCAAAGCGATCAAATCGCTCCTCAACTTTTTAATTCGGACGTCCAACATGAGAATCTCTTCTGCGTGGTCTACACGCTTAGTGTTGCCGAAAATGTCGTTAGGCATTTTGGTTAACGGTTATTTATAATAGGATAGACGATTCGTAATTCAACGAAGAGAGGAATGAGTTTGTCGTAATCTCCTAGGAGTTCCACGTATAAACAATCTCCTGCAGAAACATCGTACGTAATGTTAGAAAGCATCTTGTCGTGCTTGATTCGAAAAATGTTCTTGCCGGTAGATATTTTGATTTCACCTACGTTTTCCGGATTCACGGTGATTTGAAGTTTTCCATCGATCGGAATTTTGTAAAAATATAAATTGTTGTTGAAGACGTAAAACATCTTGCCTACATCGTCATCCAATTTCGTCCAAATGCTGTTAAGGTGAACAATCAGTAGACCGTTGAGTTTAGTTAACATGGAAGGTAGAAATTCATGATCTGTCGTCGCGCGGTGTAGTCTCCATGTTGGTTTGTTTTCGGAAACCAAAGAGATTCATAGGTATGCTGGTTATTTAAAATACGGTCAAAGTTTTTTTGTAATGACAGTCAGTGTTTTTTTTTGTAATAACTAACAAAATGATTTTTTTGTTTTTTTTTTGTTTTGTTTTATGAATCTTCTGTTGAAGATGGGCATATTTTGCAGGTTTTGCTTTCTGCTAAGCGATAGTGCCCCCACGGCAGTGTGTGGATTCCACATTGGAGAACACACCTCTTGTCGTCGTTGGGATCCAGGGCAATCTTCCTCACTTTGTTGGTGGTCAACACATGGTCGACGCTCTGGATGCGCTGTTCTGCTCTTAGAACCGACGACCTGGTCTTGAGGCAATCCACGAAGTCCTCGAATGTGAGATGCTCCCGAACCACCTGTCTGCCGACACCCTTGGCCTTCTTGGTAACGCCGCCCTCGGCTTTGATGGTATAGGCCTTGGCGCGAAGACCTGCAAACTCAAGAATCACGTCTCCGTCCTTCTCATCTTTGAGTTTGCCAGGCACCTTCTTGTTGCTGGCCAGGATATCGTACTGGTTCGGCTGGGGATAGCCCGAGGTGTCGAAGAGTTTAACCAAAGATGGAACTGTGGCTATATCCCCGTATGCATCGGGTGAGCGGACGTGGTACACCAAGCTGTCCGTGTCCGTGTAGAGAAGCGAGATGTTGTGGCCGTAGTGTGGGCGTAATATGTCGTAGTACGTCTCGAACATGTGGAGCTTGCTCAGATCCAGAACCGTGGCTCCCACATAGATGGGCTTGGTGAGTTTCACCACACCTTGCTTCATGTGAATCAGAGCCAGCTGCTCGTTATAGATTGTTCGAGACTTGAACAATGGACTTGCGACAAGCTGACGACATCGCTCTTTCCTCGTCACCAATTTTATGTCCACGCGATTCCGTACATTCTCCATGGTTTTGCCAAACACTGCATTATTCATGAGCTTGAAGAAATCCTTATCAAGCTCGGACGTGGCTGCGGTGCGGTGTTCGGTGTTGACTTCAATATATGGACGCAACCATGGAGAATGCTCGAACTTGAGGATGTGGTGAACTGCGTGGACTGTGACCCCTTGCTTCATCAACCACCGGAGATTCTGGTAGTGAAGAACGTAATTCTTCTTAGGTTCAAAATCCATGACGAGCTTCTTCTGATTGGAATCGGGTGGACACTTAAACTCGGGTGCAGGGGGAAGATCGCAGAACAAATCCTGCAGCTTCTCGGAGAACTCAAGGTCCACGTCGGCGAAAAATCCATATTCCGAATCGTCGAAACCTTCAACGTCAAATTTGGTAGGGTCAGCCCACTCGAACCCTCTAAAAGGGAGTTTTTGCATCATGGAGTGCCCATACAAGTTATTTACGTCCGTATGCATGATGTAGCTCGACGGTTGGGTGGAGTCGTAGCCAGTAGCCATGTGGTGATTGTTGGCGCGCGCGTGCCGTTGCGACACCTGGACCATTCCACCCCGCACGGCGCGTTCCACAAACAGCACCATGTCTACGTCCGAAAGAAGCTCCAGCTTGATTTTCGTCACCAGAAACATGGCTGACCACGCCAGTCCGGGGAGACTATAGAAGTAGACGGGATCCAGGTGGTAGATGTTCATTGCGGTCGCCCGGAACGTCTGGAACACGTCGGCAAGGAGCGTCACATCAAGTCTGAGGTAGGCGTCGTGGTAGTCTCCGAGAGTTCGACAACCTAGCTCGCGCCACATGGACTGGGCGTGATGATATTCTTCGTCGGTGATGTTCGAGCCTCGTAGCTGACTGTAGAACTTCGCCTGGGGAGGTAGCGAAGTCTCCGCGAACTTGGTAGAGTCGGTGATGTATTCGTAGGGGTAGACCCCCTTACGCCTGAAGAGACCGGCGTCCAAGTTTGGAAAATTTGCAGAGGTAATAAACATTTGCTCGTTGCTCAGCTTCCCTGCAAGGGCATCGAGGCTGGCTGGGAGGAACCTCAGGGAGTCGAGGAACCAAAGCTCGACGGTAGAGTCTGCTCCCGGGATTCGAACCCATTTGCTCACACTGATGTAACGCTCCTCGTTTTGTGCCAGGACGTTGATTTGCATGTTGTCGTACCCAAGATGTTTGATCAGGTGGTGAAAGTCGTACCCCGAGCCGTTGTGAAAAAACACAGGGATGAAGCGCGGGTCCCAGGCCCTGCGGTTGCAATCGTTGCACCAAGGACCAACGTACCTACCTTTAAAGTGATCGTGGTGACGGACTTTATGGTTTTTGGCAGTGTACTCCTTGACGCAGACAGGGCAAGCGATGGCCTCGTCGTGTCTGCGTTGATCGTCGGGGGACAGTGGGAGCATAGACTTGGGGGTCAACAATACCTTCCCTATCTCGTTGGCTTCCACAACCATCCTCTCGAGGAAGTGTTTGGCTGCGTCGGGACCGCGGTACACGTAGGGCTCGGGGGCGATGTGCTGGTCCCGACGCACCACAACGTATGCGAAACTGGATGCCTCGTGGAGTTGGTAAGGGGTGGTGGAAGAAACTGCGGGATCGGGATCGCAAGTGGACAGGGGTTTGAGGAAGGCCTCGAAATCCGCGATGATGATAGCGGGGTGTTTCACCATGGCACCGTGCATGTAGAAATGCTCCACGGTGCCAGGTTCGGGTAAGTCTGCCACCCCCGGTTCGTTGGCTTTGCAGTAGAGCTTGTGGTTAGCGAGCTTCTCGGCAGCGATGTTGGGACCTCTGATGCGCTGGTAATCCTGCTGTTCTCGATTATCAAAAGTGGACAAGCACCTGCGACACACCTCGACGTGGTGACTTTCACTGCTCCGTTGGCTCGAAACAAGTCGAGAGAGCGAACGGATAAGGGTGTAGTGATGGCGAGTTTCATCCTTGATGAGCAGAAGGTGAATTTCCTGCGCACCGTCGTCGTCTACGTCGCTCACACGGATGGGGTACACCACATTTTCGTCAGTGAGACCATAAACGTTGATGGCCAACCGAGGGTTGTGTGTACGGTCCTCGAACTTGCGAATATCCGAGACCTCCACCGGGTAGTCGATCCCAGCAATGGCATCTTCCAGCTCTGGCTCATAGGGTAGGTAGTGGTTAACTCGGCGTGGTTGTTTTTTCCAGTGAACAGGGTGCAATGCTGCAAGCACCGACCAAACGAAGCACTTGGCGTCACTGTTCTGAATGTTCAGGACGGCCTTCTTTGTCGCGATGGCAGATGGTAAGGGGACGTAGCTAGAGGCGGAGAGAGGCACAAACTTGGAAAGTTTGACGCACAGTTCGTGACGCTCACCACACAGCGAACCCCCCGAGCCCTTAGCTTCATGTTCTTCTTGCTTTGCCAGCAGCTCCTCGACAAACTTGCTGTAGATGTCCTCGAGGTTGTCGACATCCGCCAGATGCAGCGTCTTCGCCTTGGTGTTGTGGCAGAACCTGTAAATTTCACCAGACGGCTTCTTGTACCAGCAACGAAGCGATGCGTAGAATTTAGTGGAGGAGTGCGTAGCCAATGCATTACTAAGAATAGAAACTATCTCTGCTCGCTTCTCCTCTAAAAGCTACAAACATCGCAAGAGCCATCCGACAATTGGACGTAATCTTCTAATATTCCTCCGAAAGCAGACCGGTCTGCTTTTATCGCAGGCTTGACGCGTTTAGCAGGTGGTGCATTGATGGAGGCTGCTTCTGCCTCCCTCTTGGTGGAGGTCGAAGGCTGGACCCCAGATGTATTTTTGCTTAGACAAGTAAGCTTATGCTTCTTGGCATATGCAATTGTAATGTGTTTATTGCATCCGGAACACAGTTCGGCGGCAGCCAAATGCTTGCTTGGCACGCAGGTGCGACAATGTCTTGCAAAATTTTTGCTCGATATAGTTTTTTTGCACACAGGGCAACTTTTCATGGAGCACATTTTTTCGGGGTATGTTTATTTATATATGGGTGGTGCTGCCTTTCTCAAATATGTGCTTTAATCAACTCTATAAAAAAATAAAAAAAAATATATAAGAAAAATATAATTGTAGATAGAAAAAAAAACACAATAAATATTGTATGCATGTGTAATTCTATTTAGTTTATTTTTTGTTAGACACAAATTTTCTTCAGATTTTATTGCCCATTAGTATATTTTTCCACCAATCTAGTAGAGGTATGAAACTATAAAAATATTCTTGTTTATATATATTCTATTATTTTGGTTGATATAATAGCAAATATATATATATATATAGCTATTTTGAAATTCTAAAACTTTCAGGTATACTTATTTTTACATGCAAACCTACATCATAAAAATTACACAATACGAAAAATAATAAGAAGCGCCAGCGCGCACGTGTGTATAGCACATCGTGTTCCCCCCGAGAGAGGTTTACAAAAGTCGCAATAGGTCTCTCTTTCTTTATCTTACGGCAATGTTGGTATCTCTATCTTTTTTTTTTAGTTGTAGATGGGTTGCCAACACACTCTAGTTAATAATGCTACATATTATACACACACACGCACACACATACTGTGTTGCCATCCATCCATCTCTCTCTCTTTTACGGCAGTATATATTTGTTGCCGGCTCTATTGCCCAGTGTATGTATGTTACGCCAGTATATAAATTAGCTAAGCCCTTGCCAAGTAAGAAAAAAAGCTGTAGGTAGGTGTTGGCAGCATTGTCGGCTGTTTAACTCTTCCCTTTTTTTTCCCCTCTCTTTTTTTTGTAAAAAGCTAAGGCAAAAATACCAGTAGGTTGGCAAATTGCTTTATGCACTGTAAAGCCTCAAGCAGTATTACCAGCTCCTTGCTTTAGGTTAGGTTAGACCAAAATAAAAACCTTGGTGACTTTTTGAGTAAGATGTTGGCAATACTGCAAGACAAACCTCAAGCAGTATTGCCAGCTCCTTGCTTTAGGCTAGGTTAGACCAGAATAAAAACCTTGGTGATTTTATCGAGTAAGATGTTGGCAACGCTGCAAGGCAAGCCTCAAGCAGTGTTGCCAGCTCCTTGCTTTAGGTTAGGTTAGACCAAAAAAAAACCTTGGTGATTTTTTCAAGTAAAATATTGGCCACACTGCGAGAAAATAGAGCTTATGCCTTAGGCCGTGTCCGGATTGGCAAGCACTCCGTCCCGTTCTCTCCCGTTGCTCTCGCGTACCGTCGAAGTCACGTCCAAGTCGTCCGAATCTACATGTCCCCTTGTAGTACGGTTGCCACTTTTCTCGCCAGGTGTCAGCCCGAACTTCACCCACCGCGCTCTGGGGCACAGGCGCATCGCACGGAAGTAGAAGACGCCAAACAAACATCACAATGATTTCCACCTATTTACTACTCATATTAAAAATATAACACGCTATTTCATCATTTATAATTTTTCTACATTGAGTATTATCGATAAAATATTAAAATATAACTGAGTTTTACATCCTCTAATCAGTAAATGTTGTCTGTACAAAGTGAAAGTTAGAATATGGCTGCCAAGCGCAGCGTCACAGCGAGTTCAAGCGTGCATCTGTCGCGCCTTTCTGCTCTCCCCTCCCACTCCACGTCTGCCGCAAATTCGGACAACGGAGGTTGGCTGAGTCCCCAGATGGAACAGTGCTTTAGGCAACATCTGCTGCCGATTCGGACGCGGCCTTACAAGAGCAAACCATTAAGGCAAGCCTCAAGTAGTGTTACCAGTTCTTTGCTTTAGGTTAGGTTAGACCCAAAAACAAAAACCTTGGTGATTTTTTCGAGTGAGGAGTTGGCAACACTGCAGAACAAGTCTCAAGCAGTGTTGCCAGCTTCTTGCTTGAGGTTAGGTTAGACCCAAAAACAACCTTGGTGATTTTTTTCGAGTGAGGAGTTGCCAACACTGCAGAACAAGTCTCAAGCAGTGTTGCCAGCTTCTTGCTTGAGGTTAGGTTATACCCAAAAACAAAAACCTTGGTGATTTTTTCGAGTGAGGAGTTGGCAACACTGCAGAACAAGTCTCAAGCAGTGTTGCCAGCTTCTTGCTTGAGGTTAGGTTATATCCAAAAACAAAAACCTTGGTGATTTTTTCGAGTGAGGAGTTGGCAACACTGCTTGAGGCTTTCTCGCAGTGTTGCCAGCTTCTTGCTTGAGGTTAGGTTATACCCAAAAACAAAAACCTTGGTGATTTTTTCGAGTGAGGAGTTGGCAACACTGCAAGAAAATAAGACTCATGCCTTACGAGAGCAAACCATTAAAACAAGCCTCAAGCAGTGTTGCCAGCTTGCTTGAGGTTAGGTTATACCCAAAAACAACCTTGGTGATTTTTTTCGAGTGAGGAGTTGGCAACACTGCTTGAGGCTTTCTCGCAGTGTTGCCAACTTCTTGCTTGAGGTTAGGTTATACCCAAAAACAAAAACCTTGGTGATTTTTTCGAGTGAGGAGTTGGCAACACTGCGAGCCTCACCGAGCCTCATTTTCGGTTTGTCAACCGGTCCACCTACTCTACTTTCGTTCCTCCGTCTGCAAGGTTTCAGCACGTGCACATCGATCTGATCGGGCCTCTCCCTTCAGCGGGACCCTATAAGTACTGCCTGACAGCCGTGGACCGTTTCACCCGTTGGCCCGAAGCCTACCCCTTGGAACGCATCACCGCGGCGGACGTCGCGACGGCCTTCACATCGTGTTGGATCTCGCGATTCGGTTCCCCCGCCCGCATCACAACAGATCAAGGGCGGCAATTTGAATCAGAACTCTTCCGCGAACTAGGACGGACCATCGGCTCCGAGCGCCATCGCACCACCAGCTACCACCCATGCGCCAACGGCATGGTCGAGCGCTTTCACCGCCACCTCAAGGCAGCACTCATGTGCCACCCTGGCTCCACCTGGGTAGAAGCCCTGCCCCTCGTGCTCCTTGGGATTCGCGCAGCCATCAAAGATGACCTCGCAGCATCGCCTGCCGAACTGGTGTACGGCGAACCTCTCCGACTCCCAGGAGAGCTCATCGTGCCACCAACAGCCACCCGGATGGAAGACCCTTCCGACCTGGTTTCCAGACTTCGGCAACACATGGCTCGCCTGCGACCACAATCCGGTTCCCGTCACAATCAACCCAGCACCTTCGTCTTCAAGGACCTGTCAACCTGCACCCACGTCTTTCTCCGTGACGACTCCGTACGAGGCAGCCTCCAACCACCGTATTCCGGACCCCACCAAGTTATAAGCAAAAACGACAAGACCTTCACCCTGCGTCTCAACGGTCGTGAGACCCGCGTCAGCATTGACCGGGTCAAACCAGCCTACACCTGGACGGAGGACGTCCCACCAACCAAGGGTTCCTCAGAGACACCAACGCAGCCCCCCACCAACCAACCACCATCGGCGCAACGGCAAGAGAGTCCGTCACCAAAAGGTGACTACGTCACCCGTTCTGGTCGACGCGTAACATTTCGCCTCCCACACAAGGTGTAACCCTTTTTCTCCGTGGGGGGCTGGTGTAGCGACAGCCACTGTGGTGCAGCGAAAGCCGCTGACTTTTGCTGCCACCTAACGGGGGGAGAAGGAACTTTTTCCGCCTTACCAGACGCGAGGGATTTGACCCCTGGAAGCAGGGGTGAAAGACTGGGGGACGAAAAGAGCTACAGAGGGAGATTTCAGCCATCTCCAGGACAACGACGGGAGCGGTCTCTTGCAGTATTACTTAGTGTTTGTAGTGTTCATCTAGCTGTAGTGTTCATTTAGAATAAACAACCAGGTAAGCCAACACCCTTTAATTTGGTGATTATTTCCCAAAACTTTTATGCACGATGTAATCACACATATGCAACATGGAGCGACGTGAACACTAAATTGTGTCCGTATTCAAAGTTTCCTTAATACATATTACAACATATATTATTTAAATACATTACACAACCAATTCACCCATCTCACAATAGACCAACTGCAAAAATTACATAAATTGTCTCTCAAATGTGCACGCTCCAAACAATTGTTCATGCATTTAAGACAAAAATCAATTAACACAAGTCTTATTTCTCTGTCTGGGAATTCACAAGGAAATTTTTGGAACCAATTTTTTTCCAGGCTTAAATCAATATTGATTTAATAGGGTGCAAATAATTTCTTGGGACGCCAATGCATTCTCCCCTTTACAACTCTTGTGCCTCTCCGATGGTGTAGTGGTAACATTGTCGCCTTGTGATCAAGGGGTCACAGGTTGGATACCCGGTGGAGGCACATGGCACAGTGGTTCGGGTCACACTTTAAACTGTAGGTCCAGGCCAGATTAGCCTTTCTGTGCGTAAAGCGGACTTAAAACCACAAATCAATCAATCAATTTTACAACTTATTTTCATTTAGATCGTTCGGTGCCCACCGCTCCCCTTACTACCGTTCTGAACTTGATAATACAAAGAAAGGAAGGTATTGCGAGCGAAGTGAGCAAGAAAATTTTATGAATAGTGTTTTTATTTGCATAAAATTTGAAGTTGTGGGCGATAATTGCCCCTGCAGGTACACTTGGCCGTCAATGTTCTAGGAACTCATTTCCGTCCAAGGTTGTTCCTCCTGTGGTTGTGCCACTGTCTGTATTTCAGTAAACATATGATTTTAAATACAAGGACGAGTCATAGGAAAAAAAACTTAATTTGTCTTTGTTCTTAATATAGTAGATTTCTTCATGTAGGGTTACACAACTATGCTGTATTTTAGCATAGACCCACTGCTGATAGAATAGAATAGAATAGAACAGTATTTTTATTTACTACAGAGCGAGATTCAGCCTTGGGCTGGTCTACCACCTAACTCTGGTGATTAATGGAGAGAGAGAGAGAGAGAGAGAGAGAGAGAGAGAGAGAGAGAGAGAGAGAGAGGGAAGAGAAGAAGAAGAGAGGAGAAAGAAAAGAAAACCGAAAACAAACAGAGAGAGAGAGAGAGAGAGAGAGGGAGAGAGAGTGTCTCTCCCTCTTTCTCTCTTTCTTTCCCTCTCTCTCGTGTATCTCTCTCTCTCCCTATCTAGAGAGAGAGAGAGAGAAAGGGGGGAGAGAGAGAGGGAGAGAGAGAGAGGCTTTTCTTCTCTCTCTCTCTCTCTCTGGGGGTGAGAGAGAGGAGAGAGAGAGAGGAGAGAGAGAGGCTTTTCTTCTCTCTCTCTCTGGGGGTGAGAGAGAGGAGAGAGAGAGGGGGCGAAAGAGAGAGAGGGAGAGAGAGAGGAGGAAAGAAAGAAAGAAGAGACAGAGAGAGAGAGAGAGAGAGAAAGAGAGAGAGAGAGAGAAAGATCTTTCTTTCTGTCTCTCTCTCTCTCTCTCTTTTCTCTCTTCGAAAGAGAGAGAGAGAGAGAGAGAGAAAGGAAGGAGAGAAAGAAAGAGAGAAAGAAAGAAAGAAGGAAAGAAGAGAGAGAGAGAGAGAGAGAGAGAGAGAGAGAGGTGGGGGAAACCCCCTTCCCACCCCCACCCCTAGGGGAGACAGGGGTGGGAGAGAGAGAAAGAGAGAGAGAGAGAGAGTCTCTCTCTCTCTCTCTCTCTCTCTCTCTCTCTCTCTCTCTCTCAAGTTACAAACATTATCTACATATAATGTCAAGTTTCAGTTAGTGCCTTTACATATCAAGGACAACAATCTTTATGATGTACGTGCAGTCACTTTTGAACCACTGTAAAGGAGTTTCCCCCCGTCTGCCTGCGAATTCAGGACTTTTCGAACTTGCTCCTTCGTTTGTTAACTTCATACGTAATGAATTTTCATTTACGGGAGAATTTCGATAAGTTTTAGGCTTCCAGAGGGCAAGAAACCACACCTCTTCACTGGTGCAAGTGTGTGGAGGGTGGCGCCATCTTAAAATGAGAAAAATGGCGTTTCGAAGTTCGCGTGATCAGTGTTGCAGCCTTGAAGTTGTTTTGTAAATAATAGTTGTTGATGCCTTATATAAATTTGAACTGCATACAGTCTATCTATCATACACTTTATCTCGGACTTTTAAGGTTTTCATTTGACTCTTCCTCATATAAATAGTACTTTAGAAATGTCATGGTTACGAATGGTTTTAACTTACATTTTAATTTCTACAGCTTTAAAAATGTTGCAAACTCAGTAGCGTACGCAGGATTTCATCAAGGGGGGTGTTATTTCGAAAACTTTCTACAAATTCACATTACCATTGTTTATTATACTTTAATTAATTAATAATAATAAATTAATTAATAATTCTTATAATTAATTAATTAGTTTAATTACTACTAATAATTACTACTAATGCACCTGCTATTTATGAAAGAAATAGAACAAAATTACATTTCTTTTGTTTCTTTGTTACAAAATAATTGTCTAGTCAACGGTTATTTGTATATGATAAGTGAGACATTTTAAGTGTGAAGAAAATCCATAAAAACAAGCAAATATATTAAATATATTGAAACAATTGAAATATGAAACTCATTCAAGGAGCCGCACTGGTCTAGTCTGACAACTTCGTGGGATATCCAGGTTCGATTCCCGGTATTGGTTGGAATTTATCCAGCCTTGTCTCCGTACCCAGCCTCATAGCAATGGGTACCTGAGAGCAACCCTGGGGGATGAAGGCTGCCGGAGCATAGTGCTGATCACAACACCTGCAAAATAGTTCGAGATCGAGAATCTTTGGGGCCCACCACACCACTACGTGTGCCTCCATGGCACGGGGGAATTTACATTACCTTTACCTATGGAACTCGCCCAGGATGATGATGAAGCGCGAGAATACATGTTGCTAACTTCCACTGAGTCTATGTTCTCGTTGAAAAGTAAGTTTATAGACATTCCAACACATTTATCACTTCTAGGTGATTCACAAAGCACTTCTTCAAAATTATTTAATGATGTGGATGTAGACTCAGCATCACTTGAGAGTTCACAAGGGGATGTGAAATCAGTACCGGGAAGAACGTTTGCAATAAGATCGGCACACTGCGACGAAGCAAGGAATTTTCACAATTCACGCGAGAGTCACTGCACGACTTTTTGCAAAAAAATTGCAAAATTGAACTTTGCGGCTGCTTAGATTGTGTTTGGAATGTTGTGTTTTTCTTCATGCTGCATGGGAATAATAATTCAAATTATTATTATTATTATTATTACTGTCGCAGATCTTTGACTGTGATAAATTAGCCATTTTATTTTTTTTCTACAGCATTTTCCATAATATTTCAAAAGCTCAAGGGGGGGGGGGTTAAACCCGGTAACCCCCCTTGCGTACGCCACTGTGCAAACTCATACAGAAATATACGTTGTCATGTTTTATGGCTAGGCATTGCTAGATTTCATTATGAAACCGACAAGATGAGACTTTTAAACTTTTGAACCAATGAAAAATTACACCTGTAATCATTCATTCCTAGGCAAGCAAGATCCATGGCTCTATGTCACCGGTCTGACACTAGATGTCTCTGGTAGTCAACCATGGTTTAAAGTGAATCATAAAAGCTTTCTGCATAAATAATGACTGACAATGGTCTTGGAAGGAGAAAGTTGTTGTGATTTGGAATACGCATTGTTTGCATTTTCACGTGGACACTCTCACACATTACCATTCACTTGTTTCTCGAAGCTTGACGTCACGTTTCTTCAGCATCGTGACACTTGTGCTGCACACACACAAACGAAAAGTTGAATTGCTGTAATTATGTGAAGATTAAGGTCGTTTCTTTTCATGTTACATTTGAGCGCAAACCTCAAAATTACTACCCCATGTTTCCCCATTGCAGTGGAATGTTCTTGTTATTAATTTACTTGAACTGAATTGAAGTCATTAGAATCAATTGATCTTCTTGTCTTGAGCGTTCTGGTTTCAGATAAAGGTGAGAGGATAGCACAGACGCCTACATACAGGTTGGTCTATTAGATACTTCGTGTGACTCGCGCATCTACAGTACAGTTAAAAATCGAGACAAGAACAATACCAGACACTTTGATTGATTGAATGAATAAATTTGTAATTTTGGGTGCGTCAGCACTTAGGCTATTTTGCACTAGTCACATTATACGGGATCCAGCCCATTGCCATAACTCAAATATAACATCCAATGTCGGACTAAAATATTCTTAATTGGGTTAAAAGCCGAAGCTGTGAAGGGACACTCAGCACACATCAGAATAAAACCATACATGGATTATACTGGCCGTAGGTACAGGCGCCAGAGACTAGTTAGTCTGCAAAATGCAGGTCTGGGTGTACTACGTGGAAGTGAGGTTGACAACTGGGTGTACTACACCCCGTACATTCCTTCCCCAGACCAGACACTTTGAGACTTGTGAAGACGAGACAAACGTTTTTAAAAGAAAAATGAGACCGGTATGTACTTATTGGGAATCTTGTATATTTCCAGAGTTTGGTAAATTACAATGTAAACTATAAGATTTAAAAAATGTATCAACATTTCTCAAACATATTATTAAATGTGTAATAAACTTGAGACTTATACACTAGCAAAGTTTTCAGATAATTACGGTTATACGTTACTCCAATATAATCAAGTCTTATTCTTGATGTTAAAAATATGAAATTCTCACAGAGGATATTACATTCATTGATGTGGCTCAAGAGACACAAAAGGACATAATAACATGGTTTCAAAAGGTTTCACGGCACTAACTCCGACACAGTCTGTTTTGCGGCACGTGAAGTTTTCACGCATTTAAAAAACCAGAGACGCTGGTGTGCGAATATTGTTTCGCTGCACAAAAGAAACTTCTCCGAGCCACTTTTCTTCGGAATCGTGTTTCGAAACTTTCACGCGCTACTGAACCCAACAGGAAATGATGTCACGGGCAGCCAAACGTTGCACTTGAGCATTGCATAAAAGAAGACACACAACAAAAAAATATTGCAGCGTAAACAAATGGGAATGGCATTTATGCTGAGTAGTGCTGCAACAGGGGTTTCTGAGATTAAGGAATAGGTGTTTTGCAATGCAATGCTATCGTTGAAACAGATAAGGAGGTGTAATTTTTACGATCAACCAGTGTTGTGTAAGGGCAGTTGAGACATCGCGTGTTGTAAATTATAATTTATTGGCGATTCTTTCTTATTTACCGTAATGGAATTGTGTTTTACACTCTGCAGAAAGAATAAGAAAACAAGTTTAACAATACTATAGAAGTATTCACTGAAGCTTGATAACACACCTACAAAATATTTCACGGATGTCCTATTAAAGTAAACTTCAGAACACTCATTTCTATGATAGTACCTTCATCCGGTTAGTTCATCAATTAAAAATATATGATCTTTATAATGAACGGCTTAGTACGCTGCTGAGCCATAGATAAAGTATAGCTTGGATAAAGTATAGATGTTTGTTGTTGTTTTCATCATTCATTCTCATAATGATGATAGAAATGCGATGTTAAAGAGTGTTGAAAAAAGTACTAGGTACAGGGTGGCTGGAAAGTAACTTCCCATTGAAAAATACTTGTAACTTTTGCAAATAGCGCCGCATTTGCATAAAATAAAATGTTTTGTTATGGGTCGCCAGAACTACCGCGAAAGGGATTAATCGCGAAAGTGTGAAATTTTCGCGGTTAATCCGTTTCGCGGTTGTTCCTTTCGCGCTTATTCCAGTTTTCAATTTTGGTTTCGCGATTAATCCGTTTCGCGGTTGTTCTTTTCGCGTTTATTCTATTTCGCGGTTATTCCTTCGTGTTTATTCCGTTTCGCGTTTAATCCCGTGTTACGTTTCGCGCTTAATCCCTTTCGCGGTTATTCCACCGCCCCATTGTGATCCTTGAAGTGGTAGAATTTAATTGCTAATTTGTGATTTCTCCTCACGGTGACAAGAACAGCCCATAATGACCCGACGTCTGACACAGCGTGAGCATGCCAGGCTCGTACAGGTGATCACAATACATTTTGTTTCATGAGAATGTAGCGCTATTTACAAAAGATATTTTTCAATAGGAGTTACTTTCCAGCCACCCTGTACATAGTATTTTTTTCCAGCACTCTTTAACATATCATCAATATGAGAATGAATGATGAAAACAACAACAAACATCTATACCTTATCCAAGAAACCCAGAATCTATGGTTCAGCAACGTACCCACAATTCCACTGGGTCCGGCTGTAGATAATGAAGAAGATTTTGCACTAGACGATACAACAAGGTTTCTCTCCTGTCCAAACTTTATGCAATGAAATAATGGGGATAAATTTCACCCACGAGCTTAAATGCTGCATTAATATTATTGGTGTTTTGAACTCATGAAATAACCAGCTCGATTTTCTAATTGCACTGTATTTTTAAAATATTTAAATATTTTAACAATTGACATATCACGGTAATGTTGAAAAATATCATGATGCTCACCATATTAAAAATAATAAAAATTCTCCGAGTTGGTTTTACTTTTATGTTCAGATAGACTAACCAAGGCAGTTTAAAGAAACTTTCAAAACGGAAACAGCAATGAGAAAAGAACGTCAAAAATTTCTAAGTTACCAGTGATGTGCGTCTACGCCTAAACAACGATAGTCTACATTCTACACGTAGACTATTTTATACACGTAGATTAGGTAATCTATGTAAACAACATGGTGAAAGGTGATAACTTAGCAAAGGGCGCCGTGGAATTAAAATAAAATTATACTGCGTATCAGTTGCTGATGTGTGAAGAGAACTTTTCATACTCTTTCTTCCAAATTCGAACAATTTCTCACCTAGGAAGAAACCTAATATAGGAAATATTCTAGTGTTTTATGGGGAAAAGACCACTATTGCCTCACGACTGCCATCTGTTGTTGTTTTTTGTATACTATTTATCTTCTTCCATAGTTAATAATAGAAGAGAATATAAATTTTGTTGTAAATAGGATTCTTTTCATTTCGTTAGGAACCAATACAGTTGAAAATGTCACTTTCTTTTCATGAAACCCTTGAAAATTAATTTTCATGCACTTTAGATTGTCTACGTAGTCTATGTAAACTACAACCCAATGTAATCTACGCGTAGATTACGTGTAGACAACGCATGTAGACGTAAACTTATAGTCTACGGCACATCACTGACTGTTACACAAATCCATAAGTGATAAGAAAAATGCATGAAATAAAATGACCATAAGCCAATGCTGTTTTGTTAACTATTTGCATATTTATTAATTATGTTCCATTCTGAACCACATTTCCGGTGTTTCTATTCGTATAACGTGTGACAAGACCCATTTCCCACGAATCTTCCTCAGAACGTGTCCATTTTAAATACCCTCGCCAAAATCAGTTTCCGTCCGCGAAACAGAAAGGCGATTAACATACACAAAGGAAGCGAGATTAGTAGGTTAAACGAACGTTCAAGAGCAGATTAACACGAGGATTTCAAGAAAGGAAAGGAAACTTGCAGGTACAACAGGAACGAGACGTCCTGACCTTGTTTTCATTCGTTATTCAGATCCAGCCTGCGACATACATTCTGGCTTCGACTTAACTTCAATTAGCATTCACAAGCCAGTCTAGCATTATCTCGTCTGCGAATCGCACAGGGTTCTTCTCCTCTACCGGAAACTAAAGAGAAAATGGATTAAAACTTCCTCTGCACTAGACAACGTCTTCTTCATGCCTCATTTAAACCGAAGGAAAGTTGCATTTCGGTTCTGTGATGACTTATTTCGTTGACGTTAGGTGGCTCTTAAATCGCCAAACGCGGGTATATTCAAGAATTCACCATTCGGACATCGATGCGGGCTGCTGCTGCGTTCTTTATTTCAGCAGTTTATGTTCATCTGACTTGCGAACGATTAAACACTTCAAATTAACATGGAAGTTTTCACAATGCAACTAATACTCATTTCTAGAGGATTAAAAAAAATCTATTGAGAACAACTCAGTATGTACTAGCAATTCTGTTGATACATATCAATGATTTGGTGAAACGTACAGCGGGATCAATAAGTATTACCGTGCAAATTGTCCATTACCACTTTCGTGCCCTTAATTTGACCCAATAAGAGCTTTTCAAGAATTAAAAGAAAAATCAAAACAAACTGTTGACAACTTCTGCACCAGCATACATAAAAATTCATCCCTTAAAAACGCATAGGATATAAGAGAAAAATTAATGAAAATAGTCATGGAGAATTTACACGGTAACACTCATGGATCCCACTGAACATCTAGTACAGTTGGATGCATGAGTACTACTGTGCAAATTGTCCATCACCATGTTCGTGCACTTAATTTGACCCAATAAGAGCTTCAAGAATTAAAAGAAAAGTCAAAACAAGCTGTTGACAACTTCTGCACCAGCACACATAAAAATCCATGGGTTAAAAACACATAAGATGTAAGAGAAAAATTAATGAAAATAGTCATGGGCAATTTGCACGATAATAATCATGGATTGCACTGTACATTGTCTGCACAAAAGGAACATAATTTACATAAAAATTATGAAAAGTATTACAATACATTTAACACTTTTTATTTTAGCACAATATCTGGTAGTGTGGGACAGAAATTAACTTGATTGGTGTTTAATTAAACCCGGATTTTAAGGGAACTTTGTTCAAAGATAATACTTGTACTTAAAGTGCAAAATATTTCTGTCGGGGTTGGCCACTTTTTAGCTTACGCCACTCGGCAACTGTTGTAAGGAGAAGGATGTGCAAGGGAAAAATTCGTTTCTCAATTCGCCACACGTACAATGAGCGCTGCGTTCGAATTTCAATGGCAGTGAGTACAATGGATGCATTCTTATTGAGACTTTAACGTACCTAATTCCTCATCAGATTCTTCAGTTTATTAGATTGGGAAGCTTGGTAACAAGTACAAGATTCTAAATTCCACTAATAAGCGCATGAATTGTTCGATTCCCGTTCAGATTTTTAAAAAAACATGAAAATTTACGGGTATTCAAGTACAGTTTCTTCCTCGTTTAATTCGAAAAGATACGAATCAGTTCCAAAACTCAGTTTGCTTTGAGCTTAGCCTCACGCGGATACGTACTTATTTATTTTTATTTATTTAATAGAAGAGTCCAAATACAGTGTTAACCATTTTACATTGGAACGTATTAACAGAAAATAAGGACAAAAATAATAACAGAATAAAATTACATGCGGTTAAGAGACTTACATGTTTTTAGTTAACATTCTTCTAAAACGGTCCAGATTTTCAAAAATGCCTATTTGGCAGTCTATGGAACAGAGAACGCTGGATGAGGAACAATATTGCCTTCTGAGAAGCAAAATGTTCAGTGCTTCTTTGTTGAACGGGCAGGCACACGAAAGTGAATTTCCTGAAGAAGGCGGTCACTTCTGATGTTGTCATTCACTATTTTATGTAGGAATATATGACCTGCCAGTCTATGTCTCTCTTGAGGAGTTTGGATATTTAACATTTGGAGAAGGATGGACCTTTGCAAGTGTTTTGTGGATGGAATTTGGTGTCGAACAATGGCCAGGAAGAAATTTAGGACGCAATTTAGTCTATCTGAATTTGAGGGGCATGCCATACAGCAGATCGGAGAACAGTATTCAATTTTTGGTGACATAAAAGATTTGTAAAAGGTGCTGAGGGCAGACAAGTTGTTTATTTCGGTGAAACGCTCGTCAAATATGACGCCCAGGTCCTTTTGTGCGGCAACTCTTTGAACACAGTTATTTCTTATGAAATATTTAGTATTAAATGTGTTTTTCTTTAAGGAGAAGGTCATCATGGTACATTTTTGAGGGTTGAGTTTTAAGTTCCATAATTCACACCACTTTATTAGAGAATCTAAATTCTTTTGCAGAAGTGCCATGTCACTGAAATTGGAGATTTTACTATATATTTTGCAATCGTTACTTAATATATGCGTTTGAATGCGTGATCTCTTGTTATTTTCAGGAATAGAGAGACGAGAAGTCACGAAAATCGTTCTATTTCAGACAACAGTGGAAGTTGTGTGAGAATCAATAATAAAAGAGAACAGTTGAGCATAAAAGCACGTCACGTTGCTGAACAGCAAAATCAAAGGCCCAAGTTTCATCAAGACAGTGAGATCCATTGATCTTTTTCCTGGAAATCTGTTTCGTAGAGGTGGTGTGGAGCACCTTAAGTTTCGAATTCTAGAAGCCATGGTTGTATAATCATTTATTCGGTCTTCCTATAACTCCTGTGTCAGAAGCAAACGAAGTAAATATGAAGAAAGAGTAAAATACAACTTAGAGGGATTGAGAAATATTTGATAATTTTAAGTGTAAATAATGGTTTATTAACATTTTACATACCTTGATGTAGAAACTCTCGGAGTTTAGGAAAGTGGTCAATGCAACTCGATGTGTGCGCCTCGAGTTTCCCTGCAGACATCTAAATGGTTCACATTCTTACCTTCGCGTTGCGCGTCAGTTGCTCTACTGAATAGTGACAGGCTTTTTCCCGCAATACGCATTGGCGGGTATGCGCAAGCACATGTATTCACTATTGGTGTATAAACTCTGAGAGTTTCTATATATTGTAAAATTAATATCTTCCTCTGCTTTTAAACAGTGAGTATTTATTTCTCGATCCCTTGAAGCGGCACACGCTGTATTGTAGGGTCATAAACGTATGTGTTTCATAGCCTTCGTAGGTGGGTACGAGCCAAGTGGCATCAAGGGGTGTTCTTACACAGAATCATATCGTACTTGGCTCGTCCGATTCTGTGTTACCTGGAAATGTACATGTCGAATCTGCAACGTTCTAACACAAAGTGCCGGCACGGAAAATACAATTTCCCCAACTTATCAATCTTTGGTTTATTGTACTCTCTAGTTGTATAATGTACACAAACATTGACGTGCCATAGAGGTCAGAATCATCCTCAGCATCTAAATTACTTGAAAAAATAGACCATTATAATTATTTTGCTCCAGTTTCCTACCACAGTGAAACTAAAAAAACCGTTTTCAGCAACCTCATCCTCCTTAAAAACGTTCTGGTTGGTCCCATGTACACTCCTGTTCACATAAAGTGGCACACTTCATACGTTTGAACAGTTAAAGAATGTGCCACTTTATCTGTACAGGAGTGTACAAAAAATCACACTCTGATCATTGTCAAATACCAGTCATTGTGAATAATATTGAAAAATGTCAGAAACTATATACCGGTCTATGTTACTGCACAAGACCTGAGGGTATTTTACCTAACGGGTGTCTCAGAAATTTTGAAGCGGAGGTGTAGAGAAGAGAAAAATAGTTGCAAGAGATTTAATAATGGAAATGATAGTACAGAATATACCATTACATAACGCACAAGAGATGGGTAGGTTTATGACTTGAAGAAGATGACCATTTCTGCGTAACCATTCCTGCACTCGTCGAGGAACATCCTGCATAGCTCGACGTAAAGTCTCCACAGGAACCTGAGCGATTCTTTAGTTGTAGCAGGTAGAGCCGAAAGGATCAGTGGGGAAATTGCTCTGATTACTGTGGACATGTTACGTCGAGCTATGCAGGAATGGGTGCTTAGAAAAGTCTTCATTTACTGGACGTACAAGACATAAGGTTACGCATCTCTTCTGCGGTATTTAATTATGTAATGGCATCCTCTGAACTGTTCATATCCATGATTAAATCTCTTGCAACTATTTATCCTCCTGTCTACCCCTCTATTTCAAAATTGCCCATCTTTTTGAGACACCCTTTATTATGTCAGATCTAACGAAATCGAGGACTGTCTCCAACGTCTCTTCAGTATCGGAATTATATTTTATAATTAAGACAAAATATCTGATACTTGTCTAAGCAAAGACATTAAAGAGGATGCATCTGGCACATCCATTACTCGATGCATTTGTGGAACTTCCGATGTAAAAAAAAGTTGGAACTACTCACCTTTTCTTGAAAGGACATTGTTCGCTTAACACAACCCTCTATTCAGATTGATGCTTACCTGCAAGAGAAGAAAAACATATCATTAATATTTTCAGTCATGAAAGTTGCTTTCAAACAGCACATGTAAGGGGGGGGGGAATGTAAATGTAAGACTTTGAGGGATAATAAATACTCCTTACATACTAGGCCTGCGATAGACTGTTTACTTGCAAAGTCATCTGAAATTCTCAACCTGATTTCAGGCGGAATAGGTGGAAAACTTACTTATTATGGACGTAGCTTAGTATTATATTAAACGATGTTGCAATACTAAAAAGTTACACACTTTCATTCTCATGTGATGCTGAATTGAGAAAACAATAAAGAAATTAAATTGTTTACAAAACTCATATTCCTATACAGGATGTATCATAAGTAATAGCGCAAACTGACACAGCTGAAAGTACACGATAATAGAAGCAAAAAAGTCTGAGTAAACATAGGCCTGCAAACGAGCCGTTTTCGAGATAATTGCGAATGTGTGACTTCATTGTTTGTAAACGTCGTCCTAGTTGGTAAAATACAGTACGAAAAATCAGGAGATCTCATTGCTTTTATTGAACATTCTACTTACTTTAACAAGGAATACTTTACTAGTACGTATGTTCTACATTACAATTACTGTACTGTACTGTACTCGTCCCTGTTAAAGGAGGTGTTCAAAGTGTCGTCCTTCCATCTGGATGCAATACTCCTATGCGATTCCGCATTGAGTTTCGAATTCTTTCGAACATCTCCGGTTCATTTCGGAATTGGTCACAAGCATGTACAATTCTCTGTACTGATTGTATCCATCCTGTTTGATTACAACGCCAGCTCTCGGAAATTTTCTGTTTTGTCAACAAAGAGGAAACCTCGGAACGCGCAAGGAGTAAAGCAGTCCGTGTTTACAAAATGCAATCAGTGACGGCTTCTAACCACACATTCGCACACATTATTAGCATTTTACCAACTAGGACGACGTTTACAAACAATGAAGTCAGTGGTGGCTTGTAACCACACATTCGCAATTATCTCGAAAACGGCTCCTTTGCGGACCCATGTTTACCGACACTTCTTTGTTTCTATTATCGTGTACTTTCAACTGTGTCAGTTTGCGCTAATTACTTATGATACACCCTGTATTGATGGATTGGTTGGTTTTAATTTACATAGTTTCTCTGCCACTTTAGGGGCGGTCCCCGTGGCGGAGTGGTTAGCACATCGCGCTACGACGTTAGGGGTCCCGGGTTCGAATCTGGGCCTGAGCATGGATGTTTGTGAGTGTCCGAAAGTAGCCGAAAGTGGCGCAAAAAGCGAAGTAAAATAAAGCAAATCAATCTGCAACTTTTGGCTAATCACGAAGATACGTAAGAATGAGTGATATGATGAAATTGATGAAGCGACAGTCACAAAGAATATCCATGTCAATCCAGTGATTCGAACTCGGAACCCCTGGCGTCGTAGCGCGCTGTGATAACCACTCCGCCACGAAGGTCTGCTCATATCCGAATATTGCATAATAAAGTATAGCACAATATAACTTGTTTCGCCCAACATGGGTGATGTCTCGAAGCAGAATATATATATATATATATATATATATATATATATATATATATATATATATATATATATATATATATATATAGTTATATATATATATATAGTTATATAGGAAGCAACAAAATTCGGTAGCGTCGTCGCCTTGCAATCATGGGGTTCCCGGTTCGATATCCGGTTGAGGCACAAGTTGTTCGGATCCCACTTTAAACTGTAGGTCCAGTCCCGATTAGCCTTACTGTGCATAAAGTGGACTTAAAACAACAACTTAATCAATCAATAGGAAGCAACAATCTACTTCTTGCCAGAAACCTAGCTGACAATAGAACATATCGGAAAGGAAAATTACAGACTAAGATGTTTTAATTAGTGACAAAATCAAGGGATAGAAATAACACTAGTTATTCGACATTCATGCTTCCACACTTAAAACTACGGAATCAGGTAAAAGTATTGTAGCTGTATTCGGAGAATCATACATACCCGTAATGGGGTTAAAATACTTAACCACGAAAACAAGAAATACTTATAAAGTAAATGCAATATAAATATGTTTATTTTACATTCTTGCATAACATTTGATGCATTACATCTTTTCATTGCTTTCTTTAGATTTCCCACGTGAGCAAAAAACAAAAATATGCTATATCGAAGCCTAAAAAAGAAAAGCAGTACTTAAGTATTTAGTCTATTAATTTGCACAGTAATGCTAATCATATGGACAAAACTAGGGCAGTGTACAGTTTTAAGTTCTGTCTTTCAATTATGAAATTTAGCAGCTCCTATAGTGTATGTAGTTTCGTGCAAACGGTTAACTTAAACAAAATATTCATGTATTGAGACCAGTGGAGTATGTACAGGGGACTTGAGGGTTTGTCACATTAGCTGGCAATGAAACAGTCAGTTGGGAAAGTAGTTCGTGGTGCAATATGCACTACTACATTGTTATGTAGTTTTAATGCGTTTACCAGTGACAATTTTATTATTTAAAAAGCAAAACATATGCGTTTACTTATTCAGGATTCTTACTTGTTTTGGTAAAACATACGAGTATTACCTGTCTTTTCCAGTTAATTTAAAATACATTTCCATGTATCATCTTGCGATATGGTAACAGGATTGGCTACTTTAAATACAAAGTTGGTTTTAACTATAGTTTAAACCAATTTATTGTTATAAAAGTATGTGAAATGGATATGACTACTAGCCTAATAATTCAATGTTTACATTACCACTATTTAATATGTTTATATGGTTGAATTTATGTGGACAGAATAACAACACATCAGTGTGTGAGTATTCAAAAAATGGAGTATTTTACGCGAGTTATAAACAATGTATAATTTTATCTGGTTATATATAATTCTCCTTTTTCCAAACAACAAAACTTCATTAACATGATGCAATAAAGCAAGCAAATGTTTCTTAATGCACGACCTACACTGTAGCTGTGCTACAATTGAAATTTCAATTTAAAAAAAAAAAAAAAAGCTGTTCTTTATTTTTCAATAACTTTCTTTTTCAACTTGAACCTATGGCACAAAAATGCTAAAGCATGAAAATCCTTAGTTATCATCTCAGATTAGGTACAACCAACCCTCTAGAAAAACGGTCCAAAAAGAGAAAAAAAATAATTGCATAATAAATGATTCAGTAATACTTTGTTGTTGGTTTTATTAAAGCATTACCTCAAGAAACTATACAAGAGAAGTAATTGAACTATTCTGCAAAATACTAATGTTTGAAGAATGTTCCAAGTGAATCATTCAATTGTCTACAATGTAAAGCGCTTTAATTGAAAAAAGCAAATTTAAGGACTTTGATAAGTATTTTAGACAAAATTAAATAGTATGTTAGAAAATTTAATGAATTGCCATCTCACGGTAAAAAAGTAAACTTATTTATTCCGTATGACTAAAAATTAATATGGAATATCTTATTATATTATCTTATTAAGCAATGCAACTTTCGAACCGAAGCGACACGACAAACAATGGACTGGGCAGTTTTCTCAGGATGATTTCAGATACAAGCGACACGCGACAGCAAGCCTGCGTTCGATTGGTGAAATCCGCAAGCGACACGTGTTGCCTGTCGCTTCGGTGTGAATTCTCCCTCAATGGCGTGCATCGTGTCCTCTCGGTCTGTTGTTCGCACATGCGCTGCGAGTGCTTGCCTACAGGGTGAAGGGAGCCGCGCTTGTCACTTTGGCGTGAATCTCCGCTGTCGCATGTCGCTCCAATCGGATATCTCCCTAAAACTTGGTTGTTAGGAAGTAAAAGAACCACAGAATGTTTTAGTTTAAATGAATGGGAACGTTGCAGCTGAAGGTGTGTATGGGCACTCAGCACCGAGAACAAGCTACAAGACTACATAGGAGTTCACTATTATGCTCGCTGTGGGTCCATGCGCCAGAGCGTCGTTAGCCTGCTAAACTGTAATACCATGACGGTGGATCATGATTATACGAAAGTGATGAATGGAGAAATCTTCAGGTCAGTACTCGAACTCAGAACCTTCTAAATATATTTTGTAAGGATTAAAAATAAACATGGAAGAACAGAAGAGAGGATAAAAACCTTCTGCACATAAATAACATAATTCAGATGTTTAAGTTTTCAAAGCACTTGCGTTTTCCGTAGTTTACGTCTTCGAAAACGCTTCACATAGAAAATATAAAGGTTTTACGACCATTTTCTTTGGAACGTGGACATATTTGAATTCCGCGATGAGCAGGGCAATAATTTTCACAATCAATTTCCTACCGCGGTGTATCGTAAATGCCACGGAGTGAAATACGACGAAACGCCAAGCTTTCACTCCATATACGAGTATATTTTCATTCGTTTTACGTGACGATGGTTATAATTTCTAGACAGAGCTTTGAAGTGTGTCTAAGTTGCGAATTCAAAGCTAAAGAAAGTCGTTAAGCACAAGGGTGTGCTGTTGTAAACTCTCGGTTTCGTTGGAATGTTCACATACCTATATGGATCTCTCACAGACTGGATTAGGGACATCTTGGAATGTGAGGCTTGAAATATGAACAGAACTTCTGCCGATTTGATACTTATATATCTGTGTACAAATACAAGATTAACAGATGGCGCTGATGGTTGTGTTAATCAATTGAGCGGGCAATTGAGCATCGTTAACATAAAATCACAGACTACTGCATTGGTAACATTTTAGAGGGGATAAATTGTAGCGTGGGATGCATAAGTAATGCCAGGCAAACTGTCCATCGTCATGTTTTTACTCTTTGTTTTATGCAACGAGAGCTTCAAGAAATGATAGAAAATGCCAAACAAGCTGCTGACAACCTCTACACCAACATAAGTAAAATCCACTCCTTACAAACACGTAGGTTGCAAGAGAATAATTTAAAAAAATAGTCATGGACAATTTGCCGAGCAATACTTATGTGTTTACTCGATTGTGGGGGAGGGGAAGGAGACTGAACGTAACTGGTTAACATCAACACCAGTGTATACAATGCAATGCGTTTAGATTATATAATGCAAATGAACAAAATAACACTGTCATTACATTGCTGTCTACAGCTGTGGAATAATTGCAAGATGTATGCACAGTACGGTTGGAACAAGGAAGACGTTTCTGCCTTAAGTGGACGAATCTGAAAGTGGTAGGGGAAGCAGATAGAAACACACGTGAAACTACGATGTAGGTTTCTGACCATAATCAGTATTTAATTTGTATACGTTAGGTTTTTTTATCTCCCGTTTTTAAAGTATTTTAACATTACAACCTTTGATACGTCACTCTCTATGAGCTTCCCCATCTGCTTTCCACTTGCAATCGTCACTCCTTCTTTTAGCCACTGGACTCGTCCGGCTTGCGCATGCGCAGTATAACTTGCGTAGATAGTCGTGACAAATGAACGCGGGCTGTGTATAAGCATTAAACTTGCAGTGTGGGCATAGTTGACTTTGATCGGTACGTGGTGTATAAAATCCAGTCGTTAAAATAAGCGGGATAAAGAAATATCGATAAATCATATGTGTCAGATTTATCAAAGACACTTAGGAAGTAACCATATTTGTTGCAGTGGTTCGAGAGATTAGTTCTCGTAGCTGCCACACGAGCGTGGATATACTTGAGATACACATTTTCCTTCTTCATGCTTTGGGTGCATTCAATAATGCCATGCTGCGCGCAACAGCTGGTGGACACGGCTCTTTTTCGTTGATTCTAAAGACCCTATTCTTGTACACGCACTGAAGAAGCTCCTGGTGTACCTGACACGGTTTTTTCGAAAGCAGATTGAGTGGAGGAGAATCAGACCGTGATAACGGGTCCCTATAGTGAGTGAGAGGGGAACATATGATTAATTAGTTCTTCCTCCTATCATAACGGATCTCACATGTTCATTTGTGTTCACGTTGAGCCTTCAATACGAATGCACAAGGCTTTGAGAAATCGTCTTGTTTCACACTGGTAGCAAGATTCCACGACCGGTTCCTTGCAACATTTCTGTGCTAAGGGTGCTCATTGTAGACCTATATACAAGGTGGCACATCGCCTACGGGAAAAGGTCAAGAATCGTGCAAAATCATAATGATTTGCGTGCTTACATCTGCTTCCAGTTACTGGAAATGCAGGTCCATGAAGATCTAAGAGTTCTTCAAATTAATTATGCAAAACATACCCAGAGTTGATAAAATGTGTTATTATGAACAGGAAGCTTCTTGGATATTCTCACACGTTGCTAATTAGTACAGACACGGACACTTCTGGATTGCAATGATCCCATTGAAAGTCTATAGAGTTGCTACAACCCAGAAGTGTCTGTGACTGTACAAGCTAGTGTCATCTTCATGGCATTCAATTCTGATTTTCTGAAGAAAACAGATTTAGTAGAGTGGGAAGCAGGGGTTTATCCAGAACTTTCTATCTGAGGGGTGTAAGTTCATATTCACTTGGGTGTAAATATAAATGTTGATCAAAAATGGCCATAAACTGGGCCTTTGTGAAAAATGTTAGGGGAGTGTTAATGATATTTTGGGGGTGTGTAGATAAATCACTGGTGGGACGCATAAATATTACCAGTAAAGTTATCCTCACAATGTTCATTCACAAAGCGAGTTTCGTGAATTGAAACAATAAACTCTGTACCATTATCAGTGGAATATCGTCCCTTAAAAACACTACAATGTGGTGATGAACAAGTTTAGGCATCCAACTGTACACTTCCACAAAATTAGTGGGCAAGTTGTAAGAAAAATGACAATAACCTATCCCAGTGGCGACGATTAGCGTGCGTCCCACACTACACTGGTCTACCAAGAGAAAGTGATGTTCTTGCCACCTCCCAGTTTTGGCACCCAATCTCCGCCACTGATCCCAACGTACAATAAGCAATCAGGAAGCAAATTCATGCAAGAGCGAGGTCGACACGAGTCACTTGACTAAACGTTCTAACTTATTGTTAAACACGCTTAGCATTCTAGGACCATGATAAAATTCAAGTATAATTCCCAGTTTTCAAGGCGAACTTACCAAACATTCCAGGTTACAAGCAGATGTTTTATCTATTTCAACCTTACGTACTGTATTACTGCCTCTCAGCACCCACACACATGCACACATTAACAATATAAAAGGTCTGTGTGATTGCAATGTATCCAAAATGTTAATTCAATTCAATTAAACAGTAGCTACCTATGTTTAAAATATTTACTTTAAGGTTTGGAGTTTACATTTGTCATTTCACATATTCACTCTCGAAATACGTCTATAAATACGCGTCACAAATGTTACGGAATATACTAATCTACGAAAAATTGTTATTTGTATAAAAATTTCAAAATCAAATTTACCTAAGCGAACTTTATGATATCTTATTTTGCAATAATCTTCCGTCTGTTAGATTGTTCTGCAAAGAACACTAACAAAGTAAACGGACTTAAAGCATTCTGTTTAATCTTCCACGCAGCTTTCATTTCTTTCCTCGAATAAAATAAATGCTAAACTGTTAAAAAAAAACTTGTCTCAGGGCATTTATAAATATGTATAAATTCAATGGGATTTCGATTAATAAAAGTTGCAATTTTTCACGTCTACGGAGAAAAATTCACGCAGAATTCCCGGAATTCCCGGTGAGTAGCCACCATATAATACTACCAATTCCATGTAAAGCCAATAGAACATTAATTAACTTTTATGATTTATGACATCGATTGATTCGCCATCTGCTGAATTGAATTGAATTTTGTTTTAAGTCCACTTTATGCACAGAAAGGCTAATCGGGACTGGACCTACAGTTTAATGTGGGATCCGAACCACTATGTGCCTCCACCGGGTATCGAACCCGCCATCTGCTGGAGCGTTCCAAATGAGAATTTTCTACGGTTAATGCCCTCCAGATTTCCATCCACAATATACACTGTTAAAATTGCCAGAAGAAATGGCGATCAAAGACCGTAAATTTCCGCTACTACCAAACTACCGTACAAGTGACCATTACCGCTTTTAACGTAAACGGCCATTACATATTTACCCTAATTGTAGTTAACTTTTCAACATTTTTTTTATGGTGTACGAAACTGCAATTTATCATCATCTATCTGTGTGCATGATAAAACATTCAAATTTAAATTTAAAAAAATCACAGGCAGGCTTAAATTTTAAATGTAGAATAGCATAAATGTTATGGTACGTTTCAACAGTGTAGGAAAACATCGATCGTGGCTTACGGTCAACACAGCAAGCTGCGATTATGTTACATCCTCAGGCTTATATGTTGTATTTTCACACCGAACACAGTTATGAAAGATCAAGATAAGAGAAATGAATTAACAATGGAGTACAAGGTATTAACCTTGCGTGGAATGCTTGTTTGGTTTGTACGATATTTTCCCAAACACAATTCATTATCGAATTCCAACTGAAAATTGTGGTTGTTGCATCGTTAACAGCTGCAAATGTACAGAAGCCAACAAAAGATTAAATGCATGCGCAGTGGCGTAGGAACATATCGCGAGGCTCTGGGCGTGATCAGAATGCAAGGCTCCGTTCTTTAAATTTGAAATCTCAATTTGAATCGATAGAAAATCTTCAAGGATACGTCAGCAAATTATATTTAAATATTAATAGTAATAATAATTACTAACGAAAATGATATTTACTAATATGCCACAGAAAAATTCATACTTGGCAGAGGTATATTCTTGTAAAACACTAATGGAATTTTCTTTAACCAAAGTAGTAGTAATAGTACGTTTTTAAAGATGTTCTTCAGGTACAAAGACATAACGGAACTATCTTTAAATATGCTAAACTTTTTTAAAAAAAAAATCAGAAATGCAAACTACGAATCTTTAAATATAACCTATATTATTTTCAATGAGTTTTCTTTGTTCCTCATTTCAAAATTTGTAGGATGTAAATATCACAAACCATGGCATAAGAAGCAAATATCGAAGGCCGCACATACAATTTTTTGCGTACATGTTTCACATGAGAAATACGACAATAATTTTTACTTTTTTTCGGGACCCTTAGGTTCAGGGCCCCGACCGCCTGTATGTTACGCCTCTGCCCTGACGTATTCATTCAAATTATAACGTTTAACTAGAATTTAAAGCCAGACAAAAACAGAATGTTTAAATTTTATTGCCCACAAGAATTAGCCTGTTCCATCTATTTTTCTCGCTTCTATTTATTACATTTTTCGTATCAACCCCATGGGACGCGAGACCCCGGGCAGTCGCCCACCCCTTGCTACGCCACTGTGCATGCGTTTAGACAGGGTGTCTACAAATTAGTAAAAGCATATAAAAAAATAAACAGCTAAATGTGTCTCCTGAAAATTGCATCGTCGTTGAGGCACAGTGTGTGTGTGTGGAGGTCTCATACTTTTTATATCTCGGCCATGGTGCAGGCGATGTGATCAGCATCATGCTCCGGCTATCTCTACATCCTTCTTTCAGGTATCCGACACTTACTGAGCTAGTCCCAGAGCCGTGTATGGAGGGACATAGCGGAAAAATTACAAGGAAATCGAATTCAGATCTCCTGCCTATTGGCCGAATACCACAAGGGGTCAAATAAACGCAATACTGATATGCAAGACGTGAGCAGTTTATTATTGTTCCTTGTTTGTAATAATTAGGACCATATGGGCTGTGAAAATAAGATCTCTCTTTCGATCTTAGGTTCTGCGAAGTGTTTCTAACTGTGTGATCGAGTTACAAAGAGAATCCTCCTAAATTCCGCCAAAGCAGAGCACACAGAAAAATAAAGATTAGTCACTCATCGCAGAATGAGATGCTTCTTTCGCAACAACTCGCAGATGGCCTGCCCTCTGCCCTTCTGGCCTGAAACTGTATCCTGCCTGTTTCTCTCGCCACACGCGGAGAGTATAAAATTCTGACGTTCCCAAGTGGACAATTCGCAGCCGCCTTCAGTGACGCGTAACAGATGGTGAATTTTGAAAACTAGGGCGGGCGAGGTCAAAAACTAGCGTTGACAACAATTTTTCTTCCTTGTGTGCATAACTATAGCCAAAGATCTACCAGTTGGATCTGATAGGTTGAGAATACGTCACGTTTCTTAGCTGCGATCAGGATGAAACTCATAAAGGTACTCTCAACATGCGACAATAAAAACGTGTGTGGTATTTCTTCAATGTGATGTGGCTCTTGCGTTGAGCACGTTTGGACATCTTTGGTATATTATACGCTCCGCATTACAATAATAAAATTCATATACTTAAAACTATGAAACTAATATAGTAATCGCCATGTGTGACTTTGTTTGAATTGTTGTTTTAAGTCCACTTTATGTACAGATAGGCTAATCTGGACTGGACCTACAGTTTAAAGTGGGGTCCGAACCACTGCGCAAAGAGTGTGGCTCCACCGGGTATCGAACCCGGAACCCCTACATCAATTATGAGAGGTGTTTTCACAGGCAGAAATGAGATTCCCTGACTTTTCCAGGACAAAATTTAGATTTTTCCATGACAATTATAAACTAAATTCATGTTTTTGCAAATGGAAATAAGAATGTCATACAGATGAAGGTATATTAAGTACCTATATTAGCATCCATGAAATTGACTTCATATCTCTACGATTTGCATTCAAACTGCAAAATAGTGAATTTGGAAAATTATTACTATTCGCAAGCTAGGGACGAATAACATATTTTTTTCATATGCAGTCAGTTTTTCAATAAAATATTTCATTATTTTTAAAGTTACGACTAAATGAGATTAGAATGAAGTGATTGATACAAAAAGGAATTTTGTAATTTTCAATCTCTTTAGCCTTTCTTGTTATTATATGTTGACATTTCCACTGAGGTTTGGAACCCTAACCCTCTGCTTGCAAGAACCATGAGCGCAGACTCGTTTTTTAATGCACAAACCTACTTCTCATTTCTATGTAAAGCAAAAAACTTAACCCTTGCACTCAAGTGAAACAATCGAATCATACAAAACAAAGTGTCATATTTCCTTACATCAATGGGACTTCTCCTTCAGTACACCCGGTGGAGGCACATAGTGTTTCGGATCCCACTTTAAACTGTAGGTCCAGTCCCAATTAGCCTTACTGTGCATAAAGTGGACTTAAAACACCAACTCAATCAATCCTTCAGTACAAACATTCACAGTACATCCAAGTGAAGTACTGTGAAACTGCCAACATGTAGTTATACAATTATTACTGGCGAGAAAGGGGACACGCTGTTGAGTGAGGGGCATCCAGAAAAAAGTTCCAATGGCACCTGTACGCGGCACTATTGGTCGGAGCGCAATACGCATATGCAGACAGGAAGAAGTGTCATGTGGTTTTAATCTTGTGCAGTAAACCACAGCCGTTTTAGGACAGTTCTACGTTAAAGATGGCAGCTCTCATACAGTCTCCCACCAACTACAAGGTATGTGCCGCAATCAGAATTTTGCACCTTTAAAATTATACCTTCGTGGTGTTTTTAAGTGACTGTTTTAAATTGTAGGTCACGTGCTATACGAATTTTCGTGACAGTTTGATATGTTGAAACCGATTCTTGAGGGAAGTTATTTTCCATTATTTCTCGCTCGACAAATGCCGATGTTACGACTCCCCTGTGTTGGTATGTGAGCACTCGATCACCAAAATCGCACCACTTAGCTTCATGATTCAAAACACTTCTCGCGCGACAAATAGGCTACTGATGATGCGGCTTCTGTGTGAACCCCATCACTTTGCTCTGTGGTACAAATTGTTCTGATAGAAGTTGAGAAAATCCTGGGAAATATTTAATTGAATGTGACTGTCGGAATTATTCCATGTACAACATGCATTATAGTTTTCTCTTGGATAAAAATGTTGGAAAACTCGTGTGTTCTAGATACACAAATATGGCACATCATTTTGTTTCTTTAAGCATAAAAAAGACAAGAACGTTGGATTTCGAGGTATTTTTTGTTGTTTAAGCATATTTTTAAAATTCGCGAAAAATGTCAACAATTTACATTTTATGCCAAATTCTCATTATTTCGCTATTTCGAACGAGTGAAAATGTTTCCACACATCTCACTACACATTCATGCACATTACTTCGCACCAAATGACATTTTTCACTATTATCGCGTTTGCAAAAAATCAAGGTCCCTACTAATTGGAACTTACTTTCTGGACGCCCCTCGTATAAATCAGTCCATGAAAACTGAAAATTTAACAGGTCTGGCAGATAAATGTCAATTACTGAAGAAAGTGATATGCTTTTAGGATTAAATGATTCGAGTAATTATGATATTAAAATATTCACGTATTTATTGTTATAATTTTATTTCATAACATTGGCCATTCCGCGAGTTTAAACAGACAGGACCAAAGGGGAGGGGAGGGGACTTCGTGCACTTTTCAAATTTATATAACGTTTACCAATGCATATTTCCGTTTTACTTTTTCGTGATATTATTCAACTACCCCGATTCGTTGGATTCTTCTTGACATGGAATTACAGTTCTATGTCATTGTAAACTAATGTTAACCTATGCAAAACCAGTATTACGTCTGGATGATGAAAGAAAACCTTCGTACGCTTTTCTACATTGAATAAGATTAAGTGAGCCAGAAGAGTACTAAAATTCCAGCAGCATATTTGCAGTGGTGCGGCAGACTAAGGCTCCATTTTTGTTGGATGTTGCAACGTGGTAAACGACCAAAAATGTCATACTTGAACTTCCAAGAAACATCGGATTCATGAGAGCGCAATGCATGTGATTTTGTCGGATTTCGCTGAATAACAAGTATCGAACTGCTACGTTCGACAAAAATCGCATGCATATAAGGAGCCAAAAAAATTGTTCAATGAAATGTTGTACGACACCAGACAAACTCGTATGTACAAGGCTCTGTTTATGCATGGAATTTTTGTCAGATTTTGCAGTCCCAAGACATCCAACAAAAATTAATTCCATAAGAAAGCCATGCATGCGATTTTTGTCGCAAGTTGTAGTGAACATTTTGTTGAAGTTCAACATTAGTCGGACGGCGATATCCGACAAAAATCGTATGCAAAATGTTTATCCGACAAATGCTGTACCACAACATTCAACAAATTACAGGGTTGCATAGCGCCGTATTTGTTTCCATGTTCCTTCAGAATGTCCGACAAAATGCCATGCTACGGCGCCCAACAACTATCGGACAGTGCTACGGTAGTAATGCCCCTCCCCCCACCCTCCATCTGTTGACTGTTCTGTCCCCTTACTACTTCCATACCGACAACAAAAATGCTAATTCAATGCATTTTCCACATGATATTTAGAGGCTTATCAAATTTTTCTTCCCCTCCAGAAATGTATCTCCCCCCTCCCCTCCCCCATCACGGTTTCTGTTCTGGCGTTGTGGTTGTGTTGTGCATAAAAGGTGCCTAAAAGTTGAGGCCGAGATTTAGCAACTAGATTTCCTGTTCCCATGCAGCGCTACATAATGCCAACTTTCAAATCAAACGCTTGGCACATTCATTGCATCCCATCAAAAAAATGTCAATAAAGACAAAATTCCCTGACATTTCCCTGACCTTTCTTGACCTCTCAAATTCCCTGACTTTTCCCGGTTTTCCAGGTCTGCCGCCACCCTGTTTCATTTTATGTGCTGGAAATACACTACATAGTGTAAGATTTAATGAATACATTTTAATAGCTTAAAATGAACTGAAACATCAACCGACTTAGATAAATAATGTATCAGAATTGTAGATGAAACTTGGAGAGTTCATTGTCAAGTACTCAAAATATTCCATAGTTTCTGCGGTAGGACCTAGAATGTTTTTAGAAAACCCAAATGAACACCTTCTCGTGTACAAGGCCTGCGCAGATTCTGCTTACATGCAACGTCATCAGTGGTAGGTCAAGGATCACAACATCAACACGATATTAGCATTACAGTTGCATGTGTGGTTTTATGCACTTTCTCCAAACATACTGCGTTCAAACTAACTCAATTTTCTACCGATTAATAATTTTATGAACGTATGATAGTATGTTTGATCCATTACCTACTACTGATGACGTTGTAGGTAAACAAAGAATCTCTGGGCCGGCACATAAGGTGTTGCCGAATCCGATATTCCGCCTCATGACCTGGCTAAATAACTTTCCGATAAATAATATACCGTACACACCACACACAGACTATGCAAATACTGGGTTCAACTTATCTCCGACGAAGCAAACGGAATTTCTGTGGCCTTCTTTGTGATCTAATAGCCAGATGCGTGAGACAGTGTCCATGCGTGTGTGCGTTCCACCCAAAATACGCAAGGCATCAGAACAAGTTTGTTTTCCAGGAAAATCTGTCGTGACTCAAGGTAAAGACATGACTTGAATTTGAAGATATTTTCCGAAAAGGGTGAGGTTTGTAAGAAATCTTCACATGTGGTGATGTAAGAATTTACTCTCACAGATTTGTAAGAAGACAGTGAATATTGCTGATATGATTGGTATCTGCTCTTAAAATGTCCTTTTTTTCTATGTTATTCTGGAATGGCATTTAGCATTCTTTACAATGCCACATAGTAATGCAATGGACATGGAACTCTTCAAAGGTGAGTTAATTAGGTTGACGTCCGCTGACGTCACAGTGATAAATAAAAGCAAGCACACGTTTCGTGAAATTTTCTAGAGTTCCTCAAAAGAAAAATAAACGAATCCACATGTCAACAATGAAGTCATTAACAAACATTTTAGCCTTCTAACACCTTTTATTTCACTATTTAGAAGGCAGCAGTTCAAAGATACACATACCTGACTTTCTAGATGAATGTGAAAAAGAACGGACAGGATTCTATCCACTTGAACTAATTTAACACATGGTCAAATTGTTACTCTCGTGTGAGGAGTCCAGGGCTCGATCCACGGCTAGGACATAAATTTCATTGTTGAATCCTCATCGTGAGGACAGTTGGTGACGTATTTGGAAAGCAGTAGCAGGAGGTTCAGGACTGGGAAGCCGGGACAACAGCGACGATGGCATTCGTTGCGCTGACCAAGCGACTGGTGACAGTCTTCGGTTCTTAGAGGGATGTTGCTCGGTTACTTCACTTCTTATGCGATGTTATTGTAATTTCAACAGCATAACGACATTAAATTCCTCTGTTTATGCATTAATTTACATGTAGTTATCCTTCCAAATATGGTATTGACAGTGGGGGGAAAGGGGGGGGGGCGTTTACAGGGGTTCTTTTCACAGGGAAGGCAGCAGTGCTCGAAGTGGGGGAAACTTGGGACGATGCTATCCCTCTAGTTAAGAAAATTCTCATAAAGCATCTCACCACTAGCATAATTTGCATAAACGCTACAATTTCTAATTGTGAAGTCCTTCCAGATACCTCGGGTGGGGGGCAAGTGTCCCTCCCTCTTGGCGCCCTTGGTAAGGGGGGAAGATAACCTTTTAGCTTTGATTTATTTGATTTGGTTTATATTAATTCGCTTTTCTCACACTTTTGGCTAACCGCGAAGATGAGGATAAGTGATGAACTCAAAAAGAACACCCATGACCAGCCGGGATTCGAACCCGGACCCCTGGTCCTTTTTTTTAGCTATCACCCAATAACGTCATCAAATGTATATTATTAAGGTTAGACGTATCTGGTGGGGCAATTACAAATTTTAGACTTCAAGAGGAGCCACTTCTTTTGTAGACATCAAAGGGAAGCATTTACTCCTACATTACTTAAATATGTGTTGCGAGTTTCAGACATTTTGTGGGGAAATTGCTTAATTTATGACACCAAAGTGGGGGGGGGGATCTACCTTTCCTGTAAAGAACCAATACGAACCTGTAAATACCCCATGCATTGTCCAAACCGATAAAAAAAAATGCCACTACGTCTAGAAATATTAATTTTGATATGGCAACACTGACATTGCCCTTTCACCTTGAAAGGAACCACTGGCAGCATGAACTTCTTACGAGTTGGGCAAGAGCCAGATAAAGATTACGACCCCCAAAGCACACTCTTGGACCTATAAGCACGCTGCTATACTTCCACATTCAAATTAAGGGTCCTTATAGCAACTTTATAAGGACGTAGGCATCTGCACGTATTGGGCGTGTGTGGCTTCCCATAGTTTTTTAGGTCACCGAACTCGGAATAGCAACAATGGATGTAAAATGTCCTTCTACGAGACACGGTACAGTGAGTTTTGCTGTTTCTTCTCACCATATAAGAGGTTGAACAACCCACCGTTCGTATGAAGTTGTGAAAAGAGTTACATTTTTGTATCTAATCTGTTAAAATGTTCACGTGCATCCAAGACGAATATATGCAGGTCGGGATTCTTGTGTCCTCGGTAATTTTCGTGTGACGTAGGTTGGAGGACATCACAAATTTGCATAAAACTATAGTTCTGAAAAACCTATTTGGTTGTAACTTACATTAACACATATGTGGGAAATTAATTGCATAAAACCTGTTTCAAAAGTAATGCAAGCTTAATTTTCATCGATGTTAACTTGGTTGATTTATTTTACTTCGCTTTTTGCCAGTTTCGCCTAATTGCGAAGATGAGGATGACGGGTGATTAGATATCACAAACACAAAAGGACAACACGAGCCTCACGGAGGACTATACTGGCCGTGAGTGCCGACGACAGAGCCTCACTAGTCCGAAAGTCCAGGGTGTACTACGTGGAAGCGAGCATTTGGGTGTCTTATAAAGGGTCGCCTCCAGTGGCGTATGCTAAGACTAAGTAAGACCTGGGCTATTTCACTATGACACCTGGTCCTAGGCTATGGAGCAAGGGAGAATCTAGACTCATTCTTGACGTCTTCAAGGAAGCCACGTTGCCATCCCAACGGTAGTCAGGTTCAGTAGCGTACGCAGGATTTCATCAAGGGGGGTGTTATTTCGAAAACTTTCTACAAATTCACATTTCCATTGTTTTATTATACTTTAATTAATTAATAATAATAATTAATTAATTAATAATTCTTATAATTAATTAATTAATTAGTTTAGAAAGAAATAGAACAAAATTACATTTCTTTTGTTTCTTTGTTACAAAATAATTGCCAACGGTTATTTGTATATGATAAGCGAGACATTTTAAGTGTGAAGAAAATCCATAAATACAAGCAAATACACTCTGTAAAAAAAAAATAGCATCACTTCATTATTTTTGGTCATCAGCATTTCACTCGTGAATTATCAGTTGTTTTATTGATTTAATTCGACTTGTCGATTTGTTTTCCTAACAATTATATAAAACACTATATCTGTACAATATATTTTTATTATTTAAGTCATAGTTACGTACATAATGCACTTTACAGAACTAATAACAAAATTATTGCAAATATAGCTTGTGGAACGTTTTTGCACAAAGACAATTTTTCCAAGTAAAAAGATTGAACAAAGGTTTTAAATGCATCATGATATGTCAATTTGTAACAATAGTAAGTAAATATATTGACTAGTACTTAGTGTATCCACCCCTGGCCTTCCTAAGTGCTTCCAACCTTCGAGGCATGCTATGAATGAGATTTTGACAATATTCGACCTCAATTTCAATCCAAACATGTACAATTGCTGCCATAAGTTCCTCTTTTGACCTGTACGTCTGATTACCAAGTTTTTTGCACATCATAGCCCACATGTTTGCTATAGGATTCATGTCTGGAGAGGTGGGCGGCCACCAAAGTCTTTCAATATCCATATCATGAAACCAGTTATTCACCACCTGAGCACGGTGACAGGTTGCATTATCGTCTTGAAAAATAAAGTAGTCCAAATTCTGTCCAGAAAAATGATCTCCTGAAGTTTGTAGAACTTTCCGATTCAGGATTTCCAGATAGTGATCAGCCTTAACGATCCCTGTGCAAGTATGCATCCTGCCAATCCCTTTTGCAGAGAAACATGCCCGAATCATAACACTGCCACAAAACTTTTGAGTTTCTAAAATACAAGATTTTGCAAGTTCTTCTCCCTTCCGCATCCACAGTTTAACTGAGCTGTCATTCCCCAGCAATTTAAATCGTTTTTCATCAGAAAATATCACATGTTCCCAATCTGTATCATTCCATGTGCCATAACGTGTGACAAACTCACGTCTAGCTTTTGCATATGCGTCAGTTAGTCTGGGTTTTTACGTGGGACGTGTTTAGAAACACCCTGTTTCTTTAGTCGGGATACTACAGTAGCATGAGTAAGATTAACTCCCACCTCATTTTCAAGTTTATGTGCAATTTGGCGTAAACTCATTCCTCTGTTCTTCAGTGCTATTTCCTTTATCATACGATGCAGTCGAGGTGATGTATTTTTTTTCTGCCACAATAACTTCTCAATGATGATTTTCCATGTTCTTGTTGCTTTTGCAGGCAGCGGCTAACTGTGGATTGATGCATTTGAAGTTGTTGACCAATTTCTCCCTGAGAATGACCATCCATATGCAAAGCAAGAACCATTCCTTGCTTACGTGGTTTTTTTTCGAGAAAACATGCTCAAATACACTACACACCACCAGAACACTTCACAAATATGATAACGTACCGAAACTGTCAATAATGAACATGTAGTTTGCAACATAAAACACGTCACAAGTTGCACTACTAACAATCGTTTTACAGATTCCTGACAATTGATTACAAAGCCTTGCAGCAGTACCTGATTGCAACACCCTCTAGCGGACACTCCAAACACTAAATCAACAAAAGAATAACACCACACTACGCAGTGATACCAGACCAATGCTTCAATCAATTGATTTCAAGTTGAGCAGGAAAGATGCATGCATGCGAAACTCAAAATTGTCAACATCCGTAATAAGAATACAGTGATGCTAATTTTTTTTTACAGAGTGTATATTAAATTTATTGAAATTATCGAAATATGAAACTCATTCAAGGAGCCGCGCTGGTCTAGTCTGACAACTTCGTGGGAGATCCGGGTTCGATTCCCGGAATTCGTTGGAATTTATCCAGCCTTGTCTCCGCGCCCAGCCTCATAGCAATGGGTACCTGAGAGCAACCCTGGGGGATGAAGGCTGCCGCAGCATGGTGCTGATCACATCACCTGCAAAATAGTTCGAGATCGAGAATCTTTGGGGCCCACCACACCACTACGTGTGCCTTCATGGCACGGTGCTATATGCACGGGGGAATTTACATTACCTTTACCTATGGAACTCACCCAGGATGATGATGAAGCGCGAGAATACATGTTGCTAAATTCCACTGAGTCTATGTTTTCGTTGAAAAGTAAGTTTATAGGCATTCCAACACATTTATCACTTCTAGGTGATTCACAAAGCACTTCTTCAACATCATTTAATGATGTGGATGTAGACTCAGCATCACTTGAGAGTTCACAAGGGGATGCAAAATCAGTACCGGGAAGAACGTTTGCAATAAGGTCGGCACACTGCGACGAAGCAAGGAATTTTCACAATTCTCGCGAGAGTCACTGCGCGACTTTTTGCAAAAAAAATTGCAAAATTGAACCTTGCGGCCGCTTAGATTGTGTTTGGAATGTTAAGTTTTTCTTCATGCTGCATGGGAATAATAATTCAATTATTATTATTATTATTATTATTACTGTCGCAGATCTTTGACTGTGATAAATTAGCCATTTTAAATTTTTTTCTACAACATTTTCCATAATATTTCAAAAGCTCAAGGGGGGGGGGTTAAACCCGGTAACCCCCCTTGCGTACGCCACTGGTCAGGTTGTAATCTTATAAACATTCAGGTTGCCAACTCCTGAGAATTCGGGTTGCCAACTCCCAAGAATTCAGGTTGCCAACTCCTAAGAATTCAGGTTGCCAACTCCTAAGAATTCAGGTTGCCAACTTTAGAATCGCCATTATCTTCTTTTTCAAATCAGCTTAATTATCACAGTTTCTAAGAGATTTTTCTCTTCAGTATTTTACTTTCTAGGCTTCAGGCTTCGCAGATAGAGTAGCTAGCCTGGAATATACGCCCCTGGTCGCCTCTTATACTCGGATACTAACTTGAAAACCGTAAATGATATTTACATAGTTTTTTTTTTCTTTCGAAGGTTCAAATTCCAAGTTTCGTGTCTCACGCCGTACTAATCTGCGTTTTGCGAACACTATGGTCATGTGCAACGCCTGACGGGTTTGGGTATAGCGGTTGTATGGGACGAGCGAAAAGGTCCAATTTAGTGGCGTATAATCTTAATTAGCAACAGTAGCAGTTTGGAATCTTGTTAGCAGACATACACCACATGTGCTCAAGTACTGACCCATGGACGTCCGCAGAATTTTTTCCAGGGAGGGGCAAGGAAGGTATTTTTTTCGAGGGGGAGAACAAACAAGGCACATTTTCCCCAAAAATAGTGTTCTTCCCTAAAAAAAAAAAAAACATTGCTTAAATTTGAATCTATGGTGTTCATGCAATTATTAACACATACCATTGTGGCTAAAATGAAATTATATGTGTGAAATACAAAATTTTATGTTGACTTTCATGTTCCAGGGGAGGCACGGCCCCTCTTGCCCCCACTTTCAGGACGCCCATGTAAACTGACCAATGACCATACAATCGCAAGACTACTTACATTATGCCAGTGAGCAAGGCGTCTCCAGCGATACCAATACGGATAGAATGGAGCACGGGAAAGTCAAGTCCAGGTATGCCTATACTTTCGGGTAGTTTTAGAGATGCTATTTCGGGCAAAATGATGATTTATGATTTTTCATGCAGGGTCTAAATGTGTAGTCAATGCTTAAAGAACATGTCTGCGCCTGGTGACAAAATTTTGAACTGCTAGCGTTCAAATTTGCCTGTCCGGGAATCAAACCCGGGACACCTTAGTTACAAGACGGTTGTGTTGGCATGATATGCTCCAGTACATTACGAGAACTTTACCCGCAGCTTCTCTTGTGTATTTTAAGAGGTGATCAGATACGATAGTAAGGAATGGTTTTCTTGAAACCCCAAAAGAAGTCAGTGGAGAAGTCAGGCGATCTACAATTTGGTTCACAAAATTATGCGACATGTTGCAACACTGCACTTTCAAATGTATATTCTGGGAGGTTTACGAAAATCAATGATGTCGTTTTGCTGTTAGACTTTTTAATATCGTGATACAAAAACGTCCAACATTTCCTTTTGGAAACAACATTTCCTTTGACGCTTGAACTACGCAACGCTGTGCGGTGAACGTTGCCACATCGTGTGCGAAAAGCAGCTACACTTAGCCTTGGTTAGCTTTGCTTTGGAGGAAGGATTGGCGCTTGGATCAGGCAACACTGCGTGGGGAACGCTGCCACATCGTACGCTGGAAACAATGATTCTTAGCCTTCGCTCGCTTGGCCCTTCCTAAATGTGGCACCACCGCATTTTGTCCAGCCGCCTCATTTGGTGGTCACTGCTATAGGGGACACCGGGCACAGTCAATCAGTGAGACTTCTCCAGTTGTTAAGTTCAATCTGTCCATCCGTGTATTTTGCGAGACATGGACAACACAACAGAGAGCAGACCCTTCATAACAAAGTAAACGACATGTATGGCGCATCGTTTTGGAGGTACCTGGTATATTTAATACTTAATTATATACTCTGTAGAAGATATCTGGGTTCGCTAGACGATGGAGGCACATTGCACAGTGATTCGGATTACACTTTAAAATGTAGGTTTAATCCCGATTAGCCTATCTGTGCATAAAGTAGACTTAAAACAAGAATTCAATCGATTTATCAATCATCTCTGTGGCTTCAGTGAAAAAAGATGCGGTTTGTCTACTACTAGATGTGGCAAAATACACGTATCAGTCATTTCATCAGTGGAAAGTGTTTCTTCGCCAGTGATTCATTTCGATCACACTGTGTAGTACAGACTTTTCCTTGAATTTGACTCGCACACCTTCGACTTATGTGTGCGTTACTACCTGTTACACAACAGGGTGGACGAAAAGATTAGAATAGAAATGAAAAAAAAAATAACTAATTGTTGGAAGGTTGCATGCAAATGTATGCCTCATTACATCCGAGACATACGGGATAATGAAGGGCGGTGCTTGTATGGAACACATTAAAAGAATAAAAGAAGGATTGATTTAACTACAACCGGAAGTCCGTTCATACGTTGACACGCCTGAAAGTGAGACTTAAGTATTTCCCCTATTACATTTATATGCGGCAAGTCTGTGAAATGTGGTATGAACCAATCAGAATGACCGCAACTTCTGTGCAGTAGAGGCGTGCTCAAGGAATGGGGGTTGGTGGGGTCATAAACCTCCCCCTTTGGCCCAGTATTACTAAAAAAAAAGAACACCAAATTCATGGAAAGATGGCAAATTGACGGCTGGTTCTTAAAAAAAACAAACGTTTCATCGATAAATCAAGACCTTTCTTTAAATGTTCATTTCAACGAGCGAAGCATTAATAATCGTAACAAAAAAATCGTTTTCTTGCACTAGGTTTCGTAATGAATTCTAAACTCACAATTTCTAACAAAATCTTCACAAGTCATAGTTTACGAACTTGCTCGTATCTAAGATGGCATACGTAGAGGTTGATCCGTCAGACACATCTTGTGTTTTCAACGTATTGCAGTCAAACGGGGTAACTTCGTCATGAGACCGATAGATGTCGGTAGGAGTCACCTGCTGGTGGAACAAAGGGAGTGTGAAGCCACACGCGTGCAGTTCAGTGATGCCAAAAGCAGGGAAATTTCCCTCGGCACAGGGAAATTTGAGGGTGAAAAGGGAAAAGGGAAATTTAATGAAAAATATCTAAAAAACAGGGAAATTTAAACTCACATTTTCGTTTCATTCTTGTAAAAAGTTCGAAAATATTTTTTTTCAGCGTGTACTTTTTCCAAATGAATAGTTAGCAACAGTGACACTTTTCAGTAAGCTTTCTTTCTCCCTGTTATAGATGACCTTGACCGGTCAGTCTTATATTTGTCGCGTTTCCTAGAAAGGCCTCAAGGCACGAGCCGCGATGCGCCTGGAAAGAATTTGGGACGGGATTTTCATTTTTTTTCTTGTTCCGTCCATCATTTCAGAACGTGTCTTAGTGGCTGTGTGTATGACTTTGTGTGTCCTGTGTTGTTGCAAGAAGAATGGAAGAGGTGACTGATGCTGATAGGAAGCTACATGCAACTCCCAAAAAGGTTAGAAAACGTCGTGGGGATTTATCTGCGGATGAAAAGATATATGGGAAACATGTGAAAAAAAATCGTATTGTGTGGCTGCCCATTACTTCACACTTTTATGATTTTCATAAATATTTAATAATAATAATAATAATAATAAAGTTTGTTCCTCAGGCAAAACAGCGGCAAAAGAAAAATATTAACAGCAGGCCCCTAGCTAAGCTTTGACAATGGGTGGGTTTCAAAGTCCGACAATCATTGCGCCGCAGACGAAATTTTATTTTGGTTTGGGGATTTTTTAATACATTAGTGTTTTATTTTAGGATAATTATATTATGAAACTATGATCAGTGTCTAGTATTTTATTCAATGGGGGGTTTGAACCCACTATACCGCCTTATATACGGTCCTGATTAACAGTTAGATATAGTAATACAAAGATACAGCTTATGTGTTTTGAAAATCGAGGGAAATTTAGGTCGAAAAGGGAAATTTTACACTGGTAAAAGGGAAATTCTGCATTCGGAGATTGGCAACACTGGTGCAGTTGTGGAGCGAACATCAAGGGAGGAAGTATGTTGTGTGGAAGTGCATTGTGCTTTGGCGCTGTTTGCAGCATTTTCTCGTGCACGATGCCAAGGACGTACGTATATGAAGGTAGTTGGTGGTCGGGAATATTAGAACTTTACCTCCGATCAGGTGCAGGAAGTTTTACGACTGATCGGAAAGGGAAAAACGGTACCATTTTGCGTGGGGGGTAATTTTGACCTGCTAGGAACGTAAGCAGAAAATGCTGACGTATTTGCCCCCCCCCCCTAATATTTTGGAATTTCCTTGGTATTCCTTCAGTACATTTATAAAGGACAAAGTGTTCCTCGCGTATAATTTTCGTGTTGTCACTCGCCATGGATTTTGCACGGCACATTAGAATATGTCAAAATCTGTACGAAGTTAATCCGTTTGACGGTATTTTGTACAGGGTGTTACAAAGAAAAAGGTAACAAAGTATCCAAAACACACCATGTTCACATGGTGTTGAATAATACTCTGCATGATAGGTATAATAATAGTCTAATTTTTAGTTCTATGCAATACATTTTCAAAATTATGCGTTGATTTCCCGCAAGCCTTTTTATAAAGGCACTCCAGAATATTCGATGCGTGCAAAATTTGTGGATACCTCCAACGATCGAGAATTTTCTATTTACATGCATAACTAAGCTCTTAAAACTCGTACATTCTGTTATTTCGACAGTAGTAGGATCCACTGATTTAATTAAAATATTTTCTATGGTGAGGGATGCTAGCCAATGCTGGATTTAGGAGGGAACAAGAAATGCATATTTTGTATTCATTCTCCTTTCAGATGAGATAAACGCAAATTATTATTAACAATAACGGGAAGAAAACATTAAAATATTTTTTTACCCAGTACTCATTGTTGCAACACTGGGTCTGTTGTGTTTTATTTTTACACTAACTACTATTACATTGTGTAATGCCTCTCTGAACTGTATGTCCAGCCCATATTAGCCTATTTAGCCTGTCTGAGCTTAAAAGTGAACTTAAACCTTTACCTATTAGTCCTTTTCTGCTCCTATAAAAATGTAATTGCAATTTTTACAGAACGAATACTTAAATGAAAAAAAAAAAGTTGGATCTTCGTGTATGCGCTACCGCAAACGCAGTTCATCGCGTTTTATCACTCATTTTTAACCTACAGTAACGAATATGAATATACTCAAAATATTGCTGAGAATATCAACGACTTCATATTTTGCTTCGTTTTTTTTGTCAATGTTGGCTAACCGTGACGATGATAATGAATAATGATTCGATTAAATTGATGTTGGGACAAATATGTATAATTATTATGTAATTTTGTGTGGGAAAATAGCATCGGGGTGAAATTTTACCAGAAACACTCAAAAGTGTCCGAAGCCATATTTGAAGGAGGGTTCGGGTTTACATCCACCCCCAAGAGTTCGAACCTGGACCTCTCGCTTCGTATATGGTTATGCTCTCCCCTTTCTTACAACTGTCGGTGCAGTATATAGATTTAATCTATATTCAGTTCCATAAACACATAGTGAATGTATATCAGGGTGGAGGAAAATCATGATTTTTTTTAAAAAAAATATTTTTGATGATTAAATCGGATTCTTTTTATTGAAATAGATTATTATTTTTTTAAAAAACATGCTTTAAATTGCTGGTATGGTTCTTGGCACCATACATATAGATATGTTTATTATAGAAGGGCTTTTCTCTTGTAAACGGCCTTGTAAAATATTTGAACAGTTTGATTAAAGCAAATAAAAAATGAATTATTTGTAAATATACATTTTTCGGTATTTGATACTGTACCTATGTATATATGAGCCTATTATGGAAATGTTTGTTGAGTGTGTTAATGAAACTATAATATATCAGTAAAATAAACATTCTGGATGTACTCTATAATTGTAACTTAAAATATTTCTTAAAGTCTTTGTAGCTGAATGTTGGTATTATTTTAATGGTAGTTTGCAAAATATCAGCTGCCATGCTTATTAACAGTTTAATCATAATGACATTATTTACGGTTTAATATGATTAGTATTTTGTAGATTTTTCTACACAAAATGTTTGCTATTTTTGCCTATAAAGATTATTGAATTTTAAATCAAGACAAATCTAAGTTTATTTACAGTTTAAACATTATATTTCCTCTTGTATGAGTTTCACCCCATCAGTATATATATTTTGTTTCCTTTCTTTTCTTTCCTTAGTGGCTAATAAACACTATTAAATTATTACGAGATTAATGTATTTTCACTTAAAGTGATTCTGATATCTACAGAATCCTTATGTACATTATTCTATAAATTATTTATTTAAAGTGATTTAAATAAGTCATTTCTTTAAAAAAAATCACCTCATTTAAATTTTAATTTAAATCGCGATTTAAATCAACCCACCTTGCTGCATATAATAGAGAACCAATTAAGGTTGAACACCTTATAGCCTGAAAGTTGTCTATGTCCGTGGCGAATGAGTGGACCGGACCTATTTGTATTCCAACTGATGTTGGCGGCATTTCTCTTGATATAGATTATTAAGACTAAGATATTTTTCAAGCATAAACAAATGAACATTTCAACTAGCTCTCGTTACAGATAGGAGCGAATCGATATGATAAGTACTGATTACACTACATTATTTTGTTCTTAGCGATAACGCTGCGTTTCCCTTGTCAGTAGATACTATTTCCATGTAAAAGATAACGCCATTATTAGTTTGTTCACCTTTTCACGGCACTGAATGACTGAAACACTGTCTTCACTGGGATCTTCTACCTACAAGACAAGTCTTTCAGTGCCACAGAGGAATAGGACTTCCCACCGCTGTGCTTAAAAACTCTCTCCGAAGTTGCAGCAGTCCACATTCGATTCCATGATCCAGTCACAAGAAAAGTTTCACAGGCATTCATAGTAGACCAAAGATTGATTGATTTGCTTTATTTTACTTCGCTTTTCTACCACTTTTGGCTAATCGCGAAGATGTGTTGATTGATGAACTCACAAAGAACACCCATGTCCTGAACAGGATTCGAACCCGGGACCCCTGGCGTCGTAGCGCGCTGTGATAACCGCTCCACCGTGGAGGCCCGCAATGAAAATAGACTTCCATTTTGAAGGCAGCGTCCTGCGTGCAATAGCATTGACGTGAACAGGGAGTTGCACTGTCTTCGTCCAATTAATCCTCGTCGTTGTGATGAACATAAATATACACAAAACGTCATTACATAACCAAAAATCTGATACAATATTCAGTGACGGCCTAAGGGATCCAAACCCCCCGGCTCTCATAGTTGTCATCCGTTCGTCATTCATCCTCATCGTTGCGATTACGCAAGAGGCAAATCACGACGTAAAACAACAGAGATAACTAGAAAGAAATATCAATCAAAGAGAATCCTCCTGTATCCCAACTTGCCACTCTACCAGCCATCCGTCCGATCCTCCCTTCTAAAATATTGCGGTGTCGCAAATGACACACACATCAGCGACACGGACCAAACCAGTCTATAAGGAAACATTCACTGCGCATGCGCGACCAATAGACCTACGATGCACGTCGTGACACTGCAGTACGAAATGTTGCTATTTATTTCGAAAGCTTCGTTACGAAGTGACACATGGCTCTCTTGAGTCTAGTATTTGTATTTGATTGTTTTGCATCGCTTTACTGCAACTTCTGGCTGATCGCGACGTTGAAGAAAAATGATTAGATAAGTAGAATGGACATTTCTCTCCCCTCTCTTTTCGCCCCCTCCCCTCTCATTCTCTATCTCCGGAAAAGATGAGAGAGAGAGAAAGCAAATAAACGACACAACACAAACACCGAACAGGATTATACTTGGTTGTCGGTCCAGGCGCCAAAGCCACGTTAGCTTCCTAAAGTGTAGCCTGAGGTTTTCTGCTTGGCATTTGAGTGTTCTACACGAAAGACACGCCAGTTCAGTCAGAAAGCTTCACAGCGCACAACGACAGGGGTTCCGGGTTCGAATCCCGGCCTGGGCACGGATGTTTGTGAGTGTCCTTTCATCAATTTCAACATATCACTCATCCCCATCTTCGCAAATTAGCCAAAAGTTGCACAAAAGCAAAGTAAAATAAAGCAAATCAATCAATCGAATCATCCTCAACGTCTCGATTAACCGAATGTGGCAGAAAAGCGACGTTAAATAACAAAAATCAAATCAAATCACTCAGAAAGCTTCCTAAAAGCAGAACTGAAACACACTTGGGACAACTTTGCTAATTCCCAATAACACGCATTCCTTTGGAATGTATGCAAAATAATTGTACTTATTTCTATCTATCCCATCACAGCCCGCCCACTGACTGACTACATTGCGGTAGAAACATGCCAAAAAATGAGTAAATAACGAGCTGGGAGGTTCTCGAAGAACCCAGAGGTGCGTCGAAGGTCGGCAGGAACCGAGAGATGACATCAACGCTATGCCTGTAAAGCACACACGCTCGCCTGAAGAGAATACAACTCGGCTGTTTTACAATGCACACTCTGCAGAAACCAGTTACCGCAACTCTTTGTTTGCCTTTCGCATACTGCGCACTAAACACTGGCAAAGCTTCCTGCACAAAATCTCCAACACTGTGACTAAAGCCTGTTTAATACTTCCTGTTTTGCAACACGAAAAGAAAACTTCTTTAGCAACTACAATGCCCCCCCCTCCTTCTTAACTACCCACCCACATTTCTTACATCGTGTTCCTATCACCGCTATTTTTGGCAAATTATGGCAAATAGGGAAAAACTGAATAAATTAAACATGATGAGGTGAACAGTGTTGGATGCAAATACCGAAAAAGTACCCCCTTTAAAATTTGGCACCTACTGCATTAAACCTTATCGCGAAATTATGCCTCAATTTAAAACCAATGTATGAAAGGCAAACTTTATTTGTTACTTTGCTAGTCATTAACAGACTTAGCAGTTTACTATAAACGGGATAGTTAGTAAATCGCATTGCCACAACTGTCTCAAAATATCCTCTATTGTGTTAATAAAACTGAACAATAAAATGTTATTTCGAAAAAAAAAATGTTGGTATTTGTTAAATATAATATAAGAGAATTTGCAACACAAATTATGTTTGTTGGAAGTTAAACCTACTTGATCAATTTTACACATTTTATCCTACTCTGCTACATATTTATGTGTACTTTTACAAAGTTAAACTCAACAGCCTCCCCCCTCAAAAAAAGTCCTTTCAGCTTAAACGCTTGGCATTTATATTTTAAAAAAATCCCATGATATTCGACTTCGTTCCAGTCATCGAGTCTTTAATATTATCAATTTCATCGAGCACTTCACTTTCTAACATAAACAGAAATTGCCATATCCTCGCGAATCAAACATTGCATTGTACTTTCGTCATAGCATCTGCAAGACACAAACGACTCATGGTGAGACAAATTCACAATAGGCTTTATCTCTGACACCCACTCATTGATTACGTCAATCTGTGGATTATGATAAGAATACATACGATGTGCGCAAATGACAGGATATAAACAATTGCACAGCTACTTATCTTGAAAAGATAAAATACACTAGCTCGATATGTTAACAGTTTTCTTAAAGGTGACGAATAGGGATTTCAATGCACATTTCTCCTCAGCAAACTGCGATCCTTTTGTTGATACAACATTGGCCCTAATATGGAACATTAACCAATAATTAACTGAAATCATGTTTACATCAGTAACTTTTTATGTTGGGAATTTTCGAGTGACATATATTGGAGACCCAAACAAGTGTGTGTAATTTGGCAATTTAATTGTGTTTCTTTTTTTGAAAAAATAAAACTATACAGCGATTATTCAACATATACGAGGGTTGCTATTTATGTATCCGGAACTGGCAACACTAATGTTGCTAGGTAACATTAATATATCCATCGTAAAGTTGGACATTTCTATGGTATATGTACCCAGAACGTTGTGCTTACGGATGCTATTTTTGTTTTACAGGGACATGAAAATTTCATCGGAGGCCAACAATGGAATTAACTCGAGAACATTTTCGAGCAATGATTTTCTACGACTTTCGACGTGGATTATCTCAACAACAGTGCATCGATCAACTCACTTCGACTTTTGGTGATGAAGTACCATCTAAAAGCACTGTATATCACTGGTTTACTGAATTCAATCATGGCCGTCGTTCGCTCACGGACGAATCTAAAGAAGGCCGTCCAAAATCGGTTGTTGTGCCAGAAAACATTGATGCTGTTCGAGAACTGAAAATGCAAGATCGTCATGTGACATATCGTGAGATTGAGGCATCCCTGGGCATTAGTATGACTAGCATGACATAAGATATTGCATGAACATTTAGCCGCGAAGAGGATTTGTTCGCGTTGGATCCCGCATAATTTGACAATCGATCAAAAAAAGGCTCGTGTCGATTGGTGCAAACAAATACTCACAAAATACAATCGTGGTGCTTCAAAAGCCGTGTATAACATCTACACAGGTGACGAATCTTGGATCTATGCATAAGAGCCCGAAAGCAAGCAGCCGTCGACGGTGTGGGTGTTCCAAGATGAGCCGAACCCAACAAAAGTTGTTCGTGCAAGAAGCACTTCGAAGCAAATGTTCGCCTGTTTTTTTGGGGGGGGGATGGACATGTGGCTACAGTGCCACTAGAGAATCGTAGAACCGTCAATTCTGAATGGTACACAACCATTTGTTTGCCAGAAGTCTTTGGGGAAATCAGAAAAACAACCAGCGACGCAGGATCATTCTTCACCATGACAATGCGAGTTCTCACACATCGGTCCAAACCGGTGAAAACATTGAATTCATGGGTCATCCGCCGTATAGTCCTGATTTAGCACCCAATGATATCTTTTGGTTCCCGTACGTAAAGAATAAGCAACGTGGTCAACGATTTTCGACGCCAGAAGAAGCGATTGTTGCATTCAAAATGCATGTTTTCGAGATACCTCAATCGGAATGGACAAAGTGCTATGAGAATTGGTTCAATCGTATGCAAAAGTGCATCGATCATCATGGAGAATATTTTGCAAAACAATAAAACCATTTTCAATCATACATCTTTTTTGTTATTCCGGTTAGGCCTTACATAAATAGCAACCCTCGTATTGGAAATTGATTACATAATGTTAAAAATATATTTACTAATCCCCGTAAGAAAGTTAACTCAGGGCCTCGATGTGCCGTCACCTAATCGTGTTTTTAACCACTGCAATTGTGTAGGCGAACCAAGGTGAATAAATACAGGCTGTTCAATCAGAAGAAGCGAATTGTTATTGGTTTACAAGAATTTACGTCAAAAAATCTATGCTTGCACAAAATATTTTTTTCAGTGACCCATAGTGTTTCTAATATGTATATCCGTTAGTATAATTTATCAATTTGTTGTAGGCTATATTGTATATATATTTTGATTTCTTTTAAAAAATTCTGGTAGCTAATTCTTTCTCTGTAGCAAAAAGTAATGACTAGTACTGTTGCACAGCCAACGGTAAAGATAAGAGTCATGGACGTCCGCAGGATTTTTTCCAGGGAGGGGCAAGGAAGATATTTTTTCCAGGGGGGGCCAACATGGCATATTTTCCCCAATAATAGTGTTCATCCCTCAAAAAACATTGCTTAAATTTGAATTTATCATGTTCGTGCAATAATTAATACACATTATTGTGGCTGAAATTAAATTATATGTGTGAAATATGTAATTTTTGATTGACTTTCATTTTCCAGGGGGGGAGGGCCACGGCCCCCCTTGCCCCCCCTTCCGGACGCCTATGATAAGAGTACATAAATTGTCCATCAGTATTTTAGTTCTTTTCTCTTCTACTTTGTACGCATTTTTATGGAACGCAATTTTACTTACGCTTATAGAGCGTTGTGTTTCAATTCGTGAAGCTCACACTGCGGAAAAAAAAACAGATTGACAAATAAAATAGGTATGGGACAAACACGCCTTCCCCAGGATTCATAATCTAGATCCCTGGGTTCGTTTATTACGCTAAGAATAAGGCTTGTGTTCATCACAAACCAAAGCCCTACCGGCCAAAGAATAAACTTCAGGAAATCCCGACTATACGCCTCCAGTTGTGGGAGTTTCAAGGGGGGTAAAGCGGTGTCGCTACACCTACATGCCTGATTTTTGTCCAGTCGTACACGACATCTTCTGCTGTCAACAGGCACCCTTCACTCGCATTTCAGGAAGAGGCAGGTGGCGGCAGCCATTAGGCTTCGCCTTGTTGAGGGTGCCACCTGTTTCGAAAACGACTCGAAGGGAAAAATTTGGCAACGCAGAACACCTCGAGAATTTCCCGCAACTGGACCAAGCCGATCTGTTCAGCGCTTCATGTGACCCTTCCTAGCTTTCGATGGAAAAGACAAAAACAGAATTTTCAAGTTTCTTCTTTCGCCGAACAGGCTTCTCCTTTAGGTATTCAGAACTCGTGACGACTTTTGATAACGAGGATTTCTGATAGTTAACAAGTAGCACGGTACGTCACATTATGGACGGTAATCACAACAGCACAGCAATTAAACCTGGCGAGCATAATGACTCTGATTCAAACGAAACTTGCTGCACAGAATATGCCTTATCAAGATGTTTTAGACTGACATGTCCGGAATGGCATTGCCAAAGGGAGTTGGTGGATGGAAGAGTCAAGGTCACTTGTGAAAGAGTTTTAAAAAATAAAGGAAGGCGGTTTCCGGCAGAATAATTGCAGGGACGAGCCATTATGATACTTCGATTGTTCTGTGAGAGATGTGTGTGGTGGACGCCCATCATCTCTAACTGGCTTAAAGAGTTCGTAAGACTATTTTGAGAGTATTTCTCCTGTTCATATCATAATGCAAACAGAACGAGTTTTACAACCTTGGATCAAGTGAGAAAATACTTATTTGAACAAGTTTTCCTTACCAGTAGAGCGTGTCTAACAAGTATCCTAGCTTAAATTTTGACCAGACGTAACTCCACGATTGTGACAGATGAATAGGATTTACATTGTTGTATTGAAGGGTCTTCTTTTGGAATATTTATTGGTGCAATTGTAATTGGTATCGTCCCCAAATGAGTCAGTAACAAAGGAAAATGCTGTTGAAAAAGACAGAAAATGAACTGATCACAAAATTTGATTTTTTTCGTGGGTGCAAGTGTACAAAAAAACTTAGAAACTGATGTTTGTAGTTATTTTATGATGTTTAGTTATTTATTTATATTTTAACTGGCAACAATCTGCTCCCAAATCACCGCTACTCTGTGCATAAATAGAGCGCGTGACGACCACGCTTATCTACAGTTTGAAGTTGAATAGCACTGGCATGCATACTCGGCGTGAATCAAACCCGATATTTCAGATGATATATTTGATTTATTTTTGAAATGTCTTCATGAATGATTGATTGATTTGGTTTAGTTTACTTTTCTGCCACTTCTGTCTAGTCGCAACGATGAGGATGTGTAATGATATGTGAAATTGATAAAGTGACACACACAAAGAACAGCCATACTCAGGCCGGTAAACGAGCCCGGAACCCCTGTCGCCGTGGCGGGTGGTGATGACAATTGAGATATCTTCAACTGCGCTGAACTGTATGCCTAGTTGGTGTTGACCGCCGAACGTGTTGTTTCAGAAGAACTCCGGTCTTCTTGGCATGACGTCACTTACCATCCACGAATGGTCGTTCATTTCAAGTTATTGACCAACCTGCACCTGCCCGTCTTGGATCAGCACGTGAAAAATATCTCATAAGAAGATCCGCTTTGTTTCCCAGTTTCTTTCAACACTCTGTGCTCATTACAGCCTTGTGCTCAACAAACATGCGGAAATTGTTGAAAGGAAATGAGAAAACGTAAAATAGATGCAACGGACGAGCCGGACTAGCGAAAAAGTTCATTCCGAATCTCCAATGCTAGTTCACGGGAAAGATAATGAGAGAAGAAACTTGTCTTTGCTGCAACGTGATTCGATCAGCATTTCCGTGAAGTTCTACTTACGAATCACGACTTCCTAATTCGAACAATCACGACTTTTCGGTGGGAACCGAGCTCAAGACACGGTCAGTTGGTCGTCCGACAATGTACAAGGGGAGGTGTTTTTGCCTCTCCTACACATCGAGGTCAAGGTGTGTTTCCACAACCTCATTGTTCTTCCGTGTGAGGTGATCCGAACACGTGCACCTCGTAATAACGCCTGGTCAACGTAATCTAAGCGAATAACTAGTTACTTAATCTTCAAATACAAGGCTTAGATTCCTCCTACTCTTGACATCCGGTTGCCTAAATCAAGCGGCTCCAGGTCCTGATCAGCTTCAGAGTCAAGAGTGGCCGCAGAGGGGGGGGGGGACACTTGCCCCCACTGTGAAAAAGGTCATATAATTCGAATGGTGTAGCGTGAAAACATGGATGAGGGGTGCCATGAAAGACAACATTTTAAGCAGGGTTGTTAAAGGGTTTTAATTACGGTCCAGAAGAGAAAATCAACAAGCGTAAATAGGTTCTGGACCGTAAAGAACCTTTTTTATGTTTAAAGTATTTCAATTCGGTCCAGGACCATTTTTTTCCGGATCAATTTAAATACAGTCCACACAGAGAAAAATGTTTGTTTGGATTAACCAAAAAAATGGTACTGGTGAACAAATCGTTTGTTTAAATAGGCATCAACCAAACAATTGTTCAACAGTACCAAAAGATTTGGTCAAGTTCTATTTGTTTGTCGTAAACAATTTTTTGGTTACCAAAACCAAATATTATTTTGGTAAATCTAACAAAATGTAGCCCATTTGTTTAGGAAAATCAAATAATTTAGTCAAAATTACCAAACGAATTGTTAAATAATTCATTCATAATTACTTGTGTTATAACGTGGTGTGGCTAATATTAGCTAGAGTGGATAGTTTTAAGAAACTAACTGATCTCAAAATACACATTCAGAATAGAAAGTTCAGGTGATCTACCAGTTTTTGGAGAGGGTTTTTTTTTTATACGCCACACTTAGCTTCTACTTATATGTCCAAAATCAAAGAGGTTGCTCATGAGAGATTCACTTTTATTCACTGCAGTACATTTTCTTCTTAATTTGTAATTTTGATGTTCACATATCTTTTGAAGAGTGTTAAAGCACAATTTCTCACTATGATTACAATCAAAGGTACCATTATTTGTTGTCAAAGAAACTTATGTTTCTTCAACACATTTTGACAGAACCATCTAGCGGCCGGAGTAGGAAACTCAGTATAAAGTAAGTATATTCTGAGCTATTTTCAGAATATTAGGTAACACAACAACATAAGGACTCGTTTCGAGTAATTATCTATCTACATGAGTTTCAATTTTCGACAAAGGATTTTCATACTACACTAGACAAAACTGGACAATCGTTATTTGAAATTCGAAAGCACGCTCACGTACATATAGTAAATTTAACCAAACGTTTTGTTTTTCTTTACTTACATATGTATCATTTTGTTTACGAGTACCATATTTCGTCTGACCAAATTTTTTGGTATTCTTAAACAAAATTATTTAGTAATTACAAGCAACATTTGGTTATCGGAAACAAAAAGCATAACCAAACAGCTCAACCAAACTTTTTTCGTAATTCCAAACAAACCATTTTTTTCTGTGCAGGGACCTTTTTTCCGGATCAATTTAAATACAGTCCAGGACCATTTTTTTTCGAATCAATTTAAATACGGTCCAGAAACCTTTTTTCCGGATCAACTTAAATACAGGCCAGGAAACTTTTTTCAATGAAACAATACACAACTTAGACCGAATTTAAATTGTGCGAGAAAAAAGTTTCCGGTCCTGAAGCGGAACCCAATTGAACCCATTAGAAATTTTAGATTCCTGAACCTTTAACAACCCTGATTTTAAGTAGTCTGTGATGTCTGTGCATCGTGAAAAAGCGCAAGAAGACAAAAACTGTTTACCATTGATGTTTATGGAAAGGAAGCAAGTTGAAACCAGTTTCTACATAGGTGGACTAAAGTCTGAACTTGACAAACAACGCTAAGGTATTTTCAATTCAATTTCAATTTTGATCTGTAGATTTTATAACAATAATAATAATGATAATAATAGTAATTAAAGGTAAAATATGAGTTTTATGCCTGAAGAGCAAGATATGAAATGTTATTCTGCTCCTCAATGCTCGAAGTGGAATTTCCTAGCTAGGTGATGCTTTGTTCAGCTTGGGGAAAGGTGGAGGACATGGGTATTAATCAACATGGAGTACATGCAGTGGGTGGGCCTATGCCTATGCAAATTATCCTGCGGGGGATATTTTATGGAAATTTTCTTAACTGAGGGGATAGCATCACCCCACTTTCAGCACATACGTAAATGATTGTAATGGGAATCTAACATCAAGATACTTTTCTTAATCTTCGAAAAAAATACAAAATATGGCTTGTAGGAACATATGATAAAGTCTTTATATCATATATGTACATGGTGATCAAAAAGACACGCAACCTTATGAGAAACGTACAATAAGTGCTGGAAGTGGTCGCCATAACGAGATTCATACAAGTGAATGGGGTGAATCATGTTTTTAAAGGAACTCTTCTTAACGTTAGGTGTAAAATTGCATTGCATCAACATAGTTTCAATATTTACGTGCAATTCTGGAATAGTGTGGGGATGTGTTACGTAGGCAGAATCCTTGCGGTAACCCCACAAGAAAAGGTCCGGTGGTGATAAATCTGGAGACCGAGCTGGCCACATCCCGAGAGATTACTTGTCCATGAAAACAGTGTACTAAATACGCCATTACGTTGTTGGCGGTAGGGTTGTAGCACTATCAAGTCGAGACCACGTATACTGTAACCTGTCTGCATGTATAGTGTCAACAAACTCTCGCACCGTCTGTATATATCGGTCACTGTGTCATAAAAGAATGTTATGAAGATGCGACTGCGTGGTATTGAACACCCGACACCAAGTGAAACATGATGGAAACGCATCAAAGACATAAACACAAAAACAAAACAAAACAAAAACAAGGTAATAACATGTCTACAGCAACAATTTTGTCTAATCAGTTGTTTATGCAGCTTACAGCTTATTTAATGCAGTTTTCACTATTACTCACCACCTAAGAAGCAAAAAATGAAGTAAAAATAATAATCAACTACATTCCCCATAAGGTTGCTTCTCTTTTTGATCACACTGTACATATATATATGTTCATTTATAGCAAAATAACGATGGCCGCGTACGACTAAATTCACACGCAGATCTGTAACAAAATCGTTGTCAGGCATCCTAAACCGAAAACACTGACAAACTTTGTTTTAAGTCGCATTTACGCTCAGAGATCAGAGAAGCTATTCTGAACAGGACCTAGAGTTTAAACTGGGATCCGGACAAGTAGCCTGAAACATCAACACAAATTGGTCAAAACAAATCCTCTACATCTACCCGCATTTCGACTGGAACTGTCCCTGACCCAAATACTTCAAAGTTATTCTAACTCATGCATATGGATTCGCAGTTAATATAAACGAGTTCGTACAATATATGCCATTCCGAGGTAGTAACCGTCTACGAAAACAAAGCCTGAGAGAAAGTAATAGGTTTTTAATAGGGATGATATTGCAAAACATAAATTCACTGATTAACATGCCGTAGTTCCTTGAAGAATAAAAACTCGATTGCTTGGAGAAAGTGCTAACCAACCGTTCAAGACCCTCAAGCCAATTTCCTGTCACAATGCAGTGACTTGTCAGGTTGTCACCCAGTTATGTCCGTCTATTAAGAACGAAAATAAGGTGAGGGGTTACTTCACCAGCGCAAGGATACTGAAATTTTAACATTATTATTATTATTACGGAAATTACAGTAAATTATTAACTGTTTCTATTATTTCTAATATAAACCCTGGTTTCTAGTACGTTAATTTTATTGTCCTTAAAAATGGGATCTTTAGATCCAAGTTTAGTATAAACTTAGACTTTTATTTTCGAAAATACAACTCACCAAAAATGTATCCATTTTCGGTAATGGATCAAATTTTATCAGATTTGATTATACTTGTAGTGACTAAACCTTTTAATTATTCAATGTTTCGATACATTTCGCACGCGACCTTATCACGAGTTACAAACAATGGATTGTAATGTCAGTTACAATAAAGATCAAATTATTGTTTATAATAAATTATTATTTGTTGTTATAGGCATTACATTACAGTCTGCTTGCGAATTGTGTCGCAATTTTAAGTAATTAAATGGTTTAGCTACTACAACTAATACATTTTTTGTTATTTGTATATTTCACACGTGTGTCCCGTTTCACAATTTATATCCCTCTGAGCGCTTATGGGGCAACAAATTCTGCCACACTCAAGACAATGCAATACGCGAGCTACAGTAGATTATGAAATGATTTAAGTACCTGTGTCCAAGTTAGAAGTTTTCTAAATGATAACTTGCATAATTTTTTTTAAAGACTACTATCCCAAGTCTTGCCTCTCGTTTACGTATAAAGTTCGTGGCCTGGCCCACTTCCGGTAGTGGTATCGATCCCCCCCGTAGCGTCCATGACATCATAATCATTATGAAATTTCTTACCATGCAGCTCTTTTATTAAGTTTAGGAAACAGGTAGTAGTTCATCGGGGCCAGATCTGGGGAATAAGGTAGGTGTCGTAAGCTTTTGTTGCCACAGGATTCGATAGCCACTGTGGTTACACCAGTCGGTCTTTTTTAGCATTTGTCAACATTTGAGGCCGCATGACAACTTACTCTTTGAATCCCAAGTGGTCAGTTAAAATGGTATAAATGCCACCGTTTGATATACCAACATTGTCAGCAAGTGTGCTAGTGGTGAATCTCAATCATATCAGTGTTGATTAATTGTTGCACACGATCGATAGTTTCCGGTACGTTGTTCACCTTCACATGACTCACGCCCATAGCTGAAATCCCTAAACCACTTCTTTACCATGGAATATGAAGGTGTTTTATCCCCCAGTGTCTGCACTATATCATTGAGAACTTCTTGAGGTGATAGACCTTTCAACCGTTGATACTTGATCACAGCTCGCAACGCTCAAGGCTCCATTTTTTAAATGTAGCCTCACCTTCTGTTTACACCTCTAAAACAAAAAGTTTATTAGATACATGCTTGAAACTTGTAACACATACATGAGTAATACTACAATTTGGTCTATCAGACAAAACCGGAAGTGGGTCAGGGCACTAACTTACTGTGCACCCCTCGTATTTATTATTCAATTAATGCGAAACGTTTACTCAACCGATGCGAGAGGGTTGTATTGGACCTGTTCTATCCTTAAAAATGACATTGAGCTTAATGACGTCAAGTAACGCCCACACATTATACTTGTGTTGTTAAAGGAAGGTTAACCCAAACTCGGATGCACAACCATACGCGTGATATCTCTGGATACAGACCTCAAGGTTTGGCCATTCGTTCTGATTGCCTGCTAGCGTTGCATTTTCTCTGGTGAACGAACTCGCGCTATTTGTTCTCATTAAAACCCTTTTGTTAAAAAGGATTACGGTTGCAATTAACTTTCCCTCTCGAGCGTGTAAATATCGGAATATATTCGTTCCGCTTCGGAGTTCTGTAACAAGGATACGTCGTGCTGAATGAATGTTCCCACTATCGTGTCCTGAACTGACCTGCTCCGATTGGTGGGTTCACTTTTGGCGAATGGCAAATGCAACACGTTGATATTATCCTAAAACTTTATTATACTCTCTTTCCCTTCTCCAAACATAACCCTGGCGAAAGTAACGCTTTCAAAAAGCCCATTGTTTGTACAGAGCGATGCATATGTATTAATCAGGCATGCGCATTTTCATTCGTTTTTTTCTAAGATCGTTCTCAGAGTATTCACTCTAGGACCATGATAAAATTCATGTATAATTCTCGGGTCTCAAGACCAACTTTTCAAAAATTCAAGGGTAAAAGCAGATGTTTTATCTATTTCAACCTTTCGTATTACCATCTCTATCCACCCACGTACATACACAAAATATATTAACAATTAGGGTCTGTGTGATTCCAATGTATCCAAAATTTCTAATTAAATTAAACGAAATATTCTACAATTAACATATTTAATTTCAGTTTACATTTGCAATTGCACATATCCAGACTCGAATACATCTACAAACACAAGTCACAAGTGTTATTGGATATACTAATCTACGAAAAATTAAGTGTATAAGAATTTCTAACTCAAATTTACCTAATCAACTTCAAGATATAGATGTCTTATCTTGCAATAATCTTCCGTCTGTCAGATAGATTGTTCTGCAAAGGACACTAACAAAATAAACGGATTAAGATACTTCTGTTTTATTTCCACGCAGCTTTCTTTTTCTTCCTCGATAAAAATAAAAGCTAAACTGTGAAAAACTTGCCTCAAGGCCACTTATAAATATGTACAAATTCAATGGGATTTGGATTAACAAAGGTTGCAATTTTTCACGTCTACGGAGAAACATTCACGCATAATTCTCTGTGAGTAGCCACCCTGGTTTTGTTTCAATTCGTGAAACACTGCACAAAAAGTGAGCTGAAACAGCGATGGACATATTGCTTTGTAATATTTATGCATGCCATTGTACTGCCCTCAGCAACAGTAAGCAAATTGTTGCATATTTCCTAGCAAATACATTGTACTGATGGTGGAGCAAACGGCATTCTCTGTTTTGATGCTTTCCAATTCTTGAACCAATTATTCAATAAAACAAAACGAATTTACATCGTGATGGACAATTTGCCCAATATCAAACTAAAGACAGTACCTAGATGATAACAAGACCAGACCTTTCTAGAGTTCTCAAGACGTGAGTTTAGACACTGAGACGAGATTATGTTGAGTAATAGAGAACATTATCAAGTGAAAACTTACTGTGTCAAAGTCATATTGTATAATTTTATGTTCCGAAAAAAATCCTGAATGGGGCATCAGACAATTTTTGAAGGCCTATTTCACCTACGTCACAAACTGTTGCATTGTGGCTTCGAGCAGCCATGACTAACGCCAGTCCTTGTAAGCATACGGAATTCAAGCGGTCGGGCGAGAGTAACTGACATTCGTGATTTAAAACAAACGTGCAGTTGATGCAGATGTAACGAACGCTACGTGGTGGATATTTCCTTGCAAACGACAAATAAAATTGGCCGCAAACATGACGGCTGTGCGGATCGTGACGTCGCATGAAACCCATTACATTGGTCACTACTTCTGTTAATTTTGCAGATTTGGTAATCGCTGGCAGGCATATCTTTACCCAATCATCATTCAGAACAGTTAACACAGCACCAAAACGGTTATCCCTTCTATTTATACATCCTGGAATTGGCCTGACCAAAATGATGAGACATTCTTCAGAGCAAAGGATCCTTTTCATTCCATTGGAAGCCAGCCGGTGTTACAGCTGAAGAGGACTGTATAATCGGACACCGACAAATTACTCTCAGGAATGCACGAAAACACTGCTGTGTCATGCAAACTCTTTGAGTGAACAGTTGCCCATGCACGGAGTTTGCTTCAACAACAACCAAGTTCCTTAACCCGAGGGAACAACAGCCGTGTTGGTTTCATGAGAAAAACTCGAGTGATCTTCACACCAGGGGTGGATGAAGAAACTGCGTCAACTCATTGAATATGACGAGAACCCAGTGGTAAGAATAAAATTAAGATTGAGGTGATAGCTACATGGATTTTGTTCCGTTGTAAACAAATCATTACAATATAAATTTAAAAAAAAAGACCAGTATTCATCCCCGGCCGGTTCAAATCCGGGAACTTTTCTAACGATGGAAGCGGCCCCGGCGTCCACCCAGCGTCGAATAACATGGGTACCTGGGGGAAACCCTGGGGGGTAAAGGCGGTCAGGGGCGTGATGCTGATCACACCACCCCCACTCACGACCGGATCAAGAAAGTGTGGGGCGTTACCCCCACACCCCCTATACGCCTTCATGGCGTGGTGCTATGCACAGGGGAACACTTTACCTTTTTTTTATTCTTGTACGTCACAGAACGTTTATTTAGAAATACATGAATTGGATGTCATTGTAGAATGAATATGAGGAGTTCAGACATCTTGCAAATATGATCGAATTAGGATGTTTTACGTCGTTTTTCTTCCTCTTTTGGCTAATCGCGACGACGAGGATGAGTGATAATGAAGCTGATGAAGTGACAAACAGAACGAGGATCAGGGATTCGAACCTGAGACTGCTGGTGTCGTAGCGCGCTATGCTACAGAGGGACCACAGGTAAAGGTGCCTGCGCAGAATCGCGTGTCTTGCCGTTGTACTCGCGCGTGCAGGGGAGGGGCGTCAGCCGAAACTGAACGGATGGAGGAGATTCTTTTGTTTGTGGTCGCCCTATAACCACTCCGCCACGGAGGTCACTCTTGCAGATACGGAAGAAGGGATCTTTTTAGTACGTCGAATCAATGATGATTGTCTTCTTGTAGAAGAAAATGTTTGGTATCACTTTACGTGTAGTTGAAGAAATTTCGGAAATAGTTTCAAGAACCTTGAATGTAAAAGTTCTGAGCGCAACTTGAATCCACATCTTGTACTAAATATTTCTAGTCTTTGCTGTATTGCTTATAATAGTTGATCGAAACAGAAAAGTTTCAATGTTCGGGAAATTCTTCTGATGCTTTTTTTTTTATACAATTAAAACTTAAATATGACACCGCCTAAGGTAACGTATATATGGAAATTAAATGCATCAAACTACTATTCACCAGTTGTCAAAAACCTCCACGTGACCTGACGGATCCACCTGTACTTTTAGTAATTTTAGTTTGTGTAACGGATAATGGAAAAGATACTCTTTTAGGAGTGGGGCTGCTTAGTGGTTATCACTAGGGTTAGGATTTTCATGACTTAGCATATTTATTTTGCTAAGGGTGAAGTGTTCCCTAAATATGTAGAAATTCATATTATGAAGATACTAAGTAAATTAGGGTGCTTCTTAAGGGCATATTTTGGCATATTTAGTCATTTCTGCGTGATAGAGCATATTGTGATGGATTTTCGGTCATATTCAGCATATTTTCGCTTTTTCAAGGAATATAAAGTCATTTTCCAAGTGGATTCGTTCTTACTCCCAGATTCACTCGAGTTTCTTTTTTTCCTGGACTCCAGCAAAATCTTTTTTACTTTCATTTGAAAATTTACAGAAAGTATTAATTGTGGATTGCAACTCAGGACCCATAAAGTGGACTAATAATAGTAGGAATGTGAAAATATCTCAGCATTTAGATATTGCTGTTTGAAACAGTCCAGTTATAAGGGCATATTTTTCAAATTATAGTGCATATTTGGTACAATTTTAGGTCATAAGAGCATATTTTATTTTGCATATTTTGGTGATTTAGGTCATAAAAATCCTAGCCGTAGTTATCACTTAGTCCTGGATTTAGAGTTGAGCATGGAGAGAGGTGGGGCTACAGCCCCAGGCCTACATCTGTACCACAGGTACAGAATCAGAAAATGCGAAATTGAAGTGTAAAAATATCTAAAAATATATGTATAACTAACAGATTGATATCAGCAGGTCTAAAAGTTTATAACTGATATTGTTTTGGAAGGAAGCTCACGATTTCATTAGCCCCAGTACAGACACTTCTGAGATGCAACAATCCCATTGACTTCCAATGGAGTCGTTCCAACCCAGAAGTGCCCATGACTGTACGTACCAATCCGGGCCTACCGTTGGGACTGCGTACTAACCGGTGTCCAATCACAGCGCAGATTTGACAAAATCCTGGTTCCCTAATGGCTGCTTTGGGTAGGGGGAATTTTAACGTTGTCGGCTCTTGTCCAAGCGGTGGGCCTAATTTGGCTCTTTGACCTCGAGGTCCTTCGCAAGTAAACGCGGCAGAGGGTCCCTGCCGTAAAGGCGTTTTCCGCGCCAGTTCCTGGCTCATTTAGTATCACATTACCTATGACAGTGGTAGCGATTAGGGGGGCGGGGGGGCTCTTGCCCCCAAGTTTTTGCAACTTTTCCCCTGCACTATGCTAAATCTTATCTACAAAGGGAAATATACTGTCTTTGCCCCACTTTGCCCACCCCCCACCAGTTTTAGAACCCAATCGCCGCCACTGCGATGTAGAAAGACCACGGTGATAGCTTTAAAAACGCTACAGAAGTCACATAAAAATACTCTTCTCTGAGCAATTAGGACATTATAAGAAGACCCAATTTAGTTTACGATCAATTTACAACAAATTTTATGAGTGCGTGTTCGTGATCTACGGATCAGTGCCTATTATAACAGAACATGCATAATTAATTGACAAGTATTGGAAAATGATATCACTATGGCCAGCCAACAGAAAGAAAAAAGGTTCTCGTGCAATTATTTACTTATTACGGTTTCCTAACGTGTGATTGCCACTAGATAAACCACGATGTAATGATGAGGTAAATGGCCGAAAGTACAATAAAGGTCAACAATAATCGTACACTCTTTCGGCTCTTTCGTTGTTCTACACCTCCTTCAAAATACCTGTATTTAACTTCTGAAAACACATTTAAAGAATACAACAGCTTGCAAATCACTATTGTTCTTAACCGAAATCAGGAATCAGGATGTCATTTATTTATAAATATCGTGCATGTGTGTCAAAAGTATTTAAAATATATTTCCCTGCATTGCAGTACGCTGTTCGACGCTATTTTATTCATCCAATAACTTTCGAAATACGCCAATCATTCCGATTTTAAACATTACCTGATATGATGACCGATTAGAAAGCCTAGGAAGATATGCCGAACGCCACGGTTACGAACTGTCTGACCGTCCTGCAACTGAGCACCTAAAAACGAGAACCGCTGTGAGTTTTTGTACCATACCTTGCGTGCTGCAAAGGACGAAAAAAAAAAAACATTATTTCCGGAAAACGGCAATTATGACGTTTAGCCTACCTGCCTCACGAAGATCCTGAATTGCCTAGAGAAACACTTCCTTCTGGAATCTCAAGAAAATCGACAAGAGCAGCAACGCTAGAATACTTTCGAAGGGGGAGATTTTGTAGCGGGTACATAAAATTCTTTCGCAAGAATTATTCAATAATATTAATTCTGGGAAAGATAAACGCGCATCCTAAAGTGCTGAAACGTATTTTACATCCACAAATAGCGAATGTTAAGGGGAAGAGGGACAGTTTCGCACGGTATGCCTTTATTACAGTACCGTCGGAATGGGCCCTGCTACTAAAACATCCCTGCCTGGACAAAAGAGTATGCATTTCTCTCTATGTTGCAAGTGGAAGCTGTTTTCTAAGTTGATTATTAAGCGACATAATGTTTGAAAAATATAAAGAATAAGTATTTACAGAATATCATGTGTTCCTTATGGGGAATAAACTTCAACTTCAAGAGTTTAGACTATTCCTACGACCAAGAAATTGTTTAACGTGTCCTTTATCTGTCCATGTACTTTTCTACGCGATTGGATGTTTGATACTCCCGAGAGAACAAATAAAATAATATTCCCATAAGCGTAATGCATTTCTCCTTGCCTTCTAAGGCCATCCTGGGAGTGTTGCCAAACCCAATGCGCATAAAAGAACTAAAGTTCACCTTAAATGGAGCTAAAGTTGACTTTCAATGAACTACATTTAGGAAGGTTGCATAAAATGCCTCCCACGGTAATTTTATTTGTCAAAGGGGTAGGGGGTGCTGCTATCACTGTTAACTTTAAAGTGATGACAATGTATTCTTAGTTTAGATTTGGCGACATCACCCATCTCAATAATCCACCGATAGTCGTATGAAATCCAAAGTAAAGAATTCCCTGATAACAATATTATGTCAATTTCACGTCAAACACGGCGATATATAAATAAATAGCTGGGGAGAAAAGAGGGAGTGGTGCTTCGCAGCCAATATAACAATATATACTCATGGCAAAAGTTGGTCTATGTGGGACGGAGCCAGTGATGGATGGCATCATAGTGGGGCATGAGGGCGGGTGCCACAGATCACAGCCAAACGAGTGCACGAAAGAGCCTGATCTGGCTCCAAAAGGGCCACGTTGGCAACAGTACTCCCAGCTGCCGCCGAAAGAAGAACCTAGTTGAAACCAGTGGTAGCGACGTCGGCTTGTAATCAAGGGGTCCCGGGTTCGATACCCGGTGGAGTCACAAGTGGTTTGGATCCCCCTTTAAACTGTAGGCCCTGTTACCCTGCCCCCGTGTCAGGGCAACAGTGTTTTTTTTTTTCTTATTGTAATATTTATTAATATGTTAATTAATTAGGTAATTACGTGTATAAAATTATGTATATGTGATAAGTGTACCTCGATTTATTATGCATTTTTAGGTTCGTACTATTCCATGTATAAATACCATGTAGCTCTCTGTTCTTTCTTGGTGTTTCGAACGTTCAAAAGAAAGGCGGGCAGTTTAGCTGTTAAAGATTAAAAATTTTGAAAGAAGGGCGGTTGGCAACAGACGCCAACCAAACGTATATAAACTCCCAGATGAGAGTAGGGGAGGTCGGCTGTTGGAACTCAGACTTGGAAGGGAGAGGCTGTTTTTGCTTCGGTTAGCTAGGACCGGAGGACAGGTCTCCCGAAACGGATGCTGTAAGAGATTGGATTGCCGGGCAAGCTAGTGCCTTGGTGTCCGATTTACAGGTAAAAAGGTAGTTTGTACTGGATGTTATTTTGAAAGTAATTACGGTGCGCCGGGCAGCCTAGTGCCTTGTCACCGTGGAGGTTGAGAAATGTACACGTCGGGCGGCCTAGCGCCTGTTAAGACGTTTCTTGGAGTAACGCGAGTCTACCTTGTGACAAGCGTACTTCAGATGTAATTCATAAAATGTAAAGCATCCAGGTACAAACAATAGAGATTCCAACATCAAAATTAGAGTTTTGGCCCGATAAATAATTAGAGAAATGAACGTTCGGATACGACTTGTATATACTTCAAATTTTACGTTAATTAAACTATAGAAAATATCCAAAATTTCCGTTTATAATTTCACAAAAGCTGGGCAAGGTAATTTATCCCCCTGATCATAAAGGTTTCGCAAAGGTTATCCGTTGTCTCTTGTAGTTAATTATATAATTATGTTGACTTGTAGCAACCCACGTGCATTGTCGTACAAAGAAAGATACCCCTAGACAAATCTGAGCCGAGTACGAAGTGCACCGAACCACGAGTGCGGAGGTAAAGTGTGGGAGCCAAGCGAGTAACATAATTATTTGTGGGCTCTGTCCGGGATTGAACATATTTATTTGGGGGCTCTGTCCGCGATTGAACTTAGTTATTTGAGATCTTGTCGCAGGATATTGAACAAGATTTTTGCTTTGAAAGTTAAGGAGAGAAACGGACGAGGATCGAACCGATGATCTTGCGAAACAGAAAAGGGGAAGTTACAAGAATGTCGCTTGGTAACTCGAGTAGGTCCAGCCCGACCGTGTCAGAACTTTCTGTTGTTGAGGAACAAAGGTGCGTTCCAAGAGTAACAATGGAGGAAATTCGTTTGCCGCTTCCGACATTTGAGGGAAATGTAGGGAAGGAAGATGCTTTTTCGTATCTGGATAGGATTCAAGATTACGCAAGGACGCTGAAAATTTCTGAAGATGATCTTCTGAAGGAGTTTATTCCTCTTTCGTTGCGAAATGAAGCGAGGGAGTGGTTTTTGTTCACGGAACCGTTCGGTGATTTTTCACAATTCAGGCATAAATTCTTGCAGGCTTTTCACGGATTGGATTATCAGAGAGAAGCAGAGTTATTTTTGTCGCAAAGGTTTCAACTTGCTAACGAGGGATTGGTGGAATACGTTCGCAAAGTTGACAGGCATTTTAGTAGGATAAGGAATTCGGCTTCTGCACAGGAGAGAATTGACTTTGTGAAATCGCACTGCAATCCGGTATTTAGGGATTATTTGTACAACAAGACATTCACTTCTATGAGAGAAATGAGCGAGTACGCCATAGAATTACAAGCCGAGTTTTTGGAAAGGCAGAAATTCAAGTCTTTCGTTTCTGAAGACGAAATTCGCAACTTGGCTCTGAGAAAGTCCGTTAACCAGGAATGCGAAGAGGAGAGGGGGAGAAAGAAACCTGATATTTTCTTGGACCCTGTTAGCATTGGTTTTGACCGCCCGAAAGTCGAGCGCTTGAGGGCTGAACATGTGGTTTCACACCCTCCACCCTCGCGGCTTGCGGTGAGGGATGAAAACAAACAGACCCGCTTTTCGAAGGAAGATTGCCAGAGAAATAAATTATGCTACACTTGTGGACAGAAAGGTTGCAGAGCTTCAAATCACCGTAGGGAAAACAAGATAAATGAACGTGGGAATGAAGAAACAAAAAACTCGTAGAGTCGCCACGAATTTGTCAAATTCGTGGCGTGGAAACTGCAAATTTTACGCGGAAGGAAAATTTTTCACCTCACAATGTAAATGTAAAAGACGTAAGGGAACCTATCGTTTTATGCAACGTGGCTAATGTAGAAGTACACGCATGTATTGATACGGCGTCGTCCAATAACTTTGTGTCTTTGGAGGTCTTCGAGAAAATGAAGACAAATGGACTTAAATTGAAGGGTTGCAGAACTAAAGTAATACTTGCGGAAGGAAATGTGGAATCCTTGGGGAGCGCTTACGTGAATATTAAGTTTCACGGACATAAGGCTCGAGATCAGATATTTGTGTTATCAAATGCTAATCATGAAATGTTAATGGGAAGGACATTAATGGCTAAGCTGGGACTTATACCCATGATTCATCGTAACGGGTGGGCAATTGAGCCTGATCTTCCGAAAATCGTGCCTTTTGATGCGCCGTCGACACGTGACAGCGTTGATGCTGTTGGTTCTAGGGGACTGGGTTCGACCCCGGATGGAGTCGAAGGGCTCCGAGAGAACGTTTCTGCTTGCGGAGCGGAGACACGTAGCAGCAACATCAAAGGGGAGGGGGTTGACGAAGAGAGAAGGATTGCCATGCTGATGGAGGGTACCGATATCTCAGAGGAAAACAAGCCGAAATTGATTGCCATACTGAGACGGCATATTGATGTTTTTCAAGATAAACCGGGATTAGCAAAGGATTACGAGGTTCGTTTGGATGTGAATAACGAGAAGCCGTTCCGAGCGAAACCTAGACCACTTTCTGAGCAAAAGAGGAAATTAATGAATCAGGCGATTGAGCAGATGCTTGAAGACGACATCATTGAAAGGGGTGATACAGATTACCTTTCACCGCCTATCCTTCATGTGAAGAGAGATAACACATGTAAAGTGATAATCGACAGCAAAGGCTTGAATAAGAGATTAGAGGCTAGACGTAGAGAAATACCTGATATTAGGTCGACAATATGTAAGCTTTCTGGGGGAACTATATTTACAGTTCTGGATATTCCGTTTGCATTTGCAAATATGCAGATTTCTGAAGATACAAGAAAATATGCAGGTTTCTTGACAGAAATGGGAACGTTTAGATACAAGAGGTTATTTTATGGCTGTCGTAGTGGACCTTTTCACCTTGCGGAACTGATGCAGAAGACGCTAGGAGAGCATTATCAAACTGATGCAATATGTTATTATGATGACGTAGTGATTGCAAACGCTACCGAGGAAGAACAACTGAGAGTGTTGGATTCTGTTCTGGGAAAGATGAAAGACAAAGGACTGACGATTAGTTATCGAAAGTCGCGTCTCTTCAGAAAGAAAATTGATTTTCTTGGGTTTACAATTTCAGAAAATACTATATCTTGTGCGGAAAGTAAGAGGAAACAAGCAGAGCAATTGCAGCGTCCGAGAAATATCAAGCAAGTTAGGAGACTAGTAGGCTTCTTAAATTTTCTGTCAGATTTCATAAAGGACCAGGCAAAGATATCCAAACCGATCACAGACTTGTTACAAGGAAATAGGAAATTTTCTTGGGGAAAAGAACAAGAAGAGAGTTTACAGAAGCTGAAGGATGCAATTGTAAATAGTCCTGATCTCAAGATTCCTGACGTTTCGAAACCGTTTCACTTGTTTGTAGACTGCTCTGACATAGCGCTTGGCTATATCGTCGCTCAGGAGGACGACAAAACGAGAAAATTGCAGACTGTTGCATTTGGGAGTAAGAAGCTGTCTGAAACTCAACGTTCTTATTCTGTCACAGCGAAAGAGTTATTTGCGTTGACCATGGGTCTGGAGAAATTTGAATATTACTTTCTGCAAGCACCGGAAGTGATAGCTTACACTGACCATTCTGCGCTCGTGGATATCTTGAAATCTTCTCAGATTCCGAGCCACATAAACAGAATGATAAACAGGGTGACCAGGTTTCCAGTTACCGTGAAATACATTGCCGGTAGAAATAACACAGCGGTTGACTACTTGTCGAGGATCGAAGCGGGATTCTCTGAGAGGGAGAATTACATTGGATCTTCGGATGCAGAAGAGAATTATCCGATAGAGGACATCAAGCCTGAAGGATATTTCAGATTAGAGATGCCGGATGGGACGATAATGGAACATCATGATATTCCTAAAGTCGAAGGCAAAGTGTGTCAGAAATTCGACCGGAAGCAGAAAAGGAAAACGGAAGCGATGTTTACAGATGCAGCTGCCAACACTGTAAACGGAAGACAGACGGACGGACAGACAGAAACTTCGCCGCCCGTAGATCTTAACGATAAACATATGTGGAAAGGAGAACAACAGAGTGATCCTTACTTGTCGAAATTAATTGGATGTTTAAATGGAGAAGAAGTTGAAATAAAGGATTCTCGAGAGAAGAGAAAATTTGACTTTTATCTGCAACATTCCTGTCTCGACGATGATGGACTGCTTTACCGTTTCGTTGACGAAAACACTGGACTTTATCCACCGTTTAGCTCCAGATTGAAGTTGTGGGTACCAAAGAAGTTGAAGAATGAAGTACTTAAATCTTCGCATGATGATTTATTATCTGCGCACTTAGGACATGGAAAGACATTGTTTAAGGTCCTAGAGAATTATACTTGGGACGGAGTAGTCAAAGATGTCAGTAACTATTGCAAAAGTTGTATCACTTGTCTTCAGTATAATCCTGACAACAGCAGAAAGATGGGATTTATGAACTCGAGAAAATCTACTGCGCCTGGATACAAAGTGTTTCTGGACATTTTTGGACCACTGCCTACAAGTACGAAGGGGAGATACAAGTACTGTTTAGTCATTCAAGATGAGTTCTCAAGGCACATTAGTTTGGCACCGCTTAGAACTACAACGGCGAGGACGATCTCGCAAGCATTCTTGAAGTACTGTTTTCAGTCAGGATTCCCGAAATACGTTGTCAGTGACAACCAGAGTGTATTTCGAAGCAAACTGTATTCACAGACGTTGCGTTCTGTGAATTGCAAGCCTGTCTATATTACACCATATAGACCGAAGGGAAATAAATCAGAAGCAGCAATTAAGATAATCAAGCAAGCACTTGGGAAGTTCTGCAAGGAACACTCATCGTGGGCTGAAAACTTGGACGCGATAAGTTTTGCCATTAATAATGCAACGAATTCGATGACTGGATTGAAGCCGTCATTCTTGTTCTTTGGACGTGATTTGCACACACCGCATGACACTCGGAAAATGGAGCTTCAGAGGGAAGATGGAACCGGGGAGGACGTCACGGCGGAGAGACAGATGGATTACGTCATGCAGTTAAAGGAAAGAATGGGCGCGGCTTTCGAATTCGCAAAAGAGAAAGAGGAAAAGACGAGGCCAAAAGCGTCAAAGGCCTACAATAAGGGCAGAAGAAGGGTTAATCTTCGTGTAGGAGATCGAGTACTGCTTCAAGAGCATAGGATTTCGTCTGCTTTTAACAAGCAAACTGCTTGCTTTTTCCCGAAATTCAAAGGGATCTACAGAATTCAGAAATTCACTACTCCAAATAATGTTGTTTTGGAAAAGGAGGGTGAGGGGAAGAGAGTTCTGGCTAACGTTGACCAGCTGAAGGTCATTCCGAGAAGAAATTTGAGAAGTGCGAGGGAAAGCACTCGTCCCTAAATTCTACCCTGAGAATCCATCTCAAGGGGAGGGGGTAGAAGGGCTGTGAAAAATGATGGAAAGGAAGCCGAGTGACCGACTTCTTGTTTGTACAGTAGTAATTAAGTTCCTGATTTATTGTCGCTACACATTAGTGTCCTGGTAAATTCATTTCTTGTGAATATAAGATTTAAAATTCGGACTGTTGTATTTTATGTTATGTCAACCTTTTGCCGATAAAGGGTGGTGACAATTGCACACAAGGACATGAGATTTTCATCGGTAAGAGAATGCTGAGGGAGGCAGTTCGATGTCCGAAGAAGGAAGGGAATTCCTTAAAGACGAAAAATGGGAAAGCCATTTTAAAGTCGGGTCGTGTGATCGAACGATAGAACCTTGGAAAGCATTTGAAGCTGAAATTCGGCAGGAGTCGAACCAAGTACCGCAAAAGTCCCAGACGCAAGGACTAGGGGACTAAGGAGCCGGAGGTTCTTCGGATGGACCGAGGAGAGGCTGAGTCGACCCTAGAGCGGGAGCCGGACATGTTCGTTGGAAGGTGGAGGAGCTGTCTGCACCTTGGAGCAGTCCTGATGACCAGATGGCCCAGATGTCCAGGAGATTCCAGGATTCCCGGAGAAGAAACCGTGTGGAAATAGGATATTTAGTGCAGTGAAATCGAGACTATTCTTTTCGGAGAGACGTTTTTGACGTGTAGTGAAAATAACTTTTTCAGTGAACTTTTATTTTTATTTTTCAGATACAGTGCTTAACTTTTCTCAGTGACTTTAAGACAATTCACACAGACTGAAATTAAATTTCAGATTGAATTGTAACGCTGGGGAGGGGGAATCTGTTACCCTGCCCCCGTGTCAGGGCAACAGTGTTTTTTTTTTTCTTATTGTAATATTTATTAATATGTTAATTAATTAGGTAATTACGTGTATAAAATTATGTATATGTGATAAGTGTACCTCGATTTATTATGCATTTTTAGGTTCGTACTATTCCATGTATAAATACCATGTAGCTCTCTGTTCTTTCTTGGTGTTTCGAACGTTCAAAAGAAAGGCGGGCAGTTTAGCTGTTAAAGATTAAAAATTTTGAAAGAAGGGCGGTTGGCAACAGACGCCAACCAAACGTATATAAACTCCCAGATGAGAGTAGGGGAGGTCGGCTGTTGGAACTCAGACTTGGAAGGGAGAGGCTGTTTTTGCTTCGGTTAGCTAGGACCGGAGGACAGGTCTCCCGAAACGGATGCTGTAAGAGATTGGATTGCCGGGCAAGCTAGTGCCTTGGTGTCCGATTTACAGGTAAAAAGGTAGTTTGTACTGGATGTTATTTTGAAAGTAATTACGGTGCGCCGGGCAGCCTAGTGCCTTGTCACCGTGGAGGTTGAGAAATGTACACGTCGGGCGGCCTAGCGCCTGTTAAGACGTTTCTTGGAGTAACGCGAGTCTACCTTGTGACAAGCGTACTTCAGATGTAATTCATAAAATGTAAAGCATCCAGGTACAAACAATAGAGATTCCAACATCAAAATTAGAGTTTTGGCCCGATAAATAATTAGAGAAATGAACGTTCGGATACGACTTGTATATACTTCAAATTTTACGTTAATTAAACTATAGAAAATATCCAAAATTTCCGTTTATAATTTCACAAAAGCTGGGCAAGGTAATTTATCCCCCTGATCATAAAGGTTTCGCAAAGGTTATCCGTTGTCTCTTGTAGTTAATTATATAATTATGTTGACTTGTAGCAACCCACGTGCATTGTCGTACAAAGAAAGATACCCCTAGACAAATCTGAGCCGAGTACGAAGTGCACCGAACCACGAGTGCGGAGGTAAAGTGTGGGAGCCAAGCGAGTAACAGCCCAGTCCCGATTAGCCTTACTGTGCATAAAGTGAACTTAAAACACCAAATCAACCAACCTAGTTGAAACCGTCCCTCATGCCCTTAAAGTGAAAAAGCAAACCAATGTCCATGCTTTAATAAGAACGATTGGATTCAGTTGCAAGAGACAATGGGTGCAATAGGATATGCCATAACCTGTAAAATGACTTCCGAAATCCTTTATGATAGTGCAACAGAGATCAGGCACAAAGTTGCATCAAAGAAATAACTGTGCACGAAAATGTGGTTCTACTTGCAGGAATTCAGTTCATGTCCAATTAGACTATTTCGTTTAAATAGCGAGTGAAATTTCGCAACACCGCACTGAATTCGTTAAACGCTTGAACTCGAAAGAAACGAAGAAAGGTTAAATAGAATGTCATTCTTACTAACTGATTACGTATCCGTTATCTACATGAGATAAGACTGCCATACAATGACTGAATTTGTGTCGAACTCCTAACATGAAATTCTACTTTCATGTTTAGTTGACGTTTTGTTAGAGGATTCCAGTTAGTGACGTTCCATTATTTTCTGATGAATATCATAATTTTAACAGAGTTTTTACTACTAGTTTCCCTCCTATGTGTTAACTGAACGTTAAATTATCATTGTAACGCTTTAACTGGGGAGAAAAGACACTCAAGAACAGTCGTTCTGTGCAGATGTGTACCGTCCAAACAGGTCATTCTCTATGGATTTCGCCTTACCTTTTGGATGGCTTACGAACATTGCCAAGCATTATTTGAGCTTCATTGTGGAGTTTCTGTGCATTGATATGAATTGGTTGACATGGACATACAATTCAGATCGAGAAGCACATTGAACATAATATTTATGGGCCAACTATTGGTCTAGAAAGTCTCTGTCACAGATCAGTCACAGCACGACATCACACGAACAAACAAACGAAATACATTAGCATTGCAGATATTAGCTACTGTTAATGCAGGGAAAGTTATACCGTACAGGAAAGTGCGTGTTTACAAGATTAATGAGAATATTAACAACGACTTTGCATTTTTTGCACACTGTCAAATATACAATTATACTAATACGAAAGCAAAAGGGCTATAAAATTAGCATGGTCCAGTTCATTTTTCCTTTATCTACCCTTCACATAAAACAAGTAAAAGCAACATGATTTCTACAGGGTGTCTCACAATCCCCAAAGCATTTATTTTTTATTTAATAACCTAAGATGCGCACACTGTAGAACCCATAATAAACAGCATTTTAAAGTAATTTATTTAATTAGGTTTCACAACTAAAATGTACATAATGTGTAATCAATCTTCGAAAACGTTCACTAAATTTATACTTACCATTAGGTTGATTGGCTTACTTTTTTTTACTTCGCTTTTTGTGCCACTTTTGGCTAATTTGCGAAGATGGGGATGAGTGATGACATGATGAAATTGATGAATGGACACTTACAAACATCCATGCCCAAGCCGGGATTCGAACCCAGGTGCTAGGCCTGTTTTACTACGCGACAACACTATATAACAATTTGATTTTTCCCAAAACGAAATATGATTTACAGTGCTTCGGCCCGGATCCGTTTCTGAGGTTAGGTTAGGTAAAGAACCGAACCTAACCTAACGTCAGAAAACAGACGGTCTGAAATGAGGTAGTCTGTATAATACTAAAGTACCGCATACGAATTTAATTCTGAAGGTTCGCTGGATCGAAAATGAATTTACGCTATTGTATCAAGTCCACTTTATGCTCAGATGGGTTAATCGTGACTTTATCTAATTTTCATGTGGGATCCGAACCACTGTGCAATGTGAGGCACCGGGGGATAGAACCTGGGACTCCTTGGTTCACTGGCGTGACCAAGATTTTCGAAATTGGAGATATGATTTGTTTAGCAGTCAGTCTCACCTTTTGTCATCGTTTCCTGCCTCTGATGTTAGTTTTTAGAATGCTGGGGGGTATGAATCAATTAAACTGCCCTTGGGTACGCCACTGTCTTGATTAGTGACGCAATTGACCGATCGTCAGACTACACCTCTGACCATTTGACCACCATAATGGCTCGTTACGAACAAGGTAATATTGTTGACGCTTCATAATTTTTCGATCTATCACCTTGTATAGGGTTGCCAGTTTTCTAAAATTAAAAAACGGGACATATAGACATGGATATGGTTACATTTATTGTTATAACATTTTTAAACGTTACAAAATCAATTGCAGTTTAAAGCATAGTTAATACCGAATTTTTAACATTTTGAATATTAATATTTGAGTGAACACTTGGCGTCCTTTAAGATTTGATTGATTGATTTAGTGTTTTAAGTCCACTTTATGCACAGTAAGGCTAATCGGGACTAAACCTACAGTTTAAAGTGGGATCCGAACCACTATGTGCCTCCACCGGGTATCGAACCCGAGACCCTTTGATTACAAGGGCATCCATTACGAGGACCTTTGTTTAGAATAATCACTACTATAAGAACGCTTTCTTTTTGGCATGACGAAATAGAAGAAAACTTTTTACATCACCTAAGCCCTGAATAGTATCCACTCCACTCTGATTCCATTGACCAAGAAAAGAAACAAGTGAGAGCTGTATTAGAACCAGAACTGCCTTTGCCAGTCTTGAGTCGCTTCTTATTGGACATATCGGCAATCGACAATGAGCAGTTCTACGCCAATATTAATATGAGGATTGAGTGGTAAATGGTAATTGGTATCCAATTAGGTTAGTTATAAAATGTTATTAATTTCTTGTTGTATAACATTTTGAAATTTGAATTAGTTTTTTTCTTTAGCTAAATACGGGACAAATGGGCCATTTTCCGGGACACCGGGACAATTATTTAAAGAAGGGGACAATTCCGTATATACGGGACGTCAAGCAACCCTAACCTGATTAAGCAGTTCGCTCAATAAAAGTCAACGAACACGTGTATCTACAACTTGCATGCAAAGAATGTGGCAATATTGTTTCGTCCAGGCATTTCTTTTGATATTGACGTGACCTTGAAGAGAAATGAATGACTTAGCACTTACCCATTTCAGCTGATGACCCGGGGGACAGGGGAGCACCCCCTTCCTCCTTTCCGTTGATCCTCATCCCCTTTGTATCTTCGGAGGGGTCGTCTTGGGTTTCCAAGGGGGGCGAAACTTTGAAAAACTATCTTTCGATCACTCACAACGGGAAAACCAGAACAAGAAAACAAACCTCTCACTTATCTCACAGTTGCACAAAACTTTCAAAAGCCGAAACGCACTTCAAGGACGTGTACCGGGTTCTTGGTCGCTATGGAAACCGCACCCGTTCATCCCTAATCACGTGGTACGGAGGGTGACGTCAGGTTTTGTTTGTTCCTGTAGGGGGGACAGATTGAGAAAGGTTGCCTTTGACGACAACTCCGAAAGGTGAACACACGCACAACACTACGTTCACACGCGGCTTGTGACGCTACGATCATAACTGAACGCGACTCACCTTGCCACGGCCAGCGAGGCAGTGTGGCTGCAATGCCGGATGCAGCGTTGCCAAGTCTCGCCTGCTTTCCCTTCCACGGGAAACTTTTCGTCACGATCTTTTCGCGTGTAAACAAAGGGCTGAAGAAACAAGTCAAAAGAGAACGATACTCGAAATCCAAATGAAAGAAACTCGGGGACAAAAATGCGAATTTTGAGCGGGATGATCCGTAGCTCAGGGGCGTGGTGGGCCTTAGAACAAAAGAACAATTGATTGACCGCTGCATAGGGTGACCAAATTCCCCCGTTTTTCATCTAGAGATGTCTGTGGTCCTAGGAAAATATTCTCCGTTTTTAACACAGCGCAGTCAAAGTGTTTTATGTAAAGATTAGAACTGCTACAATACATAAAAGCTATAGGCAATGTATTACTCACACAACATACATTAAAATTTGTAACATTTCTAAAATCATTATTGATTTTTTGAAAATGCACTGCACCGCACTCTGAGGTGCGGTTTTGGTTTTGTAAGTGCTGTATTGAACACAAGTGCAGAAGCAGCAATAGACGTGGTGCGTCCCGGGTTTTTCCTTGACGTGAGCTTGCCCTCCACCCACCCCTTGTTCGTCCTGATTGTCACGTGCCAGTTCCGACGACACAATGAAAAATGCAAGGAAGAAATGTTTTCCGAGAGCGACGATAGATGGCAGCACGCCATATAAAGAGGAGCAGAGCTAATTGTAGAAACTAGGAGCGGAGAAGAGCGATTATATATATTACAGTAAATGCAAAATATATATAAAGGAAGAGTATAAAAATTATAGAAGGAGTAAATAAAATGTTGTAAATAGCAAATTAAGATAAATAAGAATATGCTCGTATATGAAACAATCAGGAAAGTTAATAAGTGAGCAAATTAATTCAGAAATGTATCTCTCTCCTTTTTGATCCTCTGACGAGGAGAACATCGTCAACTTTTGTATTTGTCCGTCCCTCGGTCGCGCTGTGTTCAATTAGACGCCCCGAAGCACTTACGGTTGCGCTTCTTATTAGACGCACTAGGCCATAGGCAGAGCTTGCTGTTAGCGATCCTGGGCTATTCCCCTTTTGGTCGTTACATAGGAGGTGGCGCTATTGTCAGTAGTTTAGTCGACCCTAATCTTTCTATAAGTATAGCTTGTGTCTTTTGCCAAAGAAGCGGGGGGAAAACGAGCGCATACGTGTAATAAATGAGATTACGCTTTAAAGGCAAGGACAATAAATTAGAAGAAAGAAAAGAAGAATAAGCCTTTTCCAAAAATAGAAAGAAGAAAGGAAGAAGAAGCCTTTTCCCTAATCAAAGATAGAAAAAGAAGAAGAAGCCTTTTACCAAAATAGAAGGAAGAAAAGAAGAAGAAGCCTTTTCACTAATCAACGATAGAAAAGAAGAAGAAGCCTTTTCCCAAATCAAAGATAGAAAGGAAGAAGAAGTCTTTTCCCAAAATAGAAGGAAGAAAAGAAGAAGAAGATTTCTTTCCAATTATACATATATTTATAAGAAGAATATAACCGACGTAAATTTGGAATCAGCATATATATATATTTCGATGTATATACAAGCTTCGCTATATATTTTCTCTGTATTGTGTAGTTTTCAGAATATAGATCCGCATTTAACTATATCCTCTTGGCTATAAAACGCTTTCTTATTTGGAATTCTCGAATAAAGAACCAATCCCCTGAGATTAAGATATCTGTAGCCGTGGTAAATAACATTTTTGTAGGTACACCCAAGGGCGTAGAATAGTGGCGCCCACAACGTGGGGCCTTACCTTAACTACACCCAAGGGCGTAGCATGATGTAGATATTTTGGGTCCGTTTTGACTTAATTAATTTGATTTTTGTTATTTAGCGTAGCTTTTTTACAACTACTGACTAACTGCAACGACGATGAAGATGAGTGATGATATGATGAAATTGATGAAGGGACACTCACGAAGAACGCCCATTGCCAGGCTGAAATTCGAACCACGGACCTCCCGGCGGGGAGCCATTTGTACTTGGTAGTGTTGTTATAATATAATACCAACTACTCAACAAACGTAACGCCGGCCTCCGTGGCGTAGTGGTTAGCACAGCGCGCTACAACACTAGTGCCCGGTTCGCTCAACGCGCGTTAAATTTTAAAGAAGCGTTAAATCAAGTTAACGCTACATTAGCACATTGAGGCATTTCTCCAACCTTCGTTAAGGCTAACAGACCTCTAATGTCGTCGTTAAATCTAAAGGCACTCTATTGCTTAATTAAAGTGCTTAACAGCGCGTTGTGTTGTGTCGGAAATAAGATGATGAAATTGCGTATGCCAGCTGTTGTGTTGAAAGGTTATCCCAAACCGATTTGAACACATTATTTGCATACCATCGCAAAACATACACTAGTTCGATTTCTTTCTACAGCAAAAATAATTTTCCCATTTCGTATTTCATATTATAAATTCGTACTGCAAATCAGAAATCACATGTAAGTTAAATGAGAAATATTGTATCAATGTACTTTTTAAAGTTTTGTCAATAATTGTGCTTGATCATCACACATTATTCAAATTTTATTAATTTTGCCTGTCGAGCCAAAAATATATGCTTATAGTTAATTATACGAACTTGATGTTTTTAAAATGCATATTGGGCTTCCACCTTCAATGCACTGTAACCATAAACACAAAATATCGCATGACTTTTTAAAATAATGTAATCTCCTTTTACATATTTCAATTTGTATAAGGTGAAGTTATTCACCAAAATATTCGGTGTCGTCGTCCACGTCGTTTTCCAGTGGATCACGTAGGAACTGGAGAAAGTCGTGGTTTCTTGTGTTTATGCTTATGTCTGCTTATAACTACCATTCCAATTTTATGTTGTTTTTAAACTGAAAAATGTCGGAAAACGTAAGAGATAAAATTAAAATGAAGCAACTGTCCTAGAAATAGGCAATACACGTCCTGTACTCTCATTTAATGTAAAATAAATTTGTGACATTATACAATGTAGCCTGCAATCTTTGAAAGTAGTAGGGAATTGTTCTTTCGAACTTTTCAAATTATTATCCACCTACTCTAATTAACATAATGGAAAAAAATATTTTGCAGTGACGAGAATGCTTGACACAAAAGTTCATCATTCTATATTCTGAATCACAAGCGGCTAGGGATAGCTGTAGCAAACTGGAGATGCTAAAAGCACCAAACCTGACCTGCCTAACCTAACCAAGTACAGAAATAAAGAAAACCTGCCTAACCTATTTACTTATTTAGCTCGTAGCTGTACGTAAGTACTGTAGAATAAAACATGTTGTTTAATATAACGTGAGTCTTAATATAATCACAAAATCAAAAAAATATTATGCAGTATATTGAAAATGGGCTGACATATAACGGTGCAAATGGAAATTAAATCGTATTCATAACAAACTGAAAGAGCACTTAAAAATTGAAAAAATAATGAACTGTTACATGTACAAGGTACATTTACGAACGACTACCATCTCATCACGTAATATAGCTTACATATGTTGTTTCATTAAGAAAAAAAGCTTGAGGTCCTAAGCAGTTTCAGGTATATAGTTTCGTGCATGGACATTGTAACATTTTGACATTGTGCAGTGACATAAAACACACTACCATCCATTCGGAAATTATTCCTTGTACATACGTACAAGTGGTAATGATATTGTCTGAGTGCACTTGTTATATTTTTTACCAGTTATGATAAATTAAATGTAAAATATCATATTAATCAACAGTTCCATGTACAAGGTACATTTTCTGAATGACTACAATTTCATCACATAATGAATAACCAAACATATTGTAAAGAACCGTACTACACATGTATGTTTCAGGGAAAAAGCTTCAGGTCCTAAGCCGTTTAAAGGTGATGTCGTTTCCTGCATGGGCATTGTAAGAGTATACATATTTGTTTGAAAAACACACCACCATCCATTCGGAAATTTTTCCTTGTACGTACAAGTGGTAATGGTACTGTCTAACAGTGCACTTGGTTTTGTTTTTTTTACCAGTTATGATAAATCAAATGTAAAATATCATATTAATCAACCGTTCCATGTACAAGGTACATTTTCTGAATGACTACAATTTCATCACATAATGAATAACCAAACATAATGTAAAGTACCGTACTATACATGTATGTTTCATTAAGAAAAAAAACTTAATCCTAAGCTGTTTCTGGTAATGTAGTTTCGTGCATGGACATTGTAAAAGTATGCATATTTGTTTGTAAAACACACTACCACGCATTCGGAAATTAATCTTTGCACGGTACGTTCGTACAAGTGGTTGGGATACTGTCTAACAGTGTACTTGTCCTTTTTACCATTTATGATAAATCAAATATAAAATATCGTATTGTATTATATATATTTTTCCTTTGAAAAATATTTGTACGAAACAAAAACACAACCATTCAGAAACGTCCCTTGTACATATGCATCAACGGTAATCATACTGGTAAACATTTTACGTGCCTTCTTTTTTTGTCAGTGATTATTTGGAAACAGTAGATTTCTTGTTTGCAATGCCACATACACATCAATGCCAATAGAAGTGACTTGCAATAGTTACATATTATTTAATTGCCATGGCACAGTAAGTTAAGTTATGCATGGTGTACATTTCGTGAAATGTTCTCTTTTGTTGAGGAAAATTATTATAGCAAACACACGTTCATTTCCACCTTTAGGCCTCTTTTGCAATGCCATTTTAATATAATAAAATTTATCAAACTTCAAACAGATTACACTAACCTAGAACAGTAGTTTTTATTTATATATTTATGATCTTGTATTGGCAGTCGGTAGGCACTCATTTAAATCTAACTTACGAAATTACAATGTAACCGTTAACATTACATAACATTTTCGGTGTGCGGACGTAAATACCTAACTAACATTCATTTCTTAAATATATATGTATGTGTTACACATTACTTTATTTTTTTTTCTTGGGATTTCATACAAAAAAAGCCCAAACCCAAATCCGCTTACGCACAGTCTACTGTCCACGGTGCAACCAATGAAAACGTTGCATTTCTCGTATCAAAGTATGAGAATAGCAAGGCATCAAAGCAAAACGTCTCTAACATGTCGTTAGTTAACGGGCCTATAAAATCGCTTGAGCGAACATTAAAAGTTTAACAGGCTGCTAAGATTTTAGTGATGCGTTAACTATCAACTCGTTAAGAACGTTTTAAAGATGGTTGAGCGAACCGGGCATAGGAGTCCCGGGTTCGAATTCCGGTCTCGGGATGGGTGTTCTTTGTGAGTGTCCCTTCATCAATTTCAAATCATCATCTCTCATTCCCATCTTCGCGATTAACCACGGCAGAAAAGCGAAGTAAAATAAAACCGATCATATTTCCGTAACATCTTCGGCAGTTATGCATTTGAAGCTTCGGAACGAGTCACAACTCTCGAAGCAGCAAATTAACCAAGCGAGCCGCTGCCGTCATCTCAACCCAGGACCTATCGGTAAGCCCCTTACTCAGGTTCTACACGCCCACTAGGCTCGCTAGACAGACTCGCGCAGTCCGCTGGAGATGCTCCGAAAGTAATTCGAATCTAACATTGTAAACAAAACAGGGAATTTAAGTAAGCTCTTGGCGAGTTCCCTATACATTGTTTATAATATTCAACATTTAAATTCATAGAGTTACCGAGGGATCCCGGTTTCGAGTAATTAATTTCAATGTGTGTATTACCGAATATTAGTACAAGAGGTACCCTAAAATTGTCTTCAGTTTGTTTATTATGCTCCTAAAATATAGTCCAGATACCAATATATAAATGTTAAGTCTCAACTTCACATGCAAATCAAATGAATGACGTGTGTTTTACATTGTTGAAGATAAAGGGAAAATGTCTAAAAGTATTTACATAAAACATCAACAACCGAAAAAAATTGAAACTCTAATCCTGATAAGCACAAGAAAACACCCAATTTCTCAGACCTATTCAAGTTTCTTAGGTAAGTAGGTAGGTACCCTGTCATACCTACGGTCAAAACTGAGGCTCTATAGGGGTATTCAGCATGAACACGGAAGATTACACTGTGTATGGGTTCAGAAGCCAGAACATCATTAGCCTGCAACATTGCATCTACCAAGATGTGCTATGTCGAAAGGAGGTTGACTTCTTACAATTTACTAATTTAATGAGTTCAACGAGGATGACTGGCTGTTGCAAATCACGTGACATTCTTCTCCACTGCGCATCGTGACGTCATATGACTCTCCTTTACTCTCTTTATAGGTATCATAATCAGCAATTTATTTTTATCATCTAGTCATCATTACTTTGGTTAAAGAGAAGGTTACATGGGTTATAGTTTGAATTTCAACAGCTAGATGGTGCTACATATGCGAGATACCAACCTGTGTTCACTCTGCACTATTGTTGCCAGTATTATCCTGCAAAATTCTATGTGAAATGGAAAGTTGTACTGATTTGGTGTGGACTATTTGTGTGCTTCATATTATGTCGAAAGTCAAGACGAAATTGTCCAGTTATCTTACTTTTTTGCTTCTCTTAGTAGGGTTAAGAAAATACGAAGGAAATAGTAATACATATATTGGCAAGTTCGATATGATCCGTCTGCCTTAATACAACGTGAGTCAAATAAAAATCTCAACTTGTTTTTGTTTCTTGTCTTGTCTTGTAGATTTCTGTATGTAGGGTTGCACACGTTTGCTGCATTCTAGCACAGACCTATTGCTGGTCTACATATACTTTCAAATTTGTGTATACCTTAAGAAGAATAAGTCTTTGGGGTCCACATGCAGTCACTTATGAGCCACTGCGAAGGTCTTTCCACCCATCTGCCTGCAAACTGAGGCCATTGTCGAACTTTTTCCTCCATTAGTAAACTTGATGGTGTGGTAAGTATGCACAGGGATATTGAATTATCTTTTGCCGAGAAATTTCTGTAAGTTTTGGGCTGAAAGGGAGCAAGAAACCACTCCTCTCCACTGGTGCAAGGGTGTCGAGGACAAGAATGGCGCTTCGAAGCTCACTTAATTAATGTTGTAGCCATGAGATTCTTATAAATAACAGTTGATATGATACCTCATGTAAATTTGAGCTGTATGCAGCCTGTTCTGTAATTTTTGTCGTTTTCATTTCACTCATGTAATAGCACAGAATTTGTTAAACTCCATCACAACACGCAAGGAACCCACGCCGTATTTCTGTGTCAATTGAGATCATGTAATGGTTATTAAGTAATAACCGATTGCACGAGTTCCTAAGTAGGCGTCATCTTGATTATCTTCCTGTATTTGCAGGCAAATTGCCACGAGTGAAAACAATCATTGCTCCACTGCTGTTAACCACTTCTTCCTCTTCGCACGAATGACCACTTTCTAATTCTGCATGCCAATGAGCCTTGCACTGCCGGTATGGACATATGCTAAGGAGATGCCACAAAAACTTGAAGCCTGGAACTCTAAGCAATAAACATGTTTCTACCACTCGTGGGAAGCTCGTGCGTCTTGTGAATTATATGCAGACCAACTTGTTAATTTGCAGCAAGTCATCTGTTACATTACTAAAACTAGGTAAATGTCTGTTATATCGGAGACACATTTCTTCATTTTTACAGAAGAAACTACTTACGGAAGTGAGTTTCTGTAGCATTTTGAAAGTTCGTGGAGGTATTTTCTCACCGTAGAATGCTGCACAACAAGAATTAATCACTTTTGATATAATAAACTTGCAATTTGTGCAAAGCGACAACATTATGCCGTTGTTTCCATTATGTTCCTGCAGATGGCGCGAGCGTCGAAAGTCACGCGGTCTCGCCAGTGTTTCCAAACGTGCCTTTTTTTACGAGATTTTTTTAAAACTATGCTTACCTAACCTAACACAACCTAACCTAACCTTGTCGGAAATGGTCCGTGGGGCTATCGTGAATGGTTTTTGGGGCTATCCGTCAATGGTTTGTGATTACATGATGAACGCGAAAGTAGATATTTTGCAGTTAAGAAGTTTGGAAACACTGCATACCCACTCCAAATCGACAAAACACAAGCACGACGCGCGATGATCCGCAGCTGTGCGCGCCATATTGTATGTTCCGCAACGGAAGAAAGGACCCAAAAGAATTACTCGTAATGTGAAAAATCGAAGTTATTTTCATGTAAAAAGCATAATGGCACCTTCGACTATGTACCGCAATACACAATTGGTAAGTACGAACCATCCCAAACACAAAATATCCGATTTTAATGTGTCTCCGATATAACAGACATTTACCCTAAAACTATTTATGCATCGAAGAGTCCGATTTCTAGCGGTTCGAGGAAGCGTGGAAAGGAAATATATGCGTGAACCATGAAATTAAATCAGACGATGTTTGTTATGTGGACCTCTGATTTTAGGGTTTTAACCTATTATTTTCCTTTACAGGTATGTAATAAATAATAAGTTATGTCAGCGTTTCGTTAAAAAACGCAACAACCGATGAAATTTTATAGTGCCTAAAAAAACTATTTTGCTTGTTAGAACCTATTTTAGGTTTATGCGCCTAAATCATGACTTTTTTTAGGTTTTTATTTGTTATTAAGGTTTTACAGGATTTTTATGTCACACAGAGGCATTTGCTTTGTTTGGTCACGAAAACATTCAATGACGAACGTGTTTGAAACGTACTCTCTGTCGATTTCCCTTCCTCCAAGTCCATGGTGATTTTCCAGAGCTTCAAACAAAGCAAAATATCTAGTGCCACTGTTACCTGTACAATACAAAGTGGTCTCTGTGTGGTCTTGCTCACTTTCGCGTCACTTCGGTGCTTTGTGGAATTCACGCCTTGCAAATTAACATTTCAGCATTGAAGTTTGCACCACTGACTATGTTTTTGTTGAAAGATTATTTTCAGCATATAAGATGAACCTCGCAGAAGTTTGACTGTGGATAACATGAAAAAAGATTGTTGCCTATAACTATACGGCGAAGAGTGGATTTTAATAGCAAATTTCCAATGGTAAGTTCTGCCATCGCCGTAGGGTTAGGCAACACACATAACGTTATGCAAGATAGTGTGTATTTCAGGATATAGGTGTCCCATTTTCATTGCCGGTGACTATACCTAATCAGCATTTTCAGGAATTTTGAACTATTTTAAGTTTTCTTGAACCTACTTCAGGATTTTTCGAGCCTAACAAGATTTTAGGACCTTTTTTAGGCTTTTTAGAACCTATTTTAGGGTTTTTCCAAGCTATTTTAGGATTTTTAGACCTATTTCAGGAACCTAGAAGCACACTTGTTAGAACCTAAATATCCGAGGTCCAATATATGCTCGGATAGACTGATCAGGACTGGACCTACAATTAAATGGAGGATCCGAACTACTGCGTGGGGTGTAAGGGGTGACACCTGGCGAAGATACCAAAAAGTAAAACTCCCTTCCACAAAGTACACCCTGGACTCCATTTTGCAGACTAGCGAGGCTCTGGCGTCTGGACTCACGGCCCCCTCCGTGGGGCTTGTGTTGTGATATTATCCTTTCAACCATTTCATCATATTACCATTCATCCTTATCCTCGCAATAGACAAAAGTGGCAGAAAAGCGAAGGAAAATAAAGCAAATCAATCAATCAAACCGAACTTATGCGAAAAGTGTCCCTGCCGGGAATCGAACCCAGGACACTTTGACTGTATCTAGACGAGAGCAAGATCAGAAGTTCTAGACTTGTCAAGGTAATACCGAAGTTACTTTCCCTTTGTTGATACGGTTTAGCATACCGCGCTTTCCAGATTTCACCAGCGTGCATCAGACTGGCGCACCAAAAATGACGTCAATTTCGGTGAAATACGGGAAAGCTTCATGCGGCAGCAAATGAAAGCTAGATTCAGAATGCGCGCGCATATTCACGTTTATTATGGAAAAATCACTGATTGTGACTAAATCACAGAAGATATTTCATAAATATTATATATTTTCACTTAACGACATCTCATTTTGCATGTGCAGTACGAATTTAAGTGGTATTCTTTTGTAATGATATTGAATTTTGCAAATGGATGCACAATATGGACGCATGTTTTGATCGGTCGGATTACGGTGGGTGCTATTGATGCTGCAGCATTAGGCCCATTCCTGAAATAGGCCCAGATGAAAACAGACGAGAATTTTCCGAAAGCTGAACAGTTTTGTCTTGCTATATTAACCTGAAAATAAACCTTAGAATGAAATTTGGAGCCCGCCTAGACACAGATAGTAAAAGTTTCACCTTGAAAGTTAGTTGTATACAAAAAACCTTATATTTCTTCTATTTATGTAACGTTAGTTTCCTTCTCAGAATGACGGTGTTTATAAGCCTAATATTTAGGTTGAAAATAAATTAAATATAGCCATGTACAGAGTGGTGCAAAAAAGGTAACCAAAGTTAGTACATGTTTCAGAATTTCGGTTACCTTTTTTTGCACCTGTATTATTTATATTGACATTTCATCTTGTCCTGAAGCTTCATATATTATTTCAGTTCAATAATATATGGTTCTATACTTGTGTGTCTCTTATTTTACATAGATTTTCTGCCTTTCTTGTGGCTAAACTTGACTATATGTAGCATTAGATTAGATAAAATTGATGATAGGAATTCACAAAGGAACACCTATGTTCAGGTCGGGTCTCGAACCTGTGGTATGGTAATAATTAGACCTCGGATTTCTATCTACTATCAAAGTACAAAATATGTACATAAATATGTATTATCAAAAGGATATGTATCAAAATATATAGTATGAAAGAATATGTAATATTAATAATAATCGAGTATCTAAGCAATTTCAAGAATTCTACTAGATATTTATTTTATTTGAACATATTCAACATAATTTTAAAGACATAAGTGTTCAAATTAAAATTTGTATCAAATTTATAAACTCAAGAAAACGCAGCAAGGTTAAGAAACAATTTTTGTCAACTATTAAATACTTTTCACATGAAATTATTGTGGAATATGTAAATATGTAAGAGAGATCTTCGTAACTTTCCAAACAAATTGTTACGAATAAAGCTTATACAGAAAGAACAATCGAATAAAATACATAGCTACTTTTGTACTTTTTGTACAAGGGAACACATATTGTGCAACTCGCTACCTACAGGAAAGTAGCTTTCTTGTCCACCAGTGCCAAGGTTCTAGGTGCTTTGTCCAAAAACTTAAAAGCGAAACTAGAATATGTTACCAGAAAAAAAGGGGGGGACTCCAGTATCTTTCGATAAATAATATTTCCAGTATTTTTTTGGTCTTCAGCCTGTCTTTCGGCTTGTGAGTCAATTTTAGGGGACCGTAAGCATTATGCATCTCATTGATTAGAAAATATGACATCACATGAGCTACAAATTTTCTTCATCATGTTTCAAAGATCGAAAATATAGGAAAAAGGATCAAAGAATTGGAAAAAAAATACCAAAATATGTTGTTTTGTGTAAAGTAAATTAGCAAATATGTAAAATATGTAATATCCTGGCAAATATGTAAAAATATGTAACATAAAACTTATGCAAAATCATGTCACTTATGCCGGACCCTGTGGCGGAATGGTTAGCAGAGCGCGCTACAACGCCAGGGGTTCTGGGTTCGAGTCCCGGGTAAGGCATGGGTATTTGTGTTCGTCCAGTTGATAAGAAACAAAGAGAATGTAAGAATTGAAAAGTGTAAAAGTGAGAAAAAGAGTGAATGGTGGGGGATACCTCCGTGTAGGGGGTATTTCCTTGTTAAAAATTTTTTTTAAAAAAAAGTAGTCAGCACATCGCGCTGCGACGCCAAGGGTCCCGGGTTCGAATCCCGCTCGGGCTTGGTTGTTTGTGAATGTCCATTCATCAATTTCATCATTTCATCACTCATCCCCATCTTCGCAAATTAGCCAAGAGGCACAAAACGCGAAGTAAAATAGACGAAATCAATCATGTCACTTATGTAATTCGTTGACATTTTCGTGTTCAAGGTATGTATCTAGAAAGAAATAGAATATGTAATTACATACAAATCCGAGCTTTACTACGAGGATCCCTTGTGAAATATTTTCCAGATGCATTCCTGTCTCTATATTCCCAAATGTAGAGTACATTCATCCATAACGCTTTCCTTTTAATTTGGTATTTTAGTTTCTACATTGTTTCCTACTGAATTTAAATCCAGGACTTAATGTTTCACATGGAAGGACTACAGTCAATTGTAACATGTAGAAAGTTTGAACCCCTACGAGATCAATGGTCACGCTTAAATCACTGGATCATATTCAATTACAACTAATCCTTGTTCGAGTTGAGTTATTGCACAATATCTCAGTTTCGATCCGAAGTTAACACTATGTTACGTTTTACTGCGAATTGCTTAATTTGGCATGTGGAAAGTTCCTAACGGTTCACTCATGCTTACATTCAACGCTTCTAAACTTCATATGCTTAGTGCTAAAGGATTGTGTCCATTGTAATGACCTGTAAACAATAACACTTAAGATATAAATATTTCTTTATGATTATTAGAAGCAATTGTATACAATAATTTCTTTCACGTTTGAAAAATAGCTGATGGTAACATGGAAGGATGTTACAACAATGTACGTATATGTTATAGTGTATGTTTACTATTTTCAATATCGAGTGCATGTAATGAAATTTTTAACTAAGCAATCTTGTAAGATTGACATTTCAATTGTATATGACCAAAGTTTCAAATGTTTTACAGATATAATATCAAATTAAATTATGCCTACCAGCTCATTTATTATTTATTTTTGGGGGATTTTATGAAAATATGTATTCCCGTACTCAAATGAGTGAGCCAGCACGTTCAGTAATAACTTGCTCTTAATTTTTTCGTCAAACATACCATAGGCCGCAATGAAGTGTGACGTAGAGAGTGTGAAAGTCCAATGACACGCAGATAAGAAATGTAGAATTCCCAACCCGTATGAGAGGATCGATTTGGCAACATTGAGTCGATGCCTCGCACGAGTTAACTCGGACCAAACGCCAGGTGGCGCAGAGCGAATGTTCCTTTGGACGGAGCAGAATGCACATATGGGCCACCGCCTTTGGCAATATCCTTTCTTAGATTCTTTCTACACTGAAAAAGGCTGCCAAAGGATTGAAATAGGAAATTGGTTTCCGCTTTTCCTTCTCCGTGCGGTGTTTTATTTTTTATTGCCTTTACTGTAAACTTCAGGACCTTCTTTTAACACATTATTTTGGTAGACACAATCACAGATATGGAACGGACTTTAAGGTGCAACACCTTTCCAACAATGTAGCTGTTTTCATACCGAAGGTTTGAGATATTTTAGGACATGAAATCAAGAAAAATGAACACACATTGTTGCACCTTTTCGTGAGATTAGCACATTTATCCCCCTTAATCGTGTTACCAAAGTAGCCTACACCTGTGTAGAATTCCTTTTTAGAACATTCAAGTGAATCTTCGTGTTCTTTGCGAAAGCGGAAACTGTTCTGTTGTTTTGACAGAAAATTGGCTTATGGGGCGACGAAACATCAGCCTCGACATTTCAGAATGTGAACAGCCACAATGCACATTTTCCATGTGGTAAGGCAGCTTTTACCACTCCTATTGCGACCTTCACCTGTAAAACTACACCCCTTCCCCTTCCTTTCTCTCGAACTGTGCGAGAATGAAGGCCTGTGAATCTAGCACCCGCATCTTCAGAAGGAATGAGAGAAATCTGTATCTTAGCGTGCGACCTTTTCACCTTAATGGCCTCAAAAAGCATATATTCATTGTTCCCAGGTGCGGATGGCGGAGAAGGAGTCTCTCCACATATATACCGGAATAATTACGATTAGAAATCTCCGAATTTCCCACAGTCAGGATATTTTGCCATCTGGGGAAGAAGTGGGTTGAAAATAAGCGGATTGGTGTCATCTGCAAACTTCGTTGACAGAACGATGCGATATTTTATACCAGATATAATTTACTTTGAGTCTGTTTCTCAGCAAGATGTGTTTGAATCGCAATACTATTAATTCTTGATTTTTTAAAAAAGTTTGAAGTTGATATGAGATTTTTCGATGAATGCAAACCAGATTTTAGATTAACTATCTTTTTTTCTGGCTTGCTTACAAATCAAAATGTTATTTGCTTTTTACAACCTATCCCACACGACCAATTTCGCACCTCTAGCGACATGATATTGTAGAGTGGGATGCACAAGTATTACCAAGGAAATTGTCCATCACCACATTTATTCAGTTACCTCACAAAGCATCAAAACTTGAAACATTTTCGCGATATGCTCCGTGAATCACTGATAAACGATCAGACAAGATGAGTCAACAGATGGATAATAAAAAATACTGTGAGTTGCCAGAAATTATTTTCTTATCACTTTCAACTTTCTTCAACTTAATTAATTTTATATTTTAATCCACTGCCCCAATTGCTCTATTGTATATGATTTTATTACTATTTGTATTTTATTGTACTTTCTTGTTTAATTTCTTTGTAATGTTGAATTTTATTTTAATTTTAATCTACTTTTGGGAGTTAGGTTGAAGACCAGCAAGAGCTGAACCGCGCCCAACAATAAAGTGAATTTAATTTAATTCAATTCAATTATTTTCCTTGTTTTAGGCAATAAGAGCTTCAAGAATTTAAACAAAACGCCAAACAAACTGATTGGTACCTCTGCACCAGTATCATTCCATAAAAACACCTAGGATGGAAGAGAAAAGTTAATGAAGAATAGTCATGGACAATTTGCCACATGCAAGTGCATCAAGTTAATTAGTAAAAATTTGCTTTTCACAGGAACGTACAAGTTTCTCTAAAAATTCTGTCTTGGTTCGTGTTTTGGAGGAGAGAAGGGGGGGGGGAGCTGCCGCCCACCAGCCCGTCCCTTCTGGATTCAAGACCATGAGTCGATAACTCGATGCGCTTGGCTATTGGGTTGGCTGTGGCTGTGTGTGCGGTAGGGAACAATGCCATATTTCATTAGCGTGTCTTGCCTTGTAGTGCGTGAAGGCGATATTTTTGTACTTTCCTTAGTCTGATTTTTCCGGTGAGAACTCCCTTTCCTTTATCGTCTTGGGAAAGGAACTGCCAAAATGGAAACAGACTCTGAAAAGTGCGTTTTAGTTTCTCACACGCAACGTGTATTCGTCATAAGGTTCAAAAGAAGAACGCATAAAAATGAAATAGAGGAAATGCGAACTCGTGAAACAATGAGAGGAAGTTAAGAGCTGTGAGATAGTTTAATTCTTCCTTTGTTACAATAATCATTGTTATTCTTTCAATTATTTCAGTATGTTTTTGTTTCTAAACTGTGGTGTAACGTGGCCATATTATTAGCTATTATTCAGACTGAAATGGACCATTATATTTGCAGACCTGTGCGAGGCCACAGTGACTCGCACTTGTGGCCGAGAAGTAATGTCCAAAGCGAACACACCAAATCCATCCGCTAGAGGCAGCACTGTAGCCCTTTTCAGATAGTACAGAACAATGTAAATTGGAGAGAGATAGCGATTAGCGAAAAAAAAACAACATATTATTTAGCAGTTTGTAAGGTTGAGACTTTTTGAAGAGAGCAGAGAAACCAGACTTTGATGCAGGTGTCATTTCAAGACCTAAACTATGCCGTTTCTAGAGCCAAAGATTAATTTTCGACAACACCAAAAAAGTACAGAAATTAAATTACTGATGCTAACTGATAACACTGGGGAACAAAAAAAAGATTTTATTTTGCGGCATAAAGTTTAATAACAGTTTCAGCACACAAAACAGCTGTTATTGACAATTGTATGATTGGTTCAGTTGAATTGACTCCAGTTATAAAAATAAACACACCATGGAAAATATAGGAGGTAAAATTACTCTACGCTTTTCTCGGTAATATCAAAATTTGATAATGGGCTGAAATTCCCATAATAAACTTATTTATTTACTTGTAAATTGTTGCTAGGCAACTTATGAAGCATTGCTAGGCAATATATCGGACACTCAACAAACCTTAAGGAAGAATACCAAAACATAAAAATGGTTTTAGAAAAAAATTGAATATGCTGAACATAAGTGGCTCGTGTGTGTGGATTTGAAGATGGTGATTTTTTTACTAGAACAGCAAAGTGGGTACACAAAGTATCCCTGTTTCCTATGTTTGTGGGATAGTCGTGCTAGAGAAAAGCATTGGACGATAAAAGTTTGGCCCCCAAGGGAAAATATTAGTGAACCGCTGATAGATAGGGACAAAATCATCCTTCCGCCACTGCATATTAAACTTGGGTTGATAAAACAGTTTGTCAAGGCCTTAGATACAAGTGGTGATTGTTTCAAATATATATGCCACACTTTTCCAGGACTAAGTATTGAAAAATTGAAGGCAGGAATCTTTGACGGACCACCACAAATTCGTACACTCATAAATGATGCCAATTTTACAACTTACATGTCTTACATCGAATCTGAGGCCTGACTGAGCTTTGTGGCCGTCGTCAAAAACTTTTTGGGGAATCACAGAGCAGAAAAGTACCCCGATATAGTTGGAAATATGTTGAAAAATTTTGAGAAATTGGGATCTAATATGAGTGTGAAGATACATTTTCTACATAGCCACATTGACAGATTCCCTGAGAACGTTGGTGATTTTAGTGAAGAACGGGGAGAAAGGTTCCATCAGGATATAAGGATAATGGAAGAAAGGTACCAGGGACGGTGGGATCGCCACGTGATGGCCGACTACTGTTGGAGCTTACAGAGGGATTGTCCTCAAAAGCAATACAGCAGGAAATCGTATAGAAAACGTTTCACATAGTTTGTTACTTCATTGTGTACATATTTTCTTAATTATTATGATCATAGGCCTATATAAATTTATTTTTATAATAATGATTGTAATCACAAAAAGAAATATTAAATTGTTGTTGGAAGTTCATTTATATGTATGTCTTATGTTTCCGCCATTTTGGTTTAGTTGCATTTATTTCATAAATTAGAGCCAATTCAGGAAATATATTATTATATCATTATTCAGCAGCATGAAATTGCCCTAAATTAGCTCTCAAACACTGTGCCGCAATTTCACTGTTCCCCAGTGTAATCAACCGATCCCATATAAAGCTGCTCCTTCAATAATGCATGAAACTAGCTGACAGCAATGAGTTTGGTTTGGAGAAAACAAAACTTTACAAGTCCAGGATCAATCGATAACAATTTTATAATCACAGAATAATTATCAAGAAATTATCATTAAGAATTATATCGGAACATTTACAAATGAAACAGTTGTCTTGTCGACTTTCGTGGCGGAGTGATAAGCACACCGCGCTACGAAGCAAGGGGTCTCGGATTCAAATCCTGGCTTGGGCGTTTTTGTGAGCACCCCTTCATCAATTTCATGATATCATCACTCATCCTCATCTTCGCAATTAGCTAAAAGTGGCAGAAAAGCGAAGTAAAATAAACGAAATCAATCAACAGTTGTCTTATTTATCGTATATTCGTCGATTTCTTGTAACGTTTGGTTATTATATTCCCCCACGATGGGAGATGAAATGGTGATTACATGAAACTGATGAAAGGACATTAACAAAGGAAGGCGCTTGCCTAGACCAGGACTCGAACCTGGAACATTTGAGGGCGAGATTGTCAATCAAATGCTCAACGCGCTCGGCCACGTAACAGATAAAAAAATTGCAGTAATATTCCGGCTGATACGCGAAGACTACTGATTAATTTCGTGTCATCACATACCTTGAAAGGCGTCATCTCTTTTCCACCAATTCCAGTTCATTACCACTGACTGACTCACCTGTACACACTCACCTCGGAGGAAAACCAACAGTGAAACGAAATCCAAAGATCAAAATATCGAAAGATGACCTCATTTCGAAGTGATAAACGGAAAGGGAATTTAAATTTCTTCCATAACCTTCAACTCACTTGCTTTCTATTCATAAACAACGGGATTTACCAAAGCCACTTTCTTTCAGTTTAATTTCCACCACAAAGAGGGAAGCTGAACATGAGACCTTGACAGTGATAAGGCAAATGGCCTCATTCTTTCCACAAAGTAGCGTGTGCGAATTCTAGTATTGCATGTGATCCTTACTACTACTTCCGAATTGATATGTGGAACTACCATCAAGCCGGTGGCAAGGTTGAGATAAATTGCAGATTTATTGCAGGCACTTTGTCGGAAACTTGTCTGTTACAGTTTTATTGCTTGGCTCGCTCGTGTTTTCCATCTTGGCCTAATCGTACAGTCTGTTTTTTCAACCATCACGTGGTTTCGTCCCTAATCCATTTTCCCTAATATCTAAATGGATTTTATTGACTATACTTGAAAAACTAAATATGCTGACCAAGGCAGTAATTTATTTTATTAAAAACATAAACTAAACGTAACGTTTCAACCTTCTAGCAAGGTCTTCATCAGACTCTGTATCAAGTACAAAAGTAACAGGATACAAAAACAGGGCATTATATATATGTGTATATATAATGCCCTGTTTTTGTATCCTGTTACTTTTGTACTTGATACAGAGTCTGATGAAGACCTTGCTAGAAGGTTGAAACGTTACGTTTAGTTTATGTTTTTAATAAAATAAATTACTGCCTTGGTCAGCATATTTAGTTTTTCATAATCATGGAAACAAGGCTTAATGGTGTTATGACTATACTTCAATGCCGAGTTCTTCGTTGCAGATACTTCAACATAAACAACTTCTGATGCCAATGAAGAATGACTTATTGTAAGGTATTGAGTTCGTGAAGGAAAAAAAGAGAGTTTCTGGTTGACTTCGACGACTGCCTCCTCTAAAAAGAACACTTCTACGATGAGGGCATAAGGATAATCTAAGTGGTGACCTTGAACCAATGGGGAACAAGCAGAAAAGCAGAAGCCTGTTACATTTAGTGGTGTTAACTTTCATTTCCTTACTTCCTTAGTTTTGTTCTTGTTTTGATTGAGTTGGTGTTTTAAGTCCATTTTATGCACAGTAAGGCTAATTGGGACTGGACCTACAGTTTAAAGTGGGATCCGAATCAGTGTGCCTCCACCAGGTATCGAACCCGGGACTTTTTGTTCTTGTAAGTCATACATCGAAGTGTTGATTAATTTCCTGTGCTACACTTCGGTGTGAGAAGTGAAACCCGCTGCTATTTTGTTTGGACAGATCGCACGATTTGAAATGGGTGCTGTTTGGAAACGGAATTAGAGAAAGAAAAAAAAATCTGAAAGCCTGCCAGCATTATTGAGGTAGCATATAACAACACTTCTTGCATTTCACTTTCCCACGGGATCTTGATGCCTCAGAGATTTACCATTTTTTTCACAGGCAGGAAGTGTGCGTACTGGATTTCTTGCCTGGGGGTTCTCGTAAAAACTTTATCTTGTTCAGAAGGCTGTCGGTGTTGTTCAAAGTACAGAAAGAAAGAAAAAAGACCTGATTTTCAGTCAATACTTGGGCCTCCGCTACGGCGTATTATTCGACCTTCCAGCGGAGCGCGCTACGATGTCAGGGATCCCGGGTTCGAATTCCGGTTCGGACATGGATGTTTGTGTTCGTCTGTCCTCAATGAAAAAGCGAATTGAAATATATTGATATAGGTTTGATGTGTGGGGAAGACTGCCGCTTAGGGATCTTCCTTTTTTAGAAAAAAATTATAGTGGTAAGCAGTGCTCGAAAAAATTTCTTCAATGCTAGGCGCCAGCTCTGAAAATCAGGCGCCAGGAAACCACCTACTAGCAATTGTGCATACTAAAGTATGTTTCAAAAGTCGCGCAATTCAAACTTTGAAAATGTATATCATGAAAATCGTAACAGATATTTACACCGGCTTTATGCACTAAACTAATCCTGTAGGCTATCACTGGGTTCATAAATTTATGTTAGCATCTATCTAAATAAAAGCAATTGCATTATTTTCAAATACATTGTTAATTTGCTGAAAATAGCTGGGAACTGATTTTCAACAATAAATACCAACTCTTAAATAATTTGTGGGATCATTTGTTGGTGTTTGACTGGTTGTAAAACAGTTGCTTTGTGAGGTACAGCAGAAGCAGGGCATTTTTATTGGAAAACCTCTTGCACATGAGTGTAAGAATGAGTAGTAAAATACTCTTCAAGTAGTTGTATTGATGATATAACCAGCACAACAAATGATGAGCTCCTCAGATTGATTTGCCCACACTTAAAACAATGGCAAATCGGGCATATGCCCCAATCGGCCAAGTGTGGAACCCTGTCTAATCCAAGATTTTTTGTAAAAATGCCCTGACACTATAGTGTACAAATGATGAGCCCCCTCAGATTGATTTGTCTATACTTACAAAAGTTGCATCAGCCAGATTTTTGTCCATAAACTTGTCAAAAATTGATATTTTTTTGGCTACACCTGAAATTAAGCAAAAACCCATACCTACCCGCACATATTTACTTCTGGTTTAAGTTTAATTGGATACCAGGTTCAATTTGCTTATCTAATATTAAAACAATGCAATATGCAGAGCCCCTCTAGAATTGCTCCGTGACTTTCTCATTTCTTATATTATATGTTTGCATGTTTCAAGTAATTCCCCTCTGTGTTAGTGTGTACAATTCCCGAGACGGTAGTATTGATTTTTGTTTTGCATGTTTCTCCTCAGCGCCAGTACTTACAGAAATTCCCGAGTATTGCATCAGCCAGTATTGTGAGAGTGGTTGAGGAGAACAGATGTGTTGTTACAGTGCTTCTCATATTTATAGGCCTGTTTGATTTAATATGAATATTAAATATATATTGAGCAATATTTTGCCTGATATTTGTTACATCTAGCTTGTTTGTTGTAATCCACTCACATTTAGAGTCAGGCATATATCTATCCCAGCTTGTTATACAAAAATCAATACATAATACTCAGTGCTGGGTCATTGCAATTCAAGATATGCATGTTCGTGCAGGTATTTGCGGAAGGTCAGTGTGAATGAATATTTTTTTTTTCTACTTGTGGGCTATTGGCTTTACAACCTGTCATAAGATAAGCATAGAGATTAGATTTAAAACCCAGGAAATTTTATATAAATACCAAAGCCAAAAATATTAACACATACACACACATACACACATACACACACACACAAAGCACAGTGCTGAACCCAACTGATATTTTTATCCAGCATAGAGTTTTGAATTGAAGCCCAGGAAATATATATAATAAACCAATAACAAAAAATGCCAAATCAAAAATATTGCAATCAGTGTAATAAGAATATATCCAGCTCCAATTGGGCCAGACACCAAAGGAATTGTAACCCAGACAAATGCAGAACTCCCATTAAAATATGCCCCAAATGCAATAAAATATTTAGCAAGGCATATTTCAATAGACATGTGGGCTCTTGCTCTGCACAGTCATCAATATTGCCCCCACAACCATCCACATCTGGTCTGAAAAGGAAGCATGAAGCACCTGTTAATGCTGGACCTGCAAAGCAGCTATGCTTTGCACCTATCCATAGCAGTTTTAATGCCCAACTTAGGGATTATCGGTTTGTATCAGAGCCAAGATGTGATATTAAGAATTTTTTGAGCAGTGTAAATCCTGATGTGCAGGCAATTCTTAATGCACAAAATGGCTCTTATAAGCTCTCCCTCAAATTGTTTGCACAATATAAGAAACCAAATGGCACAAAATTTACACAGCCCCACATAACAGAAACTGTACCTGTATATTCAAATGCAAATTCAGACACAATAATAAGCAGTTTGATGGATCAATTGAATATCAAACACTCTGAATTTGCGGCAAAAGAGTCTGGATGGAGCCTATGCGGCTCTCCACACAAGTTATATGTTAATATTTCTGAATTCAGCCCATTACAAGGATCTACATATCTGCCATTACCTGCCAATATTAAAAACAAAACAGCCGTGGTTAATATTGAAAATAATGATGAGAAATGCTTTTTGTGGTGTATTTTAGCTGCTTTGTACCCAGTTTCAAGGAATCCTCAGAGAATAAGTTATTATAAACAATATGAACATATTTTTGACGACGCAATGGAGGGTTTAGAATATCCAATGTCTGTTCAGAATATTGATAAATTTGAAAAAAAGGCCAGGCATATCAATGGCAAACAATTATCTATTAATGTATTTATTTGTTCCACTGGCCGTGGCAATTGCTCGATAGAACCTCTCAGAATCAGTACAATTGATGATGAATCTGCTATTCCGATTGATCTGCTCTTAATTGAAGAGGATGGCAAATATCATTACACTCTGATACATAATCTTCAAGCTTTAGTGAGAACACAACTAGACAAATCTAATAGAATATTTAAGTTGTGCAGAAGATGTTTATGTGTATTTGATGGTCAAAAAATGGCAAATAGGGTTCGGGAAGAAAATGCAGAAATTGCAAAAAACAAGTTAATTGAGCATCTGAAATACTGTGGCAACTATAAACCTGTTCATATGGTGATGCCCAATCCAAGTGAAAATTGCAAATTCAAAAAGTTTGAAGCCTTGTTGGAACACCCAGTATATATTGTCTGTGATTTTGAATCAATTCTCAAATCTCTTGCATCCTGCAATCCAGATCCTGAAGAATCTTCAATTACACCATACCAGCTACATGAACCTTCCAGCTTTTGTTATGTGGTTGTACAGGATGGTGTTGTTAGTAAAGAATATTCATACTTGGGACCAGATGCCATCAAAATATTTGCACATAAAATAGAAAATGAGTGCCGTGACATAGCATCTAATATTTTATTAAAATCAAAACCCATGTTGCCTTTAACAGAGAAACAGATTGAAGATTTCAACAATGCAGAAAAATGCCCGGTATGTGATTCTGAATTTTCAGATACAAATATCAAGGTGAAACACCATTCTCATACAGATGGTAAATTCTTAATGGCCCTGTGTAATAGCTGTAATATTAAGATCAAGAGACCAAAATTTGTCCCCATATTTTGCCATGGAGCATCCAATTATGATTTTCATCATCTGATCAGATATGAGGGGTTTGACAAGCAGAATTTAAATATTTTAGCTGAAAATGATGAGAAATATATATCTATTAGCAAAATAATTAAAGTTGATGGTGTTCCTATTCACATAAGATTTCTTGATTCTTACAGAATTTTATCTGCTAGCCTGGCCACACTGGCCACTCAATTATCTGATGATCAATTCAAAATTACATGTGCCTTGTTTCCAAATCAGGACCTGAAATTAATTAGGCGGAAGGGTGTATATCCATATGACTATGTTACAGATTTTTCTAAATTTGATGAGTGTTCTCTGCCACCACAAGAAGAGTTTTACAGCAAAATCAGAGGATCTGGAATCACTGATGAAGATTATCACCATGCCCAATTGATGTGGAACAATTTAAAATGCCAGACATTTGGTGATTATCACATGGCATATTTGAAACTTGATGTGACCCTCTTAGCTGATATATTGCAGGCATTCAGAAAATCATCAATGCAAAATTATGAGCTGGACCCAGTGTATTTTTACAGTGCCCCAGGCCTAGCATGGGCTGCAATGTTTTCAAACACTAAAATGCCATTGGATCTTATCCAGGATCAAGATATGTATCTGTTTATGGAGCAATGTATAAGAGGAGGCATGGTGCAATGTTCTCAGAGATATGCCAGAGCAAATAACAAATATATTTCTGGTTATGATCCAGCACGGCCATCAAATTATATACTGTATGTAGATGCCAACAGCCTCTATGGTCACGCTATGATGGATAAATTGCCATATGCAGGGCTTGAATGGGTTGAAGATTTCAATATTGAAGATCTTCAGGACTTTGATGACAGTAAGTATGGCCTCTTCTTAGAGGTTGATCTGACAATTCCTGATGATTTACATAACAAATTTTCTGATCTGCCCCCAATTCCTGAGGTTCAGTGCTCACCTGGCTCTAAACAGAAGAAGCTCATGATGACACTGGAGCCAAAACAAGGCTATGTCATATATTACAAAAACCTCCAGTTCCTGATGAAACATGGTGTTCAAGTGACCAAAATTGGCAAAGTTTTGAGGTTCAGGTACTCAGAATGGTTGAAACCATACATTAATACAAACACAGAGCTTCGAACATCTGCAAAGAGCCAATTTGATAAATCTTTGTTTAAATTGATGGTCAATTCTGTATATGGCAAAACAATTGAAAATGTCAGAAAACATACCGATGTTAAAATAATTACTGACCCCAGCCTGAGCAAAAAATTGGTTGCAAAGCCTAATTTCAATTATAGAAGAATTTATGATGAAAATATGGCACTTTTCAACATGAAAAAAACAAAAATTAAGTTTGATAAACCTATTTATGTAGGGGCTGCAATATTGGAATTGGCCAAATTACATATGTTAATATTGTATTATGATGTGTTGAAACCTTTTTATAAGGATCGTGTAAAATTGATGTACATGGACACGGATAGTTTTGTTCTTGATATTCAAACAGAAGATGTTTATCAAGATATTTCCCAGCCTGAATTGTTTAAATATTTTGATACCAGTGAACATACAGAGATTCAACACCACCACAACAAAAAGGTGCCTGGCAAGTTAAAAGATGAGACACTTGGTGATGTTATTGTGGCATTTGCTGGGTTAAGTGCCAAGATGTACAGTTTTAAAACATGTAGTGCTGTTGTCAAAAAAGCCAAGGGCATTGGCAGAGTGACTGTTGAAAAAGAGCTTGAATTTGAAGATTATGAAAATTGCATCAAATCCCAGAATTTAATCAAAACATCAGAATCCAGAATTCAGAGTGTGGATCACTTATTGACTTCAAATGTTGTAAGAAAAGTGGCTCTGGACCCACATGATGATAAGAGATGCATTTTATCATGTGGCATACATACTTTACCATGGGGGCATTGTGATTTGAAAAATGGGGATCAATGCCCAATTACAGAGCATGATTTGAAATAAATAAACATGCCTATGAACTTATTTGGGTTTAAAAAAAAAAGGTATTATGGACCTGCCAACACCACAACCCTCTTCTGATATAATATCTAAACTGAGTGGCTTGTTAATTATTCATCTGAACAGCATATTTACAGATGTTGATGATGAAACAGGCAAAATATTGTACATATTTAACAATAATTTAAATCATTACCAATTACCTGTAGGTGGGCAATTGCAATTTATTACAACTCCTGAGGGTGATGTTAAAATTTCAGTAGGGAGAAATATTTATAGAATTAAGCACTCAAACATGGTTTCTGGCACTGTTTATACTGTTTCTGCTGGTGACTGCTTATATATTGAGGTCCCTGGATCTTATGACAAGCTTATACCCTTTTTTATAGAATTAAGAATCAGATATTCAATAATAAATAACCACTAAACAAAATGCCTAATGATATTTTTGGCCACACAAGACATGAAGATCACAGTGATGAGATTCTGATGCTTGATGTCAGAGTCAAGAAATTAAGAAGTGATTTACAAGCTTTACAAACCACACTCAATGCCAGTCTTCAATTAGAAATTACAAATTTGGAATCACAATGCATGGACCCTCTTCTTAAAATTGATTCTGAACTCAAATTGCTGCTTCAAAAATATACTGATTTGGCCACATTGGATAATTTTCAAAGTTTAGAAGAAGCTGTAGCAGCTCTTCAAGCCAAATTTAAGACCCAGGCTAACAACTCTGAGCAATTGAAACAGCAATTAGAAGAGCAGATAAATAATGTCCAGGCACAACTACAAACAATTGTCAAAAGCATAAAATCACAAGAAGATTTTGATCTAGTGATTTCCACTCTAAAGGAACAGATTCAGTCACTCCAAATACCTAATCTGGACCCCTTGAACAATGCCATAGCCGAGGTTAAAGAAAAAATTGAGACACTTGAAAATTTTATGAACAATTTGCCATCTTCTGATGCTTTGAATGCAATAACTCGGAGTGTTGCAAATATTAAGCTGCAACTTGAAACATATGAAGATTTTGGAAAAATTCAAAGTTCCATAACCCATCTTGAAGGTACAATAGCAGCAGTGCAAAGTGATTTGGCAAATGTACTAGAATCCAGATTGCCTGGGATTGTAGATACCCTTGTTAGTGTCCAGCAACAAATCACAAAGCTTGAAAACCTCAATACTGAATCTGAACTGTCTCATTTTCATCACTTGATAGATGATATCCAAACAAAACTTGAAATTTTACAACAATCCACACCCTCTCAGGCAGATATAGCTCTGCTCCAAAATGCTATGCAAAATGTGGCTGATGCTTCTGAATTAAACAATGTAAAATTGGCACTTGAATTTTTGCAAAATACAGTATCAAATCTTCCTACATCACAGGAACTTAAAAATATTAAGAGGGCAGTGAATAGGATATTGAAATCAGAAGATATCAAGAATATCCAGGCAGAGATCAAACATCTCACTCAGACAGTGGCCACTCTACCAACAAATCAACATATTAATGAATTGCATGCCCTGTTTGAGGATATCAGAAGACAGGTCCATGATCTTACAGCTCAAAATTCAAAATTGGCAATTGTTGAAAATTTGCAACAAATTGTAGCTAATATCAAGCAACAGCTAGGAACCATGGAATCCAATCAAGCAAATGCTCTGTCTGTTTTTGCCACCCAGCTTCAAGAAATTGTGCAACAATACAAGAAACTTGTTGTGGACATAAAAATCAAGCCAGGCCATGATGATGTTGTTAGGACTATCAATGAGCATCTTGAATCTGTAACAAGCAGATTGCTCACAGCAGAAAAGGAAATAACAGGCATAATTGAGAATCCAAATCATACAGTAATTCTTGAATTGTACAGCATCCCCAACAAAGAATATGATTCACCATTTACACCAGGTGGCAAAATATATATGCTGTCCCCTGCACAATTTTATTACCAATTTTTTGTTGGGGGCACATTGAGACCAATCAAGATCAAATATTGGCTTCAACCACAGGCACATCACTACCCCACCTTATCAATAACAAATGCTGATAACAAAGTGAAAATCACCAGTGTAGAATTGGAGGATTTTACAGATCCCAATACATTGGAAACAGCCTATACTGAAGATGATGGCTCTCTGGAATTTAAAATACAAATTGGAGACAAATTATATTTAGAAAATCCTGCAGTTTCAGCTGCTGAACACCCCATAGTTGCAATATTCTTGTTTACATATTATGTCTAGACAAATTATTGTTGATGAATTACACAGACAGGCCAGACATAATTTTAAGAGACTCCCAGTAGTCACAAAAAGCATAGATGATTTATGGCAAAGCGATTTGATTGAAATGGCAAGTGGACAGTTGAAAAACTTAGACAAAATCAACAAGGGCTACAAGTATCTACTCACTGTAATAGACACATTTTCAAAATTTGCCTGGGCTGTGCCACTCAAATCCAAGACTGGGGCATGTGTTACAGAAGCTTTTAGAACAATCATCAATCAGAGTGGAAGATCCCCGCGCTATTTGCAAACAGATAATGGCAAAGAATTTTATAATTCAGTGTTTCAACAATTTATTAAAAGCCAGGCAATAAAACATTACTCGAGTTACAGTGACCTCAAGGCCTCAATTGTAGAGAGATTCAACAGAACCCTAAAAAATCTTATGTATAAACAATTTACCCTCCAAGGTAACTATAAATGGATTAATATTCTTCCAGAACTTCTACAAAAATATAACAATTCTGTCCATTCCACAATCAACATGAAACCCTCTGAAGTAACTTCATCTGATGAGCAAAAATTGATCAGCACTGTTTATTATCCTAGATATCAGCCAACAACAAGAAAGGCCAAATACAGGGTGGGGGATCAAGTAAGAATCAGCAAATATAAGCACTTATTCAAGAGAGGCTTTACAAGAAACTGGAGCACTGAATTATTTACAGTGGTTCAAGTTAAACCCGGGACCCTTAACACATATATAATAAAGGATCACCGAGGAGAAATTCTCAAAGGCAGGTTCTATGAACAAGAGCTCAGCAAAACTAAACAGCCTGACACATATCTCATAGAAAAAATTATCCGCAGAAAAGGCAACAAGTTACTTGTCAAATGGCTAGGACTTCCAGAACACAGCTGGATCGATGCAAACAAAATAATAATATGAACACCTGGGATGTTATAAAAAGGCTGCCAGAACCTGAACAGCAGAATAAGAGAAATGGCAATTTGCTGCCTGATAATATTAGGTGTCTTATTGTTGGGCCATCTGCTTGTGGTAAAACTACACTAATGGTTGATAATTTTTTATTGGCACCCAACTGGTTAGACTGGAAAAACAGGCACTTGTATATCTTCTCTAAGAGCTTGGAACAATTAAAATATCAGCAGCTGATGAAGCTATATGATGGATTGGATATTGCCACTTTTGAACCAGATGTTAAGCCACTTGATGAATGTCTCGATAATTCTGTTGTTGTGTTTGATGACATTATATTGGATAATCAAAACAAGGTTAGAAATTTCTTTACACAGGGCCGGCACAAAAACATTGATTGCTTCTACCTGGCACAGACTTTTTCAAAAATACCCAAGCAGCTGATCCGGGACAACAGCAATTTTATATGTGTGTTTCATCAAGACCATACCAACCTCAAACACATACATGATGAATATGTAGGTGGGGACCTGAGCTACAATGATTTTTCTAAGTTTTGCAGCAGGTGCTGGAACCAGGACAGTTATGGGTTTGTCACAATTGATATGACAAGAACACCCAATAGTGGTAAATACAGAAATAAAATCAACAATTTTCTAGACATTGAAACATATATAAATAAACATGAAAAGGCCAATAATTGATGATCTTAAATTAAGAGATTATCTTGTAAAAAGATTTAAGGGATGGAAATCAGAGAACCGTGGAATTTATGAAAAACACAAACAAACAGAACAGCCTGTAATTGATGCTATTAATAATTTAGGTAAGAATATCAAAACTGTTACAGAGCAGAATCAAAATTTGCTCACAGAGCTTGTACCTGTAGCTGCTAGGAACATATTAGATTATCCATTCACCCCACTTTCCAGTATTCATACACCTAGTCCTATTGCTCCTAGAAGAATTGAGGCTAGTCAGGATCCTATTGAATTGGGTCTTCTTGCTCAAAAATATTTAACCACACCTAAAGACAATAAAGATGAGGTTTTTGGCTTATATGCTGACACAGAGCTTGATGGTAGCATCATACATAGAATTGGCAATTTCAGAGTAACATTTATGGGAGATGATATAATTGTATATTCAGAATCTCGACTTGGAGAAAAAGGTGCTTTTGTTAAGTATCTCGGCACACCTGGATTATGGGAACTGATGACTAGGAAAAGGCCTGGCAGCTATACAGATCAGGATTATGAGGATTACAAAGAAATATTAATAAAATCAGATGCTCTATACCAGAACAATGATCCCACACAAAAAAGAGTCAAGTCGAGCAGTGGAGCAAAATACAATAATTTAATCAAGCCCATATGGTCACAAATCAAGACTGGCAGTGGAATCAAACAATACAACACCCTGCCTAAAGAATTTGTGTGGGTTGATGATGTCAGGGAACTTGTAGATAGGTTATTGGTGATAGCTGGGGAGGAAAATGCTGGGAACCACAATTTTTACAATGAAAAGGTTGGAATTATGGACATGATAAGCACCAAATTGTCTAATTTTATAGTGAATGACACTAAGGGGATTGGATATCTCATAAAAATTATTAATACTCTACCACCTAAATTTTGGAATATTTCTGAGGGTCGGGGCCTTGTTAATGACATTATAAACAAACTGCCATTTGAACTACATATTCCAGGCTATCAGTATTGTGGTCCAGGCACAAAACTGGATCATAGATTAAACAGAGGGGATCCTGGTGTTAATCCCTTAGATGCTGCTTGTAGAGACCATGATATTGCATACAACACACATTCTGATCTTGACAAAAGACATGTTGCAGATAAGAAATTAGAAGAGGCTGCATTTGGCAGATTTGTAAGCAAAGATGCTTCTTTGAGTGAAAAAATGGCAGCATTGGGGACCACCATAGCTATGAGCACCAAACAAAAATTGGGGTGGGGGTTGTGAATATGTATATAATAAACCTACAATGAAGGCCAAGGGTGTTATGTATCAAATACCTTATGCAGGTCTCAAATCTCTTAAAACTATTGACAGTCTTTTAACCAAAAAGCAGCGCAAGAAAAAAAATTCTTGTATTGCCAAGGGTCATGGTATGAAATTGTTGCTTAGTACCCCCCAATTAAAAAAATTACAGCAATCAAGAAAAAAATCACATGTAGGGGGATTTATATTTACCATCCCTGCCATCTTAGCTGCTCTCGGGGCTGTGGGGAGCTTGGCCGGGGGATCAGCCGCCATAGCAAAAACAGTAATAGATGCCAAGAAGAATAGGGCAGAATTAGATGAATTGAAGCGCCATAACCTGGCAATGGAGAAACAAGGCAAAGGTGTTAAGAGAGCCATGAATAAGTTTAAAAAAAACAAGAGCCGCTTACAAACCAAGATATTGAAGCTTCAATCAAGCCACTGGGCATCAAACATTTTAGAGGTGTGTACATGTCTGATTCTTTGCCAGAACAACCACTCAACAAAGAGTGTGGCATTGTTAATTTGGATAAGTACAAAAATCAGGGCACTCACTGGATCTGCTATCTTAAATATTTAAAAAATAAGGCATTTGTGTTTGATTCATTTGGAGGTGTTCCACCTGAAAATTTAATAAAATATCTAAATTCAGCTAATCTTTATTACAATAATGCCCGTGTTCAAAATTTCAAAGATGTTAATTGTGGACATTTGTGTTTATCAGTTCTTAGATATATGTCTCAAATAAATAAACCATCAATTGAAGATTTTCAAAAAGCCTTGTGGTATCTGAAACATCATGGGGGTATTTCATCTCACCAGCCAAAATTCAATATTGAAACTCAAATTGCATGACGACATAGTGTATCCCAAAACAATAGCTCTCAGAGCATTTTACGGCATGTACTTAATCCCTAATATTACACACCACAACAACACAATTGCAGTAGGGGATGAAAAAATTGTCATCACTCCAGGGCAATATAATCTCTCCACTCTAAATGCTCAATTACCCAGAGGTGTAGTGTTAAGTCAAAATTCTGTCACTCACAGAGTAGAAATTGTATCTGCCACAGAAACAGTGGATCTGGCTACTATAGGAGAGCTGTTAGGATTTGAGAACAACACAAAACTTGAACCAGGCATCAAACACACTGCTATGAATATACCTAAATTCTTAGCCATAGAAACTCTGAATATTCACTGTAATGTGGCTGAGGGTATGATCACCAAATCAAATGGCATAGGCACTCACAAACAAACCGGCATTATTGCAACATTCAAACCTAATTCTGAATTCATGGAGCCTATTATCTACAATCCATCCCCAACATTATATTTTCCTGTGTGCCATAATAGAATAGATTATATTGAATTGATGGTCACTAATGAAAAAGAAGAATTAGTTGATTTTGCTGGAGCCACAACAACTGCAATCATAGAGATTAATATTTAAATAAAAATACATACAAGAAGAAAATGGAAAATATTGAGAGTTATGAGCTACAATCATTCCCCCCAAACAGGAGGACATTTGCAAATTTAAATCAACCCAACACAGAAATTGAGGTTGATCTTGATGTAGGGGATGGATTTATACACCCCCACAGAGCAGATCTATACATCAAATTTGATGTTGTAAAGCTCGATGGTACAGATTATCCGGCAAATTCTAATATAAGACTTGTAGACAATTTTGTGCCACATCTATTCTCTGAAATTGAGGTCAGAAAACATGGTGTTGTTATAAACAGAATAGATTATCCCGGCATTACCTCCACAGCTTTGGCCACATTAAAATTATCCAAAACCGAGGCTTCATACTACAAAATCGGTGGATTTGAGGCTGGTGATAAGATATTATCTAAAAACCACACAGTGCTGTTCCCTATGCGCCTATTGCCAGGATTCTTCTCGGATTTCAAAGATATTATGTGGAAGGGTGGGTTAAGAATCACATTTAGAAGAGCTGCAAATGATAACAATGCTTTGATGAGGTACAGTGCAATAAACTCTACAGGAGAAGCTCTGCCTAATACCCTACCAGATGCAGGCAAATGCATTATTCAGACTATGGAGTTAAGAATCCCAGTTGTTGAATACGAGGCCAGTTATGCTCTTAAATACAAAGCTGATATAATAAAAAATCCACAGGTTCCTCTGCAATTTTATACATATCAATGTGTACAGAAGCCCGCAACTGGTTCTTATTATGAGTTTGATGCCACAAATTCATTCTCCAGCATACAATTTGACATGCCTGATTTTGTAGTGGTATTGTTTCAGACTGGAAGACACAACAATCAGGAAAAAAATTCAAGTAAATTTGATAACTGCAACATCAAGAACATATATCTTAAAAATGGCAGAAATGAGGTCTTTCCTAGAGAAAATTACAATTTAGACATGTCCAAGAATGATTTCCTGAAATTATATGAAGCATTTTCATCCTTCAAAAGGGTCACTACAGGCAATACTGACATGTATTACACACCAGATGAATTCAAAGCACAGAGACCCATGTTTGTAATCAACACTTCAAAAAGGAAACAAGTTGTGGTGAATGACAGGACAAACATTAAAATTATCTGTGAATTCCATGAGGCATTACCTGATGACACCATATGTAGTGTTATTCTCATAGGTGAAAAATCATATGTTTATGATGTAAGAAATGAGAGAGTCACGGAGCAATTCTAGAGCTCCGATTCAAACACAGAGGCCCTTTGATTATAAACCAATAATACCAACACTTTGCTGTCAGGAAATATATTACTTACCCAAATTTTATAGCACTTCTGCTCGTGGCAGAAAAGCTTTTATACCTACCAAAAACACAACACATCTGCCAAAAGCTGAAATACAGAAATATTGCAATGATTATTCTGTAAGTTAAAGACTTGAGCCTATATTATTGCAACAAGACCAAACCTGCAATTCAGTTTGCATGACAAATATCCATGAAGCCAATACTAGGAATTTCCTCAATATGATGAATGGCAAGTAATTTTCCCTGAAAAGAGGCACAGTACAAATAAGAATTTCTCTTTGAGTTCTATGACAAATGACATGTAATTTCCCTCGGAAAAGGCACAGGGCAGGTTATGCCAACAGATATAATCTCCCAGGCATACAGAAAGAAGGCAATTACTCTTTGATGATGAATAATATGTTATTTCTCTCTGAAAAGACGCAGTGTAGATTATATCTGTTGGCATAAAAGAAATATAATTTTCCCGGGCAAGCATAATTTATTGCCGGCCAAAACATAGGATTGATTAAAAGATTAGAAGAACATGGAAGCAATTAATTATGTTTGCTTGACCTCTATTCCATTGTATTGATCAGGGAGTTTTGCCTCATAAAAATATAACAACAGTTAATATGATTTTATACCCAGACAACAGCTATTAACTAGGCTTGGGTGATCCCCAATATGCTCTGTTGTATAACACTTTTACCAGGTTTTCAGATCTGGGAGTTGTATATCAACTAGCAGTAATTATTCTCAAAATCTCACGTATGGAAATATTATTTTGCCACACATATTTCAATCTATCAGGACTCGAACCCAGAGCCCCTTGTTTACAAGACAACAATATTAACATTTTGCCATCAGGGGAGGCTTCACATTTTACCAGGATTCAAACCCGAGCTTTTTGATTACAAGGCAATAAAAACCATGCACCACACTCTACTGGCTCTCAGAACCCAATAAATATCAATTCAAGATTCCTGGGATTTTGACAGAAAAACATACTATAAACAATAAGATGATAAGAGAACTTGGCTTAGTTTTAAGTATAGACAAATCAATCTGAGGGGGCTCATCATTTGTACACTATAGTGTCAGGGCATTTTTACAAAAAATCTTGGATTAGACAGGGTTCCACACTTGGCCGATTGGGGCATATGCCCGATTTGCCATTGTTTTAAGTGTGGGCAAATCAATCTGAGGAGCTCATCATTTGTTGTGCTGGTTATATCATCAATACAACTACTTCTTCAGCAATGCACACGCACTGCTCCAATGAATACGCCATGCTGAATCAATTAAAAAAAAACAGGCACAGTGAGCCAAGAGAATTCAATGTAACCAGGGGCAGCCTAGGATTCTCTCAAGGGTCCAATTTCTGCACAAAATCTTGATTTTTCACGTAAATGTATAGCCAATACTTAGACACATGTTGCATGCGACTGTTGGCAATATTTCGACCTGATAGTGTTGCCATATACGGAGATACGTCCCAAGAATGGCACTTTTCACTCAACCAATAAAATCGCCAGTCAAAAATTCATCAAATGTTGGAGATGACCAATATTGGTCGCAAATGACAGACTGACATGGCATCAGTCATGAAATGTCTAATTATGACCCTTCGATAATTTCTTACATATTTTTCTTACTCAGAAGTTCATTTCTGGAAAAATTTGAATGCTGCTTTCAGTCAGTTATTAATTTATATAATTTTCTGTACGGAGTGAACTGATAATTTTAAGCGTTGAAAAATATCTCAATGGATGATGCTTTATAATGCAGAAAACCCGGTGTAAATATCTCTTACAGTTTTCGTGATATACATTTGCAAAGTTTGGGTTGTGCGACTTTTTAAACACTCTGTATAAGATGCTAAGCATCACGGTATTCAAAACATCGCTAAATTATTTGAGAAAGCAGGAAATGGGGTGTTGGGGGACAAATGGTAAGAAATTGTTACTGACTGTATGGAATGTTCACAACGTTGATTAAAAAAAAAAATCATTTGCTAACTTACGCTGTACTGCATTTTGAACTTAGAATCATCAAAATTTCGTACTTATTACAGCAAAAGATCACAGTCGCCAGCCTGAAATTTTTAGTCGCCATGGCGACCTGGCGACCGGGATTTTTCGAGCCCTGGTGGTAAAGTCATTGCCTTGTATTCAAGGGGGCCCTGGTTCGATACCCGGTGGAGGCATATAGTGGTTTGGATACCACTTTAAACTATAGGTCCAGTCCCGATTAGCGTATGTGTATAAAGTGGGCTTACAACACCCATTCAATTAATTCAATACGTTTGGGAGTAGCAATATTATGAAAAATAATAAAGAAAGGACCAAAAACAAACAAAAAAAACTCGCTTACAAGACCTAAAAAGAGAAAAATCTGATAAGTAAATAAATGACAAAAAGTTTAGCACTCTCATATCTGGCAACTCTGGGAACTACGCAATCCAGGGTGTGAATTAACGTGGGGACGGGGGAGAGGGGAGGGCTTCGTTTCCCCCACCTCAACAGACCAAAATTATCCCTAGCAATTGCCCATGCGAGAGATAAGTTCCCATGCGATATTCCTCCATAATTAATAGTGATATCTATATAAAATATTTCTAATAGATTTTTTGAAATGTTATTTTCGTATTTTGGAAAATTTTCCGACACAACTGACTATTACGAAACCAACTGTTTGTTTCTAGTTAGTTTACTGAAAGAGTCAGTGTTATCTAGGACGCTACTAGTGAGGTTCGAAACTATATACGTATTTACTTCGTGAAAAAGTTACCATTTGAAACTAACGAAAAGATCTGTGTTACAAATGTGACGTATTTATTGGGTGAAGGGATTAAAACCAACCATGGACTGGAGTCCTCGGTAAGCACTTTTCTCGACTGAGACAACACTTTCGGACAGTATGTAGCGATTGTACCTATACAGTGGGATCCATGAGTATTACCGTGCAAATTATCTATGACTATTTTAATTAATTTTTCTCTTACATCCTAGATGTTCTTAAGTATGATTTTTATGTATGCTGGCGCAGAAGTTATCAACAGCCTGTTCTGAAGTTTTTTAAAATTCTTGAAGCTCTTATTGGGTCGAATAACGTGCACGAACATGTGATGGACAATATACACGGTAATACTCATGGATCCCACTGTACATATCCCTAGATCTGGTGTTGTTCTCGTTTCGATTTTCAAATGGTGGTCTTGGTATCTTTCCAACTTTTACTTGCTGGAATAGACGTGGGAAAACCGTCAAACCGTTATAATTTTTGTCACAGAGAAAGCGCTATACGTGACCGTTCATTATGTCTTACGTACTAAATGGTGACAGCTGACTGTCTCGCACGTGATCGCTGCGCCACAATATTCCGTGGGAAGAAAAGGAATCACCATTTATCGGAGGAAAATATGTCAAGGTTTTACATTTTGCCGCGACTTTTTTTCTCCAGCTGCAAAATTTATACGTTACTAACAAAGGGGGAGGCAATCAGGTTGCGCTGTACTCGTTTGTAATACAAATGTCGTATTTTGCTGGAATTATTAGGACATTTCGGGCATACGAATTGTTACTTTTAGACAGTGAAATTTTGTTGTGTTTGTCTCGAAGCCGAATAGTGAAAGTTTGTTCTAACGACTCAAGGATGTCTAGATTAAATGTCTGACAGGGTTTGCGTGAAAAAATATTTTATCTAAAGCTCATGGACAAGAACTTATTTATGGGACTGGCGGAACAGTTTTGGTCTAACGCAGCGAAAGGTTTAAGATTACTATGCACAGAGAAATTAATCTGGACTGGAATATACCCCACAGGCACGAGTATAATGTTCAGATTTTGTTTTGAAATATGAAACTTTAACCCTGATGAGGGTTGATGAAACATTTATGATTTATTTGGTGGCCGTTATGGACCAAGATAAACTTTTCTTCCCTATATATTTTTGAATTTTAAAAAAATCGACACAGCTTAGTGCCCACGGCCTTCACAAAGGGCACCGCAAATCGTTAAATTTAATCATCTTGATGCAACAATGACATTTTTTTTTTAAGTTAATGAATATTATCCTTCCTCAAATATAATGTTTGATTCTACTTCCCTCTAGAATTTATCTGATCTTCCAAAACACTACGAAAGTGTTAGCCGACCTCCGTTGCGGAGTGACTAACACAGCGCGATACGACGCCAGGGGCGGGTTCGAATCCCGACCTGGGGATGGATGTTCTTTGTGAGAGTCCCTTCATCAATTTTATCATATCTTCATCCTACGTCCAAGAGTAGGTTATTGTTTGTGTGTTTCGTTTTCGATGTACTACTGAACATTTCACTTGTTACTTTAAAAGTAATTTATTTAGCAACTCATCCACGTCAGGAGAAAAACAACGATTTAATTAAGTCACTGGCAAACCACTTATGGCTAGAAGTATGCTAAATAACAATGTGTTGTATGTACCCTATCGGTATGTGATAGTGCAGAAATTACGTTTGCCGCAACTGCTTAAATTAATTGTAAACATTTGGTAAATTTTCAGTAACAATTATGCTAATAGATACATTATTGTTCACCTCTCAATGTTCTGATGTTAATTTTTGTTCATTATTATTTTATGTGCTTCTATTTTGTGTTATTAACACAAAAATAATTATCTTTTATCCTTTTAATGATGAAATAATATCACATGTGCTTACAAAATTGATTTGTTTTCCATATTCCACATAGACTAGAAAATCACGCCTGGTATTTAGGAACGGGGTAGAAAATACTGCACGCCCAAGATAGCGTGATAAAAAAGATATGTCCCAAGTTACGGGTTAAGGCCACTCTCAACTACTTTGATTTCAACTAAGAATGAAGTTATGCCATTCTCCTGCTCGTCCGTGTTATGTCGAATAAATTTGGAAGAAAGGTATCCCCTGTAATTTACATATATGTTAATGTGCCTAATATTTTTTTTATAATGAGATTGAGGCAATATTATATCTCTTATTTTGAAGAGGAAATATTTTTAATATTTTAACAAATAAAACATTACTGCTTCTAAAATTATCATCTTCTAAAACATCCCTGTCCTTACCCTTCCAGCGATACCACGCTTCGCCACTGCCTTAGCATTTACATTGTTATCTTACAACAATATACCAGCACAACAATTACTATACATTAACCGTTTCCCTAGTAGAGCCGATCTTGCCAAAATAGCTATGCATAATTGACAATAAAAATCGGTCAGTGAATAGCAAATTTCACAAGTTGACCTTTCGCAGTCAGAAGTTGAAGCCGAAATCTATCAACAAGAAATACAAAGTAAGTATGACTTATACTATAATAAATAAATGTATACTGTACTCTCATCTAAACTTGAACAATTCGCAATATGAAGGTGCGTGATAAACGCCAAAATTAGCTATTTTAAATTGTACAATAAAGGTTATCATTACAAGCGTGAGTGTGTGTTCATCATAATACATAGTTCAATGGTGTTCATTAACAAATAAGACATTCGTTTAAATTAGCATCTCCTGCATGGCAATTCGAAAACTTTACTTTGGTTTAAAAATGAAGATTCATATAGTACTAACATAAGCTCACTCATACACAAGGACAAAGTAATTTTAGACTATCAGGCACTTTAGCGGTTTGACGGTCAAGCCAGACTAGATTATTGCTACACACACACTTTAGCCTTAACTTTTACTGAGATCCTTAATAATGATTGCGGAACGAGGGGAGGGGGTGCCATCAAAATTTGTGTGTGTGCGGGAGGGGGTATTTCCTTAAAATAATATAACGTTCAACTTGTACATAATTTCAAAAATATATGTCCAAGTAAGTTTGCACCTTGGCACCATGCTACAATATGTGCGATGAGGGGAGGGGGCGAGGGGAGAGTCGAAGTATATTTCCTTAGTAATTTATTCACTGCGGTAACAGTTAGATATAGTGAAAACACATTTCTTCAAATTTACAGGAGAAATAAAGGGAAAGTACTTACGGAATTGAGTTCCTGTGGACTTTTGGAAGCTGGGAATAGTGTTTTTTCCATTCGTGCAACTTATTCGGCCGCGAAATAATGTCATTTTCGATATTAATGTATCTGCATTACACGATAGCTCGTGCCACCATTACCGTCGACTACGTGTGTCAAATGTTCCGTGCGTTCGAGTATGTAATCCCCTGTCAGTGTAGCAACCACGCGGTAGTTTCACCAGATGACGTGTGAGCGTTTTTTTTCTTCAATTTAATTTTCTGTTTGCCTAACCTAACTGAACCTAACCTTCCGTGAATGGTTTGTGGATCAATTTTCGCTTAAAAACCTTTTGTGAATAGTTTTTGTGGCATTTTTCGGTTCATAAGTTTGGAAACACTGCATATCAGCTGACGATAGACAACGTGAGTCAAGATTTGCCCGCAATATTGTGTGTAACAAAAGCGAATTAGCAACGACCAATAAATACTTGTAATGTGAAAAATTACGCTTTTTTCAGTGAAAAAAATATAATCCCAAGTTGAAAAATGTTCCGCTATGCATATATGGTAAGTACAAATGTAAATAATTCGGAAATAAACGAGTTAAATGTGTTTTCACTATATCTAACTGGTACCTTTACTGCAGCTGGATGAAGTGAGGGAAGAACTTAGGGGCTAACAAAAAGTGACTTTCAGTAATACGATAGTAGTAGACACGCTGTCGTAATTAAATCCTTTTTTAGGATTATGACATGATCTTGGGGCGAATGGCACCCCTGTGTTCTAGTATATAAGACTAATTAGAAGTTGCTTTCTAATTTAATCTTCAAGGTCTGCACAAGATGAAATTCCTTACAAATGTTCGTCTTTATTAATAGAGTTGTTTGAAACTTCCTTTTGCAATACTACCTAACAAGTTTTCTTATAGTTTCATTGTAAAAATCAATTTTATTGACATCTTATTTTTGTTCTTATAACGCCTAGTCACATTTAAAATTACATTTTTTGTTTACGCGCCTGTGTAAGACATTATCAGAACTTAAAATATAGAGAATAATGAAGTATTTTTACATAATAGGAATTTCGAGTTTTTTCATTTCGCGAAATGACAAATTATAAATTTCCCTTAATGATAAATTATAATGTTATAACGCACACAAAAGTTGGCTGCGTTAATCCGTAAAGAATTCAACTTCTGCAGATTTTAATTTTTATAACAATATCTAATTTTAGCACGGCAAAAAAATGAAATAAATTTGTGTAAAGGTACAAAATATCTTTCATATATTTCCAAAGATTAGTATAAAAGCATTCGTTATTGAGATATTAACCATTAACTAAACCTTGAAATGTAGGAACAACTAACTAATTCTTCTTGTTGATGCGGGAATAGTTAACAGTTTCAGTAATAGAAAACAATGGTAACACACACAATAATTATTCCTTTTTTTTTATTTCTGGTTCAAAATTCATTGCATTGAATTGTTTCGTTTTAAAATATACAGCTGCGTTTAAACCTTTATTTAGTTTAAAATTCGTTAATAGCATTACCTACGACACACATTGAAACAAAATGAATGTTAGGCCTGAATGATATATAAAAGGAAGCAATTAGGAAAAATAAGAAATTATGTGCATGCTTGTTTGAAATAATCTAAACGCGTGCATAACTTTAGATATGTCCTGGCGCAGAACATTGCAATTACAGCTACAACAATTTATTGTGTCATTACAGTGAAAATTAGTAAAACAAATACATTTTTGTTTCTCAGATGACAACAGTTGAAAGCTTCGACAAGTGAAAAAAGGAGCCACCAATAGACGATTGAGAGTGGTGACACGTGATGTTCGACTTCACAACTTCCATGTCTCCTCAGAACCAATGAAATACGAGAACAGAAGAAGCAGCACCTTGCAAGAGGAGTATTGTACGAGCAGAAGGTAAGAATTGTTTCCTATTTATAGAATTTCAGTAATTATTAAATGTGCAATCCAAACGGGGAAGTGAATTTTGAAATCTAACATCACGTAAGATGGAAAAAATAAAACATACCCTTCTAGGCGCACAGGAGATCAAGGGACTATCCAGAAAACAAAACGTTGAACGTTTTTGATATTGTGGGTGAGGTCAGCTTCACAGGCGGCATATATCAAAGGAATAAATTAATCTCTAATAACTTACTCGTAATAACAGCAGTAATTTTTCCTTTGTGCGGGTTAAACAACACTAATTGAGCACTAAATCTTGTCATTTATTTCATAATTTGTCTTTTTGTAGGTTAGGCTTCCGTGAATGATTCTCTTCCTGGTCTATTAAAGTAGCACTAATTTTTTCGAATGTATATTTTCAAAGCACTAATGCAGCACTAATTTTTAGAATAAGTCTGATAATTTGTGCCGTCATGGGTGGGGCTGTCTTCACGGATCTGGTATATTTTACTCCTTCGAATTGATGTTTGAAATCCATTTTATGCACAAATAGGTTAATCGAGACAAGACATCCAGTTTAAAGTGGGATCCTAAGCACTGTGTAAGGTGCCTCCACTAGGTATCGAACCCGGGACCCCATGATTACAAGGCGCCCGACTAATTAAACAAAAATAACGTTAAATAAACAAAAGCGGCCAATCAATTAATCATGCTTCGTAAGGTCCGAGTGCCGATAAAAGGAAAATAAAGACTTACTAAAACAAATTACAGTAGGACTTAATTTGTTTTAATTGTAATTTCAATTTAAAATCTAATGGACAATTATAAGAAATATTTTACATTTTGTATATTAGAGAGCATTTTTCGGACAGTTATTATTGCAAAGAAAAAGTTGAATTTGCAAAATAATTTTTAAAAACTAAGTTTCGAATGCGATATTTCGAATCCTAAATTTTACATTTCCCAGACCGTGATAAGTAAGAACAATTTAAAATATAAAGGTAAATGATAAAGTAACGAAATTTTATTTTTAGACTCGCAGTACTATGTACGAACGAGAGAAAATATTTAGTTTTGAAAATCACGAAGAGTTTTGTAGATTCAAGAAAAATAAAATAGCGTCGTAAAATTTTCGAGGGGATAGTGAAGACGTTTCTCCCAGTAAGGAATAGTGTTCTGAGAGACAGAAAAAACAAAAATAAAGCATGGCGCAGTAGCCCGTGAGAGGCAGTGCCTACCTACCGAATGCCAGCCTCAGTCCCATATGCCGAGGTGGGAGAACATCTGACCAGTTACGGGGTGACGTGTGGTCAGCACGTCGAACCCCCAGTCTTTGCTGTAGGTTTTCATAACCAGGTTACGCTACTCATTCGTAACTCACAATTTCCTCATGGTGGTGTTGGTCCCATACACAGTCCGAAATCTCAGGAGAATAGCTGTTACGCTTCCCCAAGGAGACTTGAACCTGTGCGAATCCCATTGCCAGAGCCCAAAAGCATGGTGCCCTAGACCTCACGGTCACGGGTGCGGGACTCATTATTATTATTATTATTGAATCTTATTAATAAATTGATTACAAACATCGTTGTTGTTCTTTTTATTATTATTATTATTATTACTAGTGAGACACTTGGTTCGGACCCCTCCTTAAATTTAATTCTAGATACGTGTCTGAAAAGAATTTACAGATAGTAAGGCACAGTAAAAAAAGAAGTCAGAGAGAGAGAGAGAGGGAGAGAGAGAGAGAGAGAGAGAGAGAGAGAGAGAAGGAGAGAGAGAGAAAAGGAGAGTGAGAGAGAGAGAAAAGGAAAGAGAGAGAGAAAAGGAGAGAGAGAGAGAGAGAGAAAAGGAGAGCGGGAGAAAAGGAGAGAGAGAGAGAGAGAGAAAATTAGAGAGAGAAAAGGAGAGAGGGAGAGAGAGAGAAAAGGAGAGCGAGAGAGAGAGAAAAGGAGAGAGAGAGAAAATTAGAGAGAGAGAAAAGGAGAGCGGGAGAAAAGGAGAGAGAGAGAGAGAGAGAGAGAGAGAAGGAGAAAGAATGCAGGGTGCATGCACTAAAACTCCCTGATATTGACATTCTCTTCAAATGTTTCTGAAGGTAAAAGTCCTCCAAAGATGTTAGATCTGGGGAATGTGCAGGCCTTTTAATAGATCCCCGTCTGCCCATCAATCTACCTAGAAATTTATCATGAAGAAATTGCTAAAATGTTCACATAGGTGGACGGACACACACTGTCCTGTTTGAAAACTTTGGAAAAGTGCCATATCCTGTAAGCAAGGATCAAAAACCTGTACACGTAACACATCCAAGAAGCCCTCATCATTTAAGGTTCCGTTGTTGAATATGGACCAACCATTCCCGTTCTCCATACACTATACCACATCATTAGCTTACCAGCAACAGCCATTCAGCTGGGATCTGTCTACTGTAGATTATCAAATCACAGGTATTGCATATTATTTGTATTAACTTTACCGTGAACATAACAATTAGCCTTTGTTTTTAACACCTCGAAAAGGAGAAAATGATTACAAGCATGCAGTAATAACTTTTTGCTGGCAAAAGATAAGTTGGAAAAACTTTCGCTGTTTCATTTCTCGTGAAATTCTAGCCTGATTTGATATATCACATCACCCCCTTTCCTTTCAAATTTTTGCGTTGAATTCAATATGGCAGTCAACAATATGCCGGACCTGCGCTTGACACACACAGCTAGAGATCTCCCTGTGCCTAACCTATTTCTTTCATGACCAGGATAACTCCTTTACATTTTGTAGGGGGTGTTAAAGGACTTTTGACTCGTCATAGTTCATGTAATGAGGCTATTATCAGTCACATAGTTACACATATGATTTTGTATCTTCTGATCCCATTGCACTCCCAGAATAATTTTTTGATATGTTGTATAGTATGGCATGAGGGACCAAATATATTTTTTTCACGATTTTTGGTGATGACATGTTTTGAGATATTCAAGGTCAAAGGTCAAGGTCACGTGACAAAATTATATTTTTATCCAAAGATAGGCTTGTTATATATCACTGGAAAGCTTGTTCAATTCCCTGTACAATAAGCTTTACCTGAGCTTCCTAGGCGAAATAGGGGCGGAGTTACAGCACATTTAGTACAGCTAAGCGGGCTCAAAAAGGACAATTTCTGCTAACTTTGACCTTGAATAATCTAACAATTACAAGACAAACGAAACTAAAAATTTGTTTAGTTACTAAGTTCCATGCATAGTTTCAACTCCTCAAATTTCATGAAAATCGGAGATGGTCAGGTTGTAAATTGAACATACCTGTGTTGATTTGGCATGGAATGACTCAGATACTGTTTCTACAGGAAGGGAAGCGTCTCAATTGCATGTCCCACGTCACTCAGTGTCTCTGGCATTGTGGCGTACACGGCCTTTAACACAGTTCCCCACAGGTAGGAATTTAAGTGTGTTAAATCAGGAGATCTCGATTGATATTCGGCTCTTCTTAAGTTTCTCGAAAGAAAAAAATGTCACTTCTGCCATGTTCATTCTTCTGTCAGCTTTAATATTTACAAAAATTTATTACAAAAGTAAATGTAGTTAGATTTTACTCAAACCAGACTAAAGTTAAGGCTGTCTCTTGCAGGTCCAACAAATTAGACGTAAAAAAAAAAAAAGAGATTCGTGCCTTTAATAATAAAAAAAAAAACCCGCCCTCGTTCAATGGCATGTTTGGCCACAGGGGAAAAACTGGGGATCCATTTTCTAAGGGTCTCCTCAGCCTTAGGGGGAAAGGGAAGGGCAGGGGAGGGTGAGGCCCACAGATCCCACAAGGCCCCGGGTTTCATGGAGCTAACTTTGGCTTAAGGATCGGCTTAAGTCCTGGGTCAATCCCACGGGGCAGCAAAATAGGGTTTGGTGGAAGCGGCAAAAATAGGGAGGTCGATCTTGCTCTTTGATCCAACGCCTTCCCACAGCGGAGTTCTCTTAACAAAGAGGCGAAATGCTGACAAATTCCAGCCGGCCAGAATCGAGCTTCCATGTTCGGAAGCAAGATCCTGCTGCGAAGCAGTGGCGTGCCCAAGGGGAGTTGTTGGGATTCCTCCTTTTGGCAAAGATTGCAAAATGAGATATGACTACTAAGAGTGGTTACGTAACTCCTCCCTTTCTAAAATCCTGAGCACGCCACTGCTAAGAAGGTGGTGGACGCTGAGTTCGTTTGCAACCATTTGCCTCTCGAAACGCTGGAGCCGCCACCCGACTTATCGCCCCGTGGGAGGCTCAGGGTTAAGGCGCCAGAAAGGGGTGGGGGGAAGGGTGTGAATTGTCTATTAACTTAAAATAAAAATAAAAACTTGTCAAATAAGCACCCTTGTCTCAAATATGCACCCTAGAAAAGAATTTATTTCCTTGGTAGCCTACATCCAATGTGCCTGGCCCACCAGAAAATATTCCCCCCCCCCGTGTAATCTGGCGCCCTCACAATTGGCCCAAGACTTAAAGCCGTGTTCGAATCCGTCTTGCTCCCCGTCGCTTTCCCCTACCGTTCAAGGCGTCCTGATTCTCGGCTAAAGATTAGCGCTGTTGCAGCTTGAACGTCAACCGCTCACTCAAGGTTTCCCTTGTCGATAGCAATTCGCTATCGGAGGCAGATTGTCTGTTGCCATTACCAGTGCATAGATAGAGAATCGGTAAGTTCATTGAACTATGCAGCCAAACTATTGACTTTTCAGGGAGAGCAGGAAAAGGCTTATTAAGGATGCGCTTATCATATCTTCCTCCTCTCCTCTCAAACTCTGCCAGTGACGCAGATTCAGAGAAGAACGGTACGGGGATTCGACGGGTAGAAAGGTGCTTTGGAGTGTTGCACCTAGAGCTCGAAGTGGGAGGGGGGGGGGGGGGCACGGGGGATGCTATTCTTCCAGTTAAGAAAATCAGAGGGAAGCATCCACTCGGCTGAGATAACTTGAAGCATTCCCCACTTGCTTCATTGTCTCCAGGTTAATCCATACGACGGTCCCCATACTTGGAAAAGCATCCCCCAACTAGACTCTGTCTGATGACCAAGGCCTCCCATAACGGTAGAGAATGGGAGAGAGCGAGTCACTACTTGCGCAGAGACTTGTTGTCGTTAGCTTGCTACAGAGATTCCCGAGACAGAGTATAGGAATTCCCACTTCGAGCGAAGGGTGCACCTACGGATTCGGACACGGGCCAGAGGCCAAAAGGGGCTTCATGGAATCCAGGCCTTCACGGGGGAGAACCAGCACTGCGGAAGGGTGAATGGCCAGTGGGATACGTAACCCAAGTCGGTGGGGACGTAGGCACCAGCGGCTGCTGGAAAGCACTCGTTGGTGAAGACTCCACACTTCCACCCTCATGTGCCACGGGGGGTTGGTCCTCTGGGAACCTGGGCGCCGTGTCGGGTGGTGTGATGGTGGTGTCGCTCGGGGGAGGGCTCGTCGCAGTTGGTGCCGTGTGGGGCGGGGAGGCAGCGGCGGTTGGTGGTCCGAATTATAAGGGCCAGTCATTGGAAAACAGACCACTTCGTATCTCGACATGCAGATGCCGCGGCCCCACGAAATTCCTGCTGTCACTGGGAGGGGGTTCCGTTGTCGCCCGGTAGATAGCAGTCGAGTCGCACGCTTGTGTGAAGCAGTGCGAGTGTGAACCGTGTGGAGTGCAGACGTGCAGGGACTTGCCGTCCGGCACATCGTGGAGGCCAGTAAGGAAGGGCAAAGAGCAGTCGTGCGTTTCCTGGTGGCGGAAGGCGCTAGTACGCGAGACATTCATCGTCAATGACGGCAGTGGATGGGTAACACTGTTTATCTCTGTCGCGGGTGAAGGAGTGCAGACGGAGGTTCCCTCGCGAAGGAAGAACGTCACTGCAGGATGATCGACTACCTGGACCATACGGCCAATGTTGTGAGGGACCTGTTACTCAGATTTCGGTGGGAAACACTTCAGAAATCACCTACAATCCGAGTATATCCCCGTGCGATTATACCATCTTTGGTGAGCTGAATCGAGCACTGCGTGTTAGCCGGTTCAACTTGAACGCTGATGTGGATGATGCAGAAAGTGATGGGTTGTTGCAGCAACTACCCACCTTTTACAGGGCTGCTACTGACCTACTGCCAGGACGGTAGGACAAATGCCTCAACGTCTACGCTGATTGCTTTTAAGGTGAGCACATAGTTTCGTAGTTATACATAGTTTTCCGCTGACTGGCCCTTATACAGAAATAAACACTTAAATGCGCACGTTTCTTAAATTGTGAATTTAAGAGGCTTAAAGATCAATCATAACATATGTACATTTTCTGCGATATAGTTATCTGTTAGTATTATAAAAATTAGGCAAAATTAATATTTCAGTATCCAACACAAACCTTATGTTCAGACTGTAGGACCTTTCCTTTATTCGCACATCTTCAGCAAATACACTTTCTTCTTTCTGGAGCATACCTGTGGTTGTTCAGACAGACTTTGTTAGATCATAGGATATGGGAGGCAAACCATATTCTGCGACCCCTGGAGTTGCTACCATCATCCATGATGCCTTCAAAATGCTTTCAAAATTAGTGTAGATTGAGCATAAAGTATTTCCCTGATTACAAACTTTTATTGCTAAAGAACTGTGCTAGATACAGATATACGGTTTGTTGGAAAAGGTAGCTTAACTCATAACGGTTTTTTTTATCAGTACACTTCAGTACACTTCGACATGTGCTCCCTTTGTTGCCCTTAGAACGTCTAGGCGATACTCAATTTCTCTCCAAGTCTTTGCCAACATTTCTTCCGTCACCGTCTCTATAGCATCCCGTATTCGTGTCTGAAGAGTTTGCATATCAGGAACTGGTGAACTAAGCACTGTGTCCTTAACGTATCTCCATAAAAAAAAGTTAAGAGGTGTTATGTCCGGCGAACGCGGCGGCCATGATACGGTACCGTCTCAATGAATCAGAAAAAAACAAAGAAATGGAAGAAAACGTGATGTTTTGCACTACTTATTGCCATAGGTTGTATTTGCCTATCTACCGTGTAAGTTGAGATATAAATATTCATAATCAGGGAAAGACTTTGTGCTCACCCTGTACTTATATTTCTCACCACCTCGTATTGCGCACAGTTATTGCACTCGGATATATGGGATTTAGTGGCTTGAAAAAAGAAAAATCCAAAGGCTGTAGTCGATGTGTCGTATGGCTTGGTAGACATATTATGTGTATGTCGTTCTTCTCATAAACCTTCAATGTATTTACGTTCTTGTGTGGCGCATAGGTAACCAATAGAATCAAACAGCCTTCAGGAAAAGTGGTAGGTCTTAAAGTTGTCAACGAAGCATTGGGGGAAATTCTGGGTGGTGTTCTTTCCTTTAAATATTGCTAATGGTGGAATATAGCAACATATACTGTTGAGCCTAATCCCCCAAATCGAAACAATTTTATGTTCATCAGTTTAATTCAATGTACTGGCGACACAAATTAAGGGAAATATCAGGACTTCTTCTACGACAATTAAACACCATGTTACGCACAAATTATCTTTAAAATATCGCATAGAGTGCAGTGTAATAAGTACACATAGGCATTATTAAAACACACTTTTACTTCTCTACTTTCCTTTAACACGAGTATTTTCTGTACTTCTTGGCAGTTTCAAATACACGACTCCCTGGAAGTTTCTACATTCACTACATGCTAGAAGTTCCAAACTTCACAGCCAGATCAAGACATTTCCTTTAGTTCGTATGGTTTTGTGTAGGGAGAGATAATTTCAAAAGTGACCCTACTCACCCTGTGACCCGATTCACCCTAAGTTACTTTATGTATCTTTTCATTCTAAATGAGGCCCTTCTAGCACTGAGTTTCATGTTCATTAACTTTTAAAGTACCGTAATCTGGGGTGAATTCGGAAGCTTTTGTTGAATTTTTAATATGTATATCAAACTAGCTTTTGAGCACGGACAATTGTTACGCATTGCATTGTGGAGTATATTTATGAGAAACACAACTAAGATAAAACATTCCATGAAAATATCCTACTTGAAATTTAATTAAACATATCTGATGTCCGATGGGCGTTTTGGGGTGATTTCGGACAACAATTGTACAAACAGTTTCTCTGAATTTGTACCATTCTCTGGGTGATTTCTGACACGAAAATGAGTTTTAGAAAACGTAGACGGCCACATAGAGACAAAATGAATCTCCATGATTTCATCTTTTCCAATGGAATGCTCAACTTGTACGGTAGGAAACACAAAGGCTCTACTACTGTTATTATCAGGACATAGAAATTTCACATCAACATTTCTTGTGGTTTCACCAGTTACAACACCTACATATCTTCTTGTTATCTGTGTATGTATAATGCACTGTTACAAACACATCATATCCTCTTCTAGAACACGATTATAGGTTTCTGACATGAGATCTCTCTCTCTCTCTCTCTCTTGTTGATCTTGCATTTCTGCTGTTTACGTGCTCATTGTGTGCTAACTTTCCTGCCTTCACATCTCTTATGGCATTCCACAAATCTTTCTTATCATAGTTTCCTTAATTCTGTCCTCCAACGTACTTTCTGTACACATGCAGCATTGACCGGATTCACCCCGATGAAGCACTATCTGCCACTTTCACTGCTGCTACATTTCCACTTGCAAATGAACACAGCTTACACTATCACAGAACTGTCCTCACACCTCCATTGTTGACACGTTCTTGGGACAAAAAATCCAAATTCCCATTATTTGTCAGCTATGACCGAAAGTTTCCGCTATTAAGGACAACAATGTAAATTATCTTTCAACTTCAGACAAGTCTCGCACGTAAATTGACAAAGGTGCACAGATTCAACAACTGAATGTTATCAGCTACACATAACACAGCAATGCCACAAGCGAGAATGCAGGAACTCTCAACACACTGGTGCAAATGTTCGAGGCTCGACAAAGGAGCAAATACGCTCTTGTCCGAAATCGCCCCCAGATTACGGTATTAACAGATAACTTTACCCTAATAGACGTATATTGTGATTGATCTTTGAACCTATTAAATTCTCGATTTAAGGAATATGCGCATATGAAGTGATAATGTATAAGGGTCAGTCAGTGGAAAACAGGTCACCCTGTATAACTATGATACTATGTGCTTACATTAGAAGTAATCCCCGTAGACATTGAGGCATTTGTCCTACCGTCCTGGCAGTAGGTCAGCGGTAGCCCTGTAGAAGGTGGGCGTTTGCTGCAACAACCAATCACTCACTGCATCCCTCACGTCAGCGTCCACGTTGAACCGACTAACACGCAGTGGCCGTTTCAGCTCAACATAGATGGCATGATCGCACGGGGACATGTCCGGATTGTAAGGTGGGTGCTGGAGGGCTTAGCACCGAAATCTGAGTAACAGGTCCCGGACAACATTGGCCGTATGGTCCAGGTTATGGTCGTCTTGCAGTGATGTTCCTCTCTCGCGAAGGAAACTCCAACTCCACTAATTCACTCGCGACAAAGATGAACAATGTTCCCCATACTGCTGTCATTCGACGGTGGTGGATGAGGCGCATTGTCAATCTCCGTCGCGTGTGAAGGAGTGTAGACGGACGTTCCTTGGCGAAAGAAGTACGTCACTGCAGGACGACCACAAACTGGACCATACGGCCAATGTTGTCCGGGACCTGTTACTCAGATTTCGGTGGGAAGTCCTCCAGCACCCACCTTACAATCCGGACATGTCCAAGTGCAAATATGCCATCTCTGGTGAGCTGAAACGGGCACTGCGTGTTAGCCGCTTCAACTTGGACCCTGAGGTGAAGGATGCAGTGAATGATTGGTTGTTGCAGCAAGCGCCCACTTTCTACAGGACTGCTACTGACCTACTACCAGGACGGTAGGACAGATGCCTCAACGTTTACGGGGATTACTTCTAAGGTGAGCACATAGTTTCGTATTTATACAGGGTGACCTGTTTTCCACTGACTAACCCTTATACATAAATAAACACTTAAATCCTCATGTTCCTTAAATTGTAAATTTAAGAGGCTTAAAGATCAGTCACAACGTACATTTGCTGCGGTAACGTTATCTGTTAATACTTTAAAAATTAGGCAAAATTAGTATTTAATATTCAATACAAACCTGATGTTCAGAGTATAGGACCTTTTTTATTTGTTCGCACATCTTCCACAAATAACGTTTCTTCTTCCTTGAGCACACCTTTGGTTCTTCTGACATACTTTCTTCGATCAGAGGATAAACACATATGGGACGCAAACAATTTTCTGCGATCGCTGGAGTTGCTACCATCAACCATGATGCCTTCAGAATGCTCTTAATGTACGTATTTATTATTCTCACCCCCTCGTCTTGCGGACAGTTATTGCACTCGGACAAATATGGAATTTAGAGACTTGAAACACGAAAAATCCAAGGGCTGCAGTCGATATGTCGTATGGCTTGGTACACATATCATGTGTATGTCATTCTTCTCATGAAACGTCAATGCAATTAGGATCTTGTGTGTCGCATGGCCATCCAAAATTATCAAACAGAATTCAGGAAACCTGGTGGGTCTTAGAGTTGTCAACGAACTATTGGGGAAACAGTCAGAAAATTATGTGTAGTGTCCTTTCTTTTAAACATTGCTATTGATGAAAAACAGCCACATATAGTGTTGAGCCTTATCCTCCAAAAAGCAACAATATTCCGTTGATCAGTTGAAAAATCTGCAACGGCGACACAAATTAAGGGATATTTCATGACTACTTCTGCTACAACTAAACATATTACGCACAAATGATCTTTAAAATATCGCATATAGTGTAGTGTAACACTAATAAATACATTAATACATTTTTAAAACAGTGTTTCTTCTCCACTTTCCTTTAACTCAAGTATAATCTGTTCTTCTTGGCAGTTTGAAATACACGACTCCCTGGAGGTTTTTACGTTCACTAGATGCTAGAAGTTCCAAACTTCACAGCCAGATCGAAAGATTTCCTTCAGTTCTTTTGGTTTTGTGTAGGGAGAGATAATTTCACCCTGTAAGCCGATTCACCCTAAGTTACCTTATGTATTTCTTGCTTCTAAATCTGGCCCTTCTAGCACTAAGTTTCATGTTCTTTAATTTTTAAAGTATTAAGAGATAACTTTACCGTAGTAAATGTGCATTGTGATTGATCTATTAACCTCTTACTTACTTACTCCTCGGCGCTACAGCCCGTGCATGGACTTGGCCTCATTCACAACCAGCCTCCAGTCGACTCCATCCGTTGCTTTCGTCCTCCATCTTTGGACTCCCAGTCTTCTCAGTTAGTAGTGCACGTCGTCGAGTCATCGTTTCCTAGGTCTTCCTTTCCTTCTACCTCCACCTGGTCCCTCAATTAATATCATCTTGGTCACTCTGCAGTGTACATTCGCCACACATGTCCTAACCATCTAATTCGTCCACATTTAATCTCTGTTACAATATCCGGATTATTATACAGTTTTTGTATTACTATGTTTGTTCATATTTTCCAGGTTTCGTTCTATCTCACTGCTCCAAAAATTATTTTCAAGATCTTTCTTTCCCATCTTGTTAACACCTCTTCATCCCTTATCACTAACGTCCAGGTTTTTGACCCATATGTTTCAACTGAGCGTACAATTGTTTTGTATATATTAATCTTGTTTTATTCTTCTTATCTCTTTGGAAGAGAAAACCTTCTTCAATGCCACTGAATATCTATTTCCTGCGACTATTCTTGCTTTATTTCATCAGATATATTGTTGGTTTGGTTCATTATTGACCTTAAGTATTTGAAGTTATCACATCTCTCAAATTCTTTACCTCCTGCCTTTATCATTCTCTCGTTGCATTTCCTTCCTCTTGATGTGAGCATATATTTAGACTTTTGTACATGTAGATATAGTCCTATATTCTCGGCAGGTTCTTGTAGTTTTTGAAATTCTTTATTTACTGAAATTCTTTATTTACTTGTGCATTGTTTCGTGCTATGAAATCAATATCATCCCCATATGATGTCCCTTCCTGCCTTCAGCGTTTATGTTATCGTCTCCTACGGTTTTATCGTCTCTTAGTTCTACAACTGATTCCTTAACCTTTTTTCTCGCAGGAGGGTTTGATCAGTTCTGATCTATCTGTGTCCTCCATTTCTATGTCCTATTCTCTTGTCCCCTGTCAGATTTCCATCTTTATCTTTGCAGAAGGTAACCATGGGTTGAAATCCATTCTTTTCTTCTTTCAGTTACCAGAAGAATTCTCATCTTTTCCTAGTTTTTCATGTCTCTTCTATCTCTGCTATTTTTTGCTTTTCATATTCTCTTCTGTTTCTTCTGCATAATGTATCTGCCACTCTTCTCTTTTCCTTAAACATTTCTCTATTTCACCTTCTATTTCTGTTTACTATTTTCATCCTTGCTTCATTTCTTTCTCTTACGGCTTTATCACATTCCTCACACATGCCACCATTCTTCTCTTCTTTTTGGTTTCTTCCTAACCAGTACTTTTTCTGATGTATGTTGAATGCTTCTCTTATAGCTTTCCATTTTTGATCTAAACAGAATTATGTCATTCCTCATCCTTCTCGTCCAATCTCTTCTCTAATATCTCTCTATATCTTGCTTTATACATTTCATCTTTTATTACCTTTGTTGTACTATATTTATCTTGTTTCATTGCTTTGCTATTTCTATAACAAGCAATATTTTGTCTGTATTTAATTCTTACTAAAAATGGTCAGATCTATAGTCTGTACCTCAGCAGCTACTGACATCTATTACATCTGAAAAATGTCTATCATTTATTACCACGTGGTCTATTTGGTTGCTTTTGGTTCCTTCTGGTCATATCCACGTTTCCTTCTTTGCAACTGAGTAATTTTAACTACCATTCTTTTGCTTACAGCAAAGCCTATTATGCGCAGACCATTGTCGTTACTATCACTGTGTAAGCTCTCTTTGCAAATTATTTTTCTGAAAATTTATTATTTTCCTATTTTCGCATTTACATCTCCTATTAATAGTTTTACATCATGTTGTGGTGATGTATCATAAACATACCCCAATTTATCATAAAACTCATCCTTGACCTCATCATCAGTTTCTTCAGTTGGTGCATATACACAGATTACTGTGATGTTAAACATTCTTCCTTTGACCCTCATGGTGCACATTCTATGGTTTATCTGTGTGAAATTGTGTACAGTGTTCTTCATATTCTTAAGTACTATGAAACCTGACCCGTAATCATTCCGTTTCCGCCACTATTGAACACGATGTGGTTTCCTGGCTTACAGGTATCTGATCTTTCCACCTTGTTCCTTGAACTCCCATAATGTTGATCCCATATTTCTCAGCCTGTTGTTTAACGACTCTAAGTGTCTCTTAGAGTGCGTACATTCCAGGTTGCAATGTTGATTGTTCTTTGCTTGTTGACCTTTCTCATACTCCTTGTTTGTCCTGGTCGTCTTCTAACAAAATCTACTCTTCCTTACGTCTATTGGCTTCTCAACGAGTTGCTCTTTGATAGGTAATTGTGTCAGTCTTACGCTTAACCCACAACCTATAGGACCACGTGATTTGTTTTCAAGGTCTTCTCTCAGTAGCATTTGTAGCATTTCTAGTAACTACAAGCCTGATGACCTGGTTTTGGTCCGACTTGGGTATTTTCATTGCCCAGTGCATAGGATATCTAGTGAGCTTTCCTCTATCCGCCACCTGAGGAGACGCCCGATAGGAGACCAGGAATTCCACACGGGTTTAAACCGCTTAAATTCTCAATTTAAAGAGCATGTGCATATGAAGCGTTTATTTGTAATGTATAAGGGTCAGTCAATGGAAAACCCTGTATAACCATGACACTACGTATGTGCTCAACTTAAAAGTAATCCCCGTAGACATTGAGGATTTTGTCCCACCGTTCTAGCGGTACGTAAGTCAGTGGCAGCTCTGTAGAAGGTGAGTGGCTGCTGCAACAACCAGTCACTCACTGCATCCTTCACCTCAGCATCCAAGTTAAACCGGCGACCTTGCAGTGCCCGTTTCAGCGCACCAAAGATAGCATGATCACACGGAGACATATTCGGATGGTAAGGTGGGTGCTGGAGTGTTTCCCACCGAAATCTGAATAACAGGTTCTGGACAACATTGGCCGCTTGGTCCAGGTTGTTGGTCATTCTGCAGTGACGTTCTTCCTTCGCGAATGAACCTCCGATTACACTCCGTCTCTCGCGACAGAGATGAACAATGTTCCCCATACACTGCCGTCATTCGACGGCGAATGTTTCACGTACTATCGCCTTCCGTCACTAGGAAACGCACGATTGCTCGCTGCTTCTCCTTACTGGCATCCACGATGTGCCAGACGGGAAGCCCCTGCACGTCTGCACTTGACACGGCTAACACTCGCACTGCTTCACACAGGCGTGCGACTCGACTGCCATCTACCTGGTGATAACGGAACCCCCTACCAGTAGCAGCAGGAGTTTCGTGGAGCGACGGCATCTACACGTCGAGATATACGAGGTGGCCTGTTTTCCACTGACTGGCCCTTATAGGTGAGGAGCTAGTAGCATTTTGCTACTAGCTCTGAACCTAATTCGGACCCACCAGCCGCCGCTTTAATCGTTCTACATCCTCTTTTCTTCTTAGTTATGGTAGGAAACATTCCGCTTCTGAGCCGTAGGGGAAGGGTTGCATGTAAACTGTCTCCTGTCGCATCCAAGCAGTTCGTTCTCCTTTGCATTTTTCATCAGCTCCAGGAATTCCCTCAATGACTCATGGTGCCACTATCAGAACAGCCAATTGAAACTGCATTACTCTCTTAGGTAATTTCATTCGGTTATTACACGTTGAATAACAAGCCAGGTGATAAGGTTAACAGAATGAGGTGAGGATTCGTACATAGGATCTTTGGCTTCATTAATTGCTACGCTACCATGACAAATGATAAGGTTAGGTTAGAATCAGGTATTCATGTCCTTACCAGGATTCGAACATAGGATCTTTGGCTTCGTGAATCGCTACGCTAACCACTCAGCCACCGCGGACATTTACACGTAATATAAACTATATTATTCCACAATATTTAGGTTAACAAATAGGATAGTAACGCTTCAATAGTTCCTTCGCTTCAGATCAGAATCCTTGGCTTGATACGTCACGCTTATGTCAGTTCGGCGTTTACTTAGGTATTCCCTTCATGTATGTGTCCATGGATTTCTACCCTGATTCATTCCAGTGCCTATTCGTGGTTCGGGATGGTCACTCGTAACAAGAGCCAAGGAACAATTACAAAGGGTTAGGTCCAAATTAGCTGTTAGAGTACGCGAGGGAGTTTCGTGGTTACCATTATTTCTTAGGTAGCATTCCTGTGAAGCGGAATGTTTTGTCATTAGGGTGCTCTTTGGCTGCTAGGTGGTGGCTGGAGTCACCGTAGTTCCCTCAATTTTTCCCTTAGTTCTCTGCTCTATAATTAGTTTCCCTCCTTTGTTTTATTAGTACTTTACTTCTTTTAGTCTATTAGCAGTTTCCTTCCTTTAGTCTATTAGCAGTTTCCTTCCCTTAATCTATTAGTACTTTCCGCTCCTTATTCTATTAGTACCTTCCGTTTTCAGACTATTAGTAGTTTCCGTCCTTTGTTCTATTAGTACTTCCCTTCATTTAGTCTATTAGTACTTCCCTTCCTTAGTCTATTAGCACTTTCCTTCCTTTAATCTATTAGTACCTTCCGTTCATTATTCTATTAGTACTATAGCCTTCCATATCTTTGTTTGGTGTGGGCCTCTCTCGCCCCTTGCGGCGCTCGCTACGGCGGGTCCTCCTCTGGGCACACCACTACTGCACCATCCGATATAACGTCTGGGAACCCGGGGGATCCATCCCCAAGTGGCGGGAGGGATATGGTGGGAAGCAGGGTGGAAGACGGAGTTATCCCACGTCCCCTCTGACCTGGAAGTCTCCCATTGGCCAGGATCTCCTCCTCGGTGTTGGTTTTCCCCCAGAGGGAGCCGGGGGTCTCTAAAAGGGGGCCAGGGGGTCCTCAAGGGATTTAGGGTGGGGGTGGGATGGGTGAGCGTTTGACTCACCAAAACATCTAAGGCTGAGGAAACGTATAAGAGAGTGGAACTCCAGCTCGCGGCAACAGGGCTAAAGGGAAAAAAATAATGTATGGAGACATTAAGGGCAGGAATCTGCGTCTAATTATGGAACCATGATGGCTCCCAGATGAAGGACTGCAGGAAATTAAAGTAAGTTTTTTTACCTTTTGTAGTAGAAACTAATATTTACATAACTAAAAGAAGTAATGCAGTTCGAATGTAAAAACAGAAGTAGTCTTATTTAGATTCATGTTGCTTGTATATTCCACACAGACACGCTTCAGTCATTTATTAACAATAGTATTTAGTTTAACAATATATTTTGTAGTTGCTGCAGTTGAATCATCGAAACGAAAATTCCGTTTTGCAGTATTGTACTTGTACCAAATCCAAAATTCATTGTTGCATTACAGTTTCGATTGTGGAGACTAGCCAAGTAGAATAAAGTTTTGTATAAAGGACATTAGAAACCTACGTAATTAAAGTGTATGTATTTCTGATATTTCCACTGTAGTTTGGGCTTGCTGGTATTAAGCTATCTTGTCTATCAATTTAAAATATTAAAAATAGATTCAAACTTAGATATTTAAAGTTTTACTATTCTTGTACGATAAGGTGTAACAAACAAAGAGACATGTATCAGGTGCTTCGGTTTCGTAGATTGGGACGTAGATGACTATAACGTATTTTCCTCATGTACGAGGGGTGCTTGAAATGTTTTGTTTCTAACAGAGAAAATTGGTAGCAAGCAAACGAAATTATATTTGTGATAGCAGCACTCTTCATTAGTATGATAAGTCCATTTCTCGTTTTTCTATTGCAGATTTTGAATTGAAGAAGGTGCAGCGATTTGTTGAAAATGGAAAGATTGGATTATCACACAGTGATCAATTCATCAAGATGTCTTCAATAGCTTACATGACAATGCACCTTGATATGCCACACCCAAACGCTAGGTACAACAGTTCAAGAGTGGAATGGAGGTCCAGGAGACCAGCAACTGTCATCACAAAAGAAACAATGACCTTGCGTTGGATATCATCATGCAAGATCGGATATTGTCAATACGTCAAGTAGCAGACAGTTGGTTATCTTATAGGAGAGAGCCGACTACACTTTGAAGAGAGAGCTTGGCTTCTCAAAAGTTTCTGCTCCATGGATTCCACATGTTCTGGCTCCTAAGTAGAAGCACACTCGGAAGATGTCAAGAGAAAATTTGGAACTGTTTGAAGCAGATGTGGACACTTTTCTTGCTCGATTCATTACTATGGATGAGTGCTGAGTAAACAGCTCACAGACAGAAATAAGAGAATAATCGAAGGAATGGAAGCAGGCATCATCTTTCATACCGAAGAAGACCGAAGTCACTAGGAAGGTGATGGCATCATTTTTTTAAGATTCGCTAGGTTTTCCATTATGAGCTGACACATCATCACCGGAGAGTATATTTACTGGAACGTCTCGGAGTGCAAAGCCAAGAAGAGGCCAGGCATGCTGATCAGAGGAGTCATCTTCCACCAGGACAATGCTCCCGCACACACCTCAGCGATTGCCATGCCAACAATCCATGAGTGCGGGTTCCAGTTTAGTTGGCCAACGACGATGCCGCGATTGAAGCCGTGGAGAAGGTCTTATGGTTCAAACATGAAGAGTTCTTTAGAAGATAAAGACACTTCAACACAATGTGTAGCCTTTGAGAGGGATTATGTTAAAAATAAAAGCATTGTCAAATCTGTATCTTCTTTGGTTTTCTTGAGGCTCAAAATTTTTCATTTGCCTCTTGTAAAAACATTCCCTCTCTTCAAGTCCCGAAGACAGAAACCTTTTATAACCTGTAATATGGTATTTCCATGTCGTATGCACACACGCTCGGTGTTCCTAATCTCAGCCAGAACCAACACAGACACCGCTATAGCAGAATAATTGAAGACATGTAGTCTTCGGGGATGGGTGAGGGGATATGAATATCTACATGTGTCTCGTGTGGGACTCGCAATGCGAGGAACTTTCTAACTTCAATTAAGCCACGAAACGCGGAACAAGCTAAAATGGATTGTTTTTGTCTAAAGACTCCAGATACCAAAGATACAGTGGTGTAGTCGATAGAGCGATTGACTTCCGGACGGGGTGGGGGCTCTATTACTTATTCTGTGGTGGTGGGTTAGAGGCAATTCACATCACTTCCATAAATAAACGGGACTGTGAATATGTAGAGGTCCCCTACTGTCATCACTTCCCCCACCCCACACCTCACATGACTTCGAGGCATGTTGCAATGGGCTTTACCATATTTTTTTTCAAATACTTATAACTAATTCTAGTAAACACCTTGTTCACAGATAAATCATTATTAAAATTACCCGAGTTTTGTAGTTCGATAAATAATAAGGTAGGGCAAAAACGACAAACCCCTGCTCTAAAAATGTCGCAATTGAATAAATAGGGAAGGCGCTGCCAGGAAGCCTTCATCACAAAGACGATTCTCAATTGGCGGCCTTAGCAAGTAAGAGGAAGAAGTTTGGTTCATCTGTGGACAATGTGGAATGAACTAGTGCCCCTTTTGTTTTCAATTACAGATACACTGAGATCATTGATTTTTCTTATTGTGTGTGTGTTGTGAAATTGTGTGGGAAGATTTTCTAAGTATGATGTTCTTGTTTTTTCTTTCTTTAGTGTACGTTTTTTCCTTGTTCATTTTTAAGGAGAGAACTATGCAAAGATCGGAGTGATCTCTATTGACTTTCGTGTTATGTTCATTATTAGCTATCTGTTACGTAAAAAACATAATTAATATATTTTTATTTGTGTTTATGTGTGATTGTCATGTGTGTGTGTACATGTGCTTATTTGATTATGATTTACTGGACATTAGATTCCCCTATGCTTAGCTTCCCAGGGGAGCTGCCGTTCAAAAAGAGTCGTTGCAGTGGAAAATTCCAGGTCTGCGGGGAGAACTTTCTTCCCTACTATAAAAGCACCGATCGTATAACTACTTACATATTACCACAAGTAGTCAATTTACAATGTCAAATATTCTGGGCTGCTATCCCCGATCATGTGAGACGGGTAGTACGCAGCGTAGTCTCTCAACCAGTCAGAAGACTCACATACGCCATGCCTAGGCCATACAATTCTATCTCCCTCTTCCCTCCCCAAATATACAATCTACAGTCCCCTCCTGTCCGAAACTATACCTCAGCTCCTTCAGCAAAAGAGCAGTTGGAAGAAATGTATGATGACAAATTACATCACTCCCAAGTAAAAAACCAAATTAGGAGTCAAAGGCTTGGCCCGATATTCCAAACATTGCAACGTCCCGACAACTTCGGACTACGAACATTTTCACCCTGATTGACAACAACGAGGAATCTTCTTATACCAACATCATTGAACAGACATATTTACAAATTAAAGGGTTCGTGTTAGCAATGATTATTAAAATAAAGAACATGTCTAAACGTGAGTTAACCAAAAAATGAGACATTTTCAAGTCACGACTGCAGTTGGGAAAGGGATTATAACAAATGGACTGTCCCAACTAAAGCGGGACGCGCGGTAACCTATCATCAATGGTTATAAAAGTAATATTACTTAATATTTCAGACTGCAAAGTTCTGGAGCTAGCCTCTTCTTACACAACAAACCCAAGCAAGTGCTTCAAGGACGAAATCGAAATTCTTGCAAAATCTGAAAAATTCTCAATATTATCTTCGTAGGTTTTCTATAAAATTTTATTCAAATATTTTATGATTCGAGGGGGGTGGTATGACCCCCTTGGCCCCTTCCCTAGGTGCCGGCCTGTGTTATTAAGAAAAGCAGCATGCGGTGACGCATTGTATATGTCTTACATAAATTTTCAGTACCCGAAACGAGACCGGGGCGAAATCGAGACTTGCCGTTCAAGACAGAGGAAACTTAGATTCAGCCACACGTGTCCCATAAGCACTCAATAGCAGAAGTTACATTGTAGACAGTGCAATGTTTCTGCAAGTTTTTGTTCTTTCAGCAAAAAATGTTAAAATGCAAGATGTAAGAATCAGCATCCTGGTCTTGACAACATTCCCAGAGGCAGAACTAAGTGCCACCATGCTCGTTCCTGGGTTGCGTGAAGGGGAAAGACCACCAGAAATTGTTTTTAGCTGGGAACAGCCGCAGACAAGCAGCAACAGGATTAATTGATTTGCTTTATTTTTCTTTTTTTTCTGCTCCTTTTGGCTATTCGCGAGGCCGAGTGATGATATAATGAAATTGAGGAGGGGACACTCATATAGAACACCGGTGTGTGAATTAACTGGGGGGCGGGGGTATGCCCACACAAAAGTTTTATACCGGCAAAATGTTTTTTTTAAAAAAAATCCCTGGCAGGGAAGTTTTTATTCTCCCCCCGCCCCCTCCGACCAAAGAATGAAAGCTTCTGGAATACTATTTGAAGGGCACGGGTGTAAAACATGGTAAGTGACATTTTCATCATTTCTGAGCTCATTAAGAAAAAAGGTTATTGGAAGCTATACTGTAGATAAATTGCTTTCGAGTTGTGTTTACCAATTTCACAAGGCTACACTGAGTCCAATGCAAATTGTATGACATGGCAAGTTCACTTGAAAATTGAAGGATGGCACATTTTACTTTGTAACTCCAAATAACAAAAATGTTACGTACCATGTTTTACACACGAGCCCTTAATTTCTTAACTATGGTACAAACACCATACAAATCATTCGGAAACAGTAATTTTAGCTTGAAAACAATTGCGTCCTACAATGCGTTTACAATGTCGTCGGGTGCAGACGTTTTACAAAAAAGCTCCCAGACTTGCGTCGCTGCTATGTCCATTGATAAATAAACTAGGTAAGACTGCCGCAGGGACGGCGACAGGGGTGGGCACGGGTGGACAAGCGCCCACCCAAAAATTCCTGTGCCCACCCGATTGCCCACACAATCAAATTCACAAAGTACATATACTTGGGGATATGTGAATGTTTCAATAAATAAGTGTATTCTGGTATTCATTACATGTATATTTTACTCATGAATATTATCTATACTAGAAATGTTCACACATCATCATCCCATAAAAAGCTCTCTTAACTTTGTCATTAGAAAGCAAAACGAATTACTACAGAATTTGAAACAAGATAAACGGTCATCAATTGAATACTTCTATGAATAGAAGCAGCTAGTAGATTTAGGAGGTGCAAATCTATGCAGATGAGATCAGGCTTTAGGGTGACCTTGAGGGCTGCAGCTCTGGGCCTTCACTGGGAAAAACTGCTTGGAAAAGTACTGCATAAAGAAAGGAGGTACTTTGGATGTGATGAAAAAATGTAGAAACAAGTATAACCAACCACCTCACGTAGCTTAGCGAAAAGTTATAACTGAAACTGTGGAGGGGATTGAGGTGGCGTCTTGGTGTTGTAAGCTCTGGGCCTTCACATATATAAATCCCGGCCTGCGCATGATTAAAATAATCTCTAAATAAACAAATAAAAAAACATCTTAGCGTTACTTCCTCCAGCAACACAATAAATTATTTCGACTTTTTAATTAGGTCTACATTGGAATTCCAGAAGCGTCTCTTTCTTTATTTCATTAAATGTTTATATACATGTCATCTTCAAATATCTACGTAGTATACAAACAACAACTTTGTATTCGTTCTACTAATAAATACTAATAAGAAGCAATCACTACAATAGAGAGGTGTATAAATTTTGATGTAACAGTTATGTGGGTTTGGAAAAGCTACAGAATTATTGAATTGATAATAACCTATCAGTTACGTAATAATGCGATGTTTCTTGTGATTAACTTACGTAGAATTAAAACAAGAAAGGGGTTGGTAGGAAAGCTTTGTTTTGAGAGCTTCAGAGAACTAATTAATCACGATGAGAATGGTTTAAACTTTAGAAGAACTTCAGCCGAAAAGGTCAACAGAATCTGTAGATGCAGATGAAATAAAGAAAAAAGGTGTTGTAACGAGTGCACTCACGGTCCCAGAAATGACGTGTCAATCATACCCCGGGACGGGGCCAAACGTCGTTATGTGTACGGGAAACCGGTCGTGACTCTCACGTTCCAGGATTTCAAGTTCGGTACTGAGACGGTCGTTTATTGTCATACTATTGCGAGGCGGAGATAAATACCTTGAAATATTATACTGTTTTGTTTACCTTGGATATGTAGATTCGAACAATCATAACACACTAATAGCATAATATCCGGTACCTGAAAAACATCAAATAACAACACTGACGAACGGTAAAAAGTGAATATATATTGTAACAACAAAAAATATTGCAATCAACAAATCTTTACAAAGCCTCCTCAAACGCTCACTCATTCACTCTCTTTCACATATATGAGGTATTTTTACATGTGAAGTATAGATACAAATCATGGATCTCATTAACATATCATTCCTTTTTAGTTTTTAAACCTTCATGTGAATATAGGGCATTTGTCTGCCAGTTCCTGTGCTCTTTTAAATTAACTTAAGTGCCAGCCCTCGGAAAGCGGTTAACTAAGACAATTGGGTCGGCGTGGTTAAATCTTTCGTTCGAATGAACGTATGCATCCAGTCGTAAGCACGACATTTAACAAGTTTCTCGGACGGGGGTAATACACATAAGCCTCTCTCGTCCAATGAGAACAACTACACCATTACATAGTGATGCAACACTTAATCGGCTCCAGCTGTCGGAATACACAAATCAATCGTCGGCGCGAGCAAAAATTACATTAATAACCACTATGCAACAAATAATACTACTTCACGCGCACGACCTTGCAATAAAAAAACTACGCTTTCCATAATTAAAAAGGACTCATCAGTCAAGTATTGACAAATTAAATGGCGCGATGGGGCGGTCGGTTACACGAAAAATGGAGCACACTTTGACAATTTACACTAAATATTAAAGAAATGAAATGGAGCTTCTAACCCTGAATGCAGACAATTAAATTAGAACATCTGAACATGACAGTGTCACGAAGTATTCATTAGAAAAAATTGTTTTTAAATCCACTTTTATGCTCAGATAGGCTAATCGAGACTAAATCTACAGTTTAAAGTGGAGTCCGAACCAGTGTGCATTGTGCTTCCACCAGGGGAGGAGGCAGCAGAAGCCAGAACCTCTTCATTATAAGGCGACAACGTTATGGCATTGGAAAAAAAAATATACAGGAGAACTCACAGGGTACGTGTTATATTATCACCATAAAAGATGTGTTCATTTAACAGGGTGTACCAGAGACACATATTTGAGACTTTCGGAAAACAACGATATTGTTCACGGAGTTAGCTGCCTTGATCCAACAATGACCAGCACTCTGAAATTGAAACTACCACCTCAACTTTCGAAGTGGTATGAACTAACGAATCTCCACTTTTGGAAGGGTAAGTTGTTGCTGATTCGACTGATTTGTTCTATGTGAAGTCACTTTTCTGCTAATTTTGCTAATGGCGACGATGAGGTTCAATGGTGATTAGGTGAAAGTGACGAAGGGCGAAAACAAATACACGCAGACACTGAAAATACAATCCCCCACAAATTATTATTTTGACTGTGGTTCCAGGCGCCAGAGACTCGTTCACCTGCAGGATTAAAGTTTCCAGGGCTGGATAGAGGTTGACATTTGAGTGCTTTCGAAAATGTCACGCCATACAACCCTGAATCCCAAGTCACCTGTGAAAAAGAGATGAATTACTGGGTATGGTGATCAATTTCGATGAATTCCTTGTGTCCGAAATCACACATTCTGCAAAATGTATAAACTATTTTTTACCTCAGTGCATGCGTTCATCTAACCATACGTGTGTTACTTCTCCCGCATGAGTAACGAAGACTAACTTCAGAAAACGAATAGCAACTTAGCAAACAATATCTTCAATTGTAACAGATTTTTCAATGTTACTTGATTATTACTTTTGGGCGATGTTTTGTCAAAATAGCCTTTCATTAGCCTAGGGATACTTTATGCAGAATGAAGAAAGAATTGTGGCGGCGATCAGGAGGAGCAAGAGGGGAGAGTTCCCCAGCCACATTTTGCCACTTGTCGCACCCGCACTATGGCCTCTTAATGCTAAGCCTTTTCTACCGCAAAAGTAAACTGTCCTTGCCCCCACGTTTTGGCACCCGATCGCCGTTACTGCAAACATACATTCAGATACATTTGTCAGTTGCAATAACCTTGTAAGCCAAGAAAATTGATCATGCATTTAAATTACGAGAAAGTAATTTAATTCTTCACCGTTGCCTATCATCACACTTTCTATCACTGTCGCCGGATATATAAAATTGAGTATGTGCCTTGTATTCTTTGCACTTGAAGAACAAAATATGATGCAACCGATTCACATTTATTTCACTACATTGACATGAATGAAAGAATGGGATTAGAACGTATTGCTGCGCACACACAAACACTTCCTTGAAATAATTGTGTCCATCGGAGACAAAGAAGTGGAACAAGATGAGAGAATAGATTAGAAAATAAAGTGGAAAGACACCAAACACACACACACGTGTACGTGTGTGCCAGTTAAGAGAAATACTTGAAGAATGGAACAATTGAAAGTGAAAGGAAGAAAAAGGTGACAAGCTGAAAAAGATATAAGAAGGCATTATAAAGAGTAAAAAAGAAAAGATGAAAAGTAAAAGAAAAAGAAGTGTAGGGAAATCGGGAATGTAAAAGGGGAGGGGATACATATACATACATATGGCCTTACATTTATACCTGCCCACCCTAATCTATCAATATACAGCTTCTGCCCACCCGGTGAAAGATTTCTGACGCCGCCCCTGGCCTGCCGCCATGGCAAGGAGCCTTGATTTCGTCAGCTTTATTCGTTGGAGATAGATCACATTTCTCGTCGCACACCATCAATGAGTTGAACGGACCGTAGAAATTTGGTCAAGTTTTTTTTAGTGTTACAAGTTCAATGGCTCTTTGTGTGTATGAGTGGGTTTTCTTAGAATGCAAATGTACTAAGCGTTTGTAAATTAAGTGTTAGAAGATTTAATGACTTAAGTTAGAACCAGTGTTCTAAGGCACTTAGAACCACAAGCAAATAGTTTACTTTATTATCCATAAACAAATTTGCTCCCCCCCCCAAAAATAGTACCCTCCGAAATGAAGTCAGAAATACGCCGCAGTGGGCAACTCCCCCAAGGCAATAAAAGCTGATTTCGAACATCCATACCCAGGCCGGGATTCGAACCCGGGACCTCTGGCGTCGGAGCGTGCTGTGCTAACCACTCCATCTCGAGGGTCCGCACAGAAGGATTGGAGATAAATGTACCTAGTATACTGGCAAGTACATCTCAATAAATTACATATACGTATAAGCTAGGAACTGTCTGGGGTGAATAATATATGTACCGTTTCTAAAAATTGTTAAATCCCTTCGTGGGGGTGACATTACTACTATACGCTTGTATTAACGTCCCTTAAGCTAAAATCCTTTCGCTTGGAGTTTGTGTGCTTCAATATTATTGATCAATTCAACTAATGTTAACCTGCAAAGACCAAGGCAAAATGCTGCACATGCTACTCAATCAATCTTCAGACGAGGCAACAAATTGCATGAAGTATAATTTGAACAGGTGCTAACTGAATATACTTTTTACCAGCCCTCAGTAAGCACAGAAAATATAAGGGTTGTGGAATCTTTATAACTAGCCACTGATAGAGAGCTACATTTTTTCAATTAATCCTCTAGAAGCAACATTTGTATTTGACATGTATTTGTATATTATTTGTACTTATTTATATGTATATTTAAGAAGGTAATTAAACATGAGAAGTAGATTCTGCGCAGTAGTTCTTCTACAGGGTGTCCGAAAAAGATCTCCGGGGTTTTGAATTCAACTTATTTAAGTACATTCTGAATCATATGTGTGTGTGACGTATTTTATGGAACTGCAATGTTCAGAGTTTCATAACCTTCTTATGCTATCCATTTTCCTGGGAATCGGTTACACGGCTTCTATTAACATTTCAGGTCGTACAGCTATGTGACGTACCTGCTATCCGGTGAGAATGTGTCAAATGAAACTTGCTTGTTGTCGCTTCACTATTACGCTGAAAACACCATTATATCCTGCAGCAAAAATAATATACAACTTTGTTTGCTTGAGTTTTTTTATTTAAGTCCACTTTAGGCACAGAAAGGCTAATCGATTGATTGATTGATTGATTTTAGTTTATTTTACTTCGCGTTTTGTGCCTCTTGGCTAATTTGCGAAGATGGGGATGAGTGATGAAATGATGAAATTGATGAATGGACATTCACAAACAACCAAGCCCGACCGGGATTCGAACCCTTGGCGTCGCAGCGCGATGTGCTAACCACTCGGCCACAGGGTCGGGCGAAAGGCTAATCGAGACTGGACCTACAGTTCAAAGTTTGATCCGAAGCACTATGTGCCTCCACCCAATTAATATACTCGTGTTTTTTTTCTTTTTTAAACTCCGGAGTTCTTTTTCGGACACTCTGTAATGGTTTTTACCACAAATTCCTGGAACCATAGATAGTCATTTATCTCGGGAATTTGAAACATTGATACTTTCGCACCTTACATATCTTGGAGCTCTCTCTGAGAATGGAGTTGCTGCTTCTAAAAACACCACAGCAGTAACAACATAAACTTCCCCTTCTCATCCCCTCCCCCCCTACCCGTTCACGCCTGTGCCAGTGCCTACCCTTATACCACGCTTCGCCACTGCCTGACACAATTTTCTCTCGCGATTCTCTGATTTCAATCAATTTAGACCACCCTTTTACAGAGCTTTAACATTTACATTGTTGTCTTACAACAATATACGGGAACAACAATGGCGACATGTTAACCGTTTCCCCAGAGCTGATCCATCCAAAATAGGTTTGAATGAAAAAAAAAATCGGTGACTGAAATTTCACAGTCGGGCAGAAGTTGAAGCCAAAATCTATGAAGGAAAACAAAGTAAGTGTAGCTTATATAATAATTAAATGAGTACTGTACTCTCATGATGAGAGTCTCATTCAAACTATAACATTCGCGATTGCACTGGATAAAGCTTATTAGTGATCAGTGTTTCTCTTTTCCTCTTAATAATAAGTTGCGTGATAAATTCGTCCATGAACATATAAAATAAAGAACCAACACGAAAACATGCAACAAGAGACAAAATTCGCTATTGGGGCATTCCAGCGTTACGTGTGTGACATTTTAGACTCAAAATTTAGGGCTCTAGACGTGAGATTGGATTCAAATTATTATTCATAATGAACTGATTTCATAGAATTATGAAGTACTTTGTGTTGTCTGCTAACAAATGAAAAAAATAACTTGAATATGATGACATAATCTGAATGCATGAAAAGCTTTAACAAAAGTGCGTTACGCGTATGACGCTTTAAAATGTAGCAAATTTTGACTTCATCTGTCTACAGCGCCTTGAATAACGTAGTGTGGAAAACGACCCAAGAAACTGGTTCCCCGAGACGATGACAAGTAGATGGCAGTGCGATCGACCCAGGTGCTAATTTTGTTATGAAAGTAATGCGGCTTAGTTAGTTTTTGGAATATATTGTGTAGATTTGTTTCTCTAGAAAGGCGGTAAGTGAATTGATGGAAACAGTTATATTTGTGGAGTGATTTGCAGTCACGAAATGGCATTAATTTGGAAAGAAAAGTAAAATAAAATTAATAAATAAATAGCATGCGTAACACAAGAAGAAACATCGTAATGTGATTCCGGACGTCAGGTCTTGGACTGTGTATTAGAGTTTATTTTTCTATGTTATTAGAATATAAATAGTATCCTGAGAGATATTTCATACCGAGGCGACAAACCACAAATGTCGCTTGAAAGCGAGCAGTCGGAAATCAATGCAGCATTTCGAACCGTAGGGACAAAAGCTCTGACTGCACCGTTTCCTCAAGGAGATTTTACACCAAAGCGACACGCGACAAACGATACGAGGATTTCACACCAAAGCGACACGAGTCATTCGATCCAAGGCAACTTTCATACCGAAGTGACACATGTTGCTTGGAAACGAGCCAATCAAGAGCAACATTTCACATCGTAGCGGCATGACGGGAAGCCCAGGCCAGCGTTCGGTTGGTGAAATCCTCAAGCGATAAATGTCGCGTGCCGCTTGTCGCTTTGGTGCGCAATCTCACTAAAGCAAGACACTCATTGCATCGCGTATGCGCGAACAACAAACCACGGCAACATGTTGCAAGCTATTGAGGAAATGGCCCAGTTTGAGCGACGCAGAAGCGACAAAGCGACACGTGTGACTTATCGTGTCGCCTAGATCTGTTGTTGTATTGTGCGGTTTATCGTGTCGCCTATCTGTTGTTCGCAAGCAACGCTTGCTAATAGACTGAAGGCACCATGTCGCTTGTCACTTAGTTGGGAACTCCCCCTGTAGCGCGTCGCTTCGGTCTCAGCACCCTTCCTTTAAGGAGCTTTCCGACCGAAGTAACAAGTAGCACGCGAATACGCCATATGAACGTGTCGTTTGCTGTTTGGACCCTCATGTGCAATGAATGCTATTTTACAGTCTGGAAGTGTGTGTCACTAGTGTGACAGTGTGAACATCCCGTGTTGCTTGTCCCATTGGTTTGAAAGTTGCCTTACAGTCGGGTCGATGGCACTAAGAAAGTTTTGTGGGGTTCCCCTTGTCGTTTCATGCAATCATCATTATTATTATCGCCGCGATTAGTTTAAAGCGGAAGAAAAGATACAGTAAATATCAAAAATACAAATGCTTCAGTGTGTATATCTTTAAAAGAAATGATGATGATGATAATAATAATGAACCTAATTCATACACAAAAAATTAGTTGCCAAGAAGAGTCCAGGCGTATTTTTTCTCCCGTATTATTAACGAAAGTATGACCATAACAGGACGTGGTCGACTGTCTAGAATGTTCGTTAATATCTTCGCGACCACTGTACCAAATATCATAGCAATTATCACATTCATAGAAATGCTTCATGTAAAAGAATCAGACGTTGCAGCGAAAACTCCATTTACTTCCATTATAAGCAGTCGAACACCAAGCACCGGGGTCAACACCAACGCATCTAGCGGATCATTTTCGAGTGGAACCAGCCTGAGAGCGCAGAAGCATGCCGTTTTTCACACTACGTTATTCTAGGCGCTGTAATCTGCCTGTGAAGCATACAGATTGCAGATGCTAGCAACATTTATTGGTGAAATGTGCAAATTATATGCATTCACAAACCTCTAAACCATAAGGCAATTTTTTCTTTTAAAAAATAATAATTTGCATATTAATTCATTTTGTAATTTACATGGAGTAGGACCACTTTTCGTGGAATGCCCCTCTTTCAAATTGCACATAATGTAGGTTATCATTACAACCGTGAATGTTTTCGTAAACAAATAAGACATTCGTGTAAATTAGCATCTGCGTTGTTGCAATCCGAAAACATTATTTTGGTTTTAAAATGAAGACTTATAAAGGTCACTCATAAACAAAGACAAAGCCATTTTATCTATCTGTCACTTTACAGTTTGTGAAGCCAGGCTCGAATATTTCTACAGAAACAAGCGTTGCCTTTTACTGCGGCGCTTAAAATGATTGGCGAGGTGTTCAGACAGGGGTGCCCAAATAGGGGGGGGGGGTAATGGCGCAGTCCGCCATCAAAATTTGGATGGTTAATTTGATTATTTGTGATTATGTAATTGGTTACTTGTATAATCGGTCTGTGTATGTACGTTAATTGTGTTGCTTCTGTTTATTTTTTGTGTATAAACTTACTATCTTTTGTGTGATTGCTTACATCCCTTCCGTAATTTGCAGGATTTACCTCTGTTGAGGCAGTACATAAATAAATTCGAAGACTGGCCATATATAAGAAGTAATATTAGGAAGTTATGTTTGTTTGAATAATCTAAACGCGTATATGATGTAATGTATGTCCTGACGCAGCTATATTTCGTACAATTTCTTGTGTTGATTACAGTGAAAATTGGGCTACGAATGGGATAGTAAAATGAATGCATTTTCGTTTCTCAGATGACAGTTGAAGGCTTCGACAAGTGGAAATAGAAGCCACCAATTGAAGACTGCCAGAGTGGTGATGCATGAAGTTCGACTTCACGACTTCGAAGCCTCCTCGAAGCCAATGAAATAGGAGAACAGAAGAAGCAGCACCTTGCAATAGGAGTACTGTACGAGCAGAAGGTAAGAATTGATTTTTTATTTATTTATTTCCTCTAATTATTAAATGTGCAACGCAAATGGCGACGTGGATTTATGACACAAGATACACTCTTCTAGGCGTACAGGATATACAGTCACTTTCAGGAAAGGAAAAGATGTTATGAGGGAAAGGATAAAAGTCATTGTTAGTGTTGGAAAAGAGTGATAGAACAGAGACAGAGACGATTTATTAAAAATTGGAACAAGAACGAGACCAGTGGACGCTAAGATAAAATCCTCCGCAAGATTTTTTCGCACGGCAGAGTCAGATTTCACATTTTGTCCTTCAGTGATAGAAACTTATATTTTATCGTTTATTATGGTTATTATTATTATACAAATCATGAAATTGAACTGAAAATACTTAGTGTTTTTGACAAGTTGAGGATTGAGTCCACTATTCAAAGAGAAAGTGGATTCGCCTGGTTTCCTTTCCATAAACATCTCGAACTTTGTTGATGAAAAGTTCTATGCTTTTTGTACTTTTTCACGATGCACAGATACAAGAAAGGCATCACTAAATCTGCTCTCTTTCATCGCACCTCTTATCTATGTTTTTACGCGCTGACGGTACACTGTAACAAAAAGAATTTCAAATGTGTGAAGATCAGATCCCAGCTCAGAGGAATGATAACGCGACTTTTCGCGATCCAGAACAGTCAAAAAATTCCAAAGGATCTAATTTAAAAATGATTAATTCTTGGTATTTTCTGCACTGTAAGTGGGAATTCTCTTGAAATTGACGGAAGTGGAAAAATAAGCATTTGAGAAGGAAATGGTGTGTAGAATTCGAAATTTTCACCGCATCGGGAAATATCGAAAATATCCAGACCTGGTCGGAGAATGGCGAATTTGTTCAGTCCCGAAAGTCCGGGTTAGAAAAATTTCCCTTCCTAATCCTGTTCCGATCCTATTTTTTCCGTCTGGACACCCCTAGTTACGGCAGTCAAGATAAGCAACTAGTTTTGACTTCAAATAGACTTTACTAAGGATAATATCGAGAACACACACAAAGCGTTGAGGTTGTGAGTGTTGGATGGCCCTTCTCTCTGTCTCTCTCTAGTGTAGTTATCTATCTTACAAGAAATTATTAATATATCTACTTTCAATAGGAATATGTGCACAATTAAATTAATAAAAGTGAAAACTAAACAACTAGTATTTCATTTCAACTGTTATGCAATGAAATAATTTCAACTATTATGTATTTTATTGTCTTCTTTAACCAGTTAGTAAAGGAATTAATTTTCTACTTCATAAATATATGATATATATACAGACTGTCCCGAAAATAGTGTTTACACTCCAACGCCAATAACAGAAAGCAGGAACTCTTTTTTGGTGTCACATACCTTAAAGTTATAGTTGTTCAGAATAACCACCATTGCCAGTAATACATTATGTGCAATCTGAGCAGATCCATAAACAACAGATACGGTTTCTACAGGAAGGGAAGCGTCTCAATTGCATGTTAAACATCACATAGTGTTTCTGGTTTTAGATCCACACAGGTAGTAATTTGACGGAGGTCCTTCATTCAGTTATTAAAAGAAATATTTCATTATTCCCGGCCTCCAACAGTGTAAGAGCGCATGGAGATTTCAAGATTGGCTGTTTGGAGTGTTTGCTGTAACGAGTAGGAAAGACAACATTGCAAGTGACCAATCACGTCAGCTGTTTTCCCAACTGACACAACAGTTACGTGAAAGGGGAGGGTTGCGCCGGAAACTACAACTGCCCTAGTATAGAGAAGACCACTGCGAACTTGCATGCCGTTGGAGTTTTGAGGTTGAGTTTTTTCAGCACACCTTATGCACAGATAGACTGTTCAGGACTCGACCTACGATCTCCTCGTTACCAGGCGACGACGTTACCACTAACCTCCGGCTCCGAGAGCCCCAAACCTGCCTTGGGAATCAGCAGCAGTTGCATTTCTCAAGTTCTTTTTTTTCACCAATATCTTCCTGCGGTGTAGAGAGAAGATTCTCCATGAACGCTTCTGGGTTGTAACGATCACATTGAAAGTTATTGGGATTATTACAACCCATAAGTGTCCGTGACTGTACAAGCGCCCATTCACGGATGACTGGAAGAACTTCATCACGGAGAACTTTGAAAAGCACATGGTTGTGCAGTACTTCAAACCATGATAGAGTTTTCACATTGGACAAATTGCAAATTTTTATAATCAAGGAATAGTATTGATTGCACTAAAAATAGTAACTACTGCATACAAATTGAATCTAAAACCAGTTATTTCATAAAATTATTATTAATTAATAATTCTGCCTATTCATTTATTATAAGCACATAAAAGTCCTACATTCCTCTTTCAGCACCTATAAAAATCCGTTCCCTACAAATGACTACCGCTTGGCAGGCTGTGACGGGACTAAAAACAAAAGAAGGTCCCTATGCTCTCACACGTGCTCAACATAGGCATTGTAGCTTCAAATGCAAAAAGTCCAATCAAGTCATCTTTAATAACTTCTCAGTTATTAAAGTTCAAAGAGTGTAAACATTATTTTGGTGCAGGCGTGCCTGCGTGTTAAGATCCTCCTCCCGCCCACCAGTCTTCAGTGATTTCGCACCCTGGGTGCAATGGCCGACTGTGGTCTCCCGAGAATTGCCTATACCAGTGCTTTATTACCTCATAGAGACCTCATACAATAGGGCATGTGGGTCATACACCGTCGTCATCTCCTGGGACATTTTTGGGGTGTGTTGCCTTTCAGGAAGAAGAATCTGATAACTGCTCTGTTGTCAATAGCTCCATCCTCACTTTACAACCCTCAAACAACAACAGTTATTACTTCATGTCTACAAATTGCAGCAGGTCACGTGTAAGGATGCATGTTTACCCAAGTGTACTCTAATTTCCAAAACGGGCACTGGAAGTGGATTAGAAAAAAACTTTATTGAATTCCTCTCGCGCGTTCGCAATGTCAGCTCTCCTTGACGTATTAACAAAGCGTTAAACATTGTAGAACTGGTATAGCTATATTGTGTATTATCGTTTTCATAAAACTATAGTTAATTAACATTCTTTTTCAGGTTCAATGAGACGTAAAAAAAATAAGAGATTCGTGCCTTTAATAATAAAAAAAATCAGCCCTCGTGCAATGGCCTGTTTGGTTACAGGGGAAAAACTAGGGTTCCATTTTCTAAGGGTCTCCTCAGCCTTAGTGGGCAGGGGAGGGCAGGGGAGGGTGAGGCCCACGGTTCCCACAAGGCCCTGGGATCCATGGAGCTTGTTTTGGCTTAAAGGTCGGTTTAAGTCCTGGGTCAACCCCACGGGGCAGCAAAATAGGGTTTGGTGGAAGCGGCAAAAATAGGGAGGTCGACCTTGTTGTTTGATCCACCGCCCTTCCCACAGCGGAGTTTTCTTAACAAAGAGGCGAACGCAGACAAATTCAGCCGGCCAGAATCGAGTTTCCTTACTCGGAAGCAAAAATCCTGCTGCAAAGCAGTGGCGTGCCCAAGGGGTAGTTGTTAAGTCATTACCCTCCTTTTGGCATAGTATTAAAAAAAAGAACGCCATAGGGAGGGAAAGATGACAAAATGAGATATGTCTACTAAGAGTGGTTACGTAACTCCTCCCTTTCTAAAATCCTGAGCACGCCACTGCTGCGAAGGTGGAGGACGCTGAGTTTGTTTGCAACCATTTGCCTCTCGAAACGCTGGAGCCGCCACCAGACTTATCGCCCCGTGGGAGTCTCAGTGTTAAGGCGCCAGAAAGGGATGGGGAAGGGTGTGAATGGTCGATGTGTCCATTAACTGGAAAACAAGAAACACGACAAATACACTTGTCTCAAATATGTACTGTGGAAAGGAATTTATTTTATTGGTGGCCTACATCCAATGTGTCTGGCCCAGGAGAAAATATTCCTCCACACTGTTTTTTTCTGGCGCAATCATACTTGGCCCAAGACTTAAATCCGTGTTCGAATCCGTTTTGTCCCCGTCGCTTTCCCTTGCCGTTCAAAGTGTCCTGATTGGCCGTCCAAAGAACAGCACAGTTGCCGCTTTCTCCCGCCAGGTGGAAGTTTAGACGTTAACCGAACATTGATTGGACTATCCAGCCTAACTATTGCCTATTTCGGGGAAAGTATTAAAAGGCTTATTAAGGGTGCACTTCTCGCACCTTCCTCCTCTCAAACTCTGCCTGTGACGGAGATTCAGAGAAGAACGGTACGGGGATTCGACGGGTAGTAAAGTGCTTTATAGTGTTGCGCCTAGAGCTCGAAGTGGGGGGAACACGGGAAATGCTATTCCTACAGTTAAGAAAATCTGATGGAAGCATCCACTCGGCTGAGATAATTTGCTCAAGCATTCCCCATTTGCTTCATTGTCTCCAGGTGAATCCATACGACCATCCATGCACTCGGAAAAGCATCCCCCAACTATACTCTTGACCAAGGCCGGCCATGACGGTAGAAAATGGGAGAGAACGAGTCACTACTTGCGCAGAGACTTGATGTCGTTCGCTTAGTCCAGAGATTCCCCGGACAGAGAATAGGAATTCCCACTTCGAGCGAAGGTTGCACCTGTGGATTCGGACAACGGCCCACAGGTCAAAACGGGCTTCATGGAATCCAGGCCTACAGGGGGGAGAACCAGCACTGCGGAGGGGTGAATGGCCAGTGGGCGACGTAACCCAAGTCGGTGGGGACGTAGGCACCAGCGGCTGCTGGAAAGCACTCGCTGGTGAAAACTCCACACTTCCACCCTCATGTGCCACGGGGAGTAGGTCCTCTGGGATCCTGGACGTCGTGTCGGGTGGTGTATAGCAGTGGTGTCCCTCGGGGGAGTGCTCGTCGCAGTTGGTGCCGTGTGGGGTGAGGGAGGCAGCGGCGGCTGGCGGTCCGAATTATAAGGGCCAGTCATTGGAAAACAGGCCACCTCGTATTTCGACATGTATTTGCCACGGCACCACGAAACTCCTGCTGCCACTGGGAGGGGAATCCGTTGTCACCCGGTAGATGGCAGTCGAGTCTCACGCTTGTGTGAAGCAGTGCGAGTGTGACCCGTGTGAACTGCAGATGTGCAGAAACTTGCTGTCCGACATATCGTGGAGGCCAGTAAGGAAGAGCAGCGAGCAGTCGTGCGTTTCTTGGTGACGGAAGGCGCTAGTACGCGAGACATTCACCGTTGATGACGGCGGTGTATGGGGAGCATTGTTTATCTCAGTCGCGGGTGAAGGAGTGGAGTCGGACGTTTCTTCGCGAATGAAGAGCGTCACTGCAGGAAGATCCACTACCTGGACATAATGCCAATGTTATCCGGGACCTGTTGGTCAGATTTCGGTGGGAAACACTCCAGCACCCACCTTATACTCTGGACATGTCCCCGTGCGATCATGCCATCTCTGGTGGGCTGAATCGGGCACTGCATGGTTGCCGGTTCAACTTGGACTCTAAGGTAAAGGATCCAGTGAGTGACCTACAAGGCTGCCACTGACCTACTGCCAGGACGGTAGGACAAATGCCTGAACGTCTACGGGGATTGCTTTTATGGTGAGCACATAGTTTCATAGTTATACAGGGTTTTGCACTGAATGACCCTTATGGATTATAAATAAACACTTAAATGCACATGTTCCTTAATTGAGAATTTAGATGTTTAGAGATCAATTATCATAATGTATATTTTCTAAGTTAAAGTTATCTGTTAATACCGTAAGATATAAAAATCATGAAACCGAGTGCTTGAAGGGACAGGCTTACTCTGTAGAATGGAAGGATGCGACTCCAGCAACTTTCATCGTACACATGCTGATGCACTGTAAGAGAGAACAAACAACATTAGTCACCAGTCCATATTATTAACTAGGACCTTTTTCTTATTTGAACGCATGTAAACTGTAAAGACTAGTCTTGTGAGTCACGCGTGCTGGAGAAACCACATCACAACCTGCACTGCGCATTTGGCTGGATTCTTTATCAACTCGGCCATTTCCTGTACGTCTGAATCGTACACGACTCAGCGCAGCTCTTTCAAATGAACGTTACTGGAAATACTAAGGATCAAGTTTACTGTCAGTGTTGTTAACTTATGTCTTACATATTTTCTCTTAGATATATATCCCTTTTGTCTTTACTTTCCAAACAGGCCTCCCCAATGGCGCAGTGGTAGCGTCGTCGCCTTGTAAGCAAGGGGTCCCGGGTTCGATTATCGGTGGAGGCACACAGTGGTTCGGATCCCACTTTAAACTGTAGGTCCAGTCCCGATTAGCCTTACTGTGCATAAAGTGGACTTAAAACAAGAAATCAATCCAATCCTTTATTTTCCAAACACACCTCGTACTTCTATATCTGCATAGTTATAAATAGATCCTTGAACTATAACTGACAGCAACTAATAATTTTCTAAGTTCACGTATTTCTTGCCCACAGCATTTAGATTACAACTCTGCATGACCCTATTCACTCTTAAGAGTTTTGTGTGAATCGGGTCACATGACAGGGTTACACGGGTATTCCTATTTAATTTCCAATACAAGCCTTATGTTCAGAGTGTAGGACCTTTTCTTTATTCGCACGCCTGTGGTTTTTCAGACAGACTTTTTTCCATCAGAGGGTAAACATATATGGGACGCAAACCTTTTTCTGCGATCGCTGGAGTTTCTACCGTAATACTTCAAAAAATGCTCCCAAAGTTAATGTATTTCTTTCTCTCACCTCCTCATGTAGGGTACAGTTATTGCATTCTGAGAAATATATGGGATTCAGAGGCTTGATAAACGAAAAATCCAAGGTCTGTATTCGAGGTGTCATATGGCTTCGTAGACTTGTCATGTGTATGTCGTTCTTCTCATACAACTTCAATGTATTTAGGTTCTTGTGTGCGCATGTCCATGATCTAAAAGACGCAAACAGGAAACGTGGTGGGTCTGAAAGTTGTCAACGAAGCATTGGGGTAACAGTCAGAAAATTGTGGGTGGTGTTGTTTACTTTAAACATTGCTATTGGTGGAATACAGTCATATTCCGCCAAAGCGCAAAATTTTCGGTTCACCAGTTGGTTACACTGGAATGGCGACAAAAATTAAGGGAAATTTCATGACTTCTTCTACGACAACTAAATATCATGTAACGCAAAAATGGTCTTTAAAACATCGCATATAGTATACAGTAAAACACTAATTAATACACATTAGCATTATTAAAACACAGTTTTAGTTCTCTACTTTCCTCTAACACGAGAATTTACTGTACTTCTTGGCAGTTTCAAATACACTACTCATTGGTATTTTCTACGTTCACTAGATGCTCATGAGTTCGAAACATCACTGCCAGAACGATCACTTCTTTCAGTTCCTTTGGTTTCGTGTAGGGAAAGAGAATTTCAAAATTTACCCTATTCACCCTGTGATCAGATTCACCCTAAGTTACCCTATGCTTCTTGTTATTCTAAATCTGGCCCTTCTAGCACTGAGTTTCATGTTGCTTAACTTTTAGAGTACCGTAATCTGGATAGAATTCGGACGCTTTGGTGACATTTTAATAAGTACATCAAATAAGCTTCTGAGCACGGACATTTGCTACGCTATAGCACTGTGGGGTGTATTTATGAGGAACACAACTAAGATAAAATATTCCATAAAAAAGCGATACTTCACATTTTATTAGAACATATATAATGTCCGAAGTTTGGGGTTTTGTGGTGATTTCGGACAAACAATTGACACGCAGTTTGTCTGAATTTTTACCATTCTATGGGTGATTTCTGACACAAAAAATGAGTTTTAAGAAACGAAAGGGGATATATAGAGACAAAATACATGCATCCATACAAATATCCATTACATAATCTGAGTATTAAACAAAACAATGCCAATCACATCATTTTGGGTTTAATTGTTCTTTCTTAAAGAATATTACCAGTAAAAAGTCACAGAATATCATATCCAAATGTTAATCTTCCTCTCTTCTCTCCCTGTTTTGGAAGAATCTCCATGATTCGATCTTTTCCAATGGAATCGTCATCCTCCACGGTAGGAAACACAAAGACTCTTCCACTGTTTTATAAGGATGTAGAACTTTAACATCAACATCTCTCGCGACTACACCAGTTACAACAACCAACATATTTTCGTGTTTGCTCTTTTTTGTTATATGTGTATGTATAACGCCATGTTACAAACACATCATATCCTCTTCTAAAACACGATTGCAGGTTTCTGACATGGGATATAAATATATATATATATATATCTTGTTGATCAGTGCCTCCACGATGGCGCAGTGGTAGCGTTGTTGGCTTGTAATCAAGGGGTCCCGGGTGTTCGATGCCCGGTGGAGGCACAAGTGGTTCGGATCCCACTTTGAACTATAGGTCCAGTCCCGAGTAGCCTTACTGTGCATAAAGTGGACTTAAAACACCAGATCAACCAACCAATCAATCTCTTGTTGATCTTGCATTTCTGATTCATCTCTGCTGTCTACGTGCTCACTGTGTGCTAACTTTCCTGCCTTCATATCTTTTATGCCAAATCTTTCTTATCATAGTTTCCTTAACTCTGACCTCCAACGTATATTCTGTACACATGCAGCATTGACCGAATTCACCCCGATGAAGCATTATCTGCCACTTTCACTGCTGCTTCATTTCCACTTGCAAATGTACACAGCTTACACTATCACAGAACTGTCCTCACACCTCCATTGTTGACACGTTCTTGGGACAAAAAATCCTAATTCCCATTATTTGTCAGCTATGGCCGAAAGTTTCCGCTATTAAGGACAACAATGTAAATTCTCTTTCAACTTCAGACAAGTCTCACACATACATTGATGCAGGTGCACAGGTTCAACAACTGAAGGTTATCAGCTACACATAACACAGCAATGCCACAGGCGACAATGCAGGAACTCACAATACACGGGTGCAATGTTAAAGGCTCGACAAAGGAGCAAATACACTCTTGTCCGAATTCTCCCCAGATTAAGTGTTTAGCAGATAACTTTACCGTAGTAAATGTACACCATGATTGATGTTTAAGCCTCTCAAATTCTCTATTGAGGAACATGTGCATATGAAGTGTTTATTTATAATGTATAAGGGTCAGTCAGTGGAAAACCCTGTATAGTTATAAAACTATGTGCTCACCATAAAATTATTCACTCTAGACGTTGAGGCATTTGTCCCACATTCCTGGCAGTAGGTTAGTGGCAGCCCTGTAGAAGGTGGGTGCTTGCTGCAACAACCAATCACTCACTGCATCCTTCACCTCAGCGTCCAAGTTGAACCGGGAACTAAGCAGTGCCATTTCAACTCACCAAAAATGCCATAATCGCACGGGGACATTTCCGGATTACAAGGTTGGTGTTGGAGTACTTCCCACCGAAATCTGAGTAACAATTCCCGGACAACATCGGCTGTATGATCCAGGTAGTGGTCGTCCTGCAGTGACGTTCTTCCTTCTGGAAGGAACCTCCTTCACCCGCTCCTTTACCCGCGAGAAAGATGAACAATGTTCCCCATACACTGTCGTCATTCGATGGATGAGGAGCATTGTTTATCTCTGTTGCGGGTAAAGGAGTGGAGTAGGAGGTTCCCTCGCGAAGGAAGAACGTCACTGCAGGACGATCCACGACCTGGACCATATAGCCAATGTTGTACGGGACCTGTTACTCAGATTTCGGTTGGAAACATTTAAGAACCAACCATAAAATCCGGGCATGTCCATGTGGGATTATGTTATCTTTGGTGCGTTGAACCTGGCACTGCGTTTTTGCCGGTTCAACTTGGACGCTGAGGTGAAGGATACAGTCAGTGACTGGTTATTGCAGCAAACGCCCAACTTCTACAGGGCTGCCACGAACCTACTGCCAGGACTGTGAGACAAATGCCTCAACGTGTACTGGGATTACTTTTAAGGCGAGCACATAGTTTCATAGTTATACAGGGTTTTCCACTGAATGACCCTTATGGATTATAAATAAACTTAAATGCACATGTTCCTTAATTGAGAATTTAGATGTTTAGAGATCAATTATCATAATGTATATTTTCAAAGTTAAAGTTATCTGTTAATATCGTAAAATATAAAAATCATGAAACTCGGTGCTTGAAGGGACAGTCTTACTCTGTAGAATGGAAAGATGCGACTCCAGCAACTTTCATCGTGCACGTGCTGATACACTGTAAGAGAGAACAAACAACATTAGTCACCAGTCCATATTATTAACTAGGACCTTTTTCTTATTTGAACGCACGTAAACTGTAAAGACCTGTCTTGGAAGTCACGCGTGCTAGAGACACCACATCACAACCTGCACTACGCATTTGGCCGGATTCTTTATCAACTCAGCCATTTTCTGCACGTGTGACTCGTACAAGACTCATCGCAGCACTGTCGAAAGAATGTTTCTGGAAAGACTAAGGATCAAGTTTACTGTGAGTGTTGTCAACTTATGTCTTACATATTTTCCCTTTTGATCTTACTTTCCAAACACGCCTCGTACTTCTATACCTATATAGTTATAAATAAAGCCTTGAACTATAACTGACAGCAACTAATAATTTTCTAAGTTCCCGTATTTCTTGTCCACAGCATTTGGATTACAACTTTACATGACACTATCCCTCTTCAGAGTGTTGTTTGAATCGGATCACATGAGATGGTTACACGGGTCAGTTATCTAACATTGAAATACGCAATATTACTATTTAATTTCCAATACAAGCCTTATGGTCAGAGTGTAGGACCTTTTCTTTATTCACACATCTTCCACAAATGAACGTTCTTCTTCCTTGAGCACATCTGTAGTTCTTCAGACAGACTTTGTTCCATCAGAAGATAAACAAATCTTTTTCTGCGATCGCTTCAGTTTGTACCATAAGCCATGCTGGGTTCAAAAAATGCTTCCAAAGTTAATGTATTTCTTCTTCTCACGCCCTCTTGTAGCGTACAGTTATTGCACTCTGAGAAATATATGGGATTCAGAGGCTTGAAAACCGAAAAATCCAAAGGCTGTATTCGATGTGTCATATGGCTTCCTAGACATATCATGCGTATGTCGTTCTTCTCATACAACTTCAATGTATTTAGGTTCTTGTGTGTCGCATGTCCATCGAAAACAATCAAACAGGATTCTGGAAACGTGGTGGGTCTGAATGTTGTCAAAGAATCATTGGGGAAACAGTCAGAAAATTCTGGGTGGTGTTCTTTACTTTAAACATTACTATTGGTGGAATACAGTCACATATAGTGTTGAGCCTAATCCCCCAAATCGCAACAATTTTCTGTTCACTAGTTGGATATACTGAAAAGGCGACAAGAATTAAGGGAAATATAATGACTTCTTCTACGACAACTAAACACCATATCACGCACAAATGGTCTTTAAAATATCGCATATAGTACAGTGAAGCACTAATAAATACACACCGACATTACAAAATTACAGTTTTACTTCTCTACTTTCCTTTAACACGAGTATTTACTGTACTTCTTGGAAATTTCAAATACACTACTCATTGGTAGTTTCTACGTTCAATAGATGCTAGAAGTTCCAAACTTTACTGCCAGTTCGTTTGGTTTCGTGTAGGAGAAGAAAATTCCTCCCTGTATTCCGATTCACCCTAAGTTACCATATGTGCCTTTTCATTTTAAATCCGAACCTTCTAGCACTGAGTTTCATGTTGTTTAACTTTTAAAGTATCAATATATAACTTTATCGAAGTAGATGTATATTGTGTTGATATCTAAACGTCTTATTTACTTATTTACGTACTCCTTGGCGCAACAGTCCATGTAGGACTTTGACCTCCTTCACAACCAGCCTCAAGTCGTCTCTATTCGTTGCCTTCGTCCTTCATCTCCGGACTTTCAGTCTTCTCAGGTCTTCCTGCACTTCGTCAAGTCATCGTTTCCAAGATCCTCCTGTCCTTCTTCATCTACCTGGTCCCCCGCTTAATACCTTATTGGGCACTCTGCAATCTTCTATTCGCCACACATGTCCTAACCATCAAATTCGTCCACAGTTAATCTCTGTAACAATATCCTGATTATTATACAGTTCTTGTATTTCTATGTTTGTTCATATTCTTCAGGTTTCGATCTCTCTCACTGCTCCAAAATTATTCTCAAGATCTTCCTTTCCCATCTTCTTAACACTTCTTCATCCCTAAGGTCAAGATTTCTGACCCATATGTTACAACTGGGCGTACAATTGCTTTGTATATATTATTCTTTTTTCTTATCTCTTTCGAAGACAAAAACTTCTTCATGCCTCTGAACATGCTATCCATTGGCACATCCTTTTATAGATTGTCCCTCCTGGGTTTACACTCAAATGTCTAAGTCTTTTCTATTTGTTGACATGACATCTCCTGGCCTTACTCCTTTCTGTATTTGGAATTCTCTTGATAAATCTCCTTCAATCTTTACATTACTTGTTGTTTCTTTTAATGCTAATTCCTGATAATCTCACTAGTTTCATTGATATTTTCAGTTCTTTCATGATTGTTAAAAGTTTGTTCCTCTTGATTCTGTCATATGCATGTTTGAAGTCAATAAAGAAGTGATGCAGGTCAATATCGTATTCATAGCACTTTACCATTATCACTCTAATTGAAGAAATTTGATCTGTGGTCCATCTGTTTCTCCTAAAACCACACTGATATTCTCCGATCATCTTCTCTACTACTGGCGAAAATTTTCTGACTAGTATCTTTGCAAATACTTTATATGCCATATTGAGAAGTGTAATTCATCTCTAGTTTACACATAGGGTCTTATCTTTACTTTTATATATTGGGCATATGATCTCTCTAACCTATTGTCGTGACATTTTCTCTTCTTTCATATTTGTTTGTACACTTCTTCTAATTTGTCCACTATCATGTTCCCTCCTACTTCAGCAGTCCATTCTTTATATTTTCGTCTCCTGGGGCTATATCGTACCCTATTTGTCGAATTGCTTCTTTAATCCCTTTTCTGAAATTGAGTTTGATCAGTTCTGATTAATCTGTGCCCTCCATTTCCATGTATTTTCTTCTCTCTCTTCTACCGTCAAGCTTATTTCTTGCTCACTATTTCCCATATCCTGATTCTCATGTTCATTATTATCTCCATTCAACAGTTCACTAAAATACTCTGCCCATCTATTTGTATGCCTTCCTTGTGTCCTATCAGATTGCCCTCTTTATATTTGCAGAAGGCAACCCTGGGTTGAAATCCATTATTTTCTTCTTTCAGTTTCCAGAAGTACTCCTTAATTTCCCTTGTTTTCCATGTCTCCTCTATCTCTGCTACTTCTTGCTTTTCATATTCTCTTCTGTTTCTTCTGCATATGTATCTGTCACTCTTCGCTTCTCCTTGAAGTCTTCCCTATTTCCTCTTTTATTTCTGCTTATTAGTTTCATCCTTGCTTCATTTCTTTCTCTTATGCCTTTATCATATTCCTCATCCCATCATTCTTCTCTTCTTTTCGGGTTTTTCTTTCCTAGCGCTTTTGCAACCGTTTGTTGAATACTGTCTCTTATTGTTTTCCATTTTTGCTCCACATCAAAATTATGACATTCCTCATCCTTCACTTCCAATATCTTCTCCACCCCTTTACCTCTTGCTCTATACATTTAATCTTTTATTACCTTTGTTGTATCATATTTTTCTTGTTTCGTTCCTTTGCTATTTCTATAACAAGCATTTTTTGTGTCTTTAATTCTTACTAAAAAGTGGTCAGATCCACAGTCTGCACCTCTGCAGTTATTGACATCTATTGCATCTGAAGAATGTCTATCATCTATTACCACGTGGTGTATTTGGTGTCTTGTGGTACCATCTGGTGAGATCCATGTTTCCTTCTCAAGGTTTTTTCTTTGCAACTGAGTTCTTGTAACTACCATTGTTTTGCTTCTAGCAAAGTCTATTATTATCAGACCATTGTCGTTACTATCACTGTGTAAGCTTTCTTTGCCAATTATGTTTCTGAAAATTTCTTCTTTTCCTATTTTCGCATTTACATCTCCTGTTAATAGTTTTACATCATGTTCTGGTGCTGTATGAGAAATATTCTCCAATTTATCATAAAATTGATCTTTAATCTCGTCATCAGTTTCTTCAGTTAGTGCATATACAGAGATTACTGTGATGTTAAACATTTTACCCTTCACCCTCATAGTGCGCATTCTGTCGTTTATCTGTGTGAAATTGAGTAGAGCGTTCTTCGTATTCCTATCTACAATGAAACCTGTTCAGTATTCCTCTCAGTTTCCGCCAGTATTGTTTATGTGGCTTACTGACTTAAATGTATCTTGCCCTATCTATCTTGATTCTTGAACTCCCATAATGTTGATCCCATATTTCTCAACCTGTTGTTTAACGACTCTAAGTGTCCCTTGTTGCAATGTTGATTGTTCTTTCATTGTTGACCTTTCTTATATTCCTGGTCGTCTTCTTAAAAATCCATCCATCGGAGGCTCATTTATTGGCTTCTCAACGAGTTCCTCTTTTTCAAGACAAAGGTGGCAGCCATATGCACAACCCCACACATGGAGGGCCAGGTGATTTGTTTTCAGGGTTTTCTTCCCCTATCCATTGTAGATCCCTCTACTAACTACAAGCCAGCAGTCCTGATTTTGTTCAGTCCTAGGTATTTTGATTGCACAGTGTCCAGTACATCTAGTGAGCTTTCCTCTATCCGCCACCTGAGGAGGCGCCCGATAGGAGACCAGGAACTCCACACGGGTTTAAACATCTTAAATTCTCAATTTAAAGAGCATGTGCAAATGAAGTGCTTGTTTACAATGTATAAGGGTCAGTCAGTGGAAACCTCTGTATAACAATGCAACTATGTTCTCACCTTAAAAGTATTTCCCGTAAACGTTGAGGCACTTGCCTCAACTTCCTGGCAGTAGGTCAGTGGCAGCCCTGTAGAAGGTAGGCGGTTGCACCAACAAGCAATCACTCATTACATCCTTCACCTCAATGACCAAGTTGAACAAGCGACTTTGCATTGCCCGTTTCAGCCCACCAAAGATAGCATGATCGCACGGGGACAGGTCCTGATTGTAAGGTGGGTGATGGAGTATTTCCCACAGAAATCTGAGTAACATGTCTCGGACAACATTGACCGTATTGTCCAGGATGCTGGTCACCCTGCAGTGACGCTCTTTCTTCACGAATGAACCTCTGACTCCACTCCTTAACCCGCAACAGAGATCAACAATGTTATTCATACACCGCCGTCATTCGACGGTGAATATCTCGCGTACGAGCGCCTTCCGCCACCAGGAAACGCACGAGTGCTCGCTGCTCTTCCTTACTGGCCTCCACGATGTGCCGGACAGCAAGTCTCTATACGTCTACACTTCACGCGGCTCACATTCGCACTGTTTCACACATTCGTGCGACTCGACTGTCATCTATCGGTCGACAACGGAACCCATTCCAGTGGCAACAGGAGTTTCGTGGAGCCATGGCATCTACACGTCGAGACATACGAGGTGGCCTGTTTCCACTGACTGACCCTTATAGGTGACGAGCTAGTAGGGAAAATAGGGTAATAGAAATTTTAAATTAGATCAAAGTTACACATATTTATTAGAAAATGGGCTTTCTAATAAGTATGTGTAACAATTGATCTAATTTTATCTATTACCCAAGAGAGAAAATTAGACCAAAGTTACATGTAATTATTAGAAAATGGGATTTCTGATAAGTATGTGTTACTATTGATCTAATTTTCTCTCTATTATTTTCCTACTAGCTGTTCACCTAATTCGGACCCACCAGCCGCCGCTTTAATCGTTCTCCACCCTCTTCTCTTCTTGGTTGTGGTAGGAAACATTCCGCTTCTGCGACAGGCTGTTCGTTCTCGTTTGCAATTTTTCATCAGTTCCAGCTATTCTCCCAGCGACTCATGGTGCCACTATCAGAACAGTCAATTGAATGTACAGTCACGGACACTGCCGGCTTGTAATGAATACATTGACTTTCAATGGGATCGTTACAAGCCGGCAGTGTCCGTGACTGTACGTTACATTCTTAGGCAACATTTCTCGGTTATTGCGCGTTTAATAACATGACAGATGATAATGTTAACAGAATCAGGTATTCATGTCCTCATTAGGATTCGAACATAGGATCTTTGGGTTCGTGAATCGCTACACTAACAACTTCGCTACCGCAATTATTTACACGTAGTATAAAATAGCTATTGTATAGTTTTTCACAACATTTAGGTTAACAAACATGATAGTAAGAGTTCCATAGTTCCTCTGCTTCATATCAGAATCTTTGGCTTGATTGGTCACGGTTGTGTCAGTTCCTCGTTCACATAGGTATTCTCCTCCTGTAGGCGTCCATGGCTTTCTACCCTGATTCTTTCCAGTATCTATTCGTGGATAGGGACGGTCACTCGTAACAAGAGGCAAGGAAAAATGACAAAGATTTAGGTCCAGATTTGCTGTAAGAGTACGCGAGAAAGTTTAGGTGTTACCACTGCTTCTGAGGTGGCATTCCTGTGAAGCGGAATGTTTTGTCATTAGGGTGTCCTCCGGCTGCCAAGAGGTGGCTGGAGTCACCGTAGTTCTTTCAATTCCTACCTTAGGTCTCTGCTCTTTTAGTACTTTTCGTCCTTTATTCTATTTGATTTTCTGTCCTCTATTCTATTAGTACGTTCAGTCATTATTGTATTTGACTTTCCGTCCTTTATTCTATTCGTACTTTCTGTTCTTTATTATATTAGTACTTTCTGCTCTTTATTCTGTTAGTACTTTCGGCCCTTTATTCTGTTAGTACTTTCCGTCATTATTCTATTAGTAGTTTCCGTCCTTGGTTCTATTAGTACTTCCCGTCCTTTATTCTAATAGAACTTTCCGTTCTGTAGTCTATTAGTACTGTAGCCTTCCATATCTTTCCTTGGTGTGGGCCTCTCTCGCCCCTTGCGGCGCTCGCTACGGCGGGTCCTCCTCTGGGGACACCACCACTGCACCATCCGATACAGCGTCTGGGAACCCGGGGGATCCATCCCCAAGTGGCGGGAGGGATATGGTGGGAAGCAGGGTGGAAGACGGAGTTATCCCACGTCCCCTCTGACCTGGAAGTCTCCCATTGACCAGGATCTCCTTCTCGGTGTTGGTTATCCCCCCCAGAGGGAACTGAGGGTCTCTAAAAGGGGGCCAGGGGGCCCTCAAGGGATTTAGGGTGGGGGTTGGGATGGGTGAGCGTTTGACTCACCAAAATATCTAAGGCTGAGGAAACTTATAAGAGAGTGGAACTCTAGTTCGCGGCAACATGGCTAAAGGGAAAAAAGAATATATGGAGACATTAAGGGCAGGAATCTGCGTCAAGTTATGAAACCATGAAGGCTCCCAGACGAAGGAGAGCAGCAGGTGAAAGTAAGTTTTCTTACCATTTATAGGAGAAACTAATATTTACATAAAAAAGGAGTTATGCAGTTCGTATGTTAAAACGGAAATAGTCTTATTTATATTAGTGTTGGTTGAGTATTCCACACAGACACGTTTCAGTTATTCAGTAACAATAGTATTTAGTTTAACAATATATTTTGTAGTTGCTGCAGTTGAATCACCGAAACGAAAATTCCCTTTAACAGTATTGTACTTACCAAATCCAAACTTAATTGTTACATTCCAGTTTCCATGCATGAAGAAACATATATGTAGAAACCTACGTGATTAAAGTGTATTTATTTCTGACATTTGCACTGTAGTTTGCCCTTGCTGCCTTTAAGCCGTTTTTCTCTATCAATTTAAAATATTAAAAATAGCTTCAAGCTTAGATATTTAATGTTTTGATATTCTTATACGATAAGGTGTAACAAACAAAGATACATCTATCAGGTGCTTCGGTTTCGTAGATTGGGACGTAGATGGCTATGGCGTATTTGATTTTTCTCATGTACGAGGGCTGACTGAAAAGTTTTGATCCTGACGAAGAAAATGGGTAGCTAGGCAAACTAAATGATGTTTGTGATAGCAGCACTATTCATCAGTATCATGTTCCATGCTCATGTTTCTAACATTTCTCGTTTTTCTATTGCAGAGTTTTGAATGGAAGAAGGTACAGCGATTTGTTGAAAATGGAAAGATTGGATTTATCGGGCGATAGTCAAATACCTTCATCTGAAAGAACGTCACTATCAGAAATTCATCAAGGTATCCTCAACAGCTTGATATGCCACAGTCAAACGCTGGGTACAACAGTTCAAGAGTGGCAGGGAGACCAGCAGCTGCCATCACCAAAGAAATAATGACCTTGTTTTGGAAATGATCATTCAAGATCGCCAATAGTCAACACGTCAGGTAGCAGGCAGATTGGACATCTCATAGGAGAAAGCCGACTACACTTTGAAGAGAGAGCTTGGCTTCTCAAAAGTTTCTGCTCCATGGGTTCCACATGTTCTGGCTCCTAAGTAGAAGCACACTCGGAAGATGTCAAGAGAAAATTTGGAACTGTTTGAAGCAGATGTGGACACTTTTCTTGCTCGATTCATTACTATGGATGAGTGCTGAGTAAACAGCTCACAGACAGAAATAAGAGAATAATCGAAGGAATGGAAGTAGGCATCATCTTTAATACCGAAGAAGACCGAAGTCACTAGGAAGGTGATGGCATCAGTTTTTTGTGATTCGCTAGGTTTTCCATTATGAGCTGACACATCATCACCGGAGAGTATATTTACTGGAACGTCTCGGAGTGCAAAGCCAAGAAGAGGCCAGGCATGCTGACCAGAGAAGTCCTCTTCACCAGGACAATGCTCCCGCACACACCACAGCGATTGCCATGGCAACAAATACGGGTGCCAGTTTAGTTGGCCAACGACGATGCCGCCCGCCATTGAAGCCGTGGAGGAGGTCTTACGGTCCAAACATGAAGAGTTCCTCAGAAGATATAGACGCTTGAACACAGTGTGTAGCCTTGAGAGGGATTATGTTAAAAATAAAAGCATTGTCTAATCTGTGTCTTCTTTGGCATTCTTGAGGCTCAAAACTTTTCACTTGTAAAATCATTTCCTCCGTTCAAATACTAAAGACAAAAACCTTTTATAAACTGTAATATGATATTTCCACGTCGTGTACACACATGCTCGGATTTCCTAATCTCAGCAGGACACGACACAGACACCTGTCTAGCAGGATAATTGAAGACATGTAGTCTTCTGGAAGGGGTTGAGGGATATATGTGTCTCGTCTGGGACTCGCAAGATAAGGAACTTTCTAACTTCAATTACGCCACGAAACGCGAAACAACCTAGAATGGATTGTTTTGGTCTGAACTCGCCACCAAGATACAGTGGTGCAGACTATAGAGCGATTGACTTCCGGACGGAAGATTTCAGGTGGCCAACAATGGGGTTCACATATATGGAAAACTAAATATGCTGACCAAGGCAGTAATTTATTTTATTAAAAACATAAACTAAACGTAACGTTTCAACCTTCTAGCAAGGTCTTCTTCAGACTCTGTATCAAGTACAAGTAAACTTTTGTACTTGATACAGAGTCTGAAGAAGACCTTGCTAGAAGGTTGAAACGTTACGTTTAGTTTATGTTTTTAATAAAATAAATTACTGCCTTGGTCAGCATATTTAGTTTTTCATAATCATGGAAACAAGGCTTAATGGTGTTATAACATATATGGAGCTGTACAATTTATTCTGTGGGTGGTGGGTTAGAGGCGATTCACGTCACTTCCATAAATAAGGTAGGCCAGAAACGACAAACACCTGCTCCAAAAATGTCGCAATTGAAAAAAATAGGGAATGTTCTGCCAGGAAGCCTTCATCCCAGGGAGGATACTCGAATGGCGGTCTTTGGAAGAAAGAGGAAGTTTGTTTATTTGAGGACATGTGGACAATGTGGAATGAACTAGTGATCCTGTTGCCTCCAATTACAGATTCACTGAGATCAGTTGATTTTTCTTATAGTGTGTAATTGTGTGTGAAGATTTTATAAATTTAGTGTTCTTGTTTTGTTTGTGTGTGATTCTTTTTTGTTTCTATTGAAGGGAGAACTATGGAAAGATCGGAATGACCTCTATTGGTTTTTATGTTATGTTCATTAATAGCTAACGATCTCCTACGTAAAAGGGTTATTTAATATGTTTTCATTTGTGTTCATGTGTGATTGCCATGTATGTATGTGTACACGTACTTATTTGATTATGATTTACTGGGCATTGGAGTCCCCTATGGTTAGCTTCCCAGTTGGGGAGCTTTCGTTCAAGAAGAGCCCTTGCAGTGGAAAATTCCAGGTCTGTGGGGAGAACTTTCTTCCCTACTATAAAAGAACTTGTTGAATATCTACAAAGACTTAAAACTCATCCTACTACCACAACTACTCAATTTACAATTTCATTGATGCTGGGCTGTGATCTCCAATCATGTGAACCAGGTAGTACGCAGCATAGCCTGTCAACCAGTCAGAAGACTCACATACTCCATGCCTAGACGATAAAAATCATCTCCCCACCAATATACAATCTACAGTCCTCTCCTGTCCGAAACTACACCTCAGCTCCTTCAGCAAGAGAGCAATTGGACGAAATGCATGATGACAAGTTACATCACTCCCAAGTTAAAACCCTAATTAGGAGTCAGGGGCTTGGGCCGATACTCCAAACATTGGAACGTCACGACAACTTCGGACTTCGAACATTTTCACCCAGATTGACAACGACGAGGGATCTTCTTATATCAACACCAATGAACAGCTATGACAATTGTGTTTAGAAAATAATATACTTATAAATTAAATGGTTCGTGTTAGCAATGGTTATTCAAATATAGAACATAACTAAACGAGAGAACATGAAAATGAGACTTTTTCGGGACCCGACTGCAGTTGGAAAAAAGTTGGGACAGGGATTAACACGAATTAACACTCCCGATTAACCCGGAACGCCTGGTAGCCTATTATCAATGGTCATAAAACTAAAATTACACAATATTCCAGACTGCAAACTTCTGGAGCTTACCTCTCTCCACAACAAACCCAATTAAGTTTTGCAAGGGCGAAATCGAAATTCTTGCAAAATCTGAAAAATTGTAAATATTATCTTCGTTGGTTTTCTATAAGGTTTTATTCAAATATTTCATAGTTCGAGTGGGGTGGTATGGCCCCCATGGCCCCTCCCCTGGGTCTCGGCCTGAGTTATTAAGGAAAGCAACATGCGTTAATAACCTCTATACGTCGTGAAAGTTTATGCGGTGACGCATTGTATCTGTCGTTTATATGTTTCAATACCCGAAACGAAACCGGGCCGAAATTGAGACTTGCCGAAGACAGAGGAAACCGAGAAACAGAGTCATTTAAAACTCGAGACGAGTTCGAGGCACTGCCAAGTCTCACCTCGTCTCGTCTCTATACGATCCCTAAATCTGAAGAAAGTATTTTTTCTCCCCGTGGATTTTCTATAACTTTTGGCTAATCACGATGCAGAGGATTTTTGATGAGTAGGTAAAAGATTGATGAAGGAAAGGACATTGATATCCAGGCCGCAATTCGAGCCGGGGACCGCAGACCACTGACCGACTTCCGTGGTGGAGTGGTTAGCACAGCGAGCTACGACGCCAGGTGTCCGGGCTTCGAATCCCGGTTCAAACATGGATGTTTGTGTTCGTCTGCCCTGAATGAAAAAGAGAATTGAGATGAATTTATACGAGCATGGACCGTTGGGAAGGCTGTCGCTTAGAGGTCATTCTTTTTTTTAAAAAAAAAAAAAAAAAACAACATAATAATAATAATAACACCGTGGGGGAATGGTCACCACAGCAAGCTGCGACGCCAGGGGTCCCGGGTTCGAATCCAGGCCTGCTCATGGTTGTTGTTTGCAAGTGTATTTTCATCGATTCATCATATCATCCCTCAACGTCGCAATTAGCCAAAAGAGACAATAAAGCGACGCTAAATAGTTAACCTGGGCGTTCATTGGTCAGACTGAAAGTTCACTACCCAACATTCTCAGCCACGGAGGTGGTACCTGCAGAAGTAATATATTTACTGTGACAGCCTTAATCTTATAATATTTTATGCTTTTAATAAAAACTGAGGTGATCATTGTAATGAATTTTCCTTTCAATATTACAACTTTCCGATTGGGGTTGAGGTGTAAGGGTTAACTCTTTGAGAGGACCCCCTCCCCCCAAATGTCAACATCTCCACTTAGTACAGGGTCAACGAAGTTAGTAATAAGTTGTGTTTTTTACAGTGTATATTGACACAAGTGTAGATTGAATTGTATAGTCTGCAAATATGCTGTGTAGAGAAACAAACTGCCGGAGTACTTGTTGAGGCCAGTGTACACCATGGGCTGCATTTTGCAGACTATCGAGGCTCTGGCGTATGGACTCACAGCCAGGTATATGTGGGTTCAATGTTATTTTCTGTCTGTTTGTTTCCTTCTCTTCATACACTTGACCTTATCACCATGCAACCTCATCTTCGCGATTAGCGAAAAGTTGCAGAATAGAGAAGTAAAATAAAAGCAAACAACCAATTGATCAAAACAACTCTTCACTTTGTTTCACAATAATATCAAAAATACATTTTTTAGTTCGCTAAGCTAGATACCTTTTCCCTCCCGCCGCCCTCATAGACAAAGTATGTACTTGGCATATCGCCCTTTGTTGCGTGGATACCTGGGAAAGAACGACTAGTATGTTTCCATAACAGAACATTGTAGAAAAATATCTCCTACATTTGTTTCTACAGGTAGCAAGTAATGGTCATAGGACGACTTTGACGTCATCATTTCCTGCGTGCTTTCGTATAATTTATCAGCTCTGTTCCCGTGGTATAAAGTACACATCTCGGTAACAATAGGCTGAGGATTTCAACGGAGCAGTTGCTCTTGGACTGAAGATGAGCTCCATTTACTTGTAGTACCACATTCATGAAATCACAAAAAAACATTATAGGAATTTTGTACTATTTTTGTACAATTTTGTACACCAAATCAAAAATTTTGTACAAGTCAAATAACCGAGAAAAATCAAAATCAAAAGTGGTACTACAAGTAAATGCTGTAGTACCACTTTCTAGAATTCCAAAATAAACAGTGCAGGAATTTTGTACTATTTTTGTACAATTTTGTACACCAAATCAAAAATTTTGTACAAGTCAAATAAGCGAGAAAAATCAAAATCAAAAGTGGTACTACAAGTAAATGCTTTAGTACATTTTAGAGAATCCGAAAATAAACAGTGCAGGAATGTTGTACTATTTTTGTACAATTTTGTACACCAAATCAAAAATTTTGTACAAGTCAAATAACCGAGAAAAATCAAAATCAAAAGTGGTACTACAAGTAAATGCTGTAGTACCACTTTCTAGAATTCCAAAATAAACAGTACAGGAATTTTGTACTATTTTTGTACAATTTTGTACACCAAATCAAAAATTTTGTACAAGTCAAATAACCGAGAAAAATCAAAATCAAAAGTGGTACTACAAGTAAATGCTTTAGTACATTTTCGAGAAACCGAATATAAACAGTGCAGGAATTTTGTACTATTTTTGTACAATTTTGTACACCAAATCAAAAATTTTGTACAAGTCAAATAACCGAGAAAAATCAAAATCAAAAGTGGTACTACAAGTAAATGCTGTAGTACCACTTTCTAGAATTCCAAAATAAACAGTGCAGGAATTTTGTACTATTTTTGTACAATTTTGTACACCAAATCAAACATTTTGTACAAGTCAAATAACCGAGAAAAATCAAAATCAAAAGTGGTACTACAAGTAAATGCTTTAGTACATTTTCGAGAATCCGAAAATAAACAGTGCAGGAATGTTGTACTATTTTTGTACAATTTTGTACACCAAATCAAAAATTTTGTACAAGTCAAATAACCGAGAAAAATCAAAATCAAAAGTGGTACTACAAGTAAATGCTGTAGTACCACTTTCTAGAATTCCAAAATAAACAGTACAGGAATTTTGTACTATTTTTGTACAATTTTGTACACCAAATCAAAAATTTTGTACAAGTCAAATAACCGAGAAAAATCAAAATCAAAAGTGGTACTACAAGTAAATGCTTTAGTACATTTTCGAGAAACCGAATATAAACAGTGCACGAATTTTGTACTATTTTTGTACAATTTTGTACACCAAATCAAAAATTTTGTACAAGTCAAATAACCGAGAAAAATCAAAATCAAAAGTGGTACTACAAGTAAATGCTGTAGTACCACTTTCTAGAATTCCAAAATAAACAGTGCAGGAATTTTGTACTATTTTTGTACAATTTTGTACACCAAATCAAAAATTTTGTACAAGTCAAATAAGCGAGAAAAATCAAAATCAAAAGTGGTACTACAAGTAAATGCTTTAGTACATTTTCGAGAATCCGAAAATAAACAGTGCAGGAATGTTGTACTATTTTTGTACAATTTTGTACACCAAATCAAAAATTTTGTACAAGTCAAATAACCGAGAAAAATCAAAATCAAAAGTGGTACTACAAGTAAATGCTGTAGTACCACTTTCTAGAATTCCAAAATAAACAGTACAGGAATTTTGTACTATTTTTGTACAATTTTGTACACCAAATCAAAAATTTTGTACAAGTCAAATAACCGAGAAAAATCAAAATCAAAAGTGGTACTACAAGTAAATGCTGTAGTACCACTTTCTAGAATTCCAAAATAAACAGTGCAGGAATTTTGTACTATTTTTGTAGAATTTTGTACACCAAATCAAAAATTTTGTACAAGTCAAATAACCGAGAAAAATCAAAATCAAAAGTGGTACTACAAGTAAATGCTTTAGTACATTTTAGAGAAACCGAATATAAACAGTGCAGGAATTTTGTATTATTTTTGTACAATTTTGTACACCAAATCAAAAATTTTGTACAAGTCAAATAACCTAGAAAAATCAAAATCAAAAGTGGTACTACAAGTAAATGCTGTAGTACCACTTTCTAGAATTCCAAAATAAACAGTGCAGGAATTTTGTACTATTTTTGTACAATTTTGTACACCAAATCAAAAATTTTGTACAAGTCAAATAACCGAGAAAAATCAAAATCAAAAGTGGTACTACAAGTAAATGCTTTAGTACATTTTCGAGAATCCGAAAATAAACAGTGCAGGAATGTTGTATTATTTTTGTACAATTTTGTACACCAAATCAAAAATTTTGCACAAGTCAAATAACCGAGAAAAATCAAAATCAAAAGCGGTACTACAAGTAAATGCTGTAGTACCACTTTCTAAAATTCCAAAATAAACAGTACAGGAATTTTGTACTATTTTTGTACAATTTTGTACACCAAATCAAAAATTTTGTACAAGTCAAATAACCGAGAAAAATCAAAATCAAAAGTGGTACTACAAGTAAATGCTTTAGTACATTTTCGAGAAACCGAATATAAACAGTGCAGGAATTTTGTACTATTTTTGTACAATTTTGTACACCAAATCAAAAATTTTGTACAAGTCAAATAACCTAGAAAAATCAAAATCAAAAATGGTACTACAAGTAAATGATTTAGTAAATTTTAGAGAAACCGAATATAAACAGTGCAGGAATTTTGTACTATTTTTGTACAATTTTGTACACCAAATCAAAAATTTTGTACAAGTGAAATAACCGAGGAAAATCAAAATCAAAAGTGGTACTACAAGTAAATGCTTTAGTACATTTTCGAGAATCCGAAAATAAACAGTGCAGGAATTTTGTACTATTTTTGTACAATTTTGTACACCAAATCAAAAATTTTGTACAAGTCAAATAACCGAGAAAAATCAAAATCAAAAGTGGTACTACAAGTAAATGCTTTAGTACATTTTCGAGAATCCGAAAATAAACAGTGCAGGAATTTTGTACTATTTTTGTATAATTTTGTACACCAAATCAAAAATTTTGTACAAGTCAAATAACCGAGAAAAATCAAAATCAAAAATGGTACTGCAAGTAAATGATTTAGTACATTTTAGAGAAACCGAATATAAACAGTGCAGGAATTTTGTACTATTTTTGTACAATTTTGTACACCAAATCAAAAATTTTGTACAAGTCAAATAACCGAGGAAAATCAAAATCAAAAGTGGTACTACAAGTAAATGCTTTAGTACATTTTCGAGAATCCGAAAATAAACAGTGCAGGAATTTTGTACTATTTTTGTACAATTTTGTACACCAAATCAAAAATTTTGTACAAGTCAAATAACGGAGAAAAATCAAAATCAAAAGTGGTACTACATGTAAATGCTTTAGTACATTTTAGAGAAACCGAATATAAACATTGCAGGAATTTTGGACTATTTTTGTACAATTTTGTATAAGTCAAATAACTGAGAAAAATCAAAATCAAAAGTGGTACTACAAGTAAATGCTGTAGTACCACTTTCTAGAATTCCAAAATAAACAGTGCAGGAATTTTGTACTATTTTTGTACAATTTTGTACACCAAATTAAAAATTTTGTACAAGTCAAATAACCGAGAAAAATCAAAATCAAAAGTGGTACTACAAGTAAATGCTTTAGTACATTTTCGAGAAACCGAATATAAACAGTGCAGGAATTTTGTACTATTTTTGTACAATTTGTACACCAAATCAAAAATTTTGAACAAGTCAAATAACCGAGAAAAATCAAAATCAAAAGTGGTACTACAAGTAAATGCTTTAGTACATTTTAGAGAATCCGAAAATAAACAGTGAAGGAATTTTGTACTATTTTTGTACAATTTTGTACACCAAATCAAAAAATTTGTACAAGTCAAATAACCGAGAAAAATCAAAATCAAAAGTGGTACTACAAGTAAATGCTTTAGTACATTTTCGAGAATCCGAAAATAAACAGTGCAGGAATTTTGTACTATTTTTGTACAATTTTATACACCAAATCAAAAATTTTGTACAAGTCAAATAACCGAGAAAAATCAAAATCAAAAGTGGTATTACAAGTAAATGCTTTAGTACATTTTAGAGAAACCGAATATAAACAGTGCAGGAATTTTGTACTATTTTTGTACAATTTTGTACACCAAATCAAAAATTTGTCTCTCAAATCGTCGTACACCTCCCATTCATCATTGAGACGTAGGCAGCAGGCGGTAAAATGACCTAGACTATCTTTTGAACATGCACCTGTATAGCGAATTACACCTCTGAGATGATATTGTATTCCTTGAATTGTTAGAATCTTTGGTATTTCAGATAATTTGCAGGTAAGCTGTACATTTCTTTCAAAATTTTCTTCAACAACTTCTACAAAAATATGGTACCGTGAAGGAGTTTTGTTAATAGTACGCAATTCTGCACAAAGAGGGTACTGTGATTCCTCTAGATTTACATATGCATCATCGTCTGAAAAATCATGAAGTTCCCTTATCTCAGAACTGCACATGTGTGTCCTGCTTCCTGTCAAATCTCTCTCAACTTGTTCCTCAATACTATCTAGTCTGGAAGGTCTACTTATGCTTGATACAGCAATGGGTAAAGACACAGTTTTTCTGGGACATACTGCTGATGAACATAAATGCTTTTCTTCACCAGAAGCCATACCACTCCAAGCATGTTGAATCATCTGCGATATTGGTAATCTGGCGTCCAATGAGGTAATTCCTGCATTCAAAGTTTTGTAGTTTTTCTTGAATTCTAGTAATGCTTTCGCACGAAGGCGATATGTAACTGCTGTTGGTCCAAACTTCATCATCTGTGTCACGATGTAGGCAGTATCATTTAATTCAGAATTCTTTAGAATAATTTCATAGTATTTCTGGCTGTCACAATATGCAACACAAGCTAACTGGACAATGGAATCAAATCCACATGTATTCCTTACCATTACTTTCATTTTGCCAAGTTTGACTGGGCGCAAATGACATCTATTTCCATTTTTAAAAATCCCAATTGGCATTGATTTATTAGATGTGCTCATGTCAGTTCGAAGAAGTTCAGTACTATGTTCTAAATATGAAGATCTCGGTCTTAATTTCTCTCCTTGACCTTTCCAGTTTTTAACAGTACAACTTTCTGCCAATTTGTCTGTGTTAATAGTATTAATTGAATTGGAAACTGTACCTTCCAACAAGGTTGGGTTATCATCTCTCTTAGACACTTCTGTTGGGGGTTGTGCATCCTTTCTTTCATGGTCGTGTATTTCTGTTCCTTTTCCAGACGTCCTTATCTGTACTGGATCATGACAATAATTCATATTAGAATCAACACAGTGATCAGGTTTGGAAGTTTGGTATTCTCTTTCTACAAAAGGCGCAGTTTTGCTACTGATCTGCATTACACTCTGGGAGTCATGTTCCAATTTCCGTGACGCAAATGACGAGGCTGCCAACTTCATTGAACCGCTGATGTACTGTATGTGTGTAAGAAGAAAATCATCCAGTCGGGCAGGCAACTTGACATTCTGGAAAACTCTATTCTTTGTATTATTGAAATTGCTTTCTACATGGTCACTGGAAGCTGTCTTTTGACCATAACCGAAATGTGGAACCATGACAGCTGTCCATGTAGGAATAAGGTGGCACAAGTTCAAAATATCAGCTACAATATCTGCCAAATACTGTTGCTTTCCTCTGTTCCCATCTTCATTTATATTTCTCTTAACTTCCTCTGCAATCCTTTCTGCCCAGATGCGAAATCCCGCTGCTTTTGGAATTTCACTTTCAACTAGTGGGTCAGGTGGTAAAGACACTTCCGCTTCAGATTGTTCAGGAATATCTATTTCAAACCCGGCAATTCGATGTTGCAAATATAATTTGCTAACTTCGCAATGCGTTTTTTCTCCAGAAACAGTGTTAACCCCCTCAGACTCGCTCATTGCAACGGTGAAAATGTGGCTTAAAAGCGTTTCAATGTCATTCAAGTATGTGGATTGAATAACTTGTCCAAGAGATCTTAGATAAAGTTGTCGAGTTCTTCTCAGTTGTCCACGAAGACTTCCGAATTGACTCATGAGTTTGACTACGTGAGACACATCTGATCGTATGAAGCAAGTGGGAAGGCCTTATAGCTTTTCATCAGGTTCTATGGACATGATCTCTGAACACTTATCTAAATACCTAGCAAGGGTCTGAAAGTTTGTAAACGTTTGCACGCAGGCAGACATCAGGGCCTTGGACATATCCGTTATTACCTCTATGGGTACAATTTTACAATCGATCAACCACCGACATAGCCAATGTCTGATAGTCTCTGTGTCATGGCGTTCACTTATCATGTTACAGGCAGGATATTGTTTCTGTTCCTCAGGATAAGGCACCATTGCTTCATATAGAAATATATTAGAGGACATCCTTTCTTTTGTTCTTTCAAGTTTCTTAACAACACTACCAGTAGCATCAATACATAACCGCGATATATCTGTTGCTTTGAATATTGCCTGTGTAACACACACTTGTTCATGGGACCAGTAATGAACAATGAGCTTATCATATGTCACGTCCTTCAATGACGAACTGTAAGGTTCCATGTACTTCGCAATACATAAAGCCAAAATAGGATTTTCATGCAACCTACTTTTTTTCTTTTCCAAACACTTGGCAATCCTCAGTGCATTTAATGTTGGGATGTGACTGGGTTCAGATTCACCAAATTCAATTGCTGCTTCAGCTTCTTCACACCTAATGGAGACAGCTGACTTATGTTCCTTACATTGTTTTTTGATTGCATCCTTTCTTCTTATTCCCGCTAATTGTCTTTTGTCTTGTTTGGGATGGAGCTGGCGATACTGTCCTTTAAAAGTACATTCCATAATTACTTTGCCATTCTTTGGAATGTGATTAATGTTACCTTCAAGAAATGAACCGCACCATCTGCATATTCCCGTGATCTTGACATATTGCCGATCATTTTCTGCACAAACTTTTCCCCCAGAATAAACCATTCTGCATGGGCACCTTGTTTGTGCATGAAAATGATCATGAACCTTGTGCGTCCAAACATTCCTCTTCAATACTTGTATTGTTCGTGATGAAGTTCTGCCTTGTGTTTTGCGGTTGTAAGCAACTTCCTCTGGTCCCATTTCCCGCCACTCGTCTGCACTAAACTCAATATTAAATTCCATTGCATTATGACCTAAATCACCAACTCGCTCACTGTCAGGCACCCCACTTAATTTCTTCTGTACTGAGTCTGTAGGTATATCATTCCATTCTGTGTCAGATTCCTCCTCCGAAGAATACACTAAAATGGGTTCTGAAAGATCTATACTTTCCTTTGAAATATCTAGAAGTTCATGCAAACCGTATCGATTTTGGTAGGTGTATGTGTGTAAAGCCTCTGGTGTGGTACTGTAAACATCTTTCGCAGCTTCACTTATCCTTTTCCAAACACTGTCGCTTCTAGAAGCAATGTTTCCATTCCCAAGATTAATAGCCTCCTTTTCTGCAAGAAAGAATGGCTTCAACTTGTCAATTGGAATAGAACAGGGCCTTCCACGACGTGGTACTCGTACTTTTGAGACATACGAAATCTGCAAAGATTTTAAATCATGAACCTAAGCATAGGGTAAAAAAAGTAATATAAACACGGAACCAAGTTCAGTTCAATCATTTAATTAAGAAATAATTTTGATTTCCACGTTGCAGACAGCACGTTCATGTAGATTGATTGGTTTAGTTTATTTCTCGTCCCTTAAGCACCTTCATGTTGTAATTCCATAGTAGCACATAGTCCACTAAAAATTAGGCTAATCTGGATTGGACCCGAGAACCCGAACCATTGTGCAATATACCTAAATCTGGAATGAAATCCAGGACTCTTTGATTACAAGGCAACAACAGCATCAACATTATTGTCGGGATGCCTTGGTACTTGCTAGAAGTTTACTTGTCAAAATGTAACTTTTCCATGGGACAATATACAATTGGGTGAGTCAAAAATAAAAATAAAATGAGATCGAATAATGTGGGCTAGAATATAATTTTGGCATGGCATTAATTTACGTACTCAATCTCAGCTCGATACGTTATCGTTAAGGACTTGACGATTTCGTGACAACCCATTGCCTCATTCAGTTTCATCAATATGGTTAAGGGTTATTGTGGTAAATCTATCTGAGATACAGAATAATTTATTTTTTAAATATTACCGCAGATATTCAATTTCTAACATTTCATACAACACAATCATACCTTTTACAAAAATGAAAACCTTCATCTTCATTGATATAAGCGTGAATAGCAGAGAACACAAGCGTGAATAGCAGTGTTGCCCACGAGACGAGACTTTGGCCTGTCTCGTCTCGTCTCGAAAATATTCGTTTGTCTCGGGACACATGATCAATCTCGTCTCGTCTCGAATTTTTAAAAGCCTGTCCCGTGGACAACACTAGTGAATAGCAGAGAACACTCATTAAGATCGTGTAGAGTTTGTAGCGTGCCCGGTATTTGAGTGTGCAATATTCCTTCTTGATTTAGATGTCAAAGCTATATTGTGCTGTATTCTCTCTTGTAGAAGGTTTCTTTCTAGGTTATGGTAAGCAAAGAGGTATACAGCCCATCAATTCTCCTCCTGGGAATGCCTGATTCCCGCTCTGGAAGCGGGATAATATATAATTAATATAAAAGTTCGTAATCAGTACATTTCAGTTGGAACATAATTTATTAATGCCACTTCTTTTCAATGAATATAGGTATGTGAGGCCATTGGGAAGTAGGCCTCATGAACTAGTGCAATTAAATATAATTGAAAATACACTGAAATATAGTAGTTGTGAATGGTGCAGTGCCTCCCAATAGCTAGAAGTGCAGTACATAATCTTTCAGCTAGATCGTAGGCCAAGGGCAATGTAATTGCACATTCTAACTTCTCTCCTAAGCAATTTCGGACATAGAGCTAATTTAAGTCTTACTCTGTAAGCAAAGTAATCTAGATTGTTTTCTAAGTGGCAAGTTCTACAATTAAGTAGGTGCGATGATTGCATGTTTACATGCTAGTAATAAATTGCATAGGTCTTCGACCAATATAAACTCGCCATCCCCTGTGATCCTGCTAGTACAAGATCGATCTACTCTCGACAAGTGAGACGTGTAAATATCCCATAAATGATGCCCAAAGTTAAATTTAGGTCCCCTATTTTACTTGATGAGTCATGACGTCATACAGTGTACACCATCTGTGGGTGAAAGACGGGGCGCTGTTTATTGTACAGCGAGCTATTGCATTTGAAATGGTTGGGTGCTAAACTTTCTTTACAATCCTGATGAAATGTGCTATGAGGCCTGGAGGCCGGGTCTACCTAATATTTATTTGTCTATATACAAATATTACTACTTATAATTTAATTAAACAGTGAAAACAAGAAAAGTGAAATTTTAGGTCTTTCGACAGTTGCAGAAAATTTCCATCCCTGCTTGGTACTAAATATTCGCATTCAATGAAGCACCTTTCTGTCGTCTAGCTCACTCCGTTGGTATTTTCTTTCCGCTCCTTTTACAACGCTGCTAGCTCAGCAATCCGCACGTGCATACGAGAGCGCTCGTTCACAAAAAAAAGCGTGATGACCTGGATTGATTTACAATATGTGGCAGCGTTCTACGAAGTGTTGTCTTTCTAACTGAAAACAATTTGTTATAGTTTTATCATCATTACAGCCCAGTAAGATCTGAGATTGATCGATTGATTTAATTTATTTTACTTCGCGTTTTGTGGCTCTTGGCTAATTTGCGAAGATGGTGATGAGTGATGAAATTGATGAATGGACATTCACAAACAACCAAACCCGAGCGGGATTCGAACCCGGGACCCTTGGAGTCGAAGCGTGATGTACTAACCACTCGGCCACATGGTCCGGCCCGATTGTATGGGAAAGCTCTTGCAGTAATACATATAATAAAGACGTAGCGTGGCCGTAGGTGGTTGGACGTTGCATTATATTGTGCATCAACCTCGACAAGTGCATTCGTCAAAGTTTTATTGTCTTGAAGTCCATAATATTGGAAACTGTGGGATTACACTTAAATACAATTAAAGATTAGTCATCTGAGGTGTCTAGATTCTAAGAAAACACCAGATTAAATATCCGAATTTATAGCAGTTAGCATGGCCGCAATACGAGTATTAGTGACTAGCTTACGGTTAGCCCCCTCCCCCTGGACCACGTACTACATCTAGATGTCTTTATTCCAATCCCGCGTTGTGGTCAAAATCAGGGTGGTATTTGTAGGGCGGATGGGGGAATCCCCCCTCTGGGTACTTGTGTCCCCCAATCTGCTTGATAAATTTTATCCATGGGGGAAATATATGGCATAAAGTCATTATCTCATGTTCTCCCTAGATAGTCAGTAGAATCCCCCCACTGGAAATTTCTTAAATACCACACAGGTCGAAATGTGAACTATCATAAAATATCAGTGTAAAGTTCTTAAAATGTTCTCCGATCAGAAATTTAAAAATATGGCTATCAGCATAATTTAGAGCGTTCGCAAAATAGGGAAAATCGATTTCCGTGAGCCAACTGAAATGTGTTGATCCATTTCGCTGAAGCGTTTCTCCATGCTACATGCACCGAAGAAACAAATTTTTCGTTTGTTCTCTCACCATCCAAAGAGGGAAAAGTACGTTCTCTTTTTAGTTGCATTCCACTTAAGTATGTAAGCATCAGCAATAACTGTTGGAACTCGTTGTTGAAAGACATCAATTGTAGATAGATGGCCCATATTGTTACAATGTAACAATGTTGTTTACTACTTTAGTAAGATTAAATCTTTGCTTGGATCATAGAATACATCGCCGTAAATTAATTTCTGATACCCTGTTATTGTTGTTTTTTCCCCAAGAGATGTGAGCTCCAATTACCACATCAAACCTCCGTTTTAAAAGTTATTCAGTCAAAAATAGTTATGGAGGGTCATTTTAAGGGAGGTTGCACTTACCAGTTCTTGTTTTCCCGATTTCTTTACTTTCATTTTACTTTTTAAAATTTTCCTCCAAATTTCGGGGGCGTCCGTAGTCCCTTCAGCCTCTCTATTCGTACGCCACTGTCCTTGGCTGCTGGTAGTGTTAAAAGAGCTGTACACCAACTTTGTATAAGATTCAGAATTCAGTTTTCCAGAGATCTTGGAAACACACAGTAATGTGTTTCGTCAGCTTTTGTGGCAAAGTGTGGTCGTTTACTTACTCGTAAATTCTCAGAGACGGTGACGATTGTTCTGAACCTTTTTCAATGATACGCACCTTAAAGTGTTGACCTTGGCTCTTTGTCCTTCCTTACGCTTTTCATAAAGCGTACGGTATTATCGACTTTAAACATTTTTTTCGGTTATTTTAGAATTAGAATGTCAAGAAATTTTTAATAATTTTCTCACAGAAAATTTCCCGATTTAGTGGGGAAATGACTTTCTTTTGTACGAACGTCGGGATTTTTTAAAATTTCACATACTGATCTCAAACATAATTGTATGCTGTAAGCGCTTGTCTTGTGTGGACACCAGTACTTACAATTAAATTAGTATAAATATGGCTAAATGCAACAACGGGCAGTAAACGGATGTCATTCCTGAATAATAGCACATTACTTCTTACATTTAGACTGAACAGGAAGTTGCTGTTTGTTTACTCGTGGATAATCCCCATAAACATTGAATCCGAATCGTCACATTTTGACGCAACCTGAGAGAGCGAGGAGAGGTACGTGAACGTGAGCAAGTGATTAAAATTTTTAACATTCGTTGCTCGAGTTGGCACATAAAATTCTAAAGACTGAGAGATTACGATGTCCCCTTTGCATTGTACAGTTCCATGAAGACACATGTCGGGGTGTGAGGATAGGGTAGGGTAACCAGACGTCTTGAATGCACGACAGTCCTTGTGTCTGTCCGTCCTGCTGTCTGCGATGCTACTCCAAAAATGGAAATATGTGCTATTTTTCAAACAGCGTCCTGCGAATGTCCAGCAAAATATCCAGACGAATTGTTTAAATCTGTGAAACTGTTAGTGCCTTTTAAATTAATAGAACCTAGACATTGTTAGTTTATATAGAAATGCTTGTGGATCTAAAATATTTCTCGCTCGCTTCGCTCGCGACCTTGGTCTACCGCAAGCAGTCTGTTCATGATAATGATATGTGAGCCACCGAACAGTGCCGGCGATTAGGGTTGGGCGAAGGGGGACAGTTCCCCCCCCCCCTCACTTTTCGCCACTTTTGCCTAAGCACTATGCCAAACCTTTAGTGTTGTCCACGGGACGAGACGGGACAGGCTTTTAAAAATTCGAGACGAGACGAGATTGACCATGTGTCATGAGACAAACGAATATTTTCGAGACGAGACAGCATTTCCACGAGACGAGACAGGCCGAAGTCTCGTCTCGTGGGCAACACTGCAAACCTTATCTACAAATGAAAATATACTGTCTTTGCCCTCCCCAGTTTTGCCACCTTGCCCCCCTTCCAGGTTCTCGAACCAATCCCCGCCACTGGTACCGAGTGATGACAAAGTATATGCCGGGGCGCTTTGAAAATTGATAATAGCCCAATTCTGGGGATTTGCATGTTTGATGCATTGATGAGATTATTACTACAACTGCGGCAAGAGACAAATATATTTTCAGTATTGATTAATATTTTAATATTACAAGTATTTGACAGTGTGTGGATGTCTTATAATAAAAAAGTAAGGAAACACAAAAAAAAAGAACAGTTAGAACGGGAGAGATAGGAAGGTTAATCTGTAAAATTTAAAAGATAAGCAAAATGAGGAACGAAAAAGAGAGAATGAAAAGAGAAGTATGTATGAAGGGAGGAACTCCATGGCGAAGTGGTTGAACGCTAAGAAGCCAGGTCCTGGGATCAAATCCCAGTCTGGGCATGGATGTTCTGAGTGTCCATTCATGAATTTAATCGTATCATCACTCTCATATTCATTGTTGCAATTAGCCAAAAAGACATAAAAGCGACGGTAAATAACAAAAGGACCTCGCCCGAAAGGATTGCCAAGTACTAAAATTAAATAATGATAATAGGCTCTTGTTTATCATTTTTTTTGTATAATCGATGGTTATTAATTTCCTCTGAGCTATTTGGAAGGCAAAGATTATATTGGGATCATACAGCTTTGAATGCCATTACAAAGATTTATACACACTACTACGCATAATAATGTGCATAAAATATTAATCAGAAACTTTACTTTTCTCCAACTCCATCTAACATTGTTTCTGTTATTCAATAAATATTCAATTCTTCATGTTTTTTACATTAATTTCATTGCCAGGCTACTTGTTTTTACATAAATTATTCCGATCTTAACTACAGGTAAGCTGTTACATCTTTATTCCATAGGCGTGCGCATGGGGGAGAGGTGGCAAGGGGGGCAGATTTTTTCCATGGAAGGACAATAAGGTATTTTAGAATATTGCATATCAACCCGATAATAGTGTTGTCCCCTCAAAAAACACCACTTGAATTTGAAATTACCGCAATCATGTAAATTACTATGACTGAAATCAAATTATACGTGTGAAATATATACTTAGAGGTTGATATTCGATTTCAGGGTGGCTACAAACAAGCAGAAATGAAATTCCCTGACTTCTCCAGGTTTTCCAGGACAAAATTTACATTTTTCCCTGACTATTACAAACTAAACTAAATCGATGTTTTTGCAAATGGAAATAATAAACTCATACAGATCCAGGTATAGATTTGTTAAGTACCAATATTATCTTCTATGAAATGGACTTATTTCTCTATTCTCTATGATTTGAATTCAAAATGCAAAATAATGAATTTGGAAAATTATTACAATTCACAAGCTAGGAAAGGATTACGGAATTTTATCATACGCAGTAAGTTTAAAATAAAATACTTGATTATTTTTAAAGTTACGACTAAATGAGATACGAGCGAAGAGTGATTGATTTCGAAATACAATTTGTAATTTATTATGAACCTGTATCACCTAACATCAAGAAGGAAACTGATTTCTTTGCCTTGCTTCTCATTCAGCAGTTCGTCTCAGGAAAACCGAGACCCGAGAAACTATAAACAACCAGCACACTAACCCAGCGCGGCGCTTTGTTGATACAAACAAAAAAAAATCGGACAATTATAAAGGACACAAAACCAGTAAATAAGCAACTGCAGTCAGATTGTTGAATTGAATGTTCATTCTATTTTTGGTTCCGAACTCTTTAAAGAGGGTCTGTCACGGATTCTCTTTGTGCGATGCTGTTAGAAACAGTGTAATATGACACTACCTCGCCCACCCTACCTCAGGGTCAACACGACAGAAGGGGCCGAAAAACAGTCGATGCGTGTGAACTGCTCACAATCGCAGCCGAAATATTCTTAGAAATGCTGAGGTATATTTATCGGCGTATACAGTCAGGAGCAAATATGGATTGGATAAGAACGATTCCTTACACTACCTTGAACCTTTCTTTCCATCTTAATCGCGCTTCACCCTCGCAGGGATTGATCTTAGTGGAATACATAAGCGACATTAATTATATCAAAAAGGAGCAAGTGCTGCATAAGGGTACTTTTCAAACATGCTACTTGGTACAGTCACGGACACTTCTGGGTGGTAGTGCATTTTTTTTATTTTTCTCGGTTATTTGACTTGTACAAAACATTTTATTTGGTGTCCAAAACTATGCAACAATAGTACAAATATCCTGCACTGTTTGCTTTTCAATTGTTGAAACTGGTACATCAGCATCTACTTGAACTGCCACTTTTGATTTTGATCTCTCTCGGTTATTTGACTTGTACAAAAATTTTGATTTTGTGTACAAAATTGTACAAAAATAGTACAAAATTCCTGCACTGTTTATTTTGGAATTCTAGAAAGTGATACTACAGCATTTACTTGTAGTACAACTTTTGATTTTGATTTTTCTCGGTTATTTGACTTGTACAAAATTTTTGATTTGGTGTACAAAATTGTACAAAAATAGTACAAAATTCCTGCACTGTTTATATTCGGTTTCTCTAAAATGTACTAAAGCACTTACTTGTAGTACCACTTTTGATTTTGATTTTTCTCGGTTATTTGACTTGTACAAAATTTTTGATTTGGTGTACAAAATTGTACAAAAATAGTACAAAATTCCTGCACTGTTTATTTTGGAATTCTAGAAAGTGGTACTACAGCATTTACTTGTAGTACCACTTTTGATTTTGATTCTTCACGGTTATTTGACTTGTACAAAATTTTTGATTTGGTGTACAAAATTGTACAAAAATAGTACAAAATTCCTGCACTGTTTATTTTCAGATTCTAGAAAGTGGTACTACAGCATTTACTTGTAGTACCACTTTTGATTTTGATTTTTCTCGGTTATTTGACTTGTACAAAATTTTTGATTTGGTGTACAAAATTGTACAAAAATAGTACAAAATTCCTGCACTGTTTATTTTGGAATTCTAGAAAGTGGTACTACAGCATTTACTTGTAGTACCACTTTTGATTTTGATTTTTCTCGGTTATTTGACTTGTACAAAATTTTTGATTTGGTGTACAAAATTGTACAAAAATAGTACAAAATTCCTGCACTGTTTATTTTCGGATTCTCGAAAATGTACTAAAGCATTTACTTGTAGTACCACTTTTGATTTTGATTTTTCACGGTTATTTGACTTGTACAAAATTTTTGATTTGGTGTACAAAATTGTACAAAAATAGTACAAAATTCCTGCACTGTTTATTTTCAGATTCTCGAAAATGTACTACAGCATTTACTTGTAGTACCACTTTTGATTTTGATTTTTCTCGGTTATTTGACTTGTACAAAATTTTTGATTTGGTGTACAAAATTGTACAAAACTAGTACAGAATTCCTGCACTGTTTATTTTCGGATTCTAGAAAGTGGTACTACAGCATTTACTTGTAGTACCACTTTTGATTTTGATTTTTCTCGGTTATTTGACTTGTACAAAATTTTTGATTTGGTGTACAAAATTGTACAAAACTAGTACAGAATTCCTGCACTGTTTATTTTCGGATTCTAGAAAGTGGTACTACAGCATTTACTTGTAGTACCACTTTTGATTTTGATTTTTCTAATTTATTTGACTTGTACAAAATTTTTGATTTGGTGTACAAAATTGTACAAAAATAGTACAAAATTCCTGCACTGTTTATTTTCGGATTCTCGAAAATGTACTAAAGCATTTACTTGTAGTACCACTTTTGATTTTGATTTTTCACGGTTATTTGACTTGTACAAAATTTTTGATTTGGTGTACAAAATTGTACAAAAATAGTACAAAATTCCTGCACTGTTTATTTTGGAATTCTAGAAAGTGGTACTACAGCATTTACTTGTAGTACCACTTTTGATTTTGATTTTTCTCGGTTATTTGACTTGTACAAAATTTTTGATTTGGTGTACAAAATTGTACAAAAATAGTACAAAATTCCTGCACTGTTTATTTTCGGATTCTCAAAAATATACTAAAGCATTTACTTGTAGTACCACTTTTGATTTTGATTTTTCTCGGTTATTTGACTTGTACAAAATTTTTGATTTGGTGTACAAAATTGTACAAAAATAGTACAAAATTCCTGCACTGTTTATTTTGGAATTCTAGAAAGTGGTACTACAGCATTTACTTGTAGTATCACTTTTGATTTTGATTTTTCTCATTTATTTGACTTGTACAAAATATTTGATTTGGTGTACAAAATTGTACAAAAATAGTACAAAATTCCTGCACTGTTTATTTTCGGTTTCTCGAAAATATACTAAAGCATTTACTTGTAGTACCACTTTTGATTTTGATTTTTCTCGGTTATTTGACTTGTACAAAATTTTTGATTTGGTGTACAAAATTGTACAAAAATAGTACAAAATTCCTGCACTGTTTATTTTGGAATTCTAGAAAGTGGTACTACAGCATTTACTTGTAGTACCACTTTTGATTTTGATTTTTCTCGGTTATTTGACTTGTACAAAATTTTTGATTTGGTGTACAAAATTGTACAAAAATAGTACAAAATTCCAGCACTGTTTATATTCGGTTTCTCGAAAATGTACTAAAGCATTTACTTGTAGTACCACTTTTGATTTTGATTTTTCTCGGTTATATGACTTGTACAAAATTTTTGATTTGGTGTACAAAATTGTACAAAAATAGTACAAAATTCCTGCACTGTTTATTTTCGGATTCTCGAAAATGTACTAAAGCATTTACTTATAGTACCACTTTTGATTTTGATTTTTCACGGTTATTTGACTTGTACAAAATTTTTGATTTGGTGTACAAAATTGTACAAAAATAGTACAAAATTCCTGCACTGTTTATTTTCGGATTCTCGAAAATATACTAAAGCATTTACTTGTAGTACCACTTTTGATTTTGATTTTTCTCGGTTATTTGACTTGTACAAAATTTTTGATTTGGTGTACAAAATTGTACAAAAATAGTACAAAATTCCTGCACTGTTTATTTTGGAATTCTAGAAAGTGGTACTACAGCATTTACTTGTAGTACCACTTTTGATTTTGATTTTACTCAGTTATTTGACTTGTACAAAATTTTTGATTTGGTGTACAAAATTGTACAAAAATAGTACACAATTCCTATAATGTTTTTTTGTGATTTCATGAATGTGGTACTACAAGTAAATGGAGCCTTAATTTCCACCACAAAGAGGGAAGCTGAACATGAGACCTTGACAGTGATAAGGAAAATGGCCTCATTCTTTCCACAAAGTAGCGTGTGCGAATTCTAGTATTGCATGTGATCCTTACTCCTACTTCCGAATTGATATGTGGAACTACCATCAAGCCGGTGGCAAGGTTGAGATAAATTGCAGATTTATTGCAGGCTGTTTGTCGGAAACTTGTCTCTTACAGTTTTATTGCTTGGCTCGCTCGTGTTTTCCATCTTCGCCTACTCGTATAGTCTGTTTTTTTAACCATCACGTGGTTTCGTCCCTAATTCATTTTCCATAATATCTAAATGGATTTTATTGACTATGCTTCAATGCCGAGTTCTTCGTTGCAGATACTTCAACATAAACAACTTCTGATGCCAATGAAGAATGACTTATTGTAACGTATTGAGTTCGTGAAGGATAAAAAGAGAGTTTCTGGTTGACTTCGACGACTGCCTCCTCTAAAAAGAACACTTCTACGATGAGGGCATAAGGATAATCTAAGTGGTGACCTTGAACCAATGGGGAACAAGCAGAAAAGCAGAAGCCTGTTACATTTAGTGGTGTTAACTTTCATTCCCTTACTTCCTTAGTTTTGTTCTTGTTTTGATTGAGTTGGTGTTTCAAGTCCATTTTATGCACAGTAAGGCTAATTGGGACTGGACCTACAGTTTAAAGTGGGATCCGAATCAGTGTGCCTCCACCAGGTATCGAACCCGGGACTTTTTGTTCTTGTAAGTCATACATCGAAGTGTTGATTAATGTCCTGTGCTACACTTGGGTGTGAGAAGAGAAACCCGCTGCTATTTTGTTTGGACAGATCGTACTATTTGAAATGGGTGCTGTTTGGAAACGAAATTAAAGAAAGAAAAAAAATCTGAAAGCCTGCCAGCATTATTGAGGTAGCATATTACAACACTTCTTGCATTTCACTTTCCCACGGGATCTTGATGCCTCAGAGATTTACCCTTCTTTTCACAGGCAGGAAGTATGCGTACTGGATTTCTTGCCTGGGGGTTCTCGTAAAAACTTTATCTTGTTCAGAAGGTTGTCGGTGTTGTTCAAAGTACAGAAAGAAAGAAAAAAAGACCTGATTTTCATTCAATACTTGGACCTTCGCTATGGCGTGCGTATTAGTCAACCTCCCCGCGGAGCGCGCTACGATGTCAGGGATCCCGGGTTCGAATTCCGGTTCGGACATGGATGTTTGTGTTCGTCTGTCCTCAATGAAAAAGAGTAGTGGTAAGGTCATTGCCTTGTATTCAAGGAGCCCAGGGTTCGATACCCGGTGGAGGCATATAGTGGTTTGGATACCAATTTAAACTATAGATCCAGTCCCGATTAGCGTATCTGTATAAAGTGGGCTTACAACACCCATTCAATTAATTCAATACGTTTCGGAGTAGCAATATTATTAAAAATAGTAAAGAAAGGACAAAAAAAAACTCGCTTACAAGACCTAAAAAGAGAAAAATCTGATACGTAAATAAATGACACAAAAAGTTTAGCACTCTCATATCTGGCAACTCGGGAAACTACGCAATCCAGGGTGTGAATTAACGTGGGGACGGGGGGAGAGGGGAGGGCTTTGTTTCCCCCACCTAAATTATCCCTAGCAAATGCCCATGCGAGAGATAAGTTCCCATGCGATATTCCTTCATAATTAATAGTGATATCTATATAAAATATTTCTAATAGATTTTTTCAAATGTTAATGAAGAGAGTATATTTTCGTGTTTTTTAAAATTTTCCGACACAACTGACTACCAACTGTTTGTTTCTAGTTAGTTTACTGAAAGAGTCAGTGTTGCATTTATGTGTTATCTAGGACGCTACTAGTGAGGTTCGAAACTATATCGTATTTACTTCGTGAAAAAGTTGCCATTTGAAACTAACGGCAAGATCTGTGTTACAAATGTGACGTATTTATTGGGTGAAGGGATAAAAAACAACCATGGACTGGAGTCCTCGGTAAGCACTTTTCTCGACTGAGACAACACTTTCGGACAGTATGTAGCGATTGTACCTACTCTGGCCATAAATACTGTTACACACTATTTTGTGAATAAATTGAATATGGTTTCAGATTTTTAAATGTTCCTTTAGTATGTTATACTTACATATATTACACACAAATAGCACCAATCAGATTTCAAAATATACAATTTTCGCCCTCACACAGGCTCGAAGTCTCCCTGGCCAGGCATCTATTACAACACGCATGGTCTTGATGGGAAAGTCCGCCCCTGCTGCTATCAAGGAGCGCTTTTAACTTTCAATTATAGGGTGCCTCTTCTTGCAGACAGTACCCTCTACCTCTGGGCGCAGTTTGTAGTTCAAGGTACTGAGATCATGGCTATCGGATGGCCAATCAAAAGTGGAGATGAAATCTAGTACACTGGTCTCCATGTCACCGTCGCGTCATCCTTGCTTTATGAGCTGGGGCAGAATATTTTTTGAACATCCAGGATTCATTGTGAAACATTGCTTGGTTCAACAGTGTCACGAGAGGGTCCAGGACACTTTCCACATACACTTTCGCACGGCTTTTAAGCCCTTTTCTAAAAAATGAGACCTGGTGGAACTCTCATAGCGCACCCCCTGAATTTTGGGAACTTTCTCACAAACTTCTCGAGAGTTTGAAGCATACACCCTTTCATTTTGGCGCTTACAACTTTATTCAGTGGTGAACAATTTCTTATCAGTGAAGAGAATCCTGCAATGCCCATTGGCAACGTACCGCTGCAGGAGCCATCTCGATTATGTTCCCTCTGCTTCTTCACTTGTGTCGTCAGGAAATTTCCAGTACTCCACCGGTAAGCTCCAATTCCCAGGTCTTCATTAAGTACCCTGAACATTGATTGTTGTGAAATGTTCAGCTCCTGTGCCATTATCACTTGCTTCCGGCTGAGATTTCGGCTGACTACCGGATGTACAGTCCAAGTTCAAAGTTTGTAACAGTACTTATGGCCAGACTAGGTACATTGGGATCCATGAGTATTACCGTGCAAATGATCTATGACTATTTTCATTAATTTTTATCTTACATCCTAGATGTTTTTAAGTATGATTTTTATGTATGCTGGTGCAGAAGTTATCAACAACCTGTTCTTAAGTTTTTTAAAAATTCTTGAAGCTCTTATTGGGTCGAATAAAGTGCACGAATATGTGATGGACAATATACACGGTAATACTCATGGATCCCACTGTACATATCCCTAGATCTGGTGTTGTTCTCGTTTCGATTTTCAAATGGTGGTCTTGGTATCTTTCCAACTTTTACTTGCTGGAATAGACGTGGGAAAACCGTCAAACCGTTATCATTTTTGTCACAGAGAAAGCGCTATACGTGACCGTTCATTATGTCTTACGTACTAAATGGTGACAGCTGACTGTCTCGCACGTGATCGCTGCGCCACAATATTCCGTGGGAAGAAAAGGAATCACCATTTATCGGAGGAAAATATGTCAAGGTTTTACATTTTGCCGCGACTTTTTTTTCTCCAGCTGCAAAATTTATACGTTACTAACAAAGGGGGAGGCAATCAGGTTGCGCTGTACTCGTTTGTAATACAAATGTCGTATTTTGCTGGAATTATTAGGACATTTCGGGCATACGAATTGTTACTTTTAGACAGTGAAATTTTGTTGTGTTTGTCTCGAAGCCGAATAGTGAAAGTTTGTTCTAAAGACTCAAGGATGTCTAGATTAAATGTCTGACAGGGTTTGCGTGAAAAATTATTTTATTTAAAGATCATGGACAACAACTTATTTATGGGACTGGCGGAACAGTTTTGGTCTAACGCAGCGAAAGGTTTACGATTACTATGCACAGAGAAATTAATCTGGACTGGACTGTACCCACTGCACCCACAGGCACGAGTACAATTTTCAGATTTTGTTTTGAAATATGAAACTTTAACCCTGAGGGTTGATGAAAAATTTATGATTTATTTGGTGACCATTATAGACCAAGATAAACTTTTCTTCCCTATATATTTTTGAATTTAAAAAAATCGACACAGCTTAGTGCCCACGGCCTTCACAAAGGGTACCGCAAATCGTTAAATTTAATCATCTTGATGCAACAATGACATTTTTTTTTGAAGTTAATGGATATTATCCTTCCTCAAATATAATGTTTGATTCTACATCACTCTAGAATTTCTTGGATCGTCCAAAACACTACGAAAGTGTTAGCCGACCTCCGTTGCGGAGTGACTAACACAGCGCGATACGACGCCAGAGGCGGGTTCGAATCCCGACCTGGGGATGGATGTTCTTTGTGAGTGCCCCTTCATCAATTTTATCATATCTTCATCCTACGTCAAAGAGTACGTTATTGTTTGTGTGTTTCGTTTTCGATGTACAGTGGGATCCATGAGTATTACCGTGCAAATTGTCCATCACCATATTCGTGCACTTTATTTGACCCAATAAGAGCTTCAAGAATTAAAAGAAAACTCAAAACAAGCTGTTGACAACTTCTGCACCAGCATACATAAAAATGCATTGCTTAAAAACACATAGGATGTAAGAAAAAAATTAATAAAAATAGTCATGGACAATTTGCAGGGTAATACTCATGGATCCCACTGTACTACTGAACATTTCACTTATTACTTTAAAAGTAATTTATTTAGCAACTCATCTACGTTAGGGAAAAAAAACAACGATTTAATTAAGTCACTGGCAAACCACATATGGCTAGAAGTATGCTAAATAACAGATATGTGTTGTATGCACCCTACCGGTATGTGATAGTGCAGAAATTACGTTTGCCGCAACTGCTAAAATTAATTGTAAACATTTGGTATATTTTCACTAACAATTATGCTAATAGATACATTATTGTTCAGCTTTCAATGTTCTGATGTTAATTTTTGTTCATTATTATTTTATGTGCTTCTATTTTGTGTTATTAACTGTATATCAGGAATTTCGTAAAGTACAAATTTGTTGTCTTCACAAAAACAATTACCTTTTATCCTTTTAATGATGAAATAATATCACATGTGCTTACAAAATTGATTTGTTTTCCATATTCCACATAGACTAGAAAATCACGCCTGGTGTTTAGGAACGGGGTAGAAAATACTGTACGTCCAAGATAGCGTAACTTTGACCAAATACATTTGGAAGAAAGGTATCCCCTGTAATTTACATGTATGTTAATGTGCCTAATATTTTTATAATGAGATTGAGGCAATATTATATCTCTTATTTTGAAGAGGCAATATTTTTAATATTTTAACAAATAAAACATTACTGCTTCTAAAACATCCCTGGGCTTACCCTTCCAGCGGTACCACGCTTCGCCACTGCCTTAGCATTTACATTGTTATCTTACAACAATATACCAGCACAACAATTACTATACATTAACCGTTTCCCTAGTAGAGCTGATCTTGCCAAAATAGCTATGCATAATTGACAATAAAAATCGGTCAGTGAATAGCAAATTTCACAAGTTGACCTTTCGCAGTCAGAAGCTGAAGCCGAAATCTATCAACAAGAAATACAAAGTAAGTATGACTTATATAATAAATATATGTATACTGTACTCTCATCCAAACTTGAACAATTCGCAATATGAAGGTGCGTGATAAACGCCAAAATTAGCTATTTTAAATTGTACAATAAAGGTTATCATTACAAGCGTGAGTGTGTGTTCATCATAATACATAGTTCAATGGTGTTCATTAACAAATAAGACATTCGTTTAAATTAGCATCTCCTGCATGGCAATTCGAAAACTTTACTTTGGTTTAAAAATGAAGATTCATATAGTACTAACATAAGCTCACTCATACACAAGGACAAAGTAATTTTAGACTATCAGGCACTTTAGCGGTTTGACGGTCAAGCCAGACTAGATTATTGCTACACACACACACATTAGCCTTAACTTTTACTGAGATCCTTAATAATGATTGCGGAACGAGGGGAGGGGGTGCCATCAAAATTTGTGTGTATGCGGGAGGGGGTATTTCCTTAAAAGAATATAACGTTCAACTTGTACGTAATTTTATAAAATATATGTCCAAGTAAGTTTGCACCTTGGCACCATGCTGCAATGTGTGCGATGAGGGGAGGGGGCGAGGGGAGAGTCGAAGTATATTTCCTTAGTAATTTATTTACTGCAGTAACAGTTAGATATAATGAAAACACATTTCTTCAAATTTACAGGAGAAATGAAGGGAAAGTACTTACGGAATTGAGTTCCTGTGGACGTTTGGAAGCTGGGAATAGTGTTTTCTCTATTCGTGCAACTTATTCGGCCGGTAAATAATGCCATTTTCGATATTAATGTATCTGCATTACACGATAGCTCGTGCCACCATTACCGTCGACTACGTGTGTCAAATGTTCCGTGCGTTCGAGTATGTAATCCCCTGTCAGTGTAGCAACCACGCGGTAGTTTCACCAGATGACGTGTGAGCGTTTTTTTTTTTCAATTTAATTTTCTGTTTGCCTAACCTAACTGAACCTAACCTAACCTTCCGTGAATGGTTTGTGGATCAATTTTCGCTTAAAAACCTTTTGTGAATAGTTTTTGTGGCATTTTTCGGTTCATAAGTTTGGAAACACTGCATATCAGCTGACGATAGACAACGTGAGTCAAGATTTGCCCGCCATATTGTGTGTAACAAAAGCGAATTAGCAACGACCAATAACTACTTGTAATGTGAAAAATTTCAGTGAAAAAAAATATAATCCCAAGTTGAAAAATGTTCCGCTCTGCATATAAGGTAAGTACAAATGTAAATAATTCGGAAATAAACGAGTTAAATGTGTTTTCGCTATATCTAACTGGTGGTACCTTTACTGCAGTTGGATGAAGTGAGGGAAGAATTTAGGGGCTAATAAAAAGTGGCTTTCAGTAATAGGATAGTAGTAGACACGCTGTCGTAATTAAATACTTTTTGGGGATTATGACATGATCTTGGGGCGAATGCACCCCTGTGTTGTAATATATAACACTAATTAGAAGTTGCTTTCTAATTTAATCTTCAATGTCTGCACAAGATGAAATTCCTTACAAATAATCGTCTTTATTAATATAGTTGTACGAAACTTCCTTTTGAAATACTACCTAACAAGTTCTCTTATAGTTTATTTTATTGACATCTTATTTTTGTTCTTATAACGCCTAACCACATTTAAAATTACATCTTTTGTTCACGCTCCTGTGTAAGACATTATCAGAACTTAAAATATAGAGAATAATGAAGTATTTGTACATAATAGGAATCTCATGTTTTTCCATTTTGCGAAATGACAAATTATAAATTTCCCTTAATGATAAATTATAATGTTATAACGCACACAAAAGTTGGCTGCGTTAATCCATAAAGAATTCAACTTCTGCAGATTTTAATTTTTATAACAATATCTAATTTTAGCACGGCAAAAAATTGAAATAAATTTGTGTAAGGGTACAAACTATCTTTAATATATTTCCAAAGATTAGTATAAAAGCATTCGTTATTGAGATATTAACCATCAACTAAACATTGAAATGTAGGAACAACTAACTGATTCTTCTTGTTGATGCGGGAATAGTTAACAGTTTCAGTAATAGAAAACAATGGTAACACACACAATAATTATTCATTTTTTTTATTTCTGGTTCAAAATTCATTGCATTGAATTGTTTCGTTTTAAAATATATAGCTGCATTTAAACCTTTATTTAGTTTAAAATTCGTTAATAGCATTACCTACGACACATATTGAAACAAAATGAATGTTAGGCCTGAATGATATATTATAAAAGGAAGCAATTAGGAAAAATAAGAAATTATGTGCAAGCTTGTTTGAAATCATCTAAACGCGTGCATAACTTTAGATATGTTCTGGCGCAGAACATTGCAATTACAGCTACAACAATTTATTGTGTCATTACAGTGAAAATTAGTAAAACAAATACATTTTTGTTTCTCAGATGACAACAGTTGAAAGCTTCGACAAGTGAAAAAAGGAGCCACCAATAGACGATTGAGAGTGGTGACACGTGATGTTCGACTTCACAACTTCCATGTCTCCTCAGAATCAATGAAATACGAGAACAGAAGAAGCAGCACCTTGCAAGAGCAGAAGGTAAGAATTGTTTCCTATTTATAGAATTTCAGTAATTATTAAATGTGCAATCCAAACGGAGAAGTGGATTTTGAAATCTAACATCACGTAAGATGGAAAAAATAAAACATACCCTTCTAGGTGCACAGGAGATCAAGGGACTATCCAGAAAACAAAACGTTGAAAGTTTTTGATATTGTGGGTGAGGTCAGCTTCACAGGCGGCATATATCAAAGGAATAAATTAATCTCTAATAACTTACTCGTAATAACAGCAGTAATTTTTCCTTTGTGCGGGTTAAACAACACTAATTGAGCACTAAATCTTTGCATTTATTTCATAATTTGTCTTTTTGTGGGTTAGGGTTCCGTGAATGATTCTTTTCCTGGTCTATTAAAGTAGCACTAATTTTTTCGAATATATATTTTCAAAGCACTAATGCAGCACTAATTTTTAGAATAAGTCTGATAATTTGTGCCGTTATGGGTGGGGCTGTCTTCACGGATCTGGTATATTTTACTCATTCGAATTGATGTTTGAAATCCATTTTATGCACATATAGGTTAATCGAGACAAGACATCCAGTTTAAAGTGGGATCCGAACCACTGTGCAAGGTGCCTCCACCAGGTATCGAACCCGGAACCCCATGATTACAAGGCGCCCGACTAAATAAACAAAAATAACGGAATCACAGGTATTGCATATTATTTGTATTAACTTCACCGTGAACATAAAAATTAGCCTTTGTTTTTTTAACACCTCGAAAAGGAGAAAATGATTACAAGCATGCAGTAATAACTTTTTGCTGGCAAAAGATAAGTTGGAAAAACCTTCGCTGTTTCATTTCTCGTGAAATTCTAGCCTGATTTGATATATCACATCACCCCCTTTCCTTTCAAATTTTTGCGTTGAATTCAATATGGCGGTCAACAATATGCCGGACCTGCGCTTGACACACACAGCTAGAGATCTCCCTGTGCCTAACCTATTTCTTTCATGACCAGGATAACTCCTTTACATTTTGTAGGGGGTGTTAAAGGACTTTTGACTCGTCACAGTTCATGTAATGAGGCTATTATCAGTCACATAGTTACACATATTATTTTGTATCTTCTGATCCCATTGCACTCCCAGAATAATTTTTTGATATGTTGTATAGTATGGCATGAGGGACCAAATATATTTTTTTCACGATTTTTGGTGATGACATGTTTTGAGATATTCAAGGTCAAAAGGTCAAGGTCACGTGACAAAATTATATTTTTATCCAAAGGTAGGCTTGTTATATATCACTGGAAGCTTGTTCAATTCCCTTTACAATAAGCTTTACCTGAGCTTCCTAGGCGAAATAGGGGCGGAGTTACAGCACATTTAGTACAGCTAAGCGGGCTCAAAAAGATCAATTTCTGCTAACTTTGACCTTGAATAATCTAACATTTACAAGACAAACGAAACTAAAAATTTGCATAGTTACTAAGTTCCATGCATAGTTTCAACTCCTCAAATTTCATGAAAATCGGAGATGGTCAGGTTGTAAATTGAACATATCTGTGTTGATTTGGCATGGAATGACTCAGATACTGTTTCTACAGGAAGGGAAGCGTCTCAATTGCATGTCCCACGTCACTCAGTGTATCTGGCTTTGTGGCGTACACAGCATCTATCACAGTTCCCCACAGGTAGGAATTAAACTGTGTTAAATCAGGAGATCTCGATTGATATTCGGCTCTTCTTAAGTTTCTCGAAAGAAAAAAATGTCACTTCTGCCATGTTCATTCTTCTGTCAGCTTTAATATTTACAAAAATTTATTACAAAAGTAAATGTAGTTAGATTTTACTCAAACCAGACTAAAGTTAAGGCTGTCTCTTGCAGGTCCAACAAATTAGACGTAAAAAAAAAAAAAGAGATTCGTGCCTTTAATAATAAAAAAAAACCCGCCCTCGTTCTATGGCATGTTTGGCCACAGGGGAAAAACTGGGGATCCATTTTCTAAGGGTCTCCTCAGCCTTAGGGGGAAAGGGAAGGGCAGGGGAGGGTGAGGCCCACAGATCCCACAAGGCCCCGGGTTTCATGGAGCTAACTTTGGCTTAAGGATCGGCTTAAGTCCTGGGTCAATCCCACGGGGCAGCAAAATAGGGTTTGGTGGAAGCGGCAAAAATAGGGAGGTCGACTTTGCTGTTTGATCCACCGCCTTCCCACAGAGGAGTTCTCTTGACAAAGAGGCGAAATGCTGACAAATTCCAGCCGGCCAGAATCGAGCTTCCATGTTCGGAAGCAAGATCCTGCTGCGAAGCAGTGGCGTGCCCAAGGGGAGTTGTTGGGAGTCCTCCTCTTGGCATATATATAAAAAAAAAAAAACATAGGGAGGGAAAGATTACAAAATGAGATATGACTACTAAGAGTGTTTACGTAACTCCTTCCCTTCTAAAATCCTGAGCACGCCACTGCTTTGAAGGTGGTGAACGCTGAGTATGTTTGCAACCATTTGCCTCTCGAAACGCTGGAGCCGCCACCCGACTTATCGCCCCGTGGGAGGGTCAGGGTTAAGGCGCCAGAAAGGGGTGGGGGGAAGGGTGTGAATTGTCTATTAACTTTAAAAAAAAAAAATCGTCAAATAAGCACCCTTGTCTCAAATATGCACCCTAGAAAGGAATATATTTAATTGGTAGCCTACATCCAATGTGTCTGGCCCACCAGAAAATATTTCCCCCAGCGCGTGTAATCTGGCGCCCTCACAATTGGCCCAAGACTTAAAGCCGTGTTCGAAACCGTCTTGCTCCCCGTCGCTTTCCCCTACCGTTCAAGGCGTCCTGATTCTCGGCCAAAGAGCAGCGCTGTTGCAGCTTGAATGTCAACCGCTCACTCAAGGGTGCTCTTGTCGATAGCAATTCTCTGTCGGAAGCAGATTGTCTGTTGCCATTACTCGTGCATAGATAGAGAATTGGTTAGTTCTTTGGACTATCCAGCCTAACTATTGACTTTTCAGGGAGAGCAGGAAAAGGCATATTAAGGATGCACTTATAGTACCTTCCTCCTCTCCTCTCAAACTCTGCCAGTGACGAAGATTCAGAGAAGAACGGTACGGGATTCGACGGGTAGTAAGGTGCTTTGGAGTGTTGCACCTAGCGCTCGAAGTGTGTGGGGGGGGGGGGGGGGGGCACGGGAGATGCTATTCCTCCAGTTAAGAATATCTGAGGGAAGCATCCACTCGGCTGAGATAACTTGAAGCATTCCCCACTTGCTTCATTGTCTCCAGGTTAATCCATACGACCGTCCCCACACTTGGAAAAGCATCCCCCAACTATACTCTGTCTGATGACCAAGGCCTCCCATAACGGTAGAGAATGGGAGAGAGCGAGTCACTACTTGCGCAGAGACTTGTTGTCGTTCGCTTGGTCCAGAGATTCCCGGGACAAAGAATAAAAATTCCCACTTCGAGCGAAGGTTGCAACTGCGGATTCGGACACGGCCCACAGGTCAAAACGGGCTTCATGGAATCCAGGCCTTCACGGGGGAGAACCAGCACTGCGGAGGGGTGAATGGCCAGTGGGATACGTAACCCAAGTCGGTGGGGACGTAGGCACCAGCGGCTGCTGGAAAGCACTCGTTGGTGAAAACTCCACACTTCCACCCTCATGTGCCACGGGGGGTGGTTCTCTGGGAACCTGGGTGCCGTGTCGGATGGTGTAGCGATGGTGTCCCCGGGGGAGGGCTCGTCGCTGTGGGTGCTATGAGGGGTGGGGGAGGCAGCGGCGGCTAGTGGTCCGAATTATAAGGGCCAGTCATTGGAAAACAGACCACCTCGTATCTCGACGTGTAGATGCCGCGGCCCCACGAAATTCCTGCTGTCACTGGAAGGGGTTCCGTTGTCGCCCGGTAGATAGCAGTCGAGTCGCACGCTTGTGTGAAGCAGTGCGAGTGTGAACCGTGTGAAGTGCAGACGTGCAGGAACTTTCCGTCCGGGACATCGTGGAGGCCTGTAAGGAAGGGCAAAGATCAGTCGTGCGTTTCTTGGTGGCGGAAGGCGCTATACGACGCACGCTTTTAGAAGCGATATCGGGTGGGGCCACGCAGAGGGTGTGCGTGGCGATTAACCAATGGCAGGAGTGCAACGTTGTACAGTTAGGAGACTGCGGCGCGGAAGTTAAAAGCCGTGTTCTGTATTTTTCTTGCGCGCAAGAAGTTTTCATAAAACTCGCCACTTTAAGGTTCATCATAAGATGGGGAAAGACATTTTGAACCTGACTGTCCAAATCCCATGAATTTCCGTCGCCTACAGCCGGAGTTATCGTTCCTTGAAGAAACAAGGGAAACACCTTTCATTTCCTTCAGCTTGTTTTTTTCGTTGCCACCGTGTTGACGCAGCTGAGTTGTTGTGTCTAGGGAAAACTGTGGGTGTTAAATTCGCCTCGATATAAACAATGACCCTTCATTGTTCTGGGCGATCTCGAACATTGAAAGTCTGGGTCAGTTTGAGTTCAGCGTTTTCGTAGCAAGGCCGGTGTAAAATTATTCGCTCAACGTTCACTCGTGCGCCACAAAGAACAGTTTGTGAAAATATTAAATACAGCCCTTTCGTGCGATAGTGTATGTTCCGTGTGTTCTTTTTATTTTAAATAATGTTACTCTCAAAACCTAGCACCAGCAGTACAGGCACCAAGGGTAAAAAAAAAAAAAAATCATTAACTTCCAGGAGAGTGACTCGGAAATGAGTGAAATCAGTGACAGGGAAACCGAGGAAGACGACGAGAGCGGTGATGAATAAATACCTTCAAGCTTCTTTCAGGTATGGGTTTCTCGTATATGCTACAGTGATATATTATAATCCTGTGTAGAAATATTCACTATATTATTTCACTGTACTCATATATACTGTGCATGCATTATCAAAATAATGGACACATCGCGAATTTTCTGTTCTTCCCTTGCGCTAGCAGTTAGTTTGGCAACAGCGCAGTAGCACTGGCTGGGTATTGGCCGAACTCATGTTCCTTCTAAAAGCGTGCGCCGTATAGTACGCGAGACATTCATCGTCGATGACGGCAGTGGATGGGTAACACTGTTTATCTCTGTCGCGGGTGAAGGAGTGCAGTCGGAGGTTCCCTCGCGAAGGAAGAACGTCACTGCAAGATGATCGACTACCTGGACCATACGCCCAATGTTGTCCCGGACCTGTTACTCAGAGTTCGGTGAGAAACACTCCAGCAACCACCTACAATCCGAGTATATGCCCGTGCGATTATACCATCTTTGGTGAGATGAATCGAGCACTGCGTGTTAGCCGGTTCAACTTGAACGCTGATGTGGATGATGCAGAAAGTGATGGGTTGTTGCAGCAACTATCCACCTTCTACAGGGCTGCCACTGACCTACTGCCTTGACGGTAGGACAAATGACTCAACGTCTACGCGGATTGCTTTTAAGGTGAGCACATAGTTTCATAGTTATACATAGTTTTCCACTGACTGGCCCTTATACAGAAATAAACACTTAAATGCGCACGTTTCTTAAATTGTGAATTTAAGAGGCTTAAAGATCAATCAAAACATATGTACATTTGCTGCGATATAGTTATCTGTTAGTATTATAAAAATTAGGCAAAATTAATATGTTAATATCCAACACAAACCTTATGTTCAGACTGTAGGACCTTTCCTTTATTCGCAAATCTTCAGCAAATACACTTTCTTCTTTCTGGAGCACACCTGTGGTTGTTCAGACAGACTTTGTTAGATCATAGGATATGGGACGCAAACCATATTCTGCGATCCCTGGAGTTGCTACCATCATCCACGATGCCTTCAAAATGCTTTCAAAATTAATGTAGCTTGAGCATAGAGTAATTCCCTGATTACAAACTTTTATTGCTAAAGAACTATGCTAGATACAGATATGCGGTTTGTTGGAAATGGTAGCTTAACTCATAACTTTTTCTTTTTTATCAGTACACTTCAGTACACTTCGACATGTGCTCCCTTTGTTGCCCTTAGAACGTCTAGGCGATACTCAATGTCTTTCCATATCTTTGCCAACATTTCTTCCGTCACCGTCTCTATAGCATCCCGTATTCGTGTCTGAAGAGTTTGCCTATCAGGAACTGGTGAACTAAGCACTGTGTCCTTAACTTAACGTAACCCCATAAAAAAGTTAAGAGGGGTTATGTCCGGCGAACGCGGTGGCCATGAAACGGTACCGTCTCTACGAATCAGAAAAAAACAAAGAAATGGAAGAAAACGTGATGTTTTTGCACTACTTATTGCCATAGGTTCTATTTGCCTATCTACCGTGTAAGTTGAGATATAAATATTCATAATCAGGGAAAGACTTTATGCTCACCCTGTACTTATATTTCTCACCACCTCGTATTGCGCACAGTTATTGCACTCGGAGATATGGGATTTAGTGGCTTGAAAATAGAAAAATACAAAGACTGTAGTCGATGTGTCGTATGGCTTGGCTTGGTAGACATATTATATGTATGTCGTTCTTCTCATAAACCTTCAATGTATTTAGGTTCTTGTGTGGCGCATGGCTAACAAATAGAATCAAACAGGCTTCAGGAAAAGTGGTAGGTCTTAAAGTTGTCAACGAAGCATTGGGGGAAATTCTGGGTGGTGTTCTTTCCTGTAAACATTGCTAATGGTGGAATACAGCAACATATACTGTTGAGCCTAATCCCCCAAATCGAAACAATTTTATGTTCATCAGTTTAATTCAATGTACTGGCGACACAAATTAAGGGAAATATCAGGACTTTTTCTACGACAATTAAACACCATGTTACGCACAAATTATCTTTAAAATATCGCATAGAGTGCAGTGTAATAAGTACACATAGGCATTATTAAAACACGGTTTTACTTCTCTACTTTCCTTTAACACCAGTATATTCTGTAGTTCTTGGCAGTTTCAAATACACGACTCCCTGGAAGTTTCTACGTTCACTAAATGCTAGAAGTTCCAAAATTCAAAGCCAGATCAAGACATTTCCTTTAGTTCGTATGGTTTTGTGTAGGGAGAGAGAATTTCAAAAGTGACCCTACTCACCCTGTGACCTGATTCACACTAAGTTACCTTATGTATCTTTTCATTCTAAATGTGACCCTTCTAGCACTGAGTTTCATGTTGTTTAGCTTCTAAAGTACCGTAATCTGGGGTGAATTCGGAATCTATCGTTGAATTTTTAATATGTATAACAAACAAGCTTTTGAGCACGGACAATTGTTACACATTGCATTGTGGAGTATATTTATGAGGAACATAACTAAGATAAAACATTCCATGAAAAGGTCCTACTTCAAATTTAATTAAACATATCTGATGTCCGTTGTGCGTTTTTGGGGTGATTTCGGACAAGCAATTGTACAAACAGTTTGTCTGAATTTTTACCATTCTATGGGTGATTTCTAGCACAAAAATGAGTTTTGAAAAACGTAAAAGGCCACATAGAGACAAAATGCATAGATACGAACATCCATTACATAATCTGAATATTAAACAAGACAATGACAATCACATCACAGAATATCATATCCAGATGTGAATTTTCCTATCTTCTCTTTCGACTTTGTCAGAATCTCCATGATTTCATCTTTTCCAATGGAATGCTCAACTTCTACGCTAGGAAACACAAAGGCTCTACTACTCTTATTATCAGGACATAGAAATTTCACATCAACATTTTTTGGGGTTTCACCAGTTACAACACCTACATATCTTCTTGTTATCTGTGTATGTACAATGCACTGTTACAAACACATCATATCCTCTTCTAGAACACGATTGCAGGTTTCTGACATGGGATCTCTCTCTCTCTTGTTGATCTTGCATTTCTGATTCAACTCTGCTGTCTACGTGCTCACTGTGTGCTAACTTTCCTGCCTTCACATCTCTTATGGCATTCCACAAATCTTTCTTATCATAGTTTCCTTAACTCTGACCTCCAACTATTTTCTGTACACATGAGCATTGACCGAATTCACCCCGATGAAGCACTATCTGCCAATTTCACTGCTGCTACATTTCCACTTGCAAATGAACACAGCTTACACTATCACAGAACTGTCCTCACAACCTCCATTGTTGATACGTTCTTGGGACAAAAAATTCTAATTTCCATTGTTTGTCAGCTATGGTCGAAAGTTTCCACTATTAAGAACAACAATGTAAATTCTCTTTCAACTTCAGACAAGTCTCACACGTACATTGACACAGGTGCACAGGTTCAACAACTGAAGTTATCAGTTACACTTAACTCAGCAATGCCACAAGCGACAATGCAGAAACTCACAACACGCTGGTGCAATGTTAAAGGCTCGACAAAGGAGCAAATACGCTATTGTCCGAAATCACCCCAGCTTACGGTATTAACAGATAACTTTACCGTAATAGACGTACATTGTGATTGATCTTTGAACCTATTAAATTCTCAATTTAAGGAACATGCGCATATGAAGTGATAATGTATAAGGGTCAGTCAGTGGAAAACAGGTCACCCTGTATAACCATGAAACTATGTTCTCATATTAGAAGTAATCCCCGTAGACATTGAGGCATTTGTCCTACCGTCCTGGCGGAAGGCCAGTGGTAGCCCTGTAGAAGGTGGGCGTTTGCTGCAACAACCAATCACACACTGCATCCCTCAGCTCAGCGTCCAAGTTGAACCGGCTAGTACGCAGTGGCCGTTTCAGCTCAACATAGATGGCATGATCGCACGGGGACATGTCCGGATTGTAAGGTGGATGCTGGAGGGCTTCCCACAGAAATCTGAGCAACAGGTCCCGGACAACATTGGCCGTATGGTCCAGGTTATAGTCGTCTTGCAGTGATGTTCCTCTCTCGCGAAGGAAACTCCAACTCCACTAATTCACTCGCGACAAAGATGAACAATGTTCCCCATACTGCTGTCATTCGACGGTGGTGGATGAGGCGCATTGTCTATCTCTGTCGCGTGTGAAGGAGTGTAGACGGAAGTTCCTTGGCGAAAGAAGTACGTCACTTCAGGACGACCACAGACTGGACCATACGGCCAATGTTGTCCGGGACCTGTTACTCAGATTTCGGTGGGAAGTCCTCCAGCACCCACCTTACAATCCGGACATGTCCAAGTGCGATTATGCCATCTCTGGTGAGCTGAAACGGGCACTGCGTGTTAGCCGCTTCAACTTGGACCCTGAGGTGAAGGATGCAGTGAATGATTGGTTTTTGCAGCAAGCGCCCACTTTCTACAGAACTGCTACTGACCTACTACCAGGACGGTAGGACAGATGCCTCAACGTTTACGGGGATTACTTCTAAGGTGAGCACATAGTTTCGTAGTTATACAGGGTGACCTGTTTTCCACTGACTGACCCTTATACATAAATAAACACTTAAATCCTCATGTTCCTTAAATTGTAAATTTAAGAGGCTTAAAGATCAGTCATAACTTACATTTGCTGCGGTAACGTTATCTGTTAATACTATAAAAATTAGGCAAAATTAGTATTTAATATCGAATACAAACCTGATGTTCAGAGTATAGGACCTTTTTTATTTGTTCGCACATCTTCCACAAATAACCTTTCTTCTTCCTTGGGCACACCTTTGGTTCTTCTGACACACTTTCTTCGATCAGAGGATAAACACATATGGGACGCAAACAATTTTCTGCGGTCGCTGGAGTTGCTACCATCAACCATGATGCCTTCAGAATGCTCTTAATGTACGTATTTATTATTCTCACCCCCTCGTCTTGCGTACAGTTATTGCACTCGGACAAATATGGAATTTAGAGACTTGAAAAAGAAAAATCCAAGAGCTGTAGTCGATATGTCGTATGGCTTGGTACACATATCATGTGTATGTCATTCTTCTCATGAAACGTCAATGCATTTAGGATCTTGTGTGTCGCATGGCCATCCAAAAGAATCAAACAGGATTCAGGAAACCTGGTGGGTCTTAGAGTTGTCAACGAACTATTGGGGAAACAGTCAGAAAATTATGTGTAGTGTCCTTTCTTTTAAACATTGCTATTGATGAAAAACAGCCACATATAGTGTTGAGCCTTATCCTCCAAAAAGCAACAATATTACGTTGATCAGTTGAAAAATCTGCAACGGCGACACAAATTAAGGGATATTTCATGACTACTTCTGCTACAACTAAACATATTACGCACAAATGATCTTTAAAATATCGCATATAGTGTAGTGTAACACTAATAAATACATAAATACATTTTTAAAACAGTGTTTCTTCTCTACTTTCCTTTAACACAAGTATAATCTGTACTTCTTGGCAGTTTGAAATACACTTCTCCCTGGAGGTTTTTACGTTCACTAGATGCTAGAAGTTCCAAACTTCACAGCCAGATCGAAACATTTCCTTCAGTTCTTTTGGTTTTGTGTAGGGAGAGAGAATTTCACCCTGTAAGCCGATTGACCCTAAGTTACCCTATGTATTTCTCGCTTCTAAATCTGGCCCTTCTAGCACTAAGTTTCATGTTCTTTAACTTTTAAAGTATTAACAGATAACTTTACCGTAGTAAATGTACATTGTGATTGATCTATTAAACTCTTACTTACTTACTCCTCGGCGCTACAGCCCATGCATGGCCTTGGCCTCATTCACAACCAGCCTCCAATCGTCTCCATCCGTTGCCTTCGTCTTCCATCTTTGGACTCCCAGTCTTCTCAGTTCGTCGTGCACATCGTCGAGTCATCGTTTCCTAGGTCTTCCTTTCCTACTACCTCCACCTGGTCCCTCAATTAATACCATCTTGGTCACTCTGCAGTATACATTCGCCACACATATCCTAACTATCTAATTCGTCCACATTTAATCTCTGTTACAATATCTGGATTATTATACAGTTTTTGTATTACTATGTTTGTTCATATTTTCCAGGTTTCGTTCTATCTCACTGCTCCAAAAATTATTCTCAAGATCTTTCTTTCCCATCTTGTGAACACCTCTTCATCCCTTATCACTAACGTCCAGGTTTTTGACCCATATGTTTCAACTGAGCGTACAATTGTTTTGTATATATTAATCTTGTTTTATTCTTCTTGTCTCTTTGGAAGAGAAAACCTTCTTCAATGCCACTGAATATCTATTTCCTGCGACTATTCTTGATTTATTTCATCAGATCTATTGTTTGTTTGGTTCATTATTGACCTTAAGTACTTGAAGTTATCACATCTCTCAAATTCTTTACCTCCTGCTTTATCTTTCTCTCGTTGCATTTCCTTCCTCTTGATGTGAGCATATATTTAGACTTTTGTACATGTAGATATAGTCCTATATTCTCGGCAGGTACTTGTAGTTTTTGAAATTCTTTATTTACTGAAATTCTTTATTTACTTGTGCATTGTTTCGTGCTATGAGATCAATATCATCCCCATATGATGTCCCTTCCTGCCTTCAGCGTTTATGTTATCGTCTCCTACGGTTTTATCATCCCTTAGTTCTACAACTGATTCCTTAACCTTTTTTCTCGCAGGAGGGTTTGATCAGTTCTGATTTATCTGTGCCCTCCATTTCTATGTCCTATTATTCTTCCTCTTCTACCGTGAATCTTCTTTCTTCCTCAGTATTACTCATATCCTCATTTTCTTGCTCATTATTATCTCCATTCAACAGTTCACTAAAATACTCTGCGCATCTATTTAGAATGCTTTCATTGTGTCCTGTCAGATTCCCATCTTTATCTTTGCAGGAGGTAACCATGGGTTGAAATACATTCTTTTCTTCTTTCAGTTTCCAGAAGTATTCTCATCTTTTCCTAGTTTTTCATGTCTCTTCTATCTCTGCTATTTTTTGCTTTTCATATTCTCTTCTGTTTCTTCTGCATAATGTATCTGCCACTCTTCTCTTTTCCTTAAACATTTCTCTATTTCACCTTCTATTTCTGTTTACTATTTTCATCCTTGCTTCATTTCTTTCTCTTACGGCTTTATCACATTCCTCACACATGCCACCATTCTTCTCTTCTTTTTGGTTTCTTCTTAACCAGTACTTTTTCTGATGTATGTTGAATGCTGTCTCTTATAGCTTAACATTTTTGATCTAAACAGAATTATGTCATTCCTCATCCTTCTCGTCCAATCTCTTCTCTAATATCTCTCTATATCTTGCATTATACATTTCATCTTTTATTACCTTTGTTGTACTATAGTTATCTTGTTTCATTGCTTTGCTATTTCGATAACAAGCAATATTTTGTCTGTATTTAATTCTTACTAAAAATGGTCAGATCTATATTCTGCACCTCAGCAGCTACTGACATTTATTACATCTGAAAAATGTCTATCATTTATTACCACGTGGTCTATTTGGTTGCTTGTGGTTCCTTCTGGTCATATCCACGTTTCCTTCTTTGCAACTGAGTAATTTTAACTACCATGCTTTTGCTTACAGCAAAGCCTATTATGCGCAGACCATTGTCGTTACTATCAATGTGTAAGCTCTCTTTGCAAATTATTTTTCTGAAAATTTATTCTTTTCCTATTTTCGCATTTACTTCTCCTATTAATAGTTTTACATCATGTTGTGGTGCTGTATCATAAACATACCCCAATTTATCATAAAACTCATCCTTGACCTCATCATCAGTTTCTTCAGTTGGTGCATATACACAGATTACTCTGATGTTAAACATTCTTCCTTTGACCCTCATGGTGCACGTTCTATGGTTTATCTGTGTGAAATTGTGTACAGTGTTCTTCATATTCTTATGTACTATGAAACCAGACCCGTAATCTTTCCGTTTCCGCCACTATTGAACACGATGTGGTTTCCTGGCTTACAGGTATCTGATCTTTCCACCTTGTTTCTTAAACTCCCATAATGTTGATCCCATATTTCTCAGCCTGTTGTTTAACGACTCTAAGTGTCCCTTAGAGTGCGTACATTCCAGGTTGCAATGTTGATTGTTCTTTGCTTGTTGACCTTTCTCATACTCCTTGTTTGTCCTGGTCGTCTTCTAACAAAATCTACTCTTCCTTCCGTCTATTGGCTTCTCAACGAGTTGCTCTTTGATAGGTAATTGTGTCAGCCTTACGCTCAACCCCCAACCTGAAGGACCACGTGATTTGTTTTCAAGGACTTCTCTAAATAGCATTTGTAGATCCCTCTAGTAACTACAAGCCAGATGACCTGGTTTTGGTCCGACTTGGGTATTTTCATTGCCCAGTGCATAGGATATCTAGTGAGCTTTCCTCTATCCGCCACCTGATGAGGCGCCCGATAGGGGAGCAGGAACTCCACACGGGTTTAAACCGCTTACATTCTCAATTTAAAGAGCATGTGAATACGAAGTGTTTATTTGTAATGTATAAGGGTCAGTCAATAGAAAACACTGTATAACCATGACACTATGTGTTCAACTTAAAAGTAATCCCCGTAGACATTGAGGCATTTGTCCCACCGTCCTAGCGGTACGTAAGTCAGTGGCAGCTCTGTAGAAGGTGGGTGACTGCTGCAACAACCAGTCACTCACTGCATCCTTCAACTCAGCATCCAAGATAAACCGACGACCTTGCAGTGCCCGTTTCAGCGCACCAAATTTAGCATGATCACACGGAGACATATTCGGATGGTAAGGTGGGTGCTGGAGTGTTTCCCACCGAAATCTGAGTAACAGGTTCTGGACAACATTGGCCGCTTGGTCCAGGTTGTAGGTCATTCTGCAGTGACGTTCTTCCTTCGCGAATGAACCTCCGATTACACTCCGTCTCTCGCGACAGAGATGAACAATGTTCCCCATACACTGCCGTCATTCGACGGCGAATGTCTCGCGTACTAGCGCCTTCCGTCACCAGGAAACGCACGATTGCTCGCTGCTTCTCCTTACTGGCATCCACAATGTGACGGACGGGAAGCCCCTGCACGTCTGCACTTGACACGGCTCACACTCGCACTGCTTCACACAGGCGTGCGACTCGACTGCCATCTACCTGGTGATAACGGAACCCCCTACCAGTAGCAGCAGGAGTTTCGTGAAGCCACGGCATCTACACGTCGACATATACGAGGTGGCCTGTTTTCCACTGACTGACCCTTATAGGTGAGGAGCTAGTAGCATTTTGCTACTAGCTCTGAACCTAATTCGGACCCACCAGCCGCCGCTTTAATCGTTCTCCATCATCTTTTCTTCTTAGTTATGCTAGGAAACATTCCGCTTCTGCGCCGTAGGGGAAGGGTTGCATGTAAACTGTCTCCGGTCGCATCCAAGCAGTTCGTTCTCCTTTGCATTTTTCATCAGCTCCAGGAATTCCCCCAATGACTCATGGTGCCACTATCAGAACAGCCAATTGAAACTGCATTACTGTCTTAGGTAATTTCATTCGGTTATTACACGTTGAATAACAAACCAGGTGATAAGGTTAACAGAATGAGGTGAGGATTCGTACATAGGATCTTTGGTTTCATTAATTGCTACGCTACCATGACAAATGATAAGGTTAGGTTAGAATCAGGTATTCATGTCCTTACCAGGATTCGAACATAGGATCTTTGGCTTCGTGAATCGCTACGCTAACCACTCAGCCACCGCGGACATTTACACGTAATATAAACTATATTATTCCACAATATTTAGGTTAACAAATAGGATAGTAACGCTTCAAAAGTTCCTTCGCTTCAGATCAGAATCCTTGGCTTGATACGTTACGCTTATGTCAGTTCGGCGTTTACTTAGGTATTCCCTTCATGTATGTGTCCATGGATTTCTACCCTGATTCATTCCAGTGCCTATTCGTGGTTCGGGATGGTCACTCGTAACAAGAGCCAAGGAACAATTACAAAGGGTTAGGTCCAAATTAGCTGTTAGAGTACGCGAGGGAGTTTCGTGGTTACCACTATTTCTTAGGTAGTATTCCTGTGAAGCGGAATGTTTTGTCATTAGGGTGCTCTTTGGCTGCTAGGAGGTGGCTGGAGTCGCCGTAGTTCCCTCAATTTTTCCCTTAGTTCTCTGCTCTGTTATTAGTTTCCCTCCTTTGTTTTATTAGTACTTTACTTCTTTTAGTCTATTAGCAGTTTCCTTCCTTTAGTCTATTAGAAGTTTCCTTCCCTTAATCTATTAGTACTTTCCGCTCCTTATTCTATTAGTACTTCCCTTCATTTAGTCTATTAGTACTTCCCTTCATTTAGTCTATTAGTACTTCCCTTCCTTAGTCTATTAGCACTTTCCTTCGTTTAATCTATTAGTACCTTCCGTTCATTATTCTATTAGTACTATAACCTTCCATATCTTTGTTTGGTGTGGGCCTCCCTCGTCCCTTACGGCGCTCGCTACGGCGGGTCCTCCTCTGGGCACACCACCACTGCACCATCCGATACAGCGTCTGGGAACCCGGGGGATCCATCCGCAAGTGGCGGGAGGGATATGGTGGGAAGCAGGGTGGAAGACGGAGTTACCCCACGTCCCCTCTGACCTGGAAGTCTCCCATTGGCCAGGATCTCCTCCTCGGTGTTGGTTTTCCCCCAGAGGGACCCGGGGGTCTCTAAAAGGGGGCCAGGGGGTCCTCAAGGGATTTAGGGTGGGGGTTGGGATGGGTGAGCGTTTGACTCACCAAAACATCTAAGGCTGAGGAAACGTATAAGAGAGTGGAACTCCAGCTCGCGGCAACAGGGCTAAAGGGGAAAAAATAATGTATGGAGATATTAAGGGCAGGAATCTGCGTCTAATTATGGAACCATGAAGGCTCCCACATGAAGGACTGCAGGAAATTAAAGTAAGTTTTTTTACCTTTTGTAGTAGAAACTAATATTTACATAACTAAAAGAAGTAATGCAGTTCGAATGTAAAAACAGAAGTAGTCTTATTTAGATTAATGTTGCTTGTATATTCCACACAGACACGCTTGAGTCATTTATTAACAATAGTATTTAGTTTAACAATATATTTTGTAGTTGCTGCAGTTGAATCACCGAAACGAAAATTCCGTTTTGCAGTATTGTACTTGTACCAAATCCAAAATTCATTGTTGCATTACAGTTTCGATTGTGGAGACTAGCCAAGTAGTATATAGTTTTGTATAAAGGACATTAGAAACCTACGTAATTAAAGTGTATGTATTTCTGATATTTCCACTGTAGTTTGGGCTTGCTGGTTTTAAGCTATCTTGTCTATCAATTTAAAATATTAAAAATAGATTCAAACTTAGATATTTAAAATTTTACTATTCTTGTACGATAAGGTGTAACAAACAAAGAGACATGTATCAGGTGCTTCGGTTTCGTAGATTGGGACGTAGATGACTATAACGTATTTTCCTCATGTACGAGGGGTGCTTGAAATGTTTTGTTTCTAACAGAGAAAATTGGTAGCAAGCAAACGAAATTATATTTGTGATAGCAGCACTCTTCATTAGTATCATGTTCCATGCTCATGTTTCTAACGTTTCTCGTTTTTCTATTGCAGATTTTGAATTGAAGAAGGTGCAGCGATTTGTTGAAAATGGAAAGATTGGATTATCACACAGTGATCAATTCATCAAGATATCCTCAATAGCTTACATGACAATGCACCTTGATATGCCACAGCCAAACGCTAGGTACAACAGTTCAAGAGTGGAATGGAGGTCAGGGACACAGCAACTGTCATCACAAAAGAAACAATCACCTTGTGTTGGATATCATCATGCAAGATCGCATATTGTCAACACGTCAAGTAGCAGACAGTTGGTTATCTCATAGGAGAGAGCCGACTACAATTTGAAGAGAGAGCTTGTCTTCTCAAAAGTTTCTGCTCCATGGGTTCCACATGATCCGGCTCCTAAGTAGAAGCACACTCGGCAGAAGATGTCAAGAGAAAATTTGGAACTGTTTGAAGCAGGTTTGGAAAAGTTCCTTGCTCGATTCATTACTATGGATGAGTGCTGAGTAAACCGCTCTCAGACAGAAAGAAGAGAATAAGCGAAGAAATGGAAGCAAGCATCATCTTTCACACCGAAGAAGACCGAAGTCACGCCGTCAACATGGAAGGTGATGGAATCAGTTTTTTGGGATTCGCTAGGTTTTCCATTATGAGCTGATTGATTCTCTTGGGTGGAGTCACATCATCACCGGAGAGTATATTCTGACGTACTGGAACGTCTCGGAGTGCAAAGCCAAGAAGAGGCCAGGCATGCAGAGCAGAGGAGTCATCTTCACCATTACAACGCTCCCGCACACACCTCAGCAATTGCCATGCCAACAATCCTTGAGTAAGGGTTCCAGTTTAGTTGGCCAACGACGATGCCGCGATTGAAGCCGTGGAGAAGGTCTTATGGTCCAAACATGAAGAGTTCCTTAGAAGATAAAGACACTTCAACGCAATGTGTAGCCTTTGAGAGGGATTATGTTAAAAATAAAAGCATTGTCAAATCTGTATCTTCTTTGGTTTTCTTGAGGCTCAAAATTTTTAATTTGCCTCTAGTAAAAACATTCCCTCTCAAGTAGCGAAGACAAAAACCTTTTATAACCTGTAATATGGTATTTCCATGTCGTATCCACACACGCTCGGGGTTCCTAATCTCAGCCAGAGCCAACATAGACACCGCTCTAGCAGAATAATTGAAGACATTTAGTCTTCGGGGAGGGGTGAGGGGGATATGAATATCTGCATGTGTCTCATGTGGGACTCGCAAGGCGAGGAACTTTCTAACTTAAATTACACCACGAAACGTGGAACAAGCTAAAATGGATTGTTTTTGTCTAAAGACTCCAGATACCAAAGATACAGTGGTGTAGTCGATAGAGCGATTGACTTCCGGACGGGGTGGGGGCTCTATTACTTATTCTGTGGTGGTGGGTTAGAGGCAATTCACGTCACTTCCATAAATAACCGGGACTGTGAATATGTAGGGGTCCCCTACTGTCATCACTTCCCAAACTCCACACCTCACATGCCTTCAAGGCATGTTGCAATGGGCTTTACAATACTTTTTTTCAAATGCATATAGCTAAATCTAATAAACAGCTTGTTTACAGATAAATAATTATTAAAATTACCCGAGTTTTGTAGTTCGATAAATAATAAGGTAGGCCAAAAACGACAAACCCCTGCTCTAAAAGTGTCGCAATTGAATAAATAGGGAAGGAGCTGCCAGGAAGCCTTCATCACAGAGACGATACTCAAGTGGCGGCCTTAGCAAGGAAGAGGAAGAAGTTTGGTTCATCTGTGGACAATGTGGAATGATCTAGTGACCCTTTTGTTTTCAATTACAGATACACTGAGATCAGTTGATTTTTCTTATTGTGTGTGTGTTGTGTAATTGTGTGGGAAGATTTTGTTCGTATGATGTTCTTGTTTTTTCTTCTTCTAGTGTACGTTTTTTCCTTGTTCATTTTCAAGGAGAGAACTATGTAAAGATCGGATTGATCTCTATTGGCTTTCTTGTTATGTTCATTAATAGATATCTGTTACGTAAAAGGCATAATTAATATATTTTTATTTGTGTTTATGTGTGATTGTCATGTGTGTGTACATGTGCTTATTTGATTATGATTTACTGGACATTAGATTCCCCTATGCTTAGCTTCCCAGGGAAGCTGCCTTTCAAAAAGAGCCGTTACAGAGGAAAATTCCAGGTCTGCGGGGAGAACTTTCTTCCCTACTATAGAAGCGCCGATTGAATAACTACGAAGACTTAATACTTACCTATTACCACAACTAGTCAATTTACAATGTCAAAGATTCTGGGCTGCTATCCCCAATCATGTGAACCGGGTAGTACGCAGCGTAGCCTCCCAACCAGTCAGAAGACTCACATACGCCATGCCTAGGCCATACAATTCTATCTCCCTCCTCCCTCCCCAAATATACAATCTACAGTCCCCTCCTGTCCGAAACTATACCTCAGCTCCTTCAGCAAAAGAGCAGTTGGAAGAAATGTATGATGACAAATTACATCACTCCCAAGTAAAAAACCAAATTAGGAGTCACAGGCTTGGTCCGATATTCCAAACATTGCAACGTCACGACAACTTCGGACTACGAACATTTTCACCCTGATTGACAACAACTTGCGCCGTTGCTATGACCATTGATAAATAACCTAGGAAAGCCTGCTGCAGGGACGGCGACAGGGGTGGGCACGGGTGGACAAGCGCCCACCCAAAAATTCCTGTGCCCACCCGATTGCCCACACAATCAAATTCACAAAGTACATATACTTGGGGATATGTGAATGTTCCAATAAATAAGTGTATTCTGGTATTCATTACATGTATATTTTACTCATGAATATTATCTATACTAGAAATGTTCACATATCATCATCCCATAAAAAGCTGTCTTAACTTTGTCATTAGAAAGGAAAACGAATTACTACAGAATTTGAAACAAAATGAACGGTCATCAATTGAATACTTCTATGAATAGAAGCAGCTAGTAGGTTTAGGAGGTGCAAAACTATGTAGATGAGATCAGGCTTTAGGGTGACCTTGAGGGCCTGCAGCTCTGGGCCTTCACTGGGAAAAACTGCTTGGAAAAGTACTGCATAAAAAAAGGAGGTACTTCGGATGTGATGAAAAATGTAGAAATACGTATAACCAACCACCTCACGTAGCTTAGCGAAAAGTTATAACTGAAACTGTGGAGGGGATTGGGGTGGCGTCTTGGTGTTGTAAGCTCTGGGCCTTCACATATATAAATCCCGGCCTGCGCATGATTAAAATAATCTCTAAATAAACAAATAAAAAACCATCTTAGCGTTGCTTCCTCCAGCAACACAATAAATTATTTCGACTTTTTAATTAGGTCTACATTGAAATTCCAGAAGCGTCTCTTTCTTTATTTCATTAAATGTTTATATACATGTCATCTTCAAATATCTACGTAGTATACAAACAACAACTTTGTATTCGTTCTACTAATAAATACTAATAAGAAGCAATCACTACAATACCGAGGTGTATAAATTTTGCTGTAACAGTTATGTGGGTTTGGAAAAGCTACAGAATTATTGAATTGATAATAGCCTATCAGTTACGTAATAATGCGATGTTTCTTGTGATTAACTTACGTAGAATTAAAACAAGAAAGGGGTTGGTAGGAAAGCTTTGTTTTGAGAGCTTCAGAGAACTAATTAATCACGATGAGAATGGTTTAAACTTTAGAAGAACTTCAGCCGAAAAGGTCAACAGAATCTGTAGATGCAGATGAAATAAAGAAAAAAGGTGTCACGAAGTATTCATTAGAAAATTTTGTTTTTAAATCCACTTTTATGCTCAGATAGGCTAATCGAGACTAAATCTACAGTTTAAAGTGGAGTCTGAACCAGTGTGCATTGTGCTTCCACCAGGGGAGGGTCAGTAGAAGCCAGAACCTCTTCATTATAAGGCGACAACGTTATGGCATTGGAGAAAAAATATACAGAAGAACTCACAGGGAACGTGTTATACTATCACCATAAAAGATGCGTTCATTTAAGAGGGTATATTGCCAGAGAGACATATTTAAGACTTTCGGAAAACAACGATATTGTTCACGGAGTTAGCTGCCTTGATCCAACAATGAAGCACTGTGAAATTGAAACTACCACCTTAACTTTCGAGGTGGTATGAACTAACGAATCTCCACTTTTGGAAGGGTAAGTTGTTGCTGATTCGACTGATTTGTTCTATGTGAAGTCACTTTTCTGATAATTTTGCTAATGGCGACGACGAGGTTCAATGGTGATTAGGTGAAAGTGACGAAGGGCGAAAACAAATACACGCAGACACTGAAAATACAATCCCCCACAAATTATTATTTTGACTGTGGTTCCAGGCGCCAGAGATTCGTTCACCTGCAGGATTAAAGTTTCCAGGGTATGCTGGGCAGGATAGAGGTTGACATTTGAGTGCTTTCGAAAAGGTATGGTGATCAATTTCGATGAATTCCTTGCGTCCGAAATCACATTCTACAAAATGTATAAACTATTTGTTACCTCAGTACATGTGTTTATCTAACCACACGTGCATCACTTCTCTCGCATGAGTAACGAAGACTAACTTCAGAAAACGAATAGCAACTTAGCAAACAATATCTTCAATTGTAACAGATTTGTCAATGTTACTTGATTATTACTTTTGGGCGATGTTTTGTCAAAATAGCCTTTCATTAGCCTAGGGATACTTTATGCACAATGAAGAAAGAATTGTGGCGGCGATCAGGAGGAGCAAGAGGGGAGAGTTCCCCAGCCACATTTTGCCACTTGTCGCACCCGCACTATGGCCTCTTAATGCTAAGACTGTTCTACAAGAAAATTAAACTGTCCTTGCCCCCAAGTTTTGGCACCCGATCGCCGTTATTGCAAACATACATTCAGATACATTTGTCAGTTGCAATAACCTTGTAAGCCAAGAAAAGTGATGATGCATTCAAATTACGAGAAAGTAATTTAATTCTTCACCATTGCCTATCATCACACTTATAGCTATATAAAATTGAGTATGTGCCTTGTATTCTTTGCACTTGAAGAACTAAATGTGATGCAACCGATTCACATTTATTTCACTACATTGACATGAATGAAAGAATGTGATTAGAACGTATGGCTGCGCACACACAAACACTTTCTTGAAATAATTGTGTCCATCAGAGACAAACAAATGGAACAAGATGCGAGAATATATTACAAAAGAAAGAGGAAAGACACGAAACATACACACGTATGTGTGGGTGTGTGCAGTTAAGAGAAACATTTGAAGAATAGAACGAGAGAAAGTGAAAGGGAGAAAGAGGTAACAAGCTGAGAAAGATATAAGAAAGCATTAAAGAGTAAAAAAGAAAAGATGAAAAGTAAAGGAAAAAGAAGTGTAGGGAAATCGGGAAGGTAAAAGAGGAGGGGATACATATACATACATTTGGCCTTACATTTATACCTGCCCACCCTAATCTATCAATATACAGCTTCTGCCCACCCGGTGAAAAATTTCTGACGCCGCCCCTGGCCTGCCGCCATAGAAATTTGGTCAAGTTTTTTTTAGTGTTACAAGTTCAATGGCTCTTTGTGTGTATGAGTGGGTTTTCTTAGAATGCAAATATACTAAGTGTTTGTAAATTAAGTGTTATAAGATTTAATGACTTAAGTTAGAACCAGCGTTCTAAGGCACTTAGAACCACAAGCAAATAGTTTACTTTATTATCCATAAACAAATTTGCTCCCCCCCCAAAAAGTACCCTCCGAAATGAAGTCACAAATACGCCGCAGTGGGCATCTCCCCCAAGGCAATAAAAGCTGATTTCGAACATCCATACCCAGGCCGGGATTCGAACCCGGGACCTCTGGCGTCGGAGCGTGCTGTGCTAACCACTCCATCTCGAGGGTCAGCACAGAAGGATTGGAGATAAATGTACCTAGTATACTGGCAACTGCATCTCAATAAATTACATATACGTATAGGCTAGGAACTGTCTGGGGTGAATAATATATGTACCGTTTCTGAAAAATTGTTAAATCCCTCCGTGGGGGCGACATTACTACTATACGCTTGTATTAACTTCCCTTAAGCTAAAATCCTTTCGCCTGTAGTTTGTGTGCTTCAATATTATTGATCAATTCAACTAATGTTGCCCTGCCAAGGCCAAGGCCAAATGCTGCACATGCTACTCAATCAATCTTCAGACGATGCAACAAATATCATGAAGTATAATTTGAACAGGTGCTAACTGAATATACTTTTTACCAGCCCTCAGTAAGCACTGAAAATATAAGGGTTGTGGAATCTTTATAACTAGCCACTGATAGAGAGCTACATTTTTTCAATTAATCCTCTAGAAGCAACATTTGTATTTCACATGTATTTGTATATTATTTGTACTTATTTATATGTATATTCAAGAAGGTAATTAAACATGAGAAGTAGATTCTGCGCAGTAGTTCTTCAGATAGCCTATACAGGGTGTCCGAAAAGAACTCCGGGGTTTTGAATTCAACTTATTTTAGTACACTCTGAATCATACGTGTGTGTGACGTATTTTATGGAACTACAATGTTCAAAGTTTCATAACCTTCTTATGCTATCCATTTTCCTGGGAATCGGTTACACAGCTTCTATTAACATTTTAGGTCGTACAGCTATCTGACGTACCTGCTAACTGGTGAGAATGTGTCAAATGAAACTTGCTTGTTGTCGCTTCACGATTACGCTGAAAACACCATTATATCCTGCAGCAAAAATAATATACAACTTTGTTTGCTTGTTTTTTTTAATTTAAGTCCACTTTAGGCACAGAAAGGCTAATCGAGACTGGACCTACAGTTCAAAGTTTGATCCGAACCACTATGTGCCTCCACCCAATTAATATACTCGTGTTTTTTTTTAACCCCGGAGTTATTTTTCGGACACCCTGTACTGGTTTTTACCACAAATTCCTGGAACCATAGACAGTCATTTATCTCGTGAATTTGAAACACTGATACTTTCGCACCTTACATATCTTGGAGCTCTCTGGGAGAATGGAGTTGCTGCTTCTAAAAACACCACAGCAGTAACAACATAAACTTCCCCTTCTCATCCTCTCCCCCCCCTTGCCTGTTCACGCCTGTGCAAGTGCCTACCCTTATAACACGCTTCGCCACTGCCTGACACAATTTTCTCTGGCGATTCTCTGATTTCAATCAATTTTAGGGTGACCAGATCCTTACCAGCAAAAAACAGTACACACACATACCATGACAAACTTTCTTCAAAAAAAGAAAGACATAAAGGACAAAAGTTTTAAAAATAATTATTCCTTTATTTGATGAATCCCCAAAGTACGTGGCATAAAACAAAAATGAAAACTAAATGTATTTAAAATTTGACATATTAAACAAACTACAGTTGTGAGCAAAATTTTGTTGAGAACATGTCACTTACATTTTAAGTCTTTAAAACAATTCCAATAACTTCAAATTAACCAATATTTCATAATCAAATGTACCAATATTTAAGTATCATTCTTAATGGTTCTCTACTTTGGCTTCGAGTGAATAGCATGTAATAACTTTGTATTTTCCATAACCATATCATGGAATTCACTACAGGTACAACTGAAATTATATTTAGTTATTATTAGATGTTTCAGAGTTTCAGTTTTCAATTGGGACGTGTCAGCAGTCCACATGTTATTCATTAATGAGAAAACTCTCTCAGTGGGTGCATTTGTGGCTGGAAGGCACAAACTGAACTCTACAATATCAAATACCTGAAAAAAGGAAATACATTTTTCCTGAAAATATTTGAATATCTTAACCCATCTTAAATCTACTCTCATTTGAGCAGTGTTCCATGCTTTCAGTTTTTCAAGAGTAGCATAGGCTCTTACATTTGAAATTTCATCAAAGAGATAAGAATCATTAAGTTGCTTTGCTGACCATTTGTTGAACAATTGTACGCTATTTTGCACCCTGTCCCATTCGATCATCGAATCCAGTTTTACACAATCCAACACAGTCATTTCAGAAAAGGTAGAGGACCACTGCTTAATATATTCGATACAAGTTGAATAAAATGAAGGCACATGTTCCTTAAAACCTGACATACAAACAAACCCATTTTCCTCCAGACTTTTCAGTTTCGACTGCACTATAGGAGGCAAAAAAGGCAGTTATATCTGTCAACTAATTTTTGTTTAAGTTCTGCAATCAATGCAGAACCTTCTATCATAGAAACATATTGACCCTCTAGAAAGTGAACAAAGTCATTAAAAAGTGCTGCATTGGAATGGATAAAATAAAGCCATATTTCAGATAGTGGGTCCTCAAAGAACATTTTAATGATTGTGGGACACTTCTCCTGTGATGGAAATTATGATTTCAATGCTGGATAGAGTTTAAGTATGCGCTCTACGGCTGGCAACAAAGAGAGCCACCTAGTTTTGCTATAAGAAAGACACTTTGAGAACTCTATCTCCACGAAGTCACAAAATTCACGTAAAGCATGTTCACGTACTGTATATGTGTAAAAATATGACTACATTGTGTGCACCACACTTTCTATGCAAATCGGTAAACAGTCCATCGCAGTTTGTACACAATTATTCACTATATGTGTAGAACAACCTACACCTACAATTGGTTTGTTTAAGCATTCCTAAACAATACTGTAAACATTTTTTTTTACCTTTTCTTGCTGCTCCTCCAAAGTTGCAGTTGGTGTTGTCAGCACATAATCCAACAACTTTAGTTTCAATGTTGTATTCATTTAATGTCTTCAGGATATACGAAGACACAATATCGGACGTTTCACCACACTGATCTTGAAAATCCAGAACTTTAACGTGCACTCCGCTCAAAGGAAGGAAGTAACGCACCAACAATGGAAACAATTTCGTAGCTGTATGGTTCGATGAATCTGTGTAAACTGTAATGTAATTTATCTGATTCAACTCTTTCTGAAGCTCTGCAATTGCATAGTGGCTTATAATATTTGTCACGATCGCTTCACATTTTTGTTCTTGCACAAGCATATTGTGGTTCGAAGCACTTCTTAACAAGTTTCGAACTACAGTCTGTAGAACATAACGATTGATTATGTTGCACTGTATGAAAACACGCTTCTGCTGCTGCTGCCAATTTTTGTTCTTTAGGCCCAAAATTCTTGTTTCGAAAAAATGTAGAAAGAGTAGCACTAGATGCAGCAGCAGCAGCGTCGGCAGATTTCTGTTTTGCCGTTTGCAGATGTCGTGTTATTTCAGACATTCCACTGTTAGCAATTGAAAACTCACCTGAATATTTTTCACAGTGAAGATTACTATCGCTTTTACCTCTCTTAAGAAATGGATAAAGAGATTTCAGTTCTGAATTAAATGCACATTTCCTCCTAGGAGCCATCTTCACCCGACAGTGTTGAAATACGAGACTTCCACTCTACGCACCCCGCAACAAGTGGACAGATCAGCGCCACCTGACGCTTTTGTTCGCAACTGTCTACAACCTGCTCTCTGCCGTGGTAACTACGCATTGTTCTAACTGGATGTTCATTCTCTCCAGCCTGACCGCAACAGAAAAGTATGTACTGCATAAACTGTTGACATGGAAAAAACAAAAGAAAATATAAATAGAAAATAAATATTTGGACTTCGGAGACCGGAGTAGAAATCAGGACATTTCGCAGGACATATGTGAAAGAAAGGACATATCTTAATTTTATACATGGCTTCGCATTCTGCAGGACAGCCCATCAAAAAAAAGGACTGTACTGCGAAAATCAGTACGGATGGTCACCCTAATCAATTTAGAACACCCTTTTACAGAGCTTTAACATTTACATTGTTGTCTTACAACAATATACGGGAACAACAATGGTGACATGTTAACCGTTTCCCCAGAACTAATCCTGCCAAAATAGGTTTGAATGAAAAAAAAATCGGTGACTGAAATTTCACAGTCGGGCAGAAGTTTAAGCCAAAATCTATGAAGGAAAACAAAGTAAGTGTGGCTTATATAATAATTAAATGAGTACTGTACTCTCATGATGAGAGTCTCATTCAAACTATAACATTCGCGATTGCACTGGATAAAGCTTATTAGTGATCAGTGTTTCTCTTTTCTTTTTAATAATAAGTTGCGTGATAAATTCGTCCATGAACATATAAAATAAAGAACCAACACGAAAACATGCAACAAGAGACAAAATTCGCTATTGGGGCCTTCCAGCGTTACGTGTGTGACATTTTAGACACATAATTTAGGGCTCTAGACGTGAGATTGGATTCAAATTATTATTCATAATGAACTGATTTTATAGAATTATGAAGTACTTTGTGGTGTCTGCTAACAAATGAAAAAAATAACTTGAGTATGATGACATAGTCTGAATGCATGAAAAGCTTTAATAAAAGTGCGTTACGCGTGTGACGCTTTAAAATGTAGCAAATTTTGACTTCATCTGTCTGTGAAGCATACAGATTGCAGATGCTAGCAACATTTATTGGTGAAATGTGCAAATTATATGCATTCACTAATCTCTAAACCATAAGGCAATTTTTTCTTTAAAAAAATAATAATTTGCATATTAATTCGTGGAATGCCCCTCTTTCAAATTGCGCATAATGTAGGTTATCATTACAAGACATTCGTGTAAATTAGCATCTGCGTTGTTAAAATCCGAAAACATTATTTTGGTTTTAAAATGAAGACTTATAAAGGTCACTCATAAACAAAGACAAAGCCATTTTACCTATCTGGCACTTTACAGTTTCTGAAGCCAGGCTCGAATATTTCTACAGAAACAAGCGTTGCCTTTTACTGCGGCGCTTAAAATGATTGGCGAGGTGTTCAGACAGGGGTGCCAGAAAGGCGAGGGGGGGGGGGTAATGGCGTGGTCCACATCAAAATTTGGAGGGGTTCCTTACAATAGAAGGATGGTTAATTTGATTATTTGTGATTATGTAATTGGTTACTTGTATTATCGGTCTGTGTATGTACGTTAATTGTATTGCTTCTGTTTATTTTCTTGTGTATAAACTTATCTTTTGTGTGATTGCTTATGTCCCTTCCGTAATTTGCAGGATTTACCTCTGTTGAGGCAGTAAATAAATAAATTCGAAGACTGGCCATATATAAGAAGTAATATTAGGAAGTTATGTTTGTTTGAATAATCTAAACGCGTATATGATGTAATGTATGTCCTGACGCAGCTATATTTCGTACAATTTCTTGTGTTGATTACAGTGAAAATTGTGCTACGAATGGGATAGTAAAGTGAATGCATTTTCGTTTCTCAGATGACAGTTGAAGGCTTGGACAAGTGGAAATAGAAGCCACCAATTGAAGACTGCCAGAGTGGTCACGCATGAAGTTCGACTTCACGACTTCGAAGCCTCCTCAGAAGCCAATGGAATAGGAGAACAGAAGAAACAGCACCTTGCAAGAGGAGTACTGTACGAGCAGAAGGTAAGAATGGATTTTTTATTTATTTATTTCCTCTAATTATTAAATGTGCAACGCAAATGGCGACGTGGATTTATGACACAAGATACACCCTTCTAGGCGTACAGGAGATACACTTACTTTCAAGAAAGCAAAAGATGTTATGAGAGAAAGAATAAAAGTCATTGTTAGTGTTGGAAAAGAGTGATAGAACAGAGACAGAGACGATTTCTTAAAAATTGGAACGAGAAGAGACCAGTGGACGCTAAGATAAAATCCTCCGCAAGATTTTTTCGCACGCGGGGGCAGAGTAAGATTTCACATTCTGTCCGTCAGTGACAGAAACTTATTTTACCGTTTATTATGGTTATTATTATTATACATATCATGAAACTGAACTGAAAATACTTAGTGTTTTTGACAAGTTCAGGATTGAGTCCACTATTCAAAGAGAAAGTGGATTCACCTGGTTTCCTTTCCATAAACATCTCGAACTATGTTGATGAAAAGTTCTTTGCTTTTTGTACTTTTTCACGATGCACAGATATAAGAAACACATCACTATCTCTCCTCTCTTTCATCGCACCTCTTATCTATGTTTTTACGCGCTGAAGGTGTACTTTAACAAAAAGAATTTCAAATGTGTGAAGGTCAGATCCCAGCTCAGAGAAATGATAACGCGACTTTCTGGGATCCAGAACAGTCAAAAAATTCCAAAGGATCGAATTTAAAAATGATTAATTCTTGGTATTTTCTGCACTGTAAGTGGGAATTCTCTTGAAATTGACGGAAGTGGAAAAATAAGCACTTGAGAAGGAAATGGTGTGTAGAATTAGAAATTTTCACCGCATCGGGAAATATCGAAAATATCCAGACCTGGTCGGAGAATGCCGAATTTGTTCAGTCGCGACAGTCCGGGTTATAAAAATTTCCCTTCCTAATCCAGTTCCGATCCTATTTTTTCCGTCTGTACACCCCTAGTTACGGCAGTCAAGATAAGCAATTACTTTTGACTTCAAATAGACTTTACTAAGGATAATATCGAGAACACACACAAAGCGTTGAGGTTGTGAGTGTTGGAAGGTCCTTCTCTCTCTCTCTCTCTCTGTCTCTCTCTCTCTCTCTTTCTCTCCCTCCTGTAGTTATCTATCTTACAAGAAATTATTAATATATCTACTTTCAATAGGAATATGTGCACAATTAAATTAATAAAAGTGAAAACTAAACAACTAGTACTTCATTTCAACTGTTATATAATAAAATAATTTCAACTATTATGTATTTTATTGTCTTCTTTAACCAGTTAGTAAAGGAATTAATTTTCTACTTCATAAATATATGATATATATATACAGAGTGTCCCAAAATATTGTTTACACTCCAGCGCCAATAACAGAAAGCACGAACTTTTTTTTGGTGTCACATACCTTAAAGTTATAGATGTTCAGAATGACCACCATTGGCAGTAATACATTATGTGCAATCTGAGCAAATCCAAAAACAACAGATACTAGTGTTGCCCACGGGACGAGACGGGACAGGCTTTTAAAAATTCGAGACGAGACGAGATTGACCATGTGTCATAAGACAAACGAATATTTTCGAGACGAGACAGCATTTCCACGAGACTCCACGAGACGAGACACGCCAAAGTCTCGTCTCGTGGGCAACACTAACAGATACTGTTTCTACAGGAAGGGAAGCGTCTCAATTGCATGTTAAACATCACATAGTGTTTCAGGTTTTAGATCCCCACAGATAGTAATTTGACGGAGGCCCCTCATTCAGTTATTAAAAGAAAGATTTCATTATTCCCGGCCTCCAACAATGTAAGAGAGCAGGGAGATTTCAAGATTGGCTGTTTCGAGTGTTTGCTAGAACGAGTAGGAAAGGCAACCCTGCAAGTGACCAATCACGTCAGCTGTTTTCCCAATTGACACAATAGTTAGGTGAAAGTGGAGGGTTGCGCTGGAAAAAAACAACTGCCCTTGTATAGAGAACACCACTGCGAACTTGCATGCGGTTTGAGTTTTGAGGTTGAGTTTTTTTAGCACACCTTATGCACAGATAGACTGTTCGGGACTCGACCTACGATCTCCTCGTTACAAGGCGACGACGTTACCATTAACCTCCGGCTCCGAGAGCCCCAAACCTGCCTTGGGAATCAGCAGCAGTTGCATTTCTCAAGTTCTTTTTTTCACCAATAACTTCCTGCGGTGTAGAGAGAATGTTCTCCACGAACGCTTCTGGGTTGTAACGATTACATTGAAAGTTCTTGGGATTATTACAACCCAGAAGTGTCGGTGACTGTACAAGCGCCCATTCACGGATTCATCACGGAGAACTTCATCACGGAGAACTTTGAAAGGCGTATGGTGGTGCAGTACTTCAAACCATGATAAAGTTTTCACATTGGACAAAATGTAAATTTTTATAATCAAGGAATAGTATTGATTGCACTAAAAATAGTAACTATTGCATACAAATTGAATCTAAAACCAGTTATTTTATAAAATTATTATTAATTAATAATTCTGCCTATTCATTTATTATAAGCACATAAAAGTCCTAAATCCCTCTTTTTAGCGCCTATAAAAATCCGTTCCCTACAAATGACTACCGCTTGGCATGTTGTGACGGGACTAAAAACAAAACAAGGTCCCTATGCTCTCACACATGCTCAACATATAGCTTCAAATGCAAAAAGTCCAATCAAGTCGTCGTTAATAACTTCTCAATTATTAAAGTTCAAAGAGTGTAAACATTATTTTGGTGCAGGCGTGCCTGCGTGTGCGTTAAGATCCTCCTCCCGCCCACCAGTCTTCAGTGATTTCGCACCCTGGGTGCAATGGCCGACTGTGGTCTCCCGAGAATTGCCCATACCAGTGCTTAATTACCTCATAGAGACCTCATACAATAGGGCATGTGGGTCATACACCGTCGTCATCTCCTGGGAAAGTTTTTGGGGTGTGTTGCCTTTCAGGAAGAAGAATCTGATAACTGCTCTGTTGTCAATAGCTCCATCCTCACTTTACAAACAACAACAGTAATTACTTCATGTCTACAAATTGCAGCAGGTCACGTGTAAGGATGCATGTTTACCCAAGTGTACTCTAATTCCCAAAACGGGCACTGAAAGTGGATTAGAAAAAAACTTTATTGAATTCCTCTTGCGCGTTCGCAATGTCAGCTCTCCTTGACGTATTAACAAAGCGTTAAACATTGTAGAACTGGTATAGCTATATTGTGTATTATCGTTTTCATAAAACTAAAGTTAATTAACATTCTTTTTCAGGTTCAATGAGACGTAAAAAAAATAAGAGATTCGTGCCTTTAATAATAAAAAAAATCAGCCCTCGTGCAATGGCCTGTTTGGCCATAGGGGAAAAACTAGGGTTCCATTTTCTAAGGGTCTCCTGAGCCTTAGGGGGTAGGGAAGGGCAGGGGAGGGTGAGGCCCTCAGTTCCCACAAGGCCCTGGGTTTCATGGACCTTGTATTGGCTTAAGGCTCGGCTTATGTCTTGGGTCAATCCCACGGGGTAGTAGAATAGGGTTTGGTGGAAGCGGCAAAAATTGGGAGGTCGACCTTGCTGTTTGATCCACCGCCCTTCCCAGAGCGGAGTTCACTTAACAAAGAGGCGAAATGCTGACAAATTCCAGCCGGCCAGAATGGAGCTTCCATGTTCGGAAGCAAGATCCTGCTGCGAAGCAGTGGCGTGCCCAAGGGGAGTTGTTGGGAGTCCTCCTTTTGGCATTAACAAAAAAACCATAGGGAGGAGAGTATTACAAAATGAGATATGACTACTAAGAGTGTTTACGTAACTCCTCCCTTTCGAAAATCCTGAGCACGCCACTGCTGCGAAGGTGGTGGACGCTGAGTTTGTTTGCAACCATTTGCCTCTCCCAAAGCTGGAGCCGCCACCAGACGTATCGCCCCGTGGGAGGCTCAGGGCTAAGGCGCCAGAAAGGGGTGGGGGAAAGGGTGTGAATGGTCGATGTGTCCATTAACTGGAAAACAAGAAACACAACAAATACCCTTGTCTCAAATATGTACTCTGGAAAGGAATTTATTTTATTGGTGGCCTACATCCAATGTGCCTGGCCCACCAGAAAATATTCCTCCACACTGTTTTTTTCTGGCGCCCTCACATTTGGCCCAAGACTTAAAGCCGTGTTCGAATCCGTTTGTTCCCCCGTCGCTTTCCCCTACCGTTCAAAGTGTCCTGATTGGACGTCCAAAGAACAGCACAGTTGCCGCTTTCTCCCGCCAGGTGGAAGTTTAGACATCAACCGCACATTCAGGGGTGCAACTGTCGATAGCAATTCGCTATCGGAGACAGATTGTCTGTTGCCATTACCAGTGTATAGTTAGAGAATCGGTTAGTTGATTGGACTATCCAGCCTAACTAATGCCCATTTCGGGGAGAGCCTTAAAAGGCTTATTAAGGGTGCACTTGTTGCACCTTCCTCCTCTCAAACTGTGCCTGTGACGCAGATTCGGAGAAGAACGGTACGGGAATTTGACGGGTAGTAAGGTGCTTTGGAGTGTTGCACCTAGAGCTCGAAGTGAGGGGGGGGGGCACGGGAGATGCTATTCCTCCAGTTAAGAAAATCTGAGGGAACCATCCACTCGGCTGAGATAATTTGCTCAAGCATTTCCCACTTGCTTCATTGTCTCCAGGTTAATCCATACGACCATCCATGCACTCGGAAAAGCATTCCCCAACTATACTCTGTCTGTTGACAAAGGCCGCCCATAACTGTAGAGAAAGGGAGAGAACGAGTCACTACTTGCGCAGAGACTTGTTGTCGTTCGCTGATCCAGAGATTCCCGAGACAGAGTATAGGAATTCCCACTTCGAGCGAGGGTTGCACCTGCGGATTCGGACAACGGCCCACAGGTCAAAACGGGCTTAATGGAATCCAGGCCTACACGGGGGAGAACCAGCACTGAGGAGGGGTGAATGGCCAGTGGGCGACGTAACCCAAGTCGGTGGGGACGTAGGCGCCAGCGGCTGCTGAAAAGTACTCGTTGGTGAAAACTCCACACTTCCACCCTCATGTGCCACGGGGAGTAGGTCCTCTGGGTAACTGGGCGCCGTGTCGGGTGGTGTAACAGTGGTGTCCCTCGGGGGAGTGCTCGTCGCAGTTGGTGCCGTATGGGGCGGGGGAGGCAGCGGCGGCTGGTGATTCGAATTATAAGGGCCAGTCAATGGAAAACAGGCTACTTCGTATCTCGACATGTATTTGCCACGGCACCACGAAACTCCTGCTGCCACTGAGAGGGGAATCCGTTGTTGCCCGGTAGATAGCAGTCGAGTCTCACGCTTGTGTGAAGCAGTGCGAGTGTGAGCCGTGTGAACTGCAGATGTGCAGAAACTTGCTGTCAGGCATATCGTGGAGGCCAGGAAGGAAGAGCAACGAGTAGTCGTGCGTTTCTTGCTGGCGGAATGCGCTAGTACGCGAGACATTCACCGTCGATGATGGCGGTGTATGGGGAGCATTGTTTATCTCAATCGCAGATGAAGGAGTGGTGTCGGACGTTTCTTCGCGAGTGAAGAACGTCACTGCAGGAAGATCCACTACCTGGACCATATAGCCAATGTTATACAGAACCTGTTGGTCAGATTTCGGTGAGAAACACTCCATCACCGACCTTATAATCCGGACATGTCCCCGTGCGATCATGCCATCTCTGGTGGGCTGAATCGGGCACTGCATGGTTGCCGGTTCAACTTGGACTCTAAGGTAAAGGATCCAGTGAGTGACCTACAAGGCTGCCACTGACCTACTGCCAGGACGGTAGGACAAATGCCTGAACGTCTATAATGTTGATCCCATATTTCTCATCCTGTTGTTTAACGACTCTTAAGTGTCCCTTGTTGCAATGTTGATTGTTCTCTCTTTGTTGACCTTTCTCATATTCCTGGTCGTCTTCTCAAAAATCCATCCTTCCCAGGCTCGTTTATTGACTCCTCAACGAGTTGCTCTTTTTCAAGGCAAGGGTGGCAGCCATATGCACAACCCCCAACATGTAGTGCCAGGTGATTTGTTTTCAAGGTTTTCTTCCCCTATCCATTGTAGATCCCTCTACTAACTACAAGCCAGCAGTCCTGATTTTGGTCAGCCCTAGGTATTTTGATTGCCCAGTGTTCAGTACATCTAGTGACCTTTCCTCTATCCGCCACCTGAGGAGGCGCCCGATAGGAGACCAGGGACTCCACACGGGTTTAAACATCTTAAATTCTCAATTTAAAGAGCATGTGCAAATGAAGTGCTTGTTTACAATGTATAAGGGCCACACAGTGGAAACCTCTGTATAACAATGCAACTATGTGCTCACCTTAAAAGTATTTCCCGTAGACGTTGAGGCACTTGTCTCAACTTCCTGGCAGTAGGTCAGTGGCAGCCCTGTAGAAGGTAGGCGGTTGCACCAACAAGCAATCACTCATTACATCCTTCACCTCAATGACCAAGTTGAACAAGCGACTTTGCATTGCCCGTTTCAGCCCACCAAAGATAGCATGATACCACGGGGACAGGTCCGGATTGTAAGGTGGGTGATGGAGTATTTCCCACCGAAATCTGAGTAACATGTCTCGGACAACATTGACCGTATTGTCCAGGATGCTGGTCACCCTGCAGTGACGCTCTTTCTTCACGAATGAACCTCCGACTCCACTCCTTAACCCGCGACAGAGATGAACAATGTTCCTCATACACCGCCGTCATTCGACGGTGAATATCTCGCGTACCAGCGCCTTCCGCCACCAGGAAACGCACGACTGCTCGCTGCTCTTCCTTACTGGCCTCCACGATGTGCAAGACAGCAAGTCTCTGTACGTCTGCACTTCACGCGGCTCACATTCGCACTGTTTCACACATTCCTGCGACTCGACTGTCATCTATCGGTCGATAACGGAACCCCATTCCAGTGGCAACAGGAGTTTCGTGGAGCCATGGCATCTGCACGTCGAGACATGCGAGGTGGCCTGTTTCCACTGACTGACCCTTATAGGTGAAGAGCTAGTAGGGAAAATGGGGTAATAGAAATTTTAAATTAGATCAAAGTTACACATATTTATTAGAAAATGGGCTTTCTAGTAAGTATGTGTAACCATTGATCTAATTTTATCTATTACCCAGAGAGAAAATTAGACCAAAGTTATATGAACTTATTAGAAAATGGGATTTCTGATAAGTATGTGTAGCTATTGATCTAATTTTCTCTCTATTATTTTCCTACTAGCTCTTCTCCTAATTCGGACTCACCAGTCGCCGCTATAATCGTTCTCCACCCTCTTCTCTTCTTGGTTGTGGTAGGAAACATTCCGCTTCTGCGCCAGGCTGTTTGTTCTCCTTTGAATGTTTCATCAGTTCCAGCTATTCTCCCAGTCACTCATGGTGCCACTATCAGAACAGTCAATTGCATGTACGTTACATTCTTAGGCAACACTTCTCGGTTATTGCGCGTTTAATAACATGACAGATGATAATGTTAACAGAATCAGGTATTCATGTCCTCATCAGGATTCGAACATAGGATCTTTGGCTTTGTGAATCGTTACGCTAACAACTTCGCCACCGCAGTCATTTACACGTAGTATAAAATGCTATTATATAGTTTTCACAAAATTTAGCTTAACAAACATGATAGTAAGAGTTCAATTGTTCCTCTGCTTCAGATCAGAATGTTTGGCTTGATTGGTGACGCTTGTGTCAGTTCCTCGTTCACATAGGTATTCTCCTGTAGGCGTACATTGCTTTCTACCCTGATTCTTCCAGTAACTATTCGTGGTTAGGGACGGTCACTCGTAACAAGAGGCAAGGAAAAATTACAAAGATTTAGGTCCAAATTTGCTGTAAGAGTACGCGAGAAAGTTTAGGTGTTACCACTGCTTCTGAGGTAGCATTCTTGGGAAGCGGAATGTTTTGTCATTAGGGTGTCCTCCGGCTGGCAAGAGGTGGCTGGAATCACCGTAGTTCTTTCAATTCCTACCTTAGGTCTCTGCTCTATTAGTACTTTTCGTCCTTTATTCTATTTCATTTTCTGTCCTCTATTCTATTAGTACGTTCAGTCATTATTCTATTTGACTTTCCGTCATTTATTCTATTCGTACTTTCTGTGCTTTATTCTATTATAACTTCCTGCTCTTTATTGTATTAGTACTTTCGGCCCTTTATTCTATTAGTACTTTCCGTCATTATTCTATTAGTAGTTTCCGTCCTTTGTTCTATTAGTACTTCCCTTCCTTTAGTTTATTAGCACTTTCCTTCCTTTAATCTATTAGTACTTTCCGTTCTGTATTCTATTAGTACTGTAGCCTTCCATATCTTTCTTTGGTGTGGGCCTCCCTCGTCCCTTACGGCGCTCGCTACGGCGGGTCCTCCTCTGGGGACACCACCACTGCACCACCCGATACAGCGTCTGGGAAACCGGGGGATCCATCCCCAAGTGGCGGGAGGGATATGGTGGGAAGCAGGGTGGAAGACGGAGTTATCCCACGTCCCCTCTGACCTGGAATTTCCTCCTCGGTGTTGGTTTTCCCCCCAGAGGGACCCGGGGGTCTCTAAAAGGGGGCCCGGGGGTCCTCAAGGGATTTAGGGTGGGGGTTGGGATGGGTGAGCGTTTGACTCACCAAAACATCTAAGGCTGAGGAAACGTATACGAGAGTGGAACTCCAGTTCGCGGCAACAGGGCTAAAGGGAAAAAAGAATGAATGGAGACATTAAGGGCAGGAATCTGCGTCTAATTATGCAACCATGAAGGCTCCCAGATGAAGGAGCGCAGCAGGTGAAAGTAAGTTTTCTTACCATTTGTAGGAGAAACTAATATTTACATAAAAAATAAGTTATGCAGTTCGTATGTTAAAACGGAACTAGTCTTATTTATATTAGCGTTGGTTGAGTGAAGAATCATGTATGTAGAAACCTACGTGATTAAAGTGTATGTATTTCTGACATTTGCACTGTAGTTTGCCCTTGCTGCCTTTAAGCCGTTTTTCTCTATGAATTTAAAATATTAAAAATAGCTTCAAGTTTAGATATTTAAAGTTTTGATATCCTTATACGATAAGATGTAACAAACGAAGATACATCTATCAGGTGTTTCTGTTTCGTAAGTTGGGATGTAGATGGCTATGGCGTGTTGACTTTTCTCATATACGATGGCTGACTGAAAAGTTTTGATCCTGACGAAGAAATTTGGTAGCTAGGCAAACTAAATGGACATTTCCACTCAATTTTTTTTACAGCATATTTAAATACTACACCCTGGAAAAATTGTCCCTGCAAGTTCTCGCCTTTCTCTGCGTCCAGTTTAAGGCAGAAACGAGACTTCCAAAGTTGCGAGGCTAGCGTTGCGCTGAAAACACGCCGCCGCCATGTTACTACGTCACTCCTTAGGGAGAGCTCGTTTGTCGTCTGCTTCGAGCGTTCAGTTCCGGATGGGTAGCCCACGGTGAGCGAACACGTGCAACAGTTTTACAAATCTGTACCGATTTAAATACTGGAAGAAGGGGCGATAGGAGAAAGGAGAAAGCTATGCTTTGTAATGATCATTCTTCTATGAAATATCCCTGCTGCTCACGTGCAAGATAAATGAAAGGGTTTAGCTGCGTGTGTTCTCAGGCCATGCGAAAAATATTGCTTATAAAATTGGTTGCTGACAAGACACTCAAAAATATTTTTTAAACTTATATTTATTGATATTTACCGTAACCTATGTAGTGCAAAATAGGAATTTTCACATTCTTCACTTTATTTATAAAGCCTATTTAACTTTCTTTTCAATAAAGCAATTTCTGTTTGTGTTCCATTTCTGTTGCGCAAATTATGATCAAATATTTTTGTGCAGATAAGAGAAAATACACTGAGAAGTTTACATTAGTTGCACAGTACATATCTATACTTAGTTTATGTATAATTATTACAAGGAAATAATGTGTATAACCATTGGCGCATTTAAGGGGGATTCAACGGTTCCAACCCCCCTCTTTTTTTGGTTCACTAAAATTACCAGTTTCCTTGTTCTATCCGCTTGTTCATAAAAAATTCCTTCGGACTTATTTCATTCTCTTAAATTAGAGACGTATAGGACGGGATACGGATGGGAAGGAAATTTCGGTAATTCCACACACCAGATGGGACTGCAGACCAATATCTCCAATTTCCTGATAGTTTCGGAATTTCTGCGATAAGAAACTGCATTGAGACTATCAAATCAGTTGTTTTTTTCTCCCTCGAATCATATTAAAGAAATTTGGTTCTTAAAAACGTAGTGACACAAGATGAACAGAAAAGTATCAATACTTCGTGACTACAAACACACAACTTTGTTGGGTCCAACATCCCCTCCCCCCATGCTCCCCAACAAGCTTCCGGCCAACAGTGTCCTGGATTTTCACGAAATAAAGCAACCCTAATCATACCAAAAGTTGATCCATCCCTCCCCCCGTGAACTATATATACACGCCCATGTGTATAACAATATCCCATACTGAAATGGTACGATATAATTATTTTGAATTTTGTACTGCGAAAAAAGGAGCCTCATCTCGTTACCCCGAACGCATTAATTGGTTGGTTCACAACTTCACCACTAAGGATCATATCGAGACGAGACATGGCAGCCTTGGTCTCGTTCTCGTTGAGAGTTGTAAATGTCTGTCTCGTGTTGATTTGTAAATGTCTCATTAACAGTCTCGTCTCAATTTATAAACATCCGTCTCGGTTTGGGAGGGCAATTCTCGTTCTCGTCTCAAGTCTAGAAAAATATAGAATTAACAACGTATGCAGAGACTTATCATTATAAATACGAAAAAAAAACTTTCTTAATATTTTTTATTATTATTATTTTTATATGACTCCTCGTTTCGACGGTACAGCCCTCGAAAAATAAATATTATCCTGCTTAAATATGCAAACTAAACTGCAGATTCAGAATTACCAGGAATGAACTGGCGTTGTAATTATTATTCACAAAATTCATGATTTATCTGAGGAAGTCACATGTTCCAGGTTTGACTCTCGACCTGGGCATGACTGTTTCCTTGTGAGTGACATTTCATTGAACTGGAAATTGTTACATGGGAGGATGTTTGCTCGAGACTTTGGAGACAGCTAGGGGGATGCTTCTATTGTTAATGTTAGTGTTGCTCACGAGACGAGGCATGTTCCATCTGGGGGACAAGTGAATGTTTTCGAAATGAGATGGGACAGAAGAAAAATTTCGTCTCTTTATCATGGCAGGTTGGGTGATACTTAGATTGTGCAGTTGGTGGTAGTGTGTGTGTGTGGGGGGGGGGGTGTACTCCTGCACCCCGACTGCGAATACAGCTTGTAGTTATTCATCTTCATTGTAGCGATTAGCCAAAAGTGGGAAGAAATGTGATGTTAGAGATGATACATAATAAATTAACCATGCGTTCTTTCTCATCGTTGCGGTTAAACAAAGTGAACGGAAAAGCGACGTAAAAGTAGGCTAAATACAAAAATTTGCAATATATATATTAACTGAAGAAAACTGTCATTTACTGCAGGAAACTGTCATTTACTGCAGGAAATTAAAAAACTCACCGTACCTTTTTATACCGTATCACCTCTTATATTGCAGAAATTGGCGTGTAAACCAGTGTGTTCTAAAAGTATTATCTTAACATTTGTGAAGAAAATATTATGACGAAAATAATTGTAATTCCAGAAAAGCCATTCCTATAACATTAAGTTCTTGCCAGTCAGAACCAACCTATGTATTCGCAATGAACAAGGCTGTTCACGTGTTCAGCCATTCACTGTTACAAGTTTTGCTTTGTCACCCTAATGGGAAAACCCTCTACCAAGTGGCTGAATTATAGTAAATACTGCTAAACTGCTAGGGCATAATTCATCTCCAAGAAATGGAGCGCAGATTTTTGCACTGGAAGTTAGAAGATACTTGTTTTTCGTTTTACACAGTAACAAGTTAATTTTCTGTCGCTTCCGCGGCTCATGCTAAATTGACGGGACGAGCAGAAGCCCCGCCTGCACGCATTTCTAAGTGATGACGTCAGAATACCTCCTGTCTGTGGAGAGGACGTTTTGAAATCCGTGACGTAGTAGGTGAATTTTAGCGGTGTTTGAAGGCGTGTTTCTCGAGAACCGAAACAAATATCGCCGAGATATTTTGCACATCTCATGTTTGTGTCATTATCTGTAAAATGAATGGATTTAAAACGTTTTTCATGTCAAAGTGGAAATGTCCATTATATTTATGATAGGAGCACTATTCATCAGTATCATGTTCCATGCTCATGTTTCTAACATTTCTCGTTTTCTTATTGTAGAGTTTTGAATGGAAGAAGGTGCAGCGATTTGTTGAAAATGGAAAGATCGGATTATCGGGCGATAGTCAAATATCTTCATCTGAAAGGAACGTCACTATCAGAAATTCATCAAGGTATCCATCCTCAACAGCTTACATGACAATGACCCTTGATATGCCACAGTCAAACGCTGGGTACAACAGTTCAAGAGTGGCAGGGAGACCAGCAGCTGTCATCACCAAAGAAATAATGACCTTGTTTTGGAAATGATCATTCAAGATCGCCAATAGTCAACACGTCAGGTAGCAGGCAGATTGGGCATCTCATAGGAGCGAGCCGACTACATGTTGAAGAAAGAGCTTGGCTTCTCAAAACTTTCTGCTTGATGGGTCCCATGTCTTCTGACTCCTGAGTAGAAGCATACTCAGTAGAAGTTGTTGAGGAACAATTTGGAATTCTTTGAAGCAGATGTGGACAAGTCTCTTGCTCGATTCATAACTATGGATGAGTGCTGGGTCCACCACTACCAGCCGGAAAGAAAGAAAAGATTCGAAGCTATGGAAGTATGCATAATCTTGCATACTCAAGAAAGCCATGGTCACCCCGTCAACAGGGAAGGTGATGGTATCATTTCTTTGGGATTCGCTAGGTTTTCCATTATGAGCTGATTGATTTCCTTTGGTGGAGTCACACCATCACCTACTGGACCTACTGGAATGTCTGAGAGTGCAATGCCAAGGAAAGAGGCCAAGCAAGCTGACCAAAGAAGCCCTCTTCACCAGGACAATGCTCCCGCACACACCCCAGCGATTGCCATGGCAACAATTACGGGTTCCAGTTTAGTTGGCCAACGACGATGCCGCCCGCCACTGAAACCGTGGAGAAGGTCTTATGGTCCAAACATGAAGAGTTCCTTAGAAGATAAAGACGCTTGAACTCAGTGTGTAGCTTGAGAGGAATTATGCTAAAAATAAAAGCATTGTCTAATCTGTCTTCTTTGGCATTCTTGAGGCTCAAAACTTTTCACTTGTAAAATCATTTCCTCAGTTCAAATACTAAAGACAAAAACCTTTTATAAACTGTAATATGGTATTTCCACTACGTGTACACACACGCTCGGATTTCCTCATCTCAGCAGGACACGACACAGACACAGGTCTAGCAGGATAATTGAAGACATGTAGTCTTCTGGAAGGGGGTGAGTGGGATATGTGTCTCGCGTGGGACTCGCAAGGTGAGGAACTTTCTAACTTCAATTACACCACGAAACGCGAAACAACCTAGAATGGATTGTTATGGTCTCAAGTAGCCACCAAAATACAGTGGTGCAGACTATAGAGCGATTGACTTCCGGACGGAAGATTTCAGGTGGCCAAGAATGGGGTTCACATATATGGAGCTGTACTATTTATTCTGTGGGTGGTGGGTTAGAGGCGATTCACATCACTTCCATAAATAAGGTAGGCCAAAAACGACGAACCCCTACTCCAAAAATGTCGCAATGGAGAAAATAGGGAATATGCTGCCAGGAAGCCTTCATCCCAGGGAGGATACTCAAGTGGCGACCTTTGCAAGAAAGAGGAAGTTTGTTCATTTGTGGACACGTGGACAATGTGGAATGAACTAGTGACCCTCTTGCCTTCAATTACAGATTCACTGAGATTAGTTGATTTTTCTTATAGTGTGTGTTGTATAATTGTGTGTGAAGATCTTATAAGTTTGGTGTTCTTGTTTTTTTTTTGTGTGTGTGTGATTCTTTCTTGTTTCTATTGAAGGGGAGAACTATGGAAAGATCGGAACGATCTCTATTGCTTTCTGTGTTATGTTCATTACTAGCTAACCATCTCCTACGTAAAAGGGTTATTTAATATGTTTTCATTTGTGTTTATGTGTGATTGCCATGTATGTATCTGTACAGGTACTTATTTGATTATGATTTACTGGACTTCGGAGTCCCCTATGGTTAGCTTCCCAGTTGGGGAGCTGTCGTTCAAGAAGAGCCCTTGCACTGGAAAATTCCAGGTCTGTGGGGAGAACTTTCTTCCCTACTATAAAAGCGGCGGTTGAATAACTACAAAGACATAAAACTCATCCTATTACCACAACTACTCAATTTACAATTTTATTGATGCTGGGCTGTGATCTCCAATCATATGAACCAGGTAGTACGCAACATAGCCTCTCAACCAGTCAAAAGACTGACATACGCCATGCCTAGGCCATAGAATTCTTTACCCTCACAATATACAATCTACAGTCCCCAGTCCGAAACTACACCTCAGCTCCTTCAGCAAATTGGCAATTGGATGAAATGCATGATGACAAATTACATCACTCCGAAGTTAAAACCCTAATTAGGAGTCAGGGGCTTGGCCCGATACTCCAAACATTGCAACGTCACGATAACTTCGGACTACGAACATTTTCACCCAGATTGACAACGACGAGGGATCTTCTTATATCAACACCAACGAACAGCTATGACAATTGTGTTTAGAAAATAATATATTTATAAATTAAATGGTTCGTGTTAGCAATGATTATTCAAATATAGAACATAACTAAACAAAAGTTAACATAAAAATGAGACATTTTCGGTTCACAACTGCAGTTGGAAAAAATTTGGGACAGGGATTAACACGAATGGACAGTCACGATTTAATCGGGATGCGTGGTAGCCTATTATCAATGGTTATAAAACTAAAATTACTTAATATTCCAGACTGCAAACTTCTGGAGCGTACCTCTCTCCTCAACAAACCCAATTAAGTTATGCAAGAGCGAAATCGAAATTCTTGCAAAATCTGAAAAATTCTTAACATTATCTTCGTACGTTTTCTATAAGATGACATTCAAATATTTCATAGTTTGGGAGGAGGGCATGGCCCCCATGGCTTCTTCTCTTGATAACCGACCTGAGTTATTAAGGAAAGCAGCATGCGTTAATAACCTCTATACGTCGTGAAAGTTTATGCGGTGACGCATTGTATATGTCGTTTATATGTTTCAATACTCGAAATGAAACCGGGCCGAAATTGAGACTTGCCGAAGACAGAGGAAAACGAGAACCAGAGTCATTTAAAACTCGAGACGAGTTCGAGGCACTGCCAAGTCTCACCTCGTCTCTATACGATCCCTAAACCTGAAGAGAGTATTTTTTCCCCGTGGATTTTCTATAACTTTTGGCTAATTGCTATGTAGAGGATTTTTGATGAGTAGGTAAAAGATTGATGAAGGAAAGGACATTCATGTCCAGGCCGCAATTCGAGACGCAGACCGCAGACCACTGATCGACTTTCGTGGTGGAGTGGTTAGCACAGCGAGCTACGACGCCAGGAGTCCGGGCTTCGAATCCTGGTTAAGACATGGATGTTTGTGTTCGTCTGCCCTGAATGAAATAGAGATTTGAGATGAATTGATATAAGCATGAAGCATTTGGAAGGCTTCCGCATAGTGGTCATTCTTTAAAAAAAAAACTAATAATAATAATAACACCGTGGGGGAGTGGTCACCACAGCAGGCTGCGACGCCAGGGGTCCTGGGTTCGAATCCAGGCCTGGTCATGGTTGTTCTTTGCAAGTGTATTTTCATCGATTCATCATATCATCCCTCAACGTCGCAATTAGCCAAAAGAGACAATAAAGCGACGCTAAATAGTTAACCTGGGCGTTCATTGGTCAGACTGAAAGTTCACTACCCAACATTCTCAGCCACGGAGGTGGTACCTGCAGAAGTAATATATTTACTGTGACAGCCTTAACCTTATAATATTTTATGCTTTTAATAAAAACTGAGGTGATTATTGTAATGAATTTTCCTATCAATATTACAACTTTCCGATTGGGGTTGAGGTGTAAGGGTTAACCCTTTGAGAGGACCCCCTCCCAAATGTCAACATCTTAGAAATAAGTTGTGTTTTATACAGTCTATATTGACACAAGTGTAGATGGAATTGTATTGTCTGCAAATATGCTGTGTAGAGAAACAAACTGCCGGAGTACTTGTTGAGGCCAGTGTACACCATGGGTTTGTTTGAGTTGGTGTTTTAAGTCCACTTTATGCACAGTAAGGCTAATCGGGACTGGACCTACAGTTTAAAGTGGGAACCGAACCACTTGTGCCTCCACCGGGTATCGAACCCGTGACCCCTTGATTGCAAGGCAATGACGCTACCACTGCGCCATGGAGGAGGCCCTTGTGTACACCATGGGCTGCATTTTGCAGACTATCGAGGCTCTGGCGTATGGACTCACAGCCAGGTATTGTGGGTTCAATGTTATTTTCTGTCTGTTTGTTTCCTTCTCTTCATACACTTGACCTTATCACCATGCAACCTCATCTTCGCGATTAGCGAAAAATTGCAGAATAGAGAAGTAAAATAAAAGCAAACAACCAATGGATCAAAACAACTCTTCACTTTGTTTCACAATAATATCAAAAATACATTTTTTAGTTCGCTAAGCTAGATACCTTTTCCCTCCCGCCGCCCTCATAGACAGAGTATATACTTGGCATATCGCCCTTTGTTGCGTGGATACCTGGGAAGGAACGACTAGTATGTTTCCATAACAGAACGTTGTAGAAAAATATCTCCTATATTTGTTTCTACAGGTAGCAAGTAGTGGTCATAGGACGACTTTGACGTCATAATTTCCTGCTCGCTTTTGTATAATTTATCAGTTCTGTTCCCGTGGTATAAAGTAAACATCTCGGTAACAATAGGCTTATGGATTTTTCCTAATGCAGACATCTGCATTGCGGATTTCAACGGAGCAGTTGCTCTTGGACTGAAGATGCCGACAACTGTTTACGTCACATGCTCGTTCTGCGGGGAGATAAAGCAAGGGGAGATAGACAGTCATCGTCTCAACTGCGAAAAAGAAAAAGACGAATGCCAAGGTGACTGTGGAAATGATCAGCAAAATCATAACAATGTCTACAAGGACAAGAGGCTGCTTCTCAGTTGTTTTCCACGGAAATGTGGAAGCTAGCACGTCCCAACAGCAGTCAGACCGTTCATAAGTCAGAAGCTCCTGTGGTGTCATGTGAGAAAATTTCAAAAGAAGTATTAAAAAAAACGAACTGCGTGACAAGCTTGTACAGAGAGAAGTCCAGCGCGTGTCCTGCGACGAGGAATTGCTTGATCTAGTACACTATGTCTCCTGCGAGTGTATTCCTATCAGCTGTGTCAATCACTGTGGGAAGAAATTGCCAAGGAAAGATCTCAGCGAACACATTGAGAATGAGTGCCTTAACACGGTGATCGAGTGTAAATATTACAAGAAGGAAGCCAAGAAACAACTGCTGGATGATCACCACTCGTCATGTCTGAAATTCCCAATTCCTTGTCCTGAGAATTGTGGTCTTGAGGTTATAAGAGAGGACGTGGACGCACACTTCGATGAGGAATGCCAAAAGTGCTTTGCTGCCTGTGCTTACAAGGACATGCAGTGCAGCTACGAAGGTTTTCCTGCACGGTTGAAACAACACGTGAAGGTAGAGACGCAGCATCACTTGGAACTAACGAGAAGTGTCATCGATAAGTTCTGTTGCAGAGTTGATAGTCTTGAAAATAAATTAGAGAGCGAAAGGAGTTTCTTGTGGAAAGTGGAAGGCATGGCTGAGGAGATAGAAAAAGCTAAGAACAACAGCCATCACTTGATTTATAGTCTCCCAATTTACAGCAGTAAGCACGGGTAGAAAAGAGCGTTTAAGCCTAACTCCTTCTTGTGTTGGCTTGTTATTTAAGAGTTTATATTGAAATAATAGCAGGAAAATAAGATTCCATTTTCAAATGGCCCTTCACAAAACCTGTAAAGTTTAGATTAGTTGACCAAGCAACGAAGGGCGAGGACATTGTTGATAGTTTAAGTTTCGACTATTATTGCCTTAATAAACTCAGGGATGGCGAACGTAACCAAGGAAGCGGGCAACCAATACTTGTCTCTTACGACATACTCAAATATTACGAACTTATCATTACCTTCTCCCTAGAGTAAAGAAGAAAATTCTTAATGAATGGTTTGATTGGTGTCGAAATGAACTTTCAACAGTTGGAGAATCATACAGACCATTTGCTGAATTCAAAACACAAAAACCATGGTTTCATCATGTAAGTGCTACAAGAAATGTAATTGTATTAATTAATAGACTGAGAACGGGCCATTTGTGAACTAGGCAACATTTATCCAAAATTGGAATAACGAACAATAAGAAATGTGAATGTGGTTGGGAAAGTGCAGATGCACAACATATAATATTGGAATGCTCAAAATATAATAGAGAGAGAAATATCTTGTATAAAACTCTAAATAATCTAAAGGTTCAGTTTCCAACAAATTTGTTAAGTTTAGTTGTTAATCCAGATGTGCGGATTGGTTATAGTTTGTTATCATTTTTAAGAAAGTGTAACATACAATTGTAAAAGGCAAAGGTTTTTTTTAAAATCTAATATCTGTAAAATAGGGGGAAGGACTGATAATTTCAATGTGAAACAATTGTGTACATTTTATATGTGTATGGTTATAGACAAAAAACGGCATAAAAGCTGTTAGGTTCCAAATAAAGTAATGAATAAATGAATGAATGAATACTCAAGAGCAGAAGTTACATTGTAGACAATGCAATTTTCTTTTAAATTACTGTGGAATGAAAACACCATACATTTCCTTGTAATTTGTGTGATGAGCAGTGTATGGCTACAGGTATAATTTCTGCATGGGGAAAGTACATTCTGTCTGATTTTTTGGTTTGTGCGATGAATCATGAATTCATAACTATTATAATAGAAAAGTGAGGAATAAATTGAGTACTTAATAATACATAAATTTTGAAGTGACGGAAGTTCAAGAAATATTTTGTGTTGGTAGGATGACACGCTAACGTGCGGTATGGTGGGGTGACATACTGTATCATATTCATAAGATAGATTGCCGTTTTTAGTTTTGTTTGAATACAATCTATAATTACATTCATAAATCATTGGAAGTTTTTAAATTTTCTTATTTATTGCACAAGTTATTGGACAGAATCTTAAAAATTATTGCTTTCACAGTGTATATCTACAAACTACATTACGGAAGGATAATGATTCAATGGAATAAATATAAAAAGAGCAGTAATTACATACTTTTCTTCTCGTCGACGAGTGATTTTGGGTTTAAATTTCGAAATAAGACAAAGCTGTTTTTCTATTTAAGAATTAATCTCGTGTAACTAATTTTGTGTTAGAGGTAGGGAGATACAGTGCACATAATTTGGTAGGATATTGTCTCGTATATTAATTCATTAGCAGTTTAACATACAATGTGTCAATTGAAAGCGTGATATAAAAGCTATCTTTGGTTAAAAAAGAGGGTATTTGGAAAAATATGGATGACTTAATTTTAACCGTGATTATCTTCGAAATATCAGCAAAATAGAATAGCAAGCAGCAAATTCGTATGACTGGACATTTTGAAGGGAAGCAAGTCCGGGAATTTTAGAAGTTTCCATATTTTAATAAACATGTTGATTGATGCCGAACAAAAATGTTTGTATTTTCCCCTGGTTTTATGAAATATTTGCACATAATGACGTGGGTGAATAGGCCATTTAGCGACTAGAGACCAGATATGCTCTGTCCACTGGGGCCTTTGACCACATTTCCATCGGTGACGTCAGAATTGCCGTAAACCTTCGCGTTTCAGAACTATTCGCTGTGGTACTTTTAGGTGCCACCCGGTATATTACACACAAATGACACCAATCAGTTTTCTAAATGTGCACCTTTTGCCCCAACACAGGCTCAAAGTCTCTCTGGTCAGGCATCTATTGCAGCACGGATGGTCTCAATGGAAAAATCCACCTTTTCGTCCGTTAAGGTGCAACTTAAATTTTCATGTAAAGGTGTCTTCCCTTCTTGCGGACAGTCGCCTCTAGCACTGGCCACAGTTTGTAGTCCAGTGGATTGAGATCAGGGCTACCAGATGGCCAATCAGCATTGGAGGTGAAATCCAACCCACCAGTGCTTTGTTTATAATATTACATTTCATGCATTTAGTGTAGCTACTGAAATGCATAGTTCTTCTATTTCGTTATTAACTTTTAGACACCTCGTTCAAGAAAAGCTTTATATGTTATGAGGAAATTTTAGTCATGATGATTATGTTGTGTTTTTGGAATTCTGAAACACTGTGGAACCATTTATTGTTTGGTTGAAATGGTAGAATATGGAAACATGAACTGGCTCCTGTATTTTACAGCCTTTCTTTTAACGCTTTGTTCTTCGAATATTTAGTAACTGAGCTTTATTTATGTTATTCACAATAAAATAACTAGCTTTTTTTTTTTACTTCAGATGATCGATGCCAATTTGGAAGGATGAAGACAAATACGTTGTAAAATGATATTTTAAAGTCTACGAAAGCTATAAATGTTTCCTTGTCCTTCACCATTCTGTCCTTAATGAAGAGCCGTAATGTTAGCATAGCTTCTCATGATCCCTCCGAATCCAAATTCTTGCAACATTTCTTCCCTTTTTTCTTGCATAAATCTTTGTCAATATTTTTACAGGGTGGCTACTCTAGGACCATGATAAAATTCAAGTATAATTCCCGGTTTTACACTCTGTAAAAAAAAATAGCATCACTGTATTCTTATTATGGATGTTGACAATTTTGAGTTTCGCATGCATGCATCTTTCCTGCACAACTTGAAATCAATTGATTGAAGCATTGGTCTGGTATCACTGCGTAGTGTGGTGTTATTATTTTGTTGATTTAGTGTTTGGAGTGTCCGCTAGAGGGTGTTGCAATCAGTTACTGCTGCAAGGCTTTGTAATCAATTGTCATGACTCTGTAAAACGATTGTTAGTAGTGCAACTTGTGACGTGTTTTATGTTGAAAATTACATGTTCACTATTGACAGTTTGGATACATTATCATATTTGTGAAGTGTTCTGGTGGTGTGTAGTGTATTTGAGCATGTTTTCTTGAAAAAAATGGGCAGAAAGTGCGACATTTCACCACGTAAGCAAGGAATGGTTCTTGCTTTGCATATGGATGGTCATTCTCAGAGAGAAATTGGTTGACAACTTCAAATGCATCAATCCACAGTTAGCCGCTGCCTGCAAAAGCAACAAGAACATGGAAAATCATCACTGAGAAGTCACTGTGGCAGAGAGAAAAAGACATCACCTCGACTGCATCGTGTGATAAAGGACATGGCACTGAAGAACAGAGGAATGAGTTCACGCCAAATTGCACATAAACTTCGAAATGAGGTGGGAATCAATCTTACTCATGCTACTGTAGTATCCCAACTTTAAGAAACAGGGTGTTTCTAAACACGTCCCACGTAAAAAACCCAGACTAACTGACGCACATGCAAAAGCTAGACGTGAGTTTGTCACACGTTCTGGCGCATGGAATGATACAGATTCGGAACATGTGATATTTTCTGATGAAAAACGATTTAAATTTCTGGGGAATGACAGCTCAGTTAAACTGTGGATGCGGAAGGGAGAAGAACTTGCAAAATCTTGTATTTTAGAAACTCAAAAGTTTTGTGGCAGTGTTATGATTTGGGCATGTTTCTCTGCAAAAGGGATTGGCAGGATGCATATTTGCACAGGTGCCGTTAAGGCTGATCAATATCTGGAAATCCTGAATCGGAAAGTTCTACAAACTGCAGGAGATCATTTTTCTGGACAGAATTTGGAGTACTTTATTTTTCAAGACGATAATGCAACCTCTCACCGTGCTCAGGTGGTGAATAACTGGTTTCATGATATGAATATTGAAAGACTTTGGTGGCCGCCCAACTCTCCAGACATGAATCCTATAGAAAACCTGTGGGCTATGATGTGCAAAAAACTTGGCAATCAGACGTACAGGTCAAAAGAGGAACTTATGGCAGCAATTGTACATGTTTGGAATAAAATTGAGGTCGAATATTGTCAAAATCTCATTCATAGCATGCCTCGAAGGTTGGAAGCACTTAGGAAGGCCAGGGGTGGCCACACTAAGTACTAGTTAATGTATTTACTTACTATCATTACAAATTGACATATCATGATGAATTTAAAACCTTTGTACAATCTTTTTACTTGTAAAAATTGTCTTTGTGCGAAAACGTTCCACAAGCTATATTTGCAATAATTTTGTTATTAGTTCTGTAAAGTGCATTATGTACGTAACTATGACTTAAATAATAAAAATATATTGTACAGATATAGTGTTTTATATAATTGTTAGGAAAACAAATCGACAAGTCGAATTAAATCAATAAAACAACTGATAATTCACGAGCGAAATGCTGACGACCAAAAATAATGAAGTGATGCTATTTTTTTTTTACAGAGTGTAAAAGCAAATTTTCAAAAAATTCAAGGCCACAAGCACATGTTTTCTCTATTTCAACCTTGCGTAATACCTTCTTTAAAAACACCCACACACATGCACAAGAGGCGCAACCACGAACTTTTGTCTGGGGGGGGGGGGCAAGTACCAGGATAAACATACCAATAATAAGAATAATAACTTTATTATGACTATTATTATTAGTAGTAGTAGTGGTAATGTCAAAGACGTTATCATCGTCGTAAATTACACAAAAAGGGGGTAGAAGTCGGTGTTAAAGCATTTATGTTGGAACAAACGATTTTAAACATTTTTTAAAGGAAAACGTTCAATTTCACATTAATTAATAATGGAAAACAAGTACAAATGTGCTCTAGTATTACCCCTTTCCAGGAATAGGTCGAATTACCAATCACCCTGTGTGTGTGTGTGTGTGTAGTATATATATACATACAGGGTGTCTCAAAATTAATACCGCAAACTGACACAGGTGAAAGTACACGATAATAGAAGCAAAAAAGTAATAGTAAACATGGGTCTGCAAACGAGACGTTTTCCAGATAATTGCAAATGTTTGGTTACAAGCCGCTACGTCTTCTTAGTTGGTAAAATGTACTTTTCGTTGCTGTAAGGTTCCATTTGCACTACGCAGTGCAGCACAACTGACGTGACTCCCACAGTACGATTGCAACGCCACCTCTCGGAAATGTTCTGTTTTGTAAACAAAGAGCAAACCTCGGAACGCGCAAAGATTAAAGCACTCGGTGTTTACAAAATGCAATCAGTGACGGCTTCTAACCACACGTTCGCACACGTTATTAGCATTTTACAACTAGGACGACGTTTACAAACAAAGAAGTCAATGGCGGCTTGTAATCGCACATTCGCGATTATCTCGAAAACGGCTCGTTTACAGACCCATGTTTACTGATCCTTTTTTGCTTCTATTATCGCGTACTTTCATCTGTGTCAGTTTGCGCTATTAATTTTGAGACACCCTGTATACAGCATTTAGGTCTATTATTTATATTCATTACATAATCAATCCATCCACCTCATAACAAACGAACAGCAACAAGTAGTTGTATTGACTGTATTATAAACCAGAGAAATGATGAGCCCCCCTCAGGCAGAATTGCCTACACTTAAAACTAGCTCAACATGAGCATATGAGCTTTTTGCTCAAGTGTGGAACCCTGTCTAATCCAAGATTTTTGTAAAAATGCCCTCGGGAATTTCCTGTGAAATGATGAGCCCCCTCAGATTGATTTGGCTACACTTACAAAAGGCACTTCTGTGAGATTGTTGTCCATAAATTTGTTAAAAATATGCTCTTCTTGATATTTTTTTTGGCTACACCTAAAACTATGCCACCCACACCCACATACATACCCACACCCATACCCACCCCTCACACATATTTACTTCCGGTTTAAGTTTAATTGGATACCAGGTTCAATTTGTTTATCTAATATTAAAACAATGCAATTCTTCTAAAATTGCTCCGTGACTCTCTCATTTCTTACATCATAAACATATGATTTTTCACCTATGACAATAACACTACATATGGTGTCATCAGGTAATGCCTCATGGAATTCACAGATAATTTTAATATTTGTCCTGTCATTAACCACAACTTGTTTCCTTTTTGAAGTGTTGATTACAAACATGGGTCTCTGTGCTTTGAATTCATCTGGTGTGTAATACATGTCAGTATTGCCAGTAGTGACCCTCTTGAATGCCGAAAATGCCTCATATAATTTGAAGAAATCATCCTTGGACATGTCTAAATTATAATTTTCTCTAGGAAATACCTCATTTCTGCCATTTTTAAGATATATGTTCTTGATGTTGCAGCTATCAAATTTACTTGAATTTTTTTCCTGATTATTGTGTCTTCCAGTCTGAAACAATACCACCACAAAATCAGGCATGTCATATTGTATACTCGAGAATGAATTTGTAGCATCAAACTCATAATAAGCACCAGATGCGGGCTTCTGTACACATTGATATGTATAAAATTGTAGGGGAATCTGTGGATTTTTTATTATATCAGCTTTGTATTTAAGAGCATAGCTGGCCTCATACTCAACAACAGGGATTCTTAACTCCATAGTCTGAATAATGCATTTGCCCTGATCAGGTAGGGTATTGGGCAGAGCTTCCCCTGTAGAGTTTATTGCACTGTACCTCATCAAGGCATTATTATTATTGGCAGCTCTTCTAAATGTGATTCTTAAACCACCCTTCCACATAATTTCTTTGTAATCTGAGAAGAATCCTGGCAATAGGCGCATAGGGAACAGCACAGTGTGGTTTTTAGATAATATCTTATCACCAGCCTCAAATCCACCTATTTTGTAGTAAGAAGCCTCGGTTTTGGATAATTTTAATGTGGCCAAAGCTGTGGAGGTAATGCCGGGATAATCCACTCTGTTTATAACAACGCCGTGCTTTCTGATCTCAATTTCAGAGAATAGATGAGGCACAAAATTATCTACCAATCTTATATTTGAATTTGCCGGATAATCTGTTCCATCGAGCTTTACAACATCAAATTTGATGTATAGATCTGCTCTGTGGGGGTGTATAAAGCCATCCCCTACATCAAGATCAACCTCAATCTCTGTGTTGGGTTGATTTAAATTTGCAAATGTCCTCCTGTTTGGGGGGAATGATTGTAGCTCATAACTCTCAATATTTTCCATTTTTTCTTGTATGTATTTTTATTTAAATATTAATCTCTATGATTGCAGTTGTTGTGGCTCCAGCAAAATCAACTAATTCTTCTTTTTCATTAGTGACCATCAATTCAATATAATCTATTCTATTATGGCACACAGGAAAATATAATGTTGGGGATGGATTGTAGATGATGGGCTCCATAAATTCAGAATTAGGTTTGAATGTTGCAATGATGCCAGTTTGTTTGTGAGTGCCTATGCTATTTGATTTGGTGATCATACCCTCAGCCACATTACAGTGAATATTCAGAGTCTCTATGGCTAAGAATTTAGGTATATTCATAGCAGTGTGTTTGATGCCTGGTTCAAGTTTTGTGTTGTTCTCAAAGCCTAACAGCTCTCCTATATTACCCAGATCCACTGTTTCTGTAGCAGATACAATCTCTACTCTGTGAGTGACAGAATTTTGACTTAACACTACACCTCTGGGTAATTGAGCATTTAGAGTGGATAGATTATACTGCCCTGGAGTGATGACAATTTTTTGATCCCCAACTGCAATTTTGTTGTTGTGGTGTGTAATATTAGGGATTAAGTACATGCCATAAAATGCTCTGAGAGCTATTGTTTTGGGATACACTATGTCATCATGTAATTTGAGTTTCAATATTGAATTTTGGCTGGTGAGATGGAATACCCCCATGATGTTTCAGATACCACAGGGCTTTTTGAAAATTTTCAATTGATGGTTTATTTATTTGAGACATATATCTAAGAACAGATAAACACAAATGTCCGCAATTAACATCTTTGAAGTTTTGAACACGGGCATTATTGTAATAAAGATTAGTTGATTTTAGATATGTTATTAAATTTTCAGGTGGAACACCTCCAAATGAATCAAACACAAATGCCTCATTTTTTAAATATTTAAGATAGCAGATCCAGTGAGTGCCCTGATTTTTGTACTTATCCAAATTAACAATGCCACACTCTTTGTTGAGTGGTTGTTCTGGTAAAGAATCGGACATGTACACACCTCTAAAATGTTTGATGCCCAGTGGCTTGATTAAAGCTTCAATATCTTGGTTTGTAAGCGGCTCTTGTTTTTTTTAAACTTATTCATGGCTCTCTTAACACCTTTGCCTTGTTTCTCAATAGCCAGGTTATGGCGCTTCAATTCATCTAATTCTGCCCTATTTTTCTTGGCATCTATTACTGTTTTTGCTATGGCGGCTGATCCCCCAGCCAAGCTCCCCACAGCCCCGAGAGCAGCTAAGATAGCAGGGATGGTAAATATAAATCCCCCCACATGTGATTTTTTTCTTGATTGCTGTAATTTTTTTAATTGGGGGTACTAAGTAACAATTTCATACCATGGCCCTTGGCAAGGCAAGAGCTTTTTTTCTTGCGCTGCTTTTTGGTCAAAAGGCTATCAATAGGCCCAAGAGATTTGAAACCTGCATAAGGTATTTGATACATAACACCCTTGGCCTTCATTTTAGGTTTATTATATACATATTTACAACCCCCACCCCAATTTTTGTTTGGTGTTCATAGCTATGGTGGTCCCCAATGCTGCTATTTTTTCACTTAAAGAAGCATCTTTGCTTACAAATCTGCCAAATGCAGCCTCTTCTAATTTCTTGTCTGCAACATGTCTCTTGTCAAGATCAGAATGTGTGTTGTATGCTATGTCATGGTCTCTACAAGCAGCATCTAGGGGATTAACACCAGGATCACCTCTGTTTAATCTATGGTCCAATTTTGTGCCTGGACCACAATACTGATAGCCTGGAATATGTAGTTCAAATGGCAGTTTGTTTATAATGTCATTAACCAAGCCCCGACCCTTAGAAATATTCCAAAATTTAGGTGGTAGAGTATTAATAATTTTTATAAGATATCCAATCCCCTTAGTGTCATTCACTATAAAATTAGACAATTTTGTGCTTATCATGTCCATAATTCCAACCTTTTCATTGTAAAAATTGTGGTTGCCAGCATTTTCCTCCCCAGCTATCACCAATAACCTATCTACAAGTTTCCTGACATCATCAACCCACACAAATTCTTTAGGCAGGGTGTTGTATTGTTTGATTCCACTGCCAGTCTTGATCTGTAACCATATGGGCTTGATTAAATTATTGTATTTTGCCCCACTGCTCGACTTGACTCTTTTTTGTGTGGGATCATTGTTCTGGTATAGAGCATCTGATTTTATTAATATTTCTTTGTAATGTTCATAATCTTGATCTGTATAGCTGCCAGGTCTCTTCCTAGTCATCAGTTCCCACAATCCAGGTGTTCCGGGGTACTTAACAAAAGCACCTTTTTCTCCGAGACGAGATTCTGAATAAACAATCAGATCATCCCCCATAAATGTTACTCTGAAATTGCCAATTCTATGAATGATGCTACCATCAAGCTCTGTGTCAGCATATAAGCCAAAAACCTCATCTTTATTGTCTTTAGGTGTGGTTAAATATTTTTGAGCAAGAAGACCCAATTCAATAGGATCCTGAGTAGCTTCAATTCTTCTAGGAGCAATAGGACTAGGTGTATGAATACTGGAAAATGGGGTGAATGGATAATCTAATATGTTTCTTGCAGCTACAGGTACAAGCTCTGTGATCAAATTTTGATTTTGCTCTGTAACAGTTTTGATATTTTTACCTAATTCACTAATAGCATCAATTATGGGCTGTTCTGTTTGTTTGTGTTTTTCATAAATTCCCCGGTTCTCTGATTTCCATCCCTTAAATCTTTTTACAAGATAATCTCTTAATTTAAGATCATCAATAATTGGTCTTTTCATGGTTATTTATTTATGTTTCAATGTCTAGAAAATTGTTGATTTTATTTCTGTATTTGCCAGTATTAGGTGTTCTTGTCATATCAATTGTGACAAACCCATAACTGTCCTGGTTCCAGCACCTGCTGCAAAACTTAGAAAAATCATTGTAGCTCAAGTCCCCACCTACATATTCATCATGTATGTGTTTGAGGTTGGTATGGTCTTGATGAAACACACATATAAAATTGCTGTTGTCTCGGATCAGTTGCTTGGGTATTTTTGAAAAAGTCTGTGCCAGGTAGAAGCAATCAATGTTTTTGTGCCGGCCCTGTGTAAAAAAATTTCTAACCTTGTTTTGATTATCCAGTATAATGTCATCAAACACAACAACAGAATTATCGAGACAGTCATGAAGTGGCTTAACATCTGGTTCAAAAGTGGCAATATCCAATCCATCATATAGCTTCATCAGCTTCATCAGCTACTGATATTTTAATTGTTCCAAGCTCTTAGAAAAAATATACAAGTGCCTGTTTTTCCAGTCTAACCAGTTGGGTGCCAATAAAAAATTATCAACTATTAGTGTAGTTTTACCACAAGCAGATGGCCCAACAATAAGACACCTAATATTATCAGGCAGCAAGTTGCCATTTCTCTTATTCTGCTGTTCAGGTTCTGGCAGCCTTTTTATAACATCCCAGGTGCTCATATTATTATTTTGTTTGCATCGATCCAGCTGTGTTCTGGGAGTCCTAGCCATTTGACAAGTAACTTGTTGCCTTTTCTGCGGATGATTTTTTCTATGAGATATGTGTCAGGCTGTTTAGTTTTGCTGAGCTCTTCTTCATAGAATCGGCCTTTGAGAATTTCTCCTCGGTGGTCTTTTATTATATATGTGTTAAGGGTCCCAGGTTTAACTTGAACCACTGTAAATAATTCAGTGCTCCAGTTTCTTGTAAAGCCTCTTTTGAATAAGTGCTTATATTTGCTGATTCTTACTTGATCACCCACCCTGTATTTGGCCTTTCTTGTTGTTGGCTGGTATCTAGGATAATAAACAGTGCTGATCAATTTTTGCTCATCAGATGAAGTTACTTCAGAGGGTTTCATGTTGATTGTGGAATGGACCGAGTTGTTATATTTATGTAGAAGTTCTGGAAGAATATTAATCCATTTATAATTACCCTGCAGTGTAAATTGTTTATACATAAGATTTTTTAGGGTTTTGTTGAATCTCTCTACAATTGAGGCCTTGAGATCACTGTAACTCGAGTAATGTTTTATTGCCTGGCTTTTAATAAATTGTTGAAACACTGAATTATAAAATTCTTTGCCATTATCTGTTTGCAAATAGCGCGGTGATCTTCCACTCTGATTGATGATTGTTCTGATGGCTTCTGTAACACATGCCCCAGTCTTGGATTTGAGTGGCACAGCCCAGGCAAATTTTGAAAATGTGTCTATTACAGTGAGTAGATACTTGTAGCTCTTGTTGATTTTGTCTAAGTTTTTCAACTGTCCACTTGACATTTCAATCAAGTCGCTCTGCCATAAATCATCTATGCTTTTTGTGACTACTGGGAGTCTCTTAAAATTATGTCTGGCCTGTCTGTGTAATTCATCAACAATAATTTGTCTAGACATAATATGTAAACAAGAATATTGCAACTATGGGGTGTTCAGCAGCTGATACTGCATGATTTTCTAAATATAATTTGTCCCCTATATGTATTTTAAATTCCAGAGAGCCATCATCTTCAACATATGCTGTTTCTAATGTATTGGGATCTGTAAAATCCTCTAATTCTACACGGATGATTTTTACTTTGTTATCAGCATTTGTTATTGATAAGGTAGGGTAGTGGTGTGCCTGTGGTTGTAGCCAATATTTGATCTTGATTGGTCTCAATGTGCCCCCAACAAAAAATTGGTAATAAAATTGTGCAGGGGACAGCATATATATTTTGCCACCTGGTGTAAATGGAGAATCATATTCTTTGTTGGGGATGCTGTACAATTCAAGAATTACTGTATGTTTTGGATTCTCGATTATGCCTGTCATTTCCTTTTCTGCTGTGAGCAATCTGCTTGTTACAGATTCAAGGTGCTCATTGATGGTCCTAACAACATCATCATGGCCTGGCTTTATTTTTATGTCCACAACAAGTTTTTTGTATTGCTGCACAATTTCTTGTAGCTGGGTGGCAAAAACAGACAGAGCATTTGCTTGATTGGATTCCATGGTCCCTAGCTGTTGCTTGATATTAGCTACAATTTGTTGCAAATTTTCAACAACTGCCAATTTTGAATTTTGAGCTGTAAGATCATGGACCTGTCTTCTGATATCCTCAAACAGGGCATGCAGTTCATTAATATGTTGATTGGTTGGTAGAGTGGCCACTGTCTGAGTGAGTTGTTTGGTCTCTGCCTGGATATTCTTGATATCTTCTGATTTCAATATGCGATTCACTGCCCTCTTTATATTTTTAAGTTCCTGTGATGTAGGCAGATTTGACACAGTATTTTGTAAAAATTCAAGTGCCAATTTCACATTGTTTAATTCAGAAGCATCAGCCACATTTTGCATAGCATTTTGGAGCAGGGCTATATCTGCATGAGAGGGTGTGGATTGTTGTAAAATTTCAAGTTTTGTTTGGATATCATCTATCAAGTGATGAAAATGAGATAGTTCAGATTCAGTGTTGAGGTTTTCAAGCTTTGTGATTTGTTGCTGGACACTGACAAGGGTATCTACAATGCCAGGCAGGCGAGATTCTAGTACATTTGCCAAATCACTTTGCACTGCTGCTATTGTACCTTCAAGATGGGTTATGGAACTTTGAATTTTTCCAAAATCTTCATATGTTTCAAGTTGCAGCTTAATATTTGCAACACTCCGAGTTATTGCATTCAAAGCATCAGAAGATGGCAAATTGTTCATAAAATTTTCAAGTGTCTCAATTTTTTCTTTAACCTCGGCTATGGCATTGTTCAGAGGGTCCAGATTAGGTATTTGGAGTGACTGAATCTGTTCTTTTAGAGTAGAAATCACTAGATCAAAATCTTCTTGTGATTTTATGCTTTTGACAATTGTTTGGAGCTGTGCCTGGACATTATTTATCTGCTCTTCTAATTGTTGTTTCAAATGCTCAGAGTTGTTAGCCTGGGTCTTAAATTTGGCTTGAAGAGCTGCTACAGCTTCTTCTAAACTTTGAAAATTATCCAATGTGGCCAGGTCAGTATATTTCTGAAGCAGCAATTTGAGTTCAGAATCAATTTTAAGAAGAGGGTCCATGCATTGTGATTGCAAATTTGTAATTTCTAATTGAAGACTGGCATTGAGTGTGGTTTGTAAAGCTTGTAAATCACTTCTTAATTTCTTGACTCTGACATCAAGCATCAGAATCTCATCACTGTGATCTTCATGTCTTGTATGGCCAAAAATATCATTAGGCATTTTTGATTTAGTGGTTATTTATTATTAAATACCTGATTCTTAATTCTATAAAAAAAGGTATAAGCTTATCATAGGATCCAGGGACCTCAATATATAAGCAGTCACCAGCAGAAACAGTATAAACAGTGCCAGAAACCATGTTTGAGTGCTTAATTCTATAAATATTTCTCCCTACTGAAATTTTAACATCACCCTCAGGAGTTGTAATAAATTGTAATTGCCCACCTACAGGTAATTGGTAATGATTTAAATTATTGTTAAATATGTACAATATTTTGCCTGTTTTATCATCAACATCTGTAAGTATGCTGTTCAGATGAATAATTAACAAAGCACTTAGTTTAGATATCATATCAGAAGAGGGTTGTGGTGTTGGCAGCTCCATAATAGCCCGTTTTTTAAACCCAAATAAGTTCATAGGCATGTTTATTTATTTCAAATCATGCTCTGTAATTGGGCATTGATTCCCACTTTTCAAATCACAATGACCCCATGGTAGAGTATGTATGCCACATGATAAAATACATCTCTTATTATCATGTGGGTCCAGAGCCACTTTTCTTACAATATTTGTAGTCAATAAGTGATCCACACTCTGAATTCTATTTTCTGATGTTTTGATTGTGCTACATGATTTGAGGCAATTTTTGTAATCCTCAAATTCAAGCTCTTGGTCTACAGTTACTTTGCCAATGCCCTTGGCTTTTTTGGCAACAACACCACTACATGTCTCAAAACTGTACATCTTGGCCCTTAACCCAGCAAATGCCCCAATAACATCACCAAGTGTCTCATCTTTTAACTTGCCAGGCACCTTTTTGTTGTGGGGTTGAATTTTTGTATGTTCACTGGTATCAAAGTATTTAAACAATTCAGGCTGGGACATATCTTGATAAACATCTTCTGTTTGAATATCAAGAACAAAACTATCCGTATCCATGTACATCAATTTTACACAATCACCATAAAAAGGTTTCAACACATCATAATACAATTTTAACATGTGTAATTTGGCCAATTCCAATATCACAGCCCCTACATAAATAGGTTTATCAAACTTAATCTTTGTTTTTTTCATGTTGAAAAGTGCCATATTTTCATCATAAATTCTTCTATAATTGAAATTAGGCTTTGCAATCAATTTTTTGCTCAGGCTGGAGTCAGTAATTATTTTAACATCGGTATGTTTTCTGACATTTTCAATTGTTTTGCCATATACAGAATTTACCATCAATTTAAACAAGGCCTTATCAAATTGGCTCTTTGCAGATGTTCGAAGCTCCGTGTTTGTATCAATATATGGTTTCAACCATTCTGAGTACCTGAACCTCAAAACTTTGCCAATTTTGGTGACTTGAACACCATGTTTCATCAGGAACTGGAGGTTTTTGTAATATGTGACATAGCCTTGTTTTGGCTCCAGTGTCATCATGAGCTTCTTCTGTTTAGAGCCAGGTGAGCACTGAACCTCAGGAATTGGGGGCAGATCAGAAAATTTGTTATGTAAATCATCTGGAATTGTCAGATCAACCTCTAAGAATAGGCCATAATTACTATCATCAAAGTCCTGAAGATCCTCAATATTGAAATCTTCAACCCACTCAAGCCCTGCATATGGCAGTTTATCCATCATAGCGGAACCATAGAGGCTGTTTGCATCCACATACAATATATAATTTGATGGCCGTGCTGGATCATAATCAGGCATATATTTGTTATTTGCTCTGGCATATCTCCGAGAACATTGCACCATACCTCCTTTTATATTTTCCTCCATAAACAGATACATATCTTGATCTTGGATCAGATCCAATTGCTTTTTGGTGTTTAAAAACATTGCAGACCATGCTAGGCCCGGGGCACTGTAAAAATACACTGGGTCCAGCCTATAATTTTGCATAGAAGATTTTCTGAATGCCTGCAATATATCAGCTAAGAGGGTCACATCAAGTTTCAAATATGCCATGTGATAATCACCAAATGTCTGGCATTTTAAATTGTTCCACATCAATTGGGCATGGTGATAATCTTCATCAGTGATTCCAGATCCTCTGATTTTGCTGTAAAACTGTTGTTTTGGTGGCAGAGAACACCCATCAAATTTAGAAAAATCTGTAACATAGTCATATGGATATACACCCTTCCGCCTAATTAATTTCAGGTCCTGATTTGGAAACAAAGCACATGTGATTTTGAATTGATCATCAGATAATTGAGTGGCCAGTGTAGCCAGGCTAGCAGATAAAATTCTGTAGGAATCAAGAAATCTTAAGTGGATAGGAACACCATTAACTTTAATTATTTTGCTAATGGCAATATATTTCTCATCATTTTCAGCTAAAATATTTAAATTCTGCTTGTCAAACCCCTCATATCTGATCAGATGATGGAAATCATAATTGGATGCTCCATGGCAAAATATGGGGATAAATTTTGGTCTCTTGATCTTAATATTACAGCTATTACACAGGGCCATTTTGAATTTACCATCTGTATGAGAATGGTGTTTCACCTTGATTTTTGTATCTGAAAATTCAGAATCACATACCGGGCATTTTTCTGCTTTGTTGAAATCTTCAATCTGTTTCTCTGTTAAAGGCAACATGGGTTTTGATTTTAATAAGATATTAGATGCTATGTCATGGCACTCATTTTCTATTTTATGTGCAAATTTTTTGATGGCATCTGGTCCCATGTGTGAATATTCTTTACTAACAACACCATCCTGTACAACAACATAATAAAAACTGGAAGGTTCATGTAGCTGGTATGGTGTAATTGAAGATTCTTCAGGATCTGGATTGCAGAATGCAAGAGGTTTGAGATTTGATTCAAAATCACAGACTATATATGCTGGGTGTTCCAACCAGGCTTCAAATTTTTTGAATTTGCAATTTTCACTTGGCATTGGCATCACCATATGAACAGGTTTATAGTTGCCACAGTATTTTAAATGCTCAATTAACTTATTTTTTGCAATTTCTGCACTCTCTTCACGAACCCCATTCACCATTTTTTTTACCATAAAATACAGTTAAACATCTTCTGCACAACTTGAATATTGTATTGGATTTGTCTATTTGCCTTCTTACTAAAGCTTGAAGATTATGTATCAGAGTGTAATGATATGTGCCATCCCCTTCAATTAAGAGCAAATCAATCGGAACGGCAGAATCATCATCAATTGTACTGATTCTGAGAGGTTCTATCAAGCAATTATCACGACCAGTGGAACAAATAAATACATTAATAGATAATTGTTTGCCATTGATATGCCTGGCCTTTTTTTCAAATTTATCAATATTCTGAACAGATATTGGATATTCTAAGCCCTTCATTGCATCGTCAAAAAAGTGTTCATGGTGTTTGTAATAACTTATTCTTTCAGGATGCCTTAAAACTGGAAACAAAGCAGCTAAAATACACCACAAAAAGCATTTCTCATCATTATTTTCAATATTAACCACAGCTCTTTTGTTTTTAATATTGGCCGGTAATGGCAGATATGTAGATCCTTGTAATGGGCTGAATTCAGAAATATTAACATATAACTTGTGTGGAGAACCGCATAGGCTCCATCCAGACTCTTTTGCTGCAAATTCAGAGTGTTTAATATTCAATTGATCCATCAAACTGCTTATTATTTTGTCTGAATTTGTATTTGAATATACAGGTACAGTTTCTGTTATGTGGGGCTGTGTAAATTTTGTGCCATTTGGTTTCTTATATTGTGTAAACAATTTGAGGGACAGCTTATAAGAGCCATTTTGTGTATTTAGAATTGCCTGCAGATCAGGATTTATATTGTTCAAAAAATTCTTAATACCACATCTTGGCTCTGATACAAACCGGTAATCCCTAAGTTGGGCATTAAAACTGCTATGGATGGGTTCATAGCGTGGCTGTTTTGCCGGTCCAGCATTAACAGGTGCTTCATGCTTTCTTTTCAGACCAGATGTAGATGGTTGTGAGGGCAATGTTGATGACTGTACAGAGCAAGTACCTTTATGTTTATATGTGAAATATTCCATGCTATATTTTCTATTGCATTTAGGACATATTTTAATGTGAGTTCTGCATTTGTCTGGGTTACAATTCTTTTGGTGTCTGGCCCAATTGGGGCTGGATATATTTTTATTACACTGATTGCAATATTTTTGATTTGGCATTTTTGTTATTGGTTTATTATATAAAATTTCCTGGGGTCCAAATCAAAATTCTATGCTTAATAAAAAATATCAGTTGGGTTCAGCTGTGTGGTTTGTATATTTCTTGTGTATATACTTAATATTAATATTATTAATATTAATATTATTATTAATTTTTATCATCGGTTTATTATATAAAATTTCTTGGGTTTTAAATCAAAACTCTATGCTTACTATGACAGGTTGTAAAGCTAATAGCCTACAAGTGGAAAAAAAAATATTGATCCACACTGACCTAGCGCAAATACCTGCACAGACATGCATGTCTAGAATGGCAATGACCTAGCACTGTGTTATGTATTGATTTTTGTATAACAGGCTGGGACAGATATAAGCCTGACCCTAAATAAGAGTGGATTACAACAAACAAGCTGGATGTAACAAATATCAGATTTTTTATACAAAATATTGTTCAATATACCAGAAATATATTTAATATGAATAATTATATATTAAACCAAACAGGCCTGTAAGTATAAGAAGCACTGTAACAACACATCTGTTCTCCTCAGCCACTCTCACAATACTGGCTGATGCAATTTTGTTTGCACGCAAAGCTTCAATACTCGGGAATTTCTGTAAGCACTGACGCAGAGGAGAATCACTGGAAACATGCAAAGCAAAAATTCAATACTACCGTGTCGGGAATTGTGCACATTGCTCACTGATCTAAACAAACACTAACACAGAGAAGAATTACTTGAAACATACAAACATATGATGTAAGAAATAAGAGGGTTACAGAGCAATTCTAGAGAGTCTCTGCATATTGCATTGTTTTAATATTAGATAAACAAATTGAACCTGGTATCCAATTGAACTTAAACCGGAAGTAAATATGTGTGAGGGGTGGGTTTTTGGCTTAATTTCAGGTGTATCAAAAACAATATCAAAAAAGCTTATTTTTAACAAATTTATGGACAACAATCTCACAGAAGTGCCTTTTGTAAGTGTAGCCAAATCAATCTGAGGGGGCTCATCATTTCACAGGAAATTCCCGAGGGCATTTTTACAAAAATCTTGGATTAGACAGGGTTCCACACTTTAGCAAAAAGCTCATATGCTCATGTTGAGCTAGTTTTAAGTGTAGGCAATTCTGCCTGAGGGGGGCTCATCATTTCTCGGGTTTATAATACAGTCAATACAACTACTGCAACAACTATATAAATTGTCTCTCAAATGAGCACGCTCCTTTTCCTCCCAACAATTGTTCATGCATTTAAAACAAAATCAATTAAGATAAGTCTTATTTCTCTCTCTGGTAATTTACAGTGCATTACAGAAAACGATCATATTGCTAGTGAAGCGAACAAGAAAAGTTATAATCCATTTTTTGGCAAACTGAAAACAATATTGATTTAATAGGGCGCAAATAATTTCACGAGGCATTCTCTCTTTTACAACTTTTATCATTTAGATTGTTCGGCGGCCAGCTCCCTAGCTACGGTTCTGAACTTGACAAGACTAAGAAAAGCAGATATTGCGAGCAAAGTTAACGAGAAAATGTTATGAAATGTATTTTTATTTGCATAAAATTTGAAATCGAGGGGGTAATTGCCCCTCTGTGCCCTTGGCCATCAATGTTTGCCAACTTGCCCTCCTTAGAATTGATTTCCATTCAAGGTTGGGGGAAGCAATGCCCCACTGTAGTTGCGCCACTGGTATGCACACACAAATATAGTAAGAATATGAAGTGTCTGTGTGATTCCAATGTATCCAAAAATTCTAATTTAATTTAATTACACGGTATATTTAAAACATTTAATTTGAGGTCCTTAGTTTTCATTTACCATTTCACATATACTCAGACTGAAAATACATCTACAAACACAAGTCACACACATGTTACGGTACATATTCTAACCTGCGAAAAATTATTAATTGTGTAAGAATTTCAAACTCAAATCTAGCTAATCATATTCAAGAAATCTTATCTTGCAATAATCTTCCGTCTGTCAGATTGCTCTACAAAGGACAGTAACAAAGTAAACAGATCAAGAGAATTCTGTTTTATTTTTCACACAATATTATTTTCCTTCCTCGATAAAAATTAAAATCTCAACTGTGAAAATTTCGCCTCAGGGCATTTATCAATATGTATAAATTCAATAGGATTTGGATTAATAAAAGTTGCAATTTTTCACGTCTACGGAGAAAAATTCAAGCAGAATTCACGCATAATTCCCGGAGCCGATAATTCACGCAGAATTCCCGGTGAGTAGCCACCCTGTTTTAGCATAGGATGTCAGACTGATGTTGTGACAGTCAGATTTACCGACGTCATTATTATTATTATTATTGTCCATAGCGGTAAAAAAATGTGTTGATTCAAAGCGTTGAGAGTTTTAATTTGTAAGAATACATATTTGATTTTTGCCAAGCCGACGGGAGGAACGAGACGTTCGCGTGTTTCAAGGGTGAGCACCTGAAGGGTCACGTTATGCGTCTAAAGCTTAGGAAATTCGACCGTAATGACAAACATTTAAATATCTCGGTTTCCAGCGGTCAGATTCACGTGAAACTTATACCAGCGCAGCGGCATGTGTGCAAGGACGGATGTGTGGAGTTTCGTCGCGATCAAGCAACAATTATGGACGCCAGATCAAATCGGTTGTAATTGATCAGTTTGTGGACACCGGTTGCAATTGAGCTATGGGCGACAGCGAGGCTGAGGCTTAATCCGCACAAACTCAACTTCGAGTACGGCTCGTCCCACTTCGGAGACAATAGAGCAAAGTGAAATGACCTCCTCGGAAGCGTCACTTCAACGAACGCCTAGCGTCTCTTTTCAAAATCTAAATAAAACGAAGGACATGGTTTTTCGACACACAGTCTTACCGCGATCCTTGTAGCGAGAGCAGCTCCGTGCTATCTCTCCATATACAGTCTTACCGCGATCCTTGTAGCGAGAGCAGCTCCGTGCTATTTCTCCATATACAGTTTTGCCGCGATTCTTGTAACAAGAGCACCTTCGTGCTACCTCTGCGTGTACAGTGGACTTTGTTGTGTTTTACGAACACCAGTGTGTGTGATAGACAGTAAGTCTACACGAGTGCGCCTATCTCAACCGCTGGGAGCAGTTGAAGCGAGACCGTGTTTTTTGTGATTGCCTTACGCCGTTTATAATTTTTTTTGAGAAACGAGGAACACCGGAAACTATGGCGGGCTAGAGGAAGAAGAGAGATGAGGGCGTTACGTCGATTCGCCCGATGTCAGAAGAGACTACGCCGATGATGCCTATCCGCCGCCATGGAGAGAGAGAGAACGTCGAACGTCGCCCTATTGATACGCCGATGATGCCTACCAGCCGCCATGGAGAGAGAGAGAACGTCGAACGCCGCCCTATTGATACGCCGATGATGCCTACCATCCGCCACGTTGACGTCCCGACGTCCAGACCACCGATCCCGAGGGGAAGAGAAACCGAGGAACCAGAAGTATGAACACGTTTCGCATCTTCATCGTCGCGACCAAGGAAACCTTCCGTGTGAATACTATGTGTTTTTCAATCGCCCATAACGACGCCAGGATGCACCTCGGAAGCTGAGAGTTGGTAATGTATTCATCTGTGTGATTGTCAGCACGTGATGGCCCGATTGATTTAGAGAACGCCCTTGAAATTCGTCAACGTTTTGAAAACGCCCACTCAACTCGAAATTTTATATCAAACTCCCGTCGCGCTTGTCATTTGTAATTTATTCGTCTCAGGTCAATTTTTCTTATTCCTTGTGATATTTTTTAATGGTCTTAAATTTATTGTTGTTTGTGCTCCTTTGTATTCGTTTAAAGTGCGTACTATTAGAGTAAAGCGCCGCCCACTTAATTGTTTAATCTACTTGAGGTGTTAATTTTTTATGTGTCAGTGCTAGCTATGTCAGGCAGCATGTGTGATTATTTAGTAAAAGTATTTGCCTGGTAACATGAATTGCTCGTCGCGGCGAAGTGTTTAAGTCCCGCCTGCTAGAGAGTATATGTTTGCGTCACTCAACGGAGGTTATTTGTTATGTTTGAACCACGTGAGGTCTTGTAAAAGGAAAACGTCCGCCCACGTGAATGTAATTGCCGTTGAGACGCCTTTGTTTATGCTGGTTAAATAATGTATTGTCACCGCGCCGACTAGTTTCTTTTTAAAAGGTGAACTTAAGTAAGGGCTGGCTAGGATTTGAGTAGCACTGGAGCAAAATCACAAATGACCTGATTAGACAAAAAGTAAGGTAAAATTAATTGAGAATGCAATAATTAGGGCTTATCGTCATAACACCTGTACATGTCATGTATCATTCTTTGTGTCGATGACCCCGTGAGGATTGATTCTGTGAGTGAAAGTGAGAGTGAAAGAGGGGTAGATGTAGTAAATTGATCTTTGTTGATTATGAATAGAATATACTTTTTATTTTCATGTTAATTTTGGGCTATATCATTTCGTACGCATGTCGCTACCCGTGATTTTCAGGTATGCAGCTAGCCGCTTCCCGGCTACAGGTAAAGAGGTGGTTATTTGAAAGTACATATGTCTTTGTTTTTATTCGATATGGCTTATCACTATGCACTGTCGGTCACCGGTTCCTACACACGAACTTAACCTGGACCGTAACGCTATTTCGCTTGTCCGAGGGAGATTTTGCCGCCTCTTTCTAGGTAGTGGTAGCATTTGTTTTCCCGGGCAAGGGAGGGCGTTTCACAATGTTATGAAAGATGATTCTCCTGAATTTTTAGTATTGTCACCATCATGTTTTTCAAGTCCCTTAGGCGCATCTCCAGTTTCCTATGTCTAGGTTAACACATTCTAATCGTTGTTAGAATATAAAAGAATGAAGACAGCTACAGCGAAACATTGCTTGGATGCATATACAGGGTGACTGGTAATTAGATGTATTCCCTGAAAGGGGTTAAAGTAGAGACAATTTGCAATAAATTTGACCATATGATACCCCGTTCGAAAATTAGTAGTTTTCGAGATAATCGAGTTTCTATTGTTTTCTCTAAAAATGACAATTTTCCACATAAAAAGATGAATTGAGAAAAAACTGATAATTGTAGGGAACTTATTTAAGCGTTTTCTGATAGCTAACAAACAAGTGGTTCGTTTAAAAAAAAAGTTTTTCCAAATAACAATCACATGTAAGTACCGGGTGGGTCTAAACTTACAAGTGATGATAAAAAAATGCACTCTTAGTTTACTTGGCAACGTATTAATAACAAAAATGGTATGACACGAACCGTACAAATTACTTAAATTACTTCCTTGTGACATCTGCTATCCAACAAGGTACAAATGTTGCTAACATTCACATTTGTGTACAAGAAATAATACTTCATTCATCTTCATGTGTATGGAATCAATGAACAATACAATTAAAGAACATTACACGTCTTGCTCAAAGTGGGCATCTCCGTTACGAATGCAGGCACGCAGGTTTTTACGGACATTTGGTCTCTTAAATCGTGATGTGATGGTGTCTTTGATGTGTTGACCAGCTGTTAAGATCCTCTCCCTGAGCTCTTCTTGCAAGTTTACCGGTGTCTTGTCATGTGGCTCCAAATGTAAAAGTCGCAAGGCGTCAAATCGATCGGGGGATCGAGCTGGGCAGTCATCATGCTGATAAATCATGTCACGTCTTGTAGCTAGAGGCATATCCTCCAACAACATTGCCATCCCGTTCCGCAAAAAATGTTCATAAGTGATGCCATTTAAGATTTGGGGCAGGAAAAATGGCTCGATGAAATGATTGTTGATTACGCCCATCCATACTTCTGCCTGGGCGTGCGACAGTGGCTGGATGAAAAGTACCCAAAGAAATGGATTGGCCGAGGCGGACCGATTCCCTGGCCGGCTCGATCCCCCGATTTGACGCCTTGCGACTTTTACATTTGGAGCCACATGACAAGGCACCGGTAAACTCGCAAGAAGAGTTCAGGGAGAGGATCTTAACAGCTGGTCAACACGTCAAGGCCACCATCACATCACGAGTTAAGAGAACAAATGTCCGTAAAAACTTACGTGCCTACATTCGTAACGGAAGTGCCCACTTTGAGCAAGACGTGTAATGTTCTTTAATTGTATTGTTCATTGATTCCATACACATGAAGATGAATGAAGTATTATTTCTTGTACACAAATGTAAATGTTAGCAACATTTGTACCTTGTTGGATAGCTGATGACTCAAGGAAGTAACTTAAGTAATTTGTACGGTTCGTGTCATACCATTTTTGTTATTAATACGTTGCCAAGTAAACTAAGAGTGCATTTTTTTATCATCACTTGTAAGTTTAGACCCACCCGGTACTTACATGTGATTGTTATTTGGAAAAACTTTTTTTTTAAACGAACCACTTGTTTGTTAGCTATCAGAAAACGCTTAAATAAGTTCCCTACAATTATCAGTTTTTTCTCAATTTATCTTTTTATGTGGAAAATTGTCATTTTTAGAGAAAACAATAGAAACTCGATTATCTCGAAAACTACTAATTTTCGGACAGGGTATCATATGGTCAAATTTATTGCAAATTGTCTCTACTTTAACCCCTTTCAGGGAATACATCTAATTACCAGTCACACTGTATAACCAAAAAAAATTTAAGTCCTGCGTCGATACACCTGTACATGTGGTCCGTTTGTCGCATGGAGATTCTCAAGGCGAAAGTCAATATTTCTAACCAGCTTCGGTTCAGCATCCCAACATCCACGGTGCCTTTAAAGTTTCTTATTCTGGTTTTTAGTTCATCAATGCATCTCAATCGTAATCTATAAACATCTACAGAGAAAAAAAAATCCAAAGGTCGGGTGACCATGGAGGCCAAGGAATTGGACCACCTCGTCCGATCCATCTTCATGGAATACGATCGTTACAAGTGTCACGAAAAAATGCTCTTGTAGTGAGTTTCTCTGATTTTGCGAACCCCGATTGTGTTTCAATAAACCAGCACACAGTTTGAGCTATATTTTTGCGGAGTTGCCATATTCTTCAATTATGAAAGTGTGCACGTCATCATGAACACGTTCGTTACCTAGAAATAAAGAAAGAAACTTTTTTGAGTTTATCTATCCATCCATGCTCCTTTTTTCTGCTTTACTACGGTTAAAATCCTTAGAGTCGTAGGAAAAACCAGACGAGATAGAATCAGGGAACAGCTACAAGTAGAATCAATTGAAGAGATAATAGAGAGAAGAACAGTGGGCTGGTATGGCCATGTCATGAGAATGGGAGAAGAAACAAAACCGAAACAAGTAATGGAGGCGAGACCAGAAGGAAGGAGAGGAAGACCTCGGATAGAATGGGAACAATACCTGTTAAAGATGGTTACTAAAAGAGGGAAGGCACTAATGGAAGTTAAGAGAATGGCACAAGATAGGAAGAGTTTTAGCAGATGGCTGAAGGACCCCGACGCCTAACAGCACTAAGGGGAAGAAGAAGCAAGAAGAGGAAGAAACAAAATGCTTAGACCTTTATAGACACCCTGTGAAACATTTCTTATGGTTCCTTTGTGCTATCTTTTATCCCGAGCACGTTAGTAGCCCTGTTGAAATCCCGTGCATTTCTGAAGCTTTTTCTGTAAGTAACATCGCCAAAGCTTTTTCGGATTCTGTTCTCAATACACTGTTTCGTCCCTGCTTTTGGGCTGCACTATTTTCATTTCCCAGTGCCTTTAGCGGTGGGTCATTTCCATATAATTCCTTCAAACATTTTTCCATCTGGCTGCTGTATCTTCGCTTTTCTACCTGCAGCTGCCCTTTTCTATTCTCTATATCATTTTCCTTGCTCTTCGTCCCATTAAATTGTTCCTCAACATTTTGTACGTCAACTCTACTGTGTGCCACTTTCTCTTCAATTTATTTACATTTCTCTTCTATCCACTTTTACTTCTTTCAGTTATCAGTATTAATCACATGTCCCAATTGTTTATATCTCAGTTTGCTTTGTTCTTTGTAGTTTCTTGTTTCTTTCATGAAGTTTAGTATCTCCTCCGGTAACCCAGACTTCTTAGTTTCCTCTCTGCTCTTTCCGAATAATTCCACCGTGGTGTGTAAAGATCGCATACTTGTGCTTGTGTTATATTAATTGATAGCTGATTGGCCACTTACTAGGTTAAAGGAGTAATTAGTATGTTTTTATTGCATGTTTAAATTTGATAATGATTTGCTGGACATTAGATTCCTCTATGTATAACTTCCTAGTAGTGATGGGTCGTTCGTGAAGGAGTCGTTCCTTTTGAACGACTCCCTCTTGGGAGCTGTGAACTGCCCGCTCGTTCGGGGTGAACGAGCAGTTCCTCTGTGGTCGTTCCTCGTTCCTCGGAGTCGTGAGCTTTGCGTGTGTTGACAGCCGCTCCCAGTCGTTCACTCCCAAGTACCTGCGAGAGAGAGAGAGAGAGAGCGACCGTGTTTTGTTTCTGCTTGCTGTATTATTGCTGTGGCGGTTTTCCACAGAGAAATGCGCGCCACTCAATTTATAACAATACAGTAGCGGAACAACAAGGGAAGGGAGTGGGGGATGGGCTGGTTATTCACTTTTAACACTTACTGTGACATGTTTTCGCAATGTGAGAATAACTGTAAAAGGAACTTCGCAGGTGGAAACAAGCTCCGATGAAACACACAGGGTTCCTTTTTTGTGCTCTTTCTTATTGAAATGTCTTTCAATCGGCAGAACGCTCCCAACTACTATCGTAAAGAAAAGGTGGGTCCGGGAGGACTGGGGAGAGCGTGTGAATTAAAGTGCTATTATTTGCAATCCAAGTATTAGCGTTGTGTCCTCCATTCTCTTATGGGTGTTTGTTTGACCGTTTATCCAAATGCATGGACATCAGTAACTGGAGGGGCAAGGGGCTACGACCCCCTGAAAAATGATTTGCAAACTACAATTGTATTCAACACACATTATTTTATTTCAGTCGCAGTAAATTGTTCATTATTAGAATGGTGTAAAAGGAGCATGACAATTTCAAACTGAAGGACTGTCCCACTATTACGTGGATAAATATGACTCGTTTGCTTCCCTCCAGAAACAGATACTGTGTACGTCCATGTTTAATTGTCACAGTTAATCTAACGGTACGAAAATGCATGTGACGCAAAGTAAGCAACGAAGTCAACCAGGCCCGTAGCCAGAAATTTCATTTCGGGGAGGGGTTCATCTCTTATCAGCAGCCGCCATCTAAAGGAGAAGATAGGGGGGTGTAGAGATGCTATGAAGATGTATTTCTCATTATATTACAACTTATTATGCAAGGTCTTTATTCTTGTGGGGGGGGGGCTTCAGTCTCCAGAGCCCCTCCCCTAACTACGTACCTGAATCCAACAAAGAAGACTCAGAACTTATCTAACACAAAAGTATATATTAGTTGAAATACATTAAGATCTTCTTCCCCCTCCCCATCAGTCTTCAATGATTTCGCACCCTGACCAGTACATTGTTTCCTTCTTGCTGTGTATGTTCTCTTCTTTTTTTTTTACATGTGGAGTAGTAGGCGAAGTTCCCTCCCTCTCTAATCCTTTTTCACTCAGAATAACTCCAACAACAATCCTCTCCTCCCTCTTCGCTCAACTGCATGAAAAAAAACCCTACTAGTGGTGTCGGTCGTTCCTTTGAGGGACTCTCTCAGTGAGCAAGCTCCAGTGAACTGCCTCACAAAAAAGGAGCTGCATCGTTCCTTTGAAAGACTCCTCGTGAACGACTCCTTGCGGTGAGCGAGCTCCGGTGAACTGACTCCCGAAAAGGAACGGCCATAACCCATCACTACTTCCTAGTTCGGGAGTTTTTCTGCACCGGGCTTAACAATTTCCATTGTTGCCTTGTTCAAAAATACCAGCACAACAATGACGACGTGCTAATAGTTTCCATAGAGTTCATCTTGCTAAAATAGCTATGCATGAATGGTATTTAAATACTGTGGCTGAATAGCAAATTTCACAAGTTGACTTTTCAGTCAGAAAGAAGTTGAAGCCAAAATGTTTACGCAAGGAAAACGAAGTAAGACTTTCAGTAATAAGATAGCAATAGACACCCTGTCGTAATTAAATAATTATTAAACATGAAAATAACGATTAGTATAAGAGCTTTGGTTATTGAGACATCGTCCATCAACTATACCTTTAAAAATAAGAAAATCTAACTGGTTCTTCTCTTTGTTGCGGGAAAAGTCAAAGTAGCAGTTTCAGAAATAGAAAATAGTGGCAATACACACACACACATTATTATTCATTTTTATCTCTGTTCAATATTATTGGATTGTTACGTTTCAAAACATAGAGCTGCGTTTTAAACTTTAATTTACTTTAATATTTGTTAATTTCATTACGCACGACAAACATTGAAACAAAATGAATGTTAGGCTTCAATAATCCATTAAACGATACATAAGGAAGTAATTCCGCCTTAAATAGCACATTATGTACAGTCATGGGTAATGAATGGGTCACTCATATTATGAAATTCTCTTCCATGCAATACGTTATGCGTGTTGTCTAAATCTACGGCGATCGGTGGATTTGTTAGCAACTTTCCAATGGCAATTTCTGTCATTGTCGTTGGGTTAGGCAACACGCCCAACTCACCGCAAGGGAGCAAGGTGGCCAACTTCTATTGCCGGTGACCGTACAATGCTTGTTTGAAATAATCTAAACGCTTGAATAATTGTTGATGTCCTGTACGAATGGGTTGGTAAAACGACTACATTTTTGTTTCTCAGATGACAATTGAAGGCTTCGACAAGTGGAAAAAGAAGCCACCAATAGAAGAATACCTGATTGGTGACACACCGAAGTTTGATTCCAAAATTCGACTTCACGACTTCGAAGCCTCCTCAGAAGCCAATGAAATAGGAGAACAAAGGAAACAGCACCTAGCACAAGGAGTAATGCACGAGCAGTAGGTGAGAATTGTTCTTCTCTGTATATAAATTCACTAATTATTAAGTGTGCAATCCAAAAGGCGACGTGAATTTTGAAATACATATATACTACCCTTCTAAGCGCACAGGAGATACAGAACTCTCAGGAAAGCAAAACATGTTATAAGGGAAGTGATAAAAGTCCTTGTTAGTGTTGGGAAATAGAGATAGAACCGAGACCGAGGCGATTTTATATAAATTGGAACGAGAACGAGACGAGATCAGGGGACGCCAAGATAAAAATCCTCCTGGTGGGGGCAAGGGTGCCCGCAGGATTTTTTTCTTAGGGAAGGGCACAGTAAAATTTCACATTTTGCCCTCCATTGATAGTAACTTCTATTTTGCCTTTTATTTTCGTTATTATTATTATACAAATCATGAAATTGAACTGAAAATACTTAGGGTTTTTGACAAGTTCAGGATTGAGTCCACTCTTCAAACAGAAACTGAATTCGCCTTGCTTCGTTTCCATAAACATCTCTAACTATCTTTGTGTTTTTGTACTTTTTCACGATGCACAGATACAAGAAAGGCATCACTAAATCTCCTCTCTTTCATCGCACCTCTTATCTATGTTTTTAAGCTCTGAAGGGACAAAGTAACAAAAAGTATTTCAAATGCGTCAAGATCAGACCCCAGCTGAGAGAAATGATATCCCGACTTTCCGGAATCCCGAAAAGTCAATAAATTCCAAAGGATCGTATTTAAAGTTGTTTAATTCCTGGTAGTTCTTGCACTATAAATGTGAATTCTCTTGAAACTGACGGTTTTTATGCCGGGTGGGAAAAAAAACACTTGAGAAGCTAATAGTGCAGAATTCGAAATTTTCAACGCATCAGAAAATATCGAAAATTTCCCGACCCGGTCGAAAAATGGCTGTCTGTCCCGAACGAGCGGGTTATAAAATTTTGTCTTCCTAATCCCGTTCCGATCCCCATTTTTTCCGTCTGCACGCTCCTCGTTACGGCAGTCAATATGATGAACGTCTCTGGTGAAAACGTTCTCTTGCTTATGTAGATAATTGTTGTAATTTACAGCTGTATAACACAGAAAACAATATAATTTGTAATTAAATATCACTACAATTTCGAACGACATGAACATTTTCCAGATTATATAAAGGAGCGTCCTTGGATGGAGGATGGATAAAACGCAAATGTAGGCTTACGTCCTTAAAAGATAGACACAGATAAAAGAACTTCCAGTTACAAATAGTGAGAGAAAGAAGATAGACAGAGAGAGAGATGGAGAAATAAAACGGAAGTGAAATAAAGAATCGGTAGAGTAATGAGGACCTGACAGACAAGGAGAGAAGGAAGGAGAGTTAGAGACGTGAAAAGTAAGAAAAAAAAAACGGTGGAGGCTTGGCATGAAGAGAGGGAAAAGAGATAAGAAGCGACAGGGAAAGAATTGAAAATTGGAAACAAAGAGAGACAGAGAGAGAGAGAGAGAGAGAGAGAGAGAGATAGAAATGAAGAAGTGAAAGAGACAGAGAATTAGAGAAGCTAGAGGGAAAAGGAAACAAGCAAGAGAAATAACAAAAGAAAAGAAGACAGACCATTAAGAAGCTGTCTTGGATCTTGAAGCCTTGTTTTAACTTTTGCATAACCCATGGTGGTTTTCAAGTATAGTGAATCCGAATGACCATGGAGTTACTCTTAGGGCCGTAGATGTAGGCAGAGCTAATGCCCCAGAATTTCCATAAGGTATACGCTATGTTTCAAGTGGGTGTTTACATTAACTAAGTTCTCGCGTATGATATATTTTTAATTAACTTCTAGAAGAATGTCACTCAAGGTAGAATACTAATGATGGCGATTATATAGCCATCACTGGCACAAAGGAAGCGTATTTTATACAGAAGACATTTTTAAAATTAAGAAATATATGAAACGCGTAGTTTAATGCATTTAAACCAACTCTACACTAGTATCTTATAGCTACAGTACAGTATGATGACGTATTTTACTTTCTTGTTGATATTGTATTCGTCAATTATTATCACACTGCTAATTACACTAAAAATGTACAGTTATTTTTCATTTCGTTCATTCGTTGTCTAAAGAGAAACAAGAACATTGTCGTTTTTGTTATAATAACAAAATATAAGCAATTAGTTTTGATTTCAAATATACTTTACTAAGGATAATACCATGAACATACAAAGTGTTGAGGTTGTGAGTGTTGTATGATTCCTCCCTCTTTTTCTGTCAAGAGATTATTAATATATATATACTTTCAACAGCAATGTATGCACAATTAAATCAAAACAAGAATGCAAGACAAATACATACAATTATGAAATTTAATTGATTTATATTAATAGAAAGTTAAAACTAATCAAACTATTTGATTTCAACATAAAAGAATTTCAACTATTATGTATTTTATTGTCTTCTTTAACTATATAGTAAAGGAATTCGTTTGCTACTTTATAAATATCTGATATATATATACAGAGTGTCCCAAAATTGTGTTTACACACTTTGAACGTCAATAACAGCAAGCACGGGAACTATTTTTGGTGTCACATACCTTAAAGTTGTAAATGTTCAGAATGACCACCATTGGCAGTAATACATTACGTGCAATCTGAGCAGATCGATAAACAACAGATACGGTTTCTACAGGAAGGGAAGCGTCTCAATTGCATGTCCCACGTCACTCGGTGTTTCTGGCTTTAGTTCCCCACAGGTAGTAATTTGACGGTGTTAAATCAGGAGATATGGGTGGATATTCGACTCTTCTTACGTTTCTCGAAAGAAAAATTTCTCAACTCTGTCATTTTGTGTACACTAATGACTACCGCTTGGCAGGTTGTGACGGAACTAAAAACAAAAGAAGGCCAACATGCTCTCACATTACTCAACACAGACACTGCAACTTCAAATGAAAAAAGTCGAGTCAAGTCATCTTTTATAGTTTCTCTGTTATTAAAGTCCAAAGAGTGTAAACATTATTTTGGGGCGGGCGTGCGTGCGTGTGCATTAAGGTCCTCCTCTCGCTCACCAGTCTTCAGTGATTTAGCATCCTTAGTGTTTCAATGGCCGACTGTGGTCTCCCGAGAATAGGAGCCATGTAAGGATGCATGTGTACCTTCATTCCCATACGGAGACTGGAAGTAGATTCAAAAGTCTTTATTCAATTCCCAACGTATGTTCGCAACCTCAGTTCTCCTTAGTTATATTCTTTATTATAGATTTCCACAAAACGAGACTAAACTTAATACTTTTTATTTTCAGGTTCAGTTAGACGTAAAAAAATAAGAGATTCGTGCCTTTAATAATAAAAAAAATCAGCCCTCGTGCAATGGTCTGTTTGGCCACAGGGGAAAAACTAGGGTTCCATTTTCTAATGGTCTCCTTAGCCTTAGGGGGAAGGGAAGGGCAGGGGAGGGTGAGGCCCACAGTTCCCACAAGGCCCTGGGTTTCATGGACCTTGTATTGGCTTACGGCTCTGCTTAAGTCCTGGGTCAACCCCACGGGGCAGCAAAATAGGGTTTGGTGGAAGCGGCAAAAATAGGGAGGTCGACCTTGCTGTTTGATCCACACCTTTCCCACAGCAAAGTTCTCTTAACAAAGAGGCGAACGCAGACAAATTCAGAAGGCCAGAATCGAGTTTCCTCACTCGGAAGCGAAAATCCAGCTGCAAAGCAGTGGCGTGCCCAAGGGGGAGTTGTTGAGTCATTACCCCTCCTTTTGGCACAGTATTAAAAAAAAACACGCCATAGGGAGCGCAAGATTTCAAAATGAGATATGACTACTAAGAGTGGTTACGTAACCCCTTCCCTTTCTAAAATCCTGAGCACGCCACTGCTGCGAAGTTGGTGGACGCTGAGTTAGTTTGCAACCATTTGCCTCTCGAAGCGCTGGAGCCGCCACCCGACTTATCGCCCCGTGGGAGGCTCAGGGTTAAGGCGCCAGAAAGGGGTGGGGGAAGATTGTGAATTGTCTATTAACTTAAAATAAAAAAAATGACAAATAAATGTCTCAAGTATGCACCCTAGAGAGGAATTTATTTCATTGGTAGCCTACATCCAATGTGCCTGACCCACCAGAAAATATTTCCCCCAGCCCGTGTAATCTGGCGTCCTCACATTTGGCCCAAGACTTAAAGCCGTGTTCGAATCCGTTTTGTTCCCCGTCGCTTTCCCCTACCGTTCAAGGCGTCCGGATTCTCGGCTAAAGAGCAGCGCTGTTGCAGCTTCCACGTCAACCGCTCACACAAGGGTGCTCTTGTCGATAGCAATTCGCTATCGGACGCAGATTCTCTGTTGCCATTACTAGTGCATAGTTAGAGAATCGGTTAGTTCATTGGACTATCCAGCCAAACTATTGACTTTTCAGGGAGAGCAGGAAAAGGCTTATTAAGGGTGCACTTCACGCACTTTCCTCCTCTCCTCTCAAACTCTGCCTGTGATGCAGATTCAGAGAAGAACGGTACGGGGAATCGACGGGTAGTAAGGTGCTTTGGAGTGAGCTCGAAGTGAGGGGAACACGGGAGATGCTATTCCTCCTGTTAAGAAAATCTGAAGGAAGGATCCACTCGACTGAGATAATTTGGAGCATTTCCCACTTGCTTCATTATCTCCAGGTTGATCTATATGACCATTCCTACACTCGGAAAAGCATTCCCCAACTATACTCTGTCTCTTGACCAAGGCCTCCCTTGACGGTAGAGAATGGGAGAGAGCGAGTCACTACTTGCGCAGAGACTTCTTTTCGATCTCTGGCTCTAAAGATTTTCGGGACAGAGTATAGGAATTCCCACTTCGAGCGAGGGTTGCATCAGCGGATTCGGACACGGCCCAGAGGCCTAAACGGGCTTCATGGAATCCAGGCCTTCACGGGGGAGAACCAGCACTGCGGAGGGGTGAATGGCCAGTGGGATACGTAACCCAAGTCGGTGGGGACGTAGGCACCAGCGGCTGCTGAAAAGCACTCGTTGGTGAAAACTCCACCCTTCCACCCTCGTGTGCCACGGGGGGTTGGTCCTCTGGGAACCTGGGCGCCATGTTGGGTGGTGCGATGGTGGTGTCGCTCGGGGGAGGGCTCGTCGCAGTTGGTGCCGTGTGGGGCGGGGAGGCATCGGCGGCTGGTGGTCCGAATTATAAGGGCCAGTGAATGGAAAACAGGCCACCTCGTATTTCGACATGTAGATGCCAAGGCACCACGAGACTCCTCCTGCTACTGGAATGAGGTTCCGTTGTCGCCCGGTAGATGGTAATCGCGTCGCACGCTTGTGTGAAGCTGTATGAGTGTGAACCGTGTGAAGTGCAGACTTGCAGGGCCTTGCCGTCCGGCATATTGTGAAGGCCAGTAAGGAAGAGCAGCGAGGAGTCGTGCGTTTCCTGGTGGCGGAAGGCGTTAGTACGCGAGACATTCACCGTCGATGACCGTGGTGGATGAGGAGCTTTGTTTATCTCAGTTGCGGGTGAAGGAGTGGAGTCTGAGGTTCCTTCGCGAAGGAAGAAGGTCAATGCAGGACGAACCACTACCTGGACATCCGTCCAATGTTGTCCGGGATCTCTTGCTCAGATTTCGGGATAAATACTCCGCCAGCCTCCTTATAACCTGGACATGTCTCCGTGCGATTATGCCATCTTTGGTGAGCTGAATCGGGCACTGAGTGGTTGCCGGTTCAACTTGGACGCTGAGGTGAATGATGCAGTAAGTGATTGGTTGTTGCAGCAAGCGCCCACCTTCTACAGGCTGCCACTGGCCTACTGCCAGGACGGTAGGACAAATGCCTCAACGTCTACGGGGATTGCTTTTAAGGTGAGCACATAGCTTGATATTTATACAGGGTGGCCTGTTTTCAACTGACTGACCCTTATACAAAAATAAACACTTAAATGCGCATGTTCCTTAAATTGTGAATTTAAGAGGCTTAAAGATCAATCATGATAACGTACATTTGCTGCGGTAGAGTTATCTGTTAATACTATAAGAATTAAACAACATGAAACTCAGTGTTTGAAGGTCCATATTTAGAATGAAAATATGCTCCCAACTCCAACAATTTCCATCGTACACATGCTGACGCACTGTAAGACATAGCATTTGGGAAACAGAAAATTCTGGGTGGTGTTCTTTCCTTTAAACATAGCTAATGGTGGAATACAGTCACACAGAGACAAAGCCCATGCATAGATACAAATATCCATTACATAATCTGCATATTAAACAAGACAGTCATATCATTTTGTGATTCATTGTTCTTTCTTAAATCATGCTTCCAGTACAAAGTCACAGAATATCATATCCAAATGTGATTTTTCCTCTCTCCTCTCTTCTCTTCTGTCTGTGTGAGAATCTGCATGCTTTGATCTTTTCCAATGGAATCCTCATCATCTAAGGTAGGACACACAAAGACTCTTCTACTGTTATTATAAGGAAATAGAAATTTCACATAAACATTTCTAGCTGCTACACCAGTTACAACACCAACATAATTTCGAGTTTCCTCTTTTTTATTATCTGTGTATGTATAACGCGCTGTTACGAACACATCACATCCTCTTCTAGAACTCGATTGCAGGTTACTGACATGTTGTCTCCCCCCCCCACCTGTTTTGTTGATATTGCATGTCTGATTCATCACTGATGTCTATGTACTCTGCTGTGTATTAATTTTCCAGCTTTTACATCTCTTATGGCATTCTGAAAATTTTTCTTATCGTAGTTTCCATAATTCTATCCTCCAAATTCTTTTCTGTACACATGTAGCATTGTCCGAATTCACCCCGACGAAGGTCGGTCTGCCACTTGGACTGCTGCCACATGTCCACTTGCAAATGGACGCAGCTTTCACTACCACAGAACTGTCCTCACACCTCCATTGATGACACGTTCTTGGGACAAAAATTCCCATTATTTGCCAGCTATGGCCGATAGTATCCGCTATTACGGATAACAATGTAAATTCTCTTTCAACTTCAGACAAGTCTCACACGTACATTGACACACGTGAAAAAGTTCAACAACTGAAGGTTATCAGCTACACATAAGTCAACAATGCCACGAGCGACAATGCAGGAACCCACAACACACTGGTGCAATGTTGCAGGCTCCACAAAGGAGGAAATACACTCTTGTCCGAATTCTTCCCAGATTACGTGATTAGCAGATAACTTTACCGTAGTAAATGTACATCATTATTGATGTTTAAGCCTCTCAAATTCTCAATTAAGGAACATGTGCATATGAAGTGTTTATTTATAATGTATAAGGGTCAGTCAATGGATAAACCCTGTATAACTATGAAACTAATGTCTCACCTTAAAAGTAATGCCTCTAGACGTTGAGGCACTTGTCCTACCGTCCTGGCAGTAGGTTAGTGGGAGCCCTGTAGAATTTGGGCGTTTTCTGTAACAACCAGTCACTCACTGTATCATTTACCTCAGCGTCCAAGTTGAACCGTCTAGCATGCAGTACCAGATTCAGCTCACCAAAGATGGCATAATCGCACGGGGACATGTCCGGATTGCAAGGTGGGTGTTGGAGTACTTCCCACCGAAATGTGAGTAACAAATCCCGGACAACATTGGCTGTATGGTCCAGGTTGTGGTCGTCCTGCAGTGACGTTCTTCCTTTGCGAAGGATCCTCCTTCAACCGCTCCGTCACCCGCGACAGAGATGAACAAGGTTCCCCATTCACTGCCGCCACTTGACGGTGGTGGTTGAGGAGCATTGTTTATCTCTGTCGCAGGTAAAGGAGTGGAGTCGGAGGTTCGCTCGCGGAGGAAGGACGTTACTGCAGGACGATCCACGACCTGGACCATACAGCCAACGTTGTTCGGAATCTGTTACTCAGATTTCGATGTGAAATCCTCCACCACCCACGTCATAACCTGGACATGTCCACTTGCGAATATGCCATCCTTGTTGAGCTGAATCTGGTACCGTATACTAGACGGTTCAACTTGGACGCTGAGGTAAAGGATACAGTGAGTGACTAGTTGTTGCAGCAAACGCCCAAATTCTACAGGGCTCTTACTGTCCTACTGCCAGGACTGTAGGGCAAATGCCTCAACGTCTAGAGGCATTACTTTTAAGGTGAGACATTAGTTTCATAGTTATACAGGGTTTTCCACTGACTGACCCTTATACATTATAAATGAACACTTAAATGCACATGTTCCTTAATTGAGAATTTAGATGTTTAGAGATCAATTATCATAATGTATAATTTCAAAGTTAAAGTTATCTGTTAATACCGTAAAATATAAAAATCATGAAACTCAGTGCTTGAAGGGACAGGCTTACTCTGTAGAATGGAAAGATGCGACTCCAGCAACTTTAATCGTACACATGCTGATACACTTGTAAGAGAGAGCAAACAACATTAGTCACCTGACCATATTATTAACTAGGACCTTTTTCTTATTTGAACGCACGTAAACTGTAAAGACTAGTCTTGTGAGTCACGCTTGCTGGAGAAACCACATCACAACCTGCACTACGCATTTGGCTGGATTGTTTATCACCTCAGCCATTTTCTGCACGTGTGACTAGTACAAGACTCATCGCTGCACTGTCGAAAGAATGTTTCTGGAAAGTCTAAGGATCAAGTTTACTGTCAGTGTTGTCAAATTATGTCTTACATATTTTCCCTTAAATATATATCCCCTTTTTACCTTACTTTCCAAACTTTTCTATACCTATATATTTATAAATAGATTCTCATACAACTTCAATGTATTTAGGTTCTTGTGTGGCGCATGTCCATCATACAAAAGAATCAAACAAGATTATGGAAAGGTGGTGGGTATGAAAGTTGTCTACGAACCTTTGGGGAAACAGATGAATTCTGGCTGGTGTTCTTTCTTTTGAACCTTGCTAATGGTGGAATACAGCCACATATACTATTTAGCCTAATCTACCAAATCGAAACTATTTTATGTACATCAGTTGCATACACTATAAAGGCAACACAAATTAACTGAAATATCATGACTACTTCTGCGACAACTAAACACCATGTCACGCACAAATGATATTTAAAATATCGCATATAGTACAGAAAGGCACTAAAACTTCTCTACTTTAACACGAGTATTTTCTGTACTTATTACCAGTTTCAAATACACTAATTGGTAGTTTCTACGTTCACTAGATGCTAGAAGTTCCAAACTTCACTGCCAGATGGAAACATTTCCTTCAGTTCGTTTGGTTTCGTGTAGGAGAAAAAATTCAAAAGTAACCCTATTCATATTGTTTAACGTTTAAAGTATCAATAGATAACTTTATCAAAGTAAATGTACATTGTGATTGATCTCTAAACGTCTTACTTATTTAATTACTGCTTGGCGCTACAGTCCATGTAGCTTAATACCTTCTTGGGCACTCTGCAATCTTCTATTCCACACACGTCCTAACCATAAAATTCGTCCACACTTAATCCTTCGATCTCTCTCCCTGCTCCCAAAATTCTTCTCAAGATCTTCCTTTCCCATCTTCTTAACACCTCTTCATCCCTAAGGTCCAGATTTCTGACCCATATGTTACAACTGGGCGTACAATTGTTTTGTATATATTAATATTTTCTTCTTATCTCTTTGAAGAGAAATGCTTCTTCAATGTGCTAGTCATTGGCACATCCTATTATCGATTGTCCCTCCTGGGTTTATACTCAAATGTCTCAGTCTTTTCTATTGCTAGATTAAATAGCAGGGTTGACATGACATCTCCTGGCCTTACTCCTTTCTGTATTTGGAATTCTCTTGATAAATCTCCTTCAATCTTTACTTCACTTGTTGTTTCCTTTAATGTTATTCTTGATAATCTCACTAGTTTCATTGATGTTTTCAGTTCTCTGATGATCGTTAGCAGTTTGTTCCTCTTGATTCTGTCATATGCATGTATGAAGTCAATAAAGAGGTGATGCAGGTCAATATCGTATTCATAGCATTATACCATTATCACTCTCATTGAAGAAATTTGATCTATGATCGATCTTTTTCCCCTAAAACCACACTGATATTCTCAGATCATCGTCTCTACTACTGGCGAAAATCATCTGACTAGTATCTTTGCAAATACTTTATATGCCATATTGAGAAGTGTAATTCACCTTTGGTTTTCACATAGGGTTTTATCATTACTTTTATGGATTGGGCATATGATCTCTCTAACCCATTGTTGTGACATTTTCTCTTCTTTCATATTTGTTTGTACACTTCATGTTCTCTCCTGCCTTCAGCAGTCTTTATATTCTCGTCTCCTGGGGCTTTATTGTACCTTAGTTATCCAATTGCTTCTTTAACCCCTTTTCTCGAAAGGGTTTTATAAGTTCTGATTAATCTGTGTCCTCCATTTCCATGTCCTTTTCTCTCTTTTCTATCGTCAAGCTTCTTTCTTCCTCACTATTTCCCATATCCTCATTCTCTTGTTCATTATTATCTCCATTCAACAGTTCACTAAAATACTCTGCCCATCTATTAGTATGCCTTCCTTGTCTCCTATCAGATTGCCCTTTTTATCTTTGCAGAAGGCAACCCTGGGTTGAAATCCAATCTTTTCTTCTTTCAGTTTCCAGAAGTACTCTCTCCTTTCCCCTCTTTTCCATGTCTCTTCTATCTCTGTTATTTTTCGCTTTTCATATTCTCTTCTGTTTCATCTGCATAATTTTTCTGTCACTCTTCTCTTCTCCTTGAATACTTCTCTATTTCCTCGTTTATTTCTCTTTATTATTTTCATCCTTGCTTCATTTGTTTCTCTTATGGCTTTATCATATTTCTCATCCCATCATTCTTCTCTTCTTTTTGGTTTCTTCTTACCTAGTGCTTTTTCTGCCATATGTTGAATGTTGTCTCTCTCTCTTTTTCATTTTTGCACTACATCAGAATTATGCCATTCTTCATCCGTCACTTCTAATATCTTCTCCACCCCTTTATATCTTGCTCTTTACATTTAATCTTTTATTACCTTTATTGCATTATATTTTTCTTGTTTCATTCTTTTGTAATTTCTATAACAACCAATTTACTAAAAAGTGGCCAGATCCACAGTTTGCACCTCTGCAGTTACTGACAACATTGCAATATTGCATCTGAAGAATGTCTATCATCTATTACGACGTGGTCTATTTGGTGTCTTTTGGTTCCATCTGGTGAGATCCATGTTCCTTAATGTTTTTTTTCTTTGCAACTGAGTACTTGTAACTACCATTCTTTTGCTTATAGCAAAGTATTTTAAGCTCAGACCATTGTCGTTACTATCACTGTGTAAGCTTCCTTTGCCAAATATTTTTCTGAAAATTTCTTCTTCTCCTATTTTCGCATTTACATCTCCTGTTAATAGTTTTTCAACATGTTGTGGCACCATGAACATTCTCCAATTTATCATAAAATTCATCTTTAATCTCATCATCAGTTTCTTCAGTTGGTGCATATACACAGATTACTGGGATGTTAAACATTCTTCTCTTGACCCTCATAGTGCACATTCTGTTATCTATCGGTGTGAAATTGAATACAGCGTTCTTCATATTCCTATCTACAATGAAACCTGTTCCGTATTCCTCTCTGTTTCCGCCACTATTAAACACTATGTGGCTTACTGACTTAAGCGTATCCTGCTCTTTCTATCTTGTTTCTTCAACTCCCATAACGTTGATCCCATATTTCTCAACCTGTTGTTTAACGACTCTAAGTGTCCCTTGTTGCAATGTTGATTGCTCTCTCCTTGTTGACCTTTCTCATACTCCTAGTCGTCTTCTTAAAAATCCATCCTTCCGAGGCTCGTTTATTGGCTTCTCAACGAGTTGCTCTTTTACAGGGTAAGAGTGCCAGCCTTACGCTCAACCCCCAACCTGGAGCGCAAGGTGATTTGTCTTCAGGGTTTCCTTCCCATAACCTTTGAAGATCCCTAACTACAAGGCAGTGGTCCTAGTCATGGTCCGTCCTGGGTATTTTGATTGCCCAGTTCCCAGTACATCTAGTGAGCTTTTCTCTATCCGCCATCTGAGGAGCCCCCGATAGGAGACCAGGAACTCCACGCGGGCTTAAACCTCTTAAATTCTTAATTTAAAGAGCATGTCGGTATGAAGTGTTTATTTATATGTATAAGGGCCATTCAGTGGAAAACAGACCACCCTGTATAACTATGTTACTATGTTCTCACTTTAAAAGTAATCCCCGTAGACGTTGAGGCATTTGTCTCAACGTCCTGGTAGTAGGTCAGTGGCAGCCCTGTAGAAGGTAGGCGGTTGCTCCAACAAGCAATCACTCATTACATCCTTCACATCCGAGTTCAAGTTGAACCGGTGACTTTGCAGTGCCCGTTTCAGCTCACCAAAGATAACATAGTCGCAAGGGGACAGGTCCGGATTATAACGTGGGTGGTGGAATATTTCCCACCTAAATCTCAGTAACAGGTCACGGACAACATTGACCGTATGGTCCAGGATGCTGGTCACCCTGCAGTGACGCTCTTTCTTCGCGAATGAACCTCCGACTCCACTCCTTAACCCGCTACAGAGATGAACAATGTTCCCCATACACTGCCGTCATTCGACGGTGAATGTCTCCACGTACCAGCGCCTTCCACCACCAGGAAACGCACGACTGCTCGCTACTCTTCCTTACTGGCCTCCACGATGTGCCGGACAGCAAGTCTCTGTACGTCTACACTTCACGCGGCTCACATTCGCACTGTTTCACACATGCGTGCGACTCGACTGTCATCCATCGGTCGACAACGGAACCCCATTCCAGTGGCAACGGGAGTTTCGTGGAGCCATGGCATCTACACGTCGAGACATACGAGGTGGCCTGTTTCCACTGACTGACCCTTATAGGTGACGAGCTACTAGGGAAAATGGGGTAATAGAAATTTTAAATTAGATCAAAGTTACACATATTTATTAGAAAATGGGCTTTCTAATAAGTATGTGTAACCATTGATCTAATTTTATCTATTACCCCAGAGAGAAAATTCGACCAAAGTTACATGTACTTATTAGAAAATGGGATTTCTGATAAGTATGTGTAGCTATTGATCTAATTTTCTCTCTATTATTTTCCTACTAGCTCTTCACCTAATTCGGACTCACCAGCCGCCGCTTTAATCGTTCTCCATCCTCTTTTCTTCTTAGTTATGGTAGTGAACATTCCGCTTCTGCACAGTAGGGTAAGGGTTGCATGTAAACTTCTCTTCTCGCATCCATGCAGTTCGTTCCCCTTTTCATTTTCTATCAGCTCCAGGTATTCCCCCAGTGACTCAAGGTGCCACTATCAGAACAGTTAATTGAAAGAACGTAACATTCTCAGTCAACTTTTCTCGGTTATTACACACTGAATAACAAGCCAGGTGATAAGGTTAACAGAATGAGGTAATGATTCGAACATAGGATCTTTGGCTTCATACATTGCTACGCTAACCACTCAGCCACCGCGGACATTTACAGGTAGTATAAAATGTATTATATATTTTTTCGGAACATTTACGTTAACAAATATGACAATTAAGAGTTCAATAGTTCTTTCGCTTCAGATCAGAATCTTTGGCTTGATAGGTCACGCTTGTGTGAGTTCGGCGTTCACTTAGGTTTTCCTCTCCTGTAGGCGACCATGGGTTTCTACCCTGACTCTTTCCAGTTTCCAGTGCGTATTAGTGGGTAGGCATGTCACTCGTAACAAGAGCCAAGGAACAATTACAAAGGGTTAGGTCCAAATTAGCTGTTCGAATACGCGAGGGAATTTCGTGGTTACCACTATTTGTTAGGTAGCATTCCTGTGAAGCGGAATGTTTTGTCATTAGGGTGCTCTTTGGCTGCTAGGAGGTGGCTGGAGTCACCGTAGTTCCCTCAATTCCTCCCTTAGTTCTCTGCTCTATTATTAGTTTTCCTCCTTTGTTGTATTAGTACTTTCCTTCTTTTAGTCTATTAGCAGTTTCCTTCCTTTAATCTATTAGTACTTTTCGGTCCTTATTCTATTAGTACTTTCCGTTTTTATTTCATTAGTAGTTTCCGTCCTTTGTTCTATTAGTACTTCCCTTCCTTTAGTCTATTACTACTTCCTTCCTTTAGTCTATTAGCACTTTCGTTCCTTTAACCTATTAGTACTTTCCGTTCTTTATTCTATTAGTACTGTAGCCTTTCATGTGTTTCTTTGGTGTGGGCCTCTCTCGCCCCTTACGGCGCTCGCTACGGCGGGTACTCCTCTGGGCACACCACCACTGCACCACCCAATACAGCGTCTGGGAACCCGGGGGATCCATCCCCAAGTGGCGGGAGGGATATGGTGGGAAGCAGGGTGGAAGACGGAGTTACCCCACGTCCCCTCTGACCTGGAAGTCTCCCATTGGCCAGGACCTCCTTCTCAGTGTTGGTTTTCCCCCCAGAGGGACCCGGGGGTCTCTAAAAAGGGGCCAGGGGGTCCTCAAGGGTGAGTGGGAGTTGGGATGGGTGAGCGTTTGACTCACCAAAACATCTAAGGTTGAGGAAACTTATAAGAGAGTGGAACTCCAGTTCGCGGCAACATCTAAAGGGAAAAAAGAATGTATGGAGACATTAAGGGCAGGAATCTGCGTCTAATTATGCAACCATGAAGGCTCCCAGATGAAGGAGCGCAGCAGGTGAAAGTAAGTTTTCTTACCATTTGTAGTAGAAACTAATATTTACATAACTAAAAGAAGTAATGGAGTTCGAATGTAAAAACAGAAGTAGTCTTATTTATATTAGTGTAGATTGAGTATTCCACACAGACACGTTTCAGTTATTCAGTAACAATAGTATTTAGTTTAACAATATATTTTGTAGTTGCTGCAGTTGAATCACCGAAACGAAAATTCCGTTTTGCAGTATTGTACTTGTACTAAATCCAAAATTCATTGGTATATTCCAGTTTCAATTGTGGAGACTAGCCAAGTAGTATATAGTTTTTTATAAGGGGTACAAAAACTTACGTGATTAAGGTTTATTCATTTCTGACATTTCCACTGTAGTTTGCGCTGGAAGCTTTTAAGTCGTTTTTGTCCATGAATTTAAAATATTCAAAAATAACTTCAACCTTCGATATTTACAGTTTTGTCAGGTGCTTCGGTTTCGTAGATTGGGACGTAGATATGACGTATTTTTCTCGTATACGAGGGATGACTGAAACGTTTTGAGCCTAACACAGAAAATGGGTAGATAGGCAAACCAAATTATATTTTAGATAGCAGCACTCTTCATTAGTAGCATGTCCAATGCTGATGTTCCTAACATTCGTTCTTTGATTGCAGTTTTGAACTGAAGAAGGTGCAGTGATTGTTGAAATGGAGAAGTTGGAATATCGCACGGTGATCATCTGAAAGGAATGTCACCATAAGAAATCCACCAAGATATGCTCAGTAACTTACATGACAATGCCCCTTGATATGGCACAGTCAAACTCTGGGTACAACAGTTCAAGAGTGGCAGGGAGGTCCAGGAGACCAGCAGCTGCCACCACCAAAGAAAATATTGACCTTGAATTGGATATCATCATGCAAGATCGCCAATTAACAACACAAGTAGCAGCAGGCAGATTAGGCATCTCATAGGAGAGAGCCGATTACATTTTGAAGAAAGAGCTTGTCTTCTCAAAGGTTTCTGCCCAATGGGTTCCACGTCTTCTGATGCCTGAGAAGAAACGCCCCAGGCCCAAGATGTCAAATGACAATTTGGAACTGATTGAAAGTAATGTGGACAATTGTCTTGCTCGATTCATTACTATGGATGAGTGCAGGGTCCACCACTATCAGCCGGAAAGAAAAGAACAATCTAAGCATGCATCATCTCGCACACCGAAGAAGGCCAAGTCAGCCTGAAAGGTGATGACATCAGTTTTTTTGGGATTCGCTAGGTTTCCCATTATAAGCTGACTGATTACCCTGAAAGGGGTCACACCATCACTGGAAAGTATTACTCTGACCTACTGAAACGTCTCAGAGTGCAATTCCAAGACCAGAGCAGTCCTCTTCCACCAGGACAATTCTCCCGCACACATTGCCATAGCAACGATCCATGACTGCGGGTTCCAGTTTAGTTGGCCAACGATGATGCAGTCATTGAAGCCGTGGAGGAGGTCTTATGGCCCAACATGAAGAGTTCTTCTCCAATGGGATAGAGACGCTTCAACACTACTGGAGCAAGTATGTAACCCATGAGGGAAATTATGTTGAAAAATAAAAAACCTTGCTAAATCTGTATCTTCTTTTGGTTTTCTTGAGGCTCAAAACTTTTCAGTCACCTCTCGTGAAGACAAAACTTTTTATAAACCATTAGAAACAGTAATGGCCAATTGGTCATTCTCAAAAAAAGGACGAGGATAATTTCACAAAAATTAAAATGGTTTAAAATAATTCAATATATTAGTACTGCCCTTAAAGAACTTAATAAAATGCTAAATCTCCATAAAGTGAATTTTCAAGTCCTTGGAGTGTATTTGAATGTTATTTCCTTTTTCAATGAACCAAACTGTTTCTGTATATAACCTTTTCCTTCCTGAAATGTATACTTCAACTACACTAGTGTCCAAAATTAAAGCAACAAACAGAAATCGTTTCCTCGTGTGATTTTTTTGTTGATAAATCCTGGCAGGGGTGCCCACAGGGGGGTTTTATGGTGCAGGTTGCGCCATCGAGATTTTTTCGGGGGGCGGGGTTCCCTTCAAATAATATAAAATTCAACATTTATATATTTTCCAAAATATATATGTACAAATTTTACACCTTAAATGCTCCTTATTTAATCCATTAGATGAAGAAATGAAAGTGTTTAGGGCATTATCGAGGGGGGGGAGTATCAAACTTATTAGGCCTTAATTGACACGTGGGTTCTGAGGGGGATTCTGAATTAAACTTTGGGGGGGGGGGGGGGGGACAGTATCCAACTCTAGATCTTAGATTATGGCGAGTACTTTAGTTAGAGGGGGATTGAGCATTAAATTGAGGGAGTATCCAATTCTTGTGTATTAGTATTGTCTTAGACTGTTGCAGAAATTCTGGTGTGGAGGCTGAGAATTAATTTTTTGGAGGCGGCAGTATCTAATCTTCAATATTAACAGTAAGTCTATAATTGGCATGGGAATTTTGGTGGTAGGATTGAGTATGAAATTTAAAGGAGGAAATAGAAACCTACAGTTTAAAGTTGGATCCACGCGATATTTTCGATTATGGTGAATGATTTTAGGGGTGGTCTTGAGTGATGGCTCTCCTGTTTAGGGAGGAGGAGCAGATCAATTATAATGTTCAGTAAAGCTAAGGAAAAGTTACTTTCGGTAGGTCGCTGTCGTAATGAAATATTTTGGGGGGATTACGATATGGTTTAAAGGCGTGAATGATATGATTTGGCCTTGCGCCATTGGCCTTGGGGGGATGGGCACCCCTGAACCGTGACACATTAAGGTTAGTTTATTTTCTATCTTAAACCAGTTGTCTATGACATCATAAATATTACTATCACCTGATCGTATTATGTGGTCAAATGAACACACTTGAAAGAATTTCAGTTTGTTGCTTTAATTTTGGACATTAGTATATATTTCTTTTTGTTCAAAACTTTCTTACAAGTGAAAGATCTAACTTCCTCAAGGAATTTTATTTTTTAACAATCTTTCCTGTTAATACTTGCAGCAAAGCTGGTTTCTTCTTTGTGGAATCATCTTTTTGGATACTTTTCATTTTCTTGTCTTTGGTGACTTCAAACAAAATTCTTATATCAATTTCTTCAATGTAATTTGATTCTAACAAAGTTTTCTATCCATTCCTAGGGGTAGCATGATCTAAAAGATATTTGCAGTCTGTACTTCGTAATATTTTCAATCGCTTTCAAAATGAGTACCTGTAACAGTAATTAGGCGACTATTAAATAGCAACTTTCCCAGGACTAGACAGTAGCAGACTTCATAGGCGCGCCAGCATATGGAATATAGAGGTGATGACATAGTGTGGATCCTAGTACGAGGTGTGCGATGTGCGTTTCATTGAAATTAAAATTCCGTTCATGTATTTAATCTAGTACTTAATTGATTTCAAGAGATAATGAATAGGATAAAGAAGGCAGCATCAGCATATTATCAAATGAGTAACACTTTAGTGGGAAAAATAGAGATCAGTACAAAAACAAAAATGCAACTCTACAACTCAATTAATTGTAGATACCATCATGGTCTATGGCACGAAGAGCTTAGCACTCCAAGATAAACATCTAAGTAAATTTCAAGCAATAGAGATGAAATTATCTCAGAAGAATAGTGGGGAAAACTAAAAAAAAAAAAACCGAATAAGAAATGAAAGAATAAGAGAAGAGGTAAATCAAAAGAAGACAATGACTGAAGTAGTAGAGGAACGTCAGTTGAAGTGGTATGGACATGTAAATAGAATGAATGAAGACAGGAAAGCCAAGCAAGTGATGGAGATGAGGGTTGAGGGTAGAGTAGGAAGAGGCAGGTCAAGAAATACATGGGAAGACAGAATAGAAAGGATAGGACTAAAATGTGGGATAACTAAGAACGAAATGAGCGTAAGGGAATAAGGAAGAGGAGAACTTAATTGATTGATTTATTTTACTTCGATTTCATGACACTTTTACTAATCGCAAAGATGGAGATGAAAGTCATGTTATGAAAGTGATAAAAGGACAATCATAAACACACAAACAAAAACACCCGTGGCTCAAAGCTATTATTATTATGGTCGGTATTGCTGCTACAACCATTTTCGTCGTCGTCTTCTTCTAAGGGAACCAAACCCAACTTGCCTAACCTAACCACCACAGATAATTTACTACCCCAAAAAGCTAACAGCCAATAGGAATGCTTGAAACAATTGTAGCAGCAATCACTACCGTTCTTATTAAATGAGCCACGGTGGTCTAGTCAGTATGGCGTCTGATTGCCACGCGGGAGACCCGGGTTCGATTCCCGGAGTGGGTGATCTAAGGTAGAAAATTTTCCGGCGTTGTCTCCGCATAAAGCGTCTCTGGAGCTCACCCAGCCTCAAATTAATTGGTATCTGGGGCAACAATGGGGGTAAAGGAGGCCGGAGCATGGTGCTGATCACATCACATGTGTGGCCCTACTCCCACAACTTCTAAATGTCCCATCATGGCACGGTCATGTAAGCAGCTTTATTATTATTTATTATATGCTGTATAATTTAAATTATTTATAATTAGCAGCGGGTTTACAACTAACCATACAGCCTGTGACCACTAGGCACAGCTTCTTTTTTTCCGGATGGGCCTGGAATTGTAACTGCGTTCTAGAGGAGAGGCAGGATAAGCGATCAAATATTTTGTAATGACTAATTTTAACCTTCGTTAAATTTCAGGGTTGCCAACCCCAAGCACAAAAATTGCCTAAAAAATGAACACATTCATTATTAATAATCACGCAGCGTATAGGCACATTCCAATGAAATATCACATTATTACCGATAGGTGGCAGTGGCACTCCCCTTACTTTCCAACACAACCGTTACCCGCTCACGACTCCAGCTAGTTAACGATTTCATCCTCGTGTTCAGGAAGAGAATGCAAACGACTTGTGAGACACGTTTAGTCGCCGGAATTCCAAAGAGAAGAAAGCAACCGGGCGCCAGTGCTGGAAGGGAAGGATTATCTAACCAGACCGTGGAATTTCGCAATATATCGACACTTTGTATCACGCCTTAAACTACACGAAGTGCATTCGCTATGTCTCAAGTGGTTTCCAACCTCACAACGCGACTCGAATCTCACATGGTACTTATTTTACTTCAGAATTCAGAGTAAATCTACTTCCTTACTTCAGGATCGTGGGTGAGCTTTTTGTCCTCTCGTCAGAAAGTCAACAGAAACCTTTAAAAAACATCCTCAAGAACATCAATCAAATTGAGGTGCTCACAGGTTAATTAAGGAAAAAAATAGAAGCGCACTTAATGATACGAACATGATTGAGGGGTAAATGTTTTTTATGGACTGAAGAGTTTGTTAATCTAATATATAAAAATGGATGTATGTTTGTTTGTGCCAGCATAACTCTCGAACGCCTGGAGCAATTTCAACCAAACTTGGTACACATATGACTTACAATCTGGAAAGAAATACTGTTGGGGTAAGACATCCCTGGCACCCCTGTGGGGGATGGAAAGGGGTGACATGTAAAAATAATCGAAAACGACCGATATTAGTGTGCAATCCATACTTTTCGGGGTCGCTAAGACGAATAGTGACACTCCCAATGTCGTTCAACTCCAAGTTCATCAACTATCGACCCGGGGGGGGGGGCGAGAGGGGGTGAAAAGTAAAATGTCAAAAATGACCTAACTCTCGAACGCCTGGAGCAATTTCAACCAAACTTGGTACACATATCACTTGCAATCTGGAAAGAAATACTGTGGGGTTAAGACACCCCTAGGGGTGGGGTGGGAAGGGGTGACATGTAAAAATAATCGAAAACGACCGATATTAGTGTGGAATCCATAGCTTTCGGTGTCGTTAAGATGAATAGTGACACTCCCAATTAAGTTCAATTTATTTATTCTTGCTCCTGGAGGTGAAATTAAAAATGTTGTTTATAATCAACTTTTGAGTTAAATTAATATTATAGTGAATTTGTAAAAGATTTTACTTTATAATTTGTATACTGTACTTATTCTTTTTAGTTACATTTTACACTATAGTTAAAATTCATAATTTTCCTGTCTAATACAAGATTGGGATAAATAAATACCTGGGCAACACCAGGTAATCAGCTACGTCAATTACGTCTTGTAGATACTTGGCTTTCGAAGTAATCTCACAATAAGTATTTTATAACCAAAGAGATGTCAATGTGATAATTGAAGACTAAAATTGGTAAACGCTGTAAGTGCCACAATAATTAAAACACCGTTTTCCACGTTAAGCTGTGAAATGTGCCATGCTTTATAATGTGGTAAACGTGAAATGTGGCTGGTAGCCCTGTAAGTAGTTCAAAGGGCGTGTAAAAAGGTCACTGGTGTGCACCGGACTAGTTGACCGGTTTAACGAAAGTCCGGATTAACTGAAATAACCTAAAAGAACAGTAGAAAGTGCATTAAAACACGTCTATTATGGTGTATTTAAAGGGTATAGGCCTAAATACACTATACAGTACAGTACAAAGTCTGCGAGAAAGAGAATTTCATCAGTGCTTGACTGCCTTTCCTTTGGGAAGTCCTCTTGTTAACTTCTAGCCACATTTAAAACCTTGCATTATGTTTTTTTTTTTTTCGCCTTTTGCCTGTCCGGATTAAGCAAAGTCCGGCTTATCGGTGTCTGGATTAACGAGGTTTTACTGTATTGTTTTGAAGATTATTTAGTTTATTTGGTCAGTTCCTATTGGGAAATCGTACGGATAAGATAAGAGATTGTTAGAAGATGGAACACCTGCCGCATTATGGGTAATTAACTGTATACTAGTGTCTCCGTGAAGCGGTATATCATCGTAAAATAAAATTTGTTATACAGTATACTAACGTTCACTGTTATACGAGCCACATATGCTGTATGTTTCAACATGCGCATGCTCTTTTATTCTTTGTTGGAGAAAACATTATTTTCCTTTTTCTTCAACAGTTATTAGTATCTACATTTGTGAATTGCAGTTGACATTTTTACGTCTGCGATGTTAAAGATCGTGTGAGATCCCTCCTGAAATGAGAATGCAAAAAAAATTGAAGCATTCAAGCAGATATTCTGTTGTCAATATTAAGAACTGTGGTAAATAATCTGTAAGACTGGCGTTATATAGTATTGATAGGCTTACCATATTTTTTTGGGTCCAACTCAGGACATATTCGCGATCAACTCGTTACTCATGAATTTCATTTTTTTTTCACAAAAAAAAAAAATTGAAATTACTTAAAAGGCTTAAAATTTTATTGGAACATTAAACTATAAATTGTACAAGAAAAATATTAACATTATTTTCTAAAATCAATCAATTAATTTTCAAATGTTTAATTGAATAATACATTGTCTGATGTTTAGGAAGCCTCTCTGTTCTCTGTTCTGTTAGTTGACTCAGTTGAACTTTTCACTAGACATGACATTTTTCAGAAATGGCTTGTTTGTTTTAATAACATCATAAAATTCACAACATGAAAGTTCTGAATTAATTTTAACTTTCAGCAGATGTTTAGCAGCGGATACTAGAAGTCTACCGCTTTCTGGAGACCAAATATTCCCCAAAATTGAAAGTACTCTCTCAACTGGAGCAGATGTTCCAGGCAAAGACAAAGCAAACTCAATTACTTTAGAAATGTTGGTACCTACATGAAATATCAGTCTTTTGAAACACCTTAAAAATTGGTCGTGAATATTCAATACCGGTATACGTCATGTTCAGATTCTCAAAACCCCGGACATTTTGCAATCCCGGACATCACCCCGGACAGCACTAAAAAACCAGGACTGTCCGGGCTAATCCCGGACGTATGGTAAGCCTAACTATTAATTATGCACCGCGTTGTTATTAGTGAGGATAGTACATGAACGAGACCGTGCCAAGTCTCGTCTCGTTGTTGACGAGGACTGTCACGTATTCGTTATCGTCTCCATTCATGAGAATGGGCAGTGTGGAAGCACGCCCCCATGGAAAATTAATGTCAACCTAAAATATATTTCACTCATTTAATTTAATTTCAATCACGGTAATTTATTCTAAGGGCGCTGCAGGAACATGATAACTTCAAACTGAAGGAGTATTTTTTGAGGAGGCAGCCTTATTATGGAGGGAAATAGGCCTCGTTTGCCCCCCTCCCCCCCACGCATGAACAATACCTTGAATTTTTTACGTCAATTTTTGCATCAATTCCCTATTACAATATAAGAAAATGCAATAAGACATACTGGAAATGTAAGTAAGCAACATGCTTTGAATAATTTTTAGCCATCATGCAAGGACAAACTATTTATCATTCCAAATGAAACATCTTTCCCGCTATGAAGAGAAGCTTGTGACAATGTTAAGGCACATTCCCCACTGCGACATGGCAAAATGCCATCTCTCATATATCTTGCGCATTTGCCATGTCATGCCCTTCCTTTACAATTAATCCAATGGGCCTGGCATCTTGGGAAGCAAAGCGGCGTGTTTGGATGGAGACGAAGTGAAGAATGCAACAGAATTACGTAACAAAGAGAGATGTAGCCTTGCCTAACAATTCTCACTTGATGCCAATTAGCACGCGTATGGGATATGTAAATTCAAGGACTTACGGGGGTGACGGATGGAAAGGAACACTGCAGGAGAATCAAGGTTGAAACATATAGGTGGGCCCGTCGGAAGATCTTTGTGTTTGGAAATTTTCGTTTGACGTTCAGTGAATACACATTTTCACAATTCATTGTAAGTTATCCCATGTCTTGGGCGCTTTATACGAAACCATTTCCTTAGCATTTCCAAAATGCTACCGGCATTTCAGATGTCATGGCATATTTCATGGCATTCAGTGGCGCAACCACAGGAGGGGGCATGGGGGCATTGCCCCCCCCCCCCAACCTTAGACTGAAATGAGTTCTACGGGGGCAAACATTGACGGCCAAGTATACCTGCAGGGGGCAATTACCGCACACAACTTCAAATTTTATGCAAATAAAAATGCTTTTCGTAAACTTTTCTTGCTCGTTGCGCTCGCAATGCCTGCCTGCTTTTCTTAGTCTTATCAAGTTCAGAACCGTAGCTAGGGGGCGGCGGGAGTCGGCCCTGGGCACAACACGATCTAAATGAAAATAAGTTGTAAGATTGATTCATTGATTTGTGGTTTTAAGTCCACTTTACGCACAGAAAGGCTAATCGGGACTGGACGTACAGTTTAAAGTGGGATCCGAACCACTGTGTCATGTGCCTCCACCGGATATCGAACCCGGGACCCCTTGATCACAAGGCGACGATGTTACCACTACACCATCGGGGAGGCACAAAAGTTGTAAAAGAGAGAATGCATTGGCATCCCGTGAAATTATTTGCTCCCTATTAAATCAATATTAATTACAGCCTGCAAAAAAAATTTGACCCAAAAATTTTCTCGCTCGCTTCGGTCGCACGTATCGTTGTTCTCTGTAATGCATTGGAAATTTCCAGTCAGAGAAGTAAGAATTGTCTTAATTGATTTTGTTTATAATACATGAACAATTGTTTTGAGGAAAGGGAACGTGCACATTTCAGAGACAATTTAGGTAACTTTTTAATTGGATGTGTAATGTATTTAAATAATATATGTTGTATAGAATATGTATTAAAGAAACTTTGAATACGTACACAATTTAGTGTCCACGTCGCTCCATGTTGCATATATGTGAAACATATATCGTGCATGAAAGTTATATATGTTAATGTAAAAAAATAATTATATTTGAAATGCATTTAACAAGCATTTTCTGTCTTTCAAAAATAGTTTCTTTGCTTGTTTTCCATTATTAATGTGAAATTAAACGTGTTGAAAAAATAATTCAAATCGATTTTTCGAATACAAATGTTGTAGCACCAACTTCTACCCCCTTTTGCATAATTTACGAGGGTAATAACGTCTGTGATACTACTACTACTACTACTACTACTACTACTACAAAAACAACAACAACAACTACTACTACTAATAATAATAATAATAATAATGGTGGTCCCGGGTTTCGAATCCCGGCTTGGGCATGCATGTTTGTGAGTGTCCATTCACCAATTTCATCATTCATCACTCATCCCCATCTTCGCAAATCAGCCAAAAGTGGCACAAGATGCGAAGTAAAATAAAGCAAATCAATAATAACATTATTATTAAAATTATTATTATTAGTCTATTATAATTATTATTATTATTGGTACGTTTATGCTGGTACTTGCTCGCCCCAGACAAAAATTCGTGGCTGCGCCTCTGATGGCATTTCTCAAGGATAGAACCGCCCCATTTCCGCAAGATTTTTCGTAGCATAACCAATCAGAAGCGACCTCTAGGTCACGAGTGCAGTTGTAATGGCGGCCGCGTGAGATGTAAACAATGTATCACTTCACACTTTTAAACGACGATAACTATTCAACCGAGAGGAGTATCGCTTCGTATTAAATGGTTTTAGATAGAGCAGAATGGCACTGATTAAATACATACTTTACAACGTTTACTTTACACGTATGGAAGAATATTTTAGCTTTTTCAATTGTGAACGCCGCGCACTCACCATAGACGGTGTAACTCGACGTGCCTTTCGTGCTGTAATTAATACATTGTAATTGCAACAGCTAACCGAAATGTTGCATGAAATGCTTTGGTGTAAAGTACTAGCTGTTATAGGATTTTTGGAAGCATTTACATAGCATTTATGCAAGCAAAAATGCTAATGGAAATGCTTTCGTTTAAAGCCAGCTTTATACAGCACACAAACCAGCACAAAAGCCACCAACCACACATTTGCAGTGTGCAGGATGACTACTCTAGGACCACGATAAAATTCAAGTATAATTCCCGGTTTTCAAGGCGAATTTTCAAAAAATTCAAGGCTACAAGGACATGCTTTTTCTATTTCAACTTATGTATAACCGCCTCTCACAAGTCACCACCCCCACACAAAAAATAACAATATAAAGGGTGTGTGTGATTCCAATGAATCAATTTTTTAAAATTAAATTAAACTATTAATTTAATTTCAGGTGCTGAGTTTACATTTCCCACTTGACATGCTCAAAATACATCTACAAACACGTCACAAATGTTACGGTTTATATTCTAATCTACGAAAAATTGTTAATTGTACAATACTTTTGTAGTGCTGCCTCCTAGAGGAAGAAGAAGCAAGCTACTGTTGCTAGACAAGAGTCTGTGCAAACAGAACCTGGAATGGTGAACATAGTTTCGTTATAATGTAAAGTGTTACGTTGTTTTGTGAGTTCCTTAATAAATTCAGTTAATCTTGTTCCTATATGTGTTTTCCATTGCACAACAACTTTCAGACTAAAATTTACCAAATCATCTTCCAGATATCTTCCGTCTGTCAGATATTGTTCTGCAAAGGAAACTAACAAAGTATACGGGTTGAGAGAATTCTGTTTATTTTCCACGCTGCTTTCTTTTACTTCCTCGATAAATATAAAAACTAAACTGTGAAAAACTTGCTTCAGGGCATCTATAAATATGTATAAATTCAATTTGATTTGGATTTTAAAAAGTTGCAATTTTTAACGTCTACGGAGAAAAATTCAAACAGAATTCACTCATAATTCCCGGAGCCAATAATTCACGTAGAATTCCCGGTGTGTAGCCACCCTGAGTGTAACTGGTACAGTGGGATCCATGAGTATTACCGTGCAAATTGTCCATGACTATTTTCATTAATTTTTCTCTTACATCCTGTGTGTTTTTAAGCGATGGATTTTTATGTATGCTGGTGAAGAAATTGTCAACAGCTTGTTTTGAGTTTTCTTTTAATTCTTGAAGCTGTTATTGGGTGAAATAAAGTGCACGAACACGGTGATGGACAATTTGCAAGGTAATACTTATGGATCCCACTGTACAGTGCACGTTCTACAAGTATTTGTATTTGTTCTTGTTCTTATTTTCAGACGTTTTTTTTACCACTTTTGGCTAATCGCAACCATGAGAACGAAATTAAGCATGTTCTATGGAATATGAGAAACTAATTACGTAAATATGTTCATAAATTATAGGAGAAATCTGCAATACAAATAATTACTTCCGGAACGACGATGGTATTTTGCCATTTAAAATTTATTGCAAAAATATAACCAATATTTTTTATAATAATTTATGTGATTAGGATCGCATATGAGGTTCCTACTTATAAGAATAACAAGAACTCTGATAACAGTGATCGAAATTCAATATTGTAACAACTGATTTATAGATTTCATAAGTAATAAATATGTTCCATGGTTCAATCCCAATGGAGGCAAATTGCAAAGGCGTTCGGGTCACACTTTATGTTGTTGGTCCAATTCCGATTAGCCTTTCTGAGTAAAGTGGACTAAAACTAACTTCATCTACCACACGCATAGAAGTAATCTTCACTAAACAGTAAGGGCAAATCTGTTTAGTCTTTATCATGATCTGTAAGGAATGTAATTTTTCTTTCATTTATAAAACATCAGTGTCAAGTATACAAGAGGTTGTGAAAGATTTCAGAACGGAAACTTTTACATTTATTGCATGCTAAATCATATGATCTGAAAAAAGAACAAGTATCTGTTTACATGTAGGGTTGTAAATAAATTTAAAGAAAACATTCTTAATAATGAAAGCTAAGGTGTTTTTCTGAAGTGCATATTTATTTGTATATTTTTGCACCTTCTTAGTCCATATTTGGATGCATATTTTATGTATTTGTAGTGTATAACTACCCTGGCCCTACTAATCATGTTAATTCTTCAACAACAATGCAAATTAATTAGTAAATTGACCATCAAATAACGCTGGGGGAATAGACCGTACACATCAACTTCTTATGCCATAATAATTTTTGTACAATATTCACGTTCTACGTCCCACGTTCTCTTTATAACAATCACAATCTCCTGATTGACGTCTGCATTAATCCATCTTCCTCTTATCGGCTTACTTAGCTTTGCATATGATTGAAAATGGTTTCACAAAAAGACTTAGACAATGGGTAAGTGCGTTCCGATATCAGGAGAGATAATACAATTTGATCCTAATTCTAAACCAGTGCAAAATTCAGATGACGCGTAAAACTTAATTATAAACAGCGAGAAACAATACAAGCACAATACGGCATGAAGTAAGTTCATGCTATTGCACAACTATAAAATAATAACTGCACACAAGCAAATATAATTGTTGAAAATGTTCAAGGATATGAACTTAGTTTGATATATAACCAAGGTATAATTTGTGAATATAAAATCGAATGAAGTTTGCCTTTCAACTATCTTAAGGCAAATATTGAATATTTTATCAAGCGTAAAGATAATAACTTACACTTACACTTACAACATCAACCACTCAGCATATTTATTTGTATATGTATTATCCTTGTGCGAGCTGTACGCACTACATAAATTTTTCTTTACACGCACTTACTCTTTCCTTACAGTCATGTATTAATATTGAACCCTCTTTATGTTAATATACAGATATAAGAAAATAAGAAAATTAGACATAATAAGTATAGTTTAGCAATCAAATAAAGTTATGTGTCTGGTTCCTTCAAGGTCCAGTCTTTATATATCTCTATTCCAATCTTCCACTTCCCACACAAACTCCCCCTTGCACTATTTCTCGGGCTGCCTTTCACACTTCCATTCCCCCTCTTCTTTATAATAAGGGGTGTTCACACTTTACGTTACACTATAAAGATGGCTCGGTTTGAGCATGATCACTAATTTCGCTGTCTTCTCTAATAGCTTTCCCACGCCGTTCTCTTACTTCCCACTTGTTGCCCCGCTTCTTTTGTCTTTATTCTATCGTCTACCACTCCTATCACCTCCGTCGCAGTTAGGTTTTTCAGAAACTTGTCCCTTAGGTCACACAATGGCATGACAGGAATCTTCAACAAAAAACATATCTCTCTCTGTTACATGGCGATGCAACAAAAAAGGTGCAAGCAACTGCATATTATTGGCTCCATGTCCTCCACTAGAAAGGCATGCTGGCTACTCATATTATTGCCAGTTACACTTCAATCTTGCTACCCAGTAGCATACCCAGGATGGATTTGATACTGATGGGGCACTCCATTGTCACAAGTAGGACACATAGGCTACATTTTTGATATTAAAGTAACTATTCTACTGAAAGTTAAGCAATGAAATAGGAAACTTAACACTGTTGATTAAACATATTGCATCTATAAGTGAACAATTTTGTGTCACGGGTGTGCCAGACGAAACCTTCACTTAATAAGAAATTTATTTTAATTTATGTGAATTGTCAAATAATGAAAAATAAATAATTAAAGACAAAGAGAGAAGGCAATTGACCTATGAATATTCTAGTGGAGGTGAAGGAAAATGTAACAGTTAAAGGAGAAATTAATTGTTTCTTTGCGTCACGGACAAAATAAAAAAAAAGTAAATCAAAATGTTAAAATAAAGAAACAATATGCAAAAATATGTAAAATACCTTCTACTTTCAAACTTAATTATGTATAAAACTTGAATTTTTATCGAAAATACAATTTTCGATTGTTCACTCACACGATAGTTAAAGCATTACATTTCATTTTAAACATTGAGATGCCCCTGATGTACTTCCGAAGAAAGGCAGGTTCGTCAAAAAAAAAAATGGTAAAATATAGGCACCTGAAAAAATATAGCACTGACTACCAAATAATGAAACCATACCCATCTCTTAGGGTCTTATGCCTTCTATAAAATCCTCAGGCACGCCACTGTAACTAAATTTCTGTCACGTGAATCCTGTTTTGAATGTCGGAAGTAACGAATTTAAAACGATCTCCAATTAGATGGCAAGTATTGCTAATTATTGCACAAAAAAAAACCTTACTAATTTGCTAAATGTTCATACTATGATTTGACTAATTCAAATTATCATAGTCGTTCATAATTGTTCCTAAAATTGATATCATTGTTTCGTTTCGTGTGAAAGAACAAGTACTGACCCGTCCATGTGGGGACCTTGCTGGTACGATGGTACTGCATTTGAGTGAAATTAGTCTTCAGATTTTAATGTTGCAGCCGCGTTCTAGTTGAGAGGTATTGACTTGACAGCTAGGCATCTTCGAATTAAAATACAGATTTGCATTTGCACGAAATCAATTGATGAATTTGAATATCAACATATTGTGATTAAAATTTGGAAAATACACGTTGCTCGGCTGATGTGCGGAAAATATATTTATATTTTCAAGGTCGACTCCTTGTGAGTAAACTACAAAAAGGGAGAACCAATAACACTCATGACCGCCATTGTTCAAATGATTGTACCCTGTCTTGTTCCTCAGAAGGTTACCAACAACAAGGCCTTTTAGAGATGTGTTTTGGCTCCTTCTATAGCTCTGCCGCCATGTCAACAAAATGTTAGTAATGGTTTACCTCTTACCAAGCCAGGATCAACATGCTAAACGCATATACGTGTGTTCTTCATGCTGAGTCATGCGGCGTGCACATTGTTGCCAAATCGTATTAGCAGAGAAAACTTAAATCACACAAATAATGGAGTTACACCATGCGTGTGTACTCCAATACAGTGCCCACAGCATGACAGTTACAAAATTACTTCTTTAACTTTTGGTGTTTCATTAGTTCTCCCCTGTTTGAAGGTTCGTCCTTTCCGATATGGGGCCCTCCGCAGTCCGCACCCTCTTGTGGTGTGTTGACAAAACATGAGCGACACATCACCCTGGCCAGCCTGTAGCTACTACCAACGCCAGCAAGGGTCCGAAAAGTAAACAGGTGACCTTAAAGCATCCAATAAGAGGATATTTTATATGGAGGGAAACTTTGTTTTCCAATCGGAAAGGTTGAAAGAAAGCCAGAGTGGCATCGGTGCAGTCTGTTGTGTCCTCAGTGTTGCGAACTGCACGATTAAGTGTCCACGTGTACTGTATGCTGCCAGCGTTGTAGCATATCTACCAAGCTAGTTACAATTTATATTTTTAAATAAACTATAAAGTTTCAAAGCACAGGAGAATCGCAAAAATATGATTGCTGACATACGAATGACATATTCTATGTGAAAACGTTTCAGAGCGCTAACACGTCCATAGAATATAGACACATCCGCCAAATAGAGTTGGTAAAACTCGCTGGCCTCGGTCACACTTTATTCAAGCACTTTGCGAGGTTAGAAGTTACTGTTTTTGGGGCGTGTGAATTTCTATTTGTTTTGTTTGTTCTTGCGCACATTTCTCTTTCTCTATTTCTGCGTTTGTGTGTTGTGAAAGTTAAAGTGTAAAGTGGGTGTCCAACTACAGATATTTCTGGATTGTGCCAGCAGATAAGGGCTTCAAATGCAACCAACTTTCAAACTTTGGTTGTGTGGAGGTCAAAAGCTTCAAAAACTTTAGTGTTGGCATTGTTTACTATTTTCTACGGAAAGAACTGCGTGGTGCCAAAGTGGATTTGTGAATATTGCAATATGTGAAAATGGTTTCAATCATCCGCGATCGTCTGCTGCATTAAATGCGTTTGACAACAGATCAAATGAAGTTCGAATAAATAAACAACTGCGCCATGACATCCATATTCCCCTTAGAGACGTTAAAGAAACAGTTTCAAAAAGTGTGTTCATTTTTTTAAAAGTATAACGTACGATGTAGAAGCAATGAATTCTTGGTTTTCTTAATTTTTCGGGATCTGCTTCCCCAAAGGAAAATATCGCCGCATGCCACTGAGTTAAACTGTCGTTGTAACAAGCTGTCTGGTATGTGGGGCTACTGGTGAATCATCAACGATTTGAGTGGGTCAGGTCTTGAAATGAAAATGTATTTTGATATTGTATTTCATAGTATTATTACGAGATCCGAACAAAGAAGTTTGTCATTATATTCATCATTATAACAGGGTGGGTCAGAAAGGTGGGCCAGCCTGACTTTGGGTCGGCAATGGCTCACTTAGGCCCGAGTTAAAATAACTTTTAAGGAGCTGATTTACGCCAATGCCGTAAGGACGAAAATATCAACCCAAAAGCGTCTCACTTAGGTCTGTAATGATAGAATCACTACATGATCCTTTTTTATTATTAGTTTTTGTGTATGTTCAATATTATATTTTATTTACTGAAAGTAATACCTTTTTTAATGAAATTTCCAATGCAATCTGCTGTAGGGCTGGCCTACGTGACGCTGAAAGCCAGCTTGCAGAAGGCGCTTAGTTTCAAATACTTGTACAGTGTCTCTCAAAAGTTTTAGGACAACGACATTTTAAACTAGGCAACCCAATTTACACAAGCCGTTGGTGGGTTGCGTGCAGAGTTAGGCTCAATTTCAGGGTTGCCACATGCACAATAGATATTTATAAAACACGCGAAAGAAATATAAACAAGTATTATTGCATAAAATTTTAAAAATAACACTATTATATCGCAAATGACAAAATTCTTTCTGAAAAAAAAAATGGTTTTCTAGTATTTCATCGCTGATGAGTCTACAGTAAGGAACAGAGGTGAGAGGAAACGAAAGGTCACAAAGGAGAGGAGAAAGAGAAAGCGAAAGGAGAAGAGGAAAAGTAGAGGAGAGAAGAAAGATAGGATAGACGAGGAGATGAGATGTAGTGAGGAGAATGGAAAAAGATTCGAGGAGAGATGATGTAAAAAGAACAAAGAAGAGAAAAGAGGAGGAAAACGAGAGGAGAGGAAAGGAGGAGACGAGAAGAAGGAAGTGGAGAGTAGAGTAAAGGAGAGAAAAAGAGAAGAACTAAAAACGAGAGAATAGTGCAGTGGAGTCGGAAATCTAAGACAGGAAAGGAGATAAGAGGAGTGGAGAAGAGTGGGATGGAGATAAGATGCGGGAAAAGTAGGGAAGGCGATATGAGATAAAAGCAGAACGAAAAGAGGGGAGAGAAGAAGGAGAAGGAACTGGACAGAAGAGGTAGTTGCAGAAAATACCGTCTGAGCGTCAAAAATGGATGCATTGGTCAAATTATCGACATGAAACATTCAATAACATTTTGAAATGTATTGGAGAATATAGTAGATCGGTGCGAAATGCCTTTTGGCTGAGTTCAGAGCAAATTAAAATCTTCCATGTAAGATCTTTGATTTTACCTGCGATTATACCACTAAAAAAATGAACGTAATTTTTAATATTTATAAGAATTATTTAATTTTTCTCCACTTCTCGGTTCGTTGAAATGGAGATTTTGTAATTCAATATTTCCCCTCTCCCCATCGTTAATTCCAAACTGAATCATTCCGTTTCACACGGCGTGGACAATGAACATAATGGGATATGTCTAAAACTTACGAAAATTTTCTGCCAGCGGAAGGGTTTGAACCTACGACCATCAGATTGACAATCCTGAACGGTAACCACTACCCTACAACCTTTAGCTCCTTAAACCAGGTAGAAGAACCACTACACTACGCCTTTACCTTCGAATGAAACAATAATTTTTTGAAAGTATTCTGTCCCTCCAGTATTGTAAATGTCGTTTGGTATACGTGTAGTTGAACTTTTACTTTAATTTTGATTTGCTTTCTTGTAGTATAACCGATATCTTCGAGAAATAATTTTCGAAGTAATTAAAAACGAGAATATTGGTAGTTGTGAAAATGCGAGTTATTTCTTCTAACTTATTATTGTGATTAGGCATTACTAATGGAAAATATCTAGAGGCTTGAATATTACAGGACGATATTCTTTTCCTGTGATACTCTAACAGACAAAATGCTTGTTTACTGATGCAAGTCTTGTGTCCAGAACAGTCTTATGAAATGTATTTGCTTTTGCGTAAGATAACACGAAATAATTACACCGTTTGCGAACTACCAAATCTGTGCAACGTTATACGTAAACAGGCGGAAAATTTTATTCATAAAATCACTTCACATTTGACAGTGTTAGTCAAGAGAGACTCGTGGCACACTGTGTTAATGTGCTGGACTAAATCCTTCTATTTTTTCTTCCTCGAAGAACAACAATTTCTAAGGAAGAGCAACAGTGATGATCTTTTTTATTTATTTTAAATGCTTACACTTTCCTTTAATTGGGTTAAAAATAAATAAGAATATTGCTTGCATTTCTGTCATTGACGTAGACCAGAGAGAGAGACAGACAGACAGACAGATATTACAAAATAGTTCAAATAGTGCGAACGCCATTAAAAAGTCATGATAATTCTATGTTGCGTACTTAGAATTATTCATACAATAAAGAACATGTCTAATTGTGAGTTAACAAAAAAAAAAAAAAAACAATAATGAGACATTTTCGCATCACGATTGCAGTTCGAAAAAGTCGGGACAGGGATTGAAAGTAACGCACTGTCCTGACTAAATCGGTGAATCGGACGTCTGGTAGCCTTGCATCAATGATTATAAAACTAAAACCACCCAATATTGCAGCTTGAAGACTTTTGCGCAAGAAACAGATTCATTTATACAAGAGCAAAATTGAAATTTTTACACATTTCAAAAATCGACGATGTTATTTTCGTATTTATTTTTTTATAGGTTCACAGTTAAATATTTTAGGGTTCGAGGGGGAAGCATGGCCCACATGGCCCCTCCCCTGAGTACAGACCTTACGTAGATAGTCGAAGAGAAATTTTGGAGAACCTTTCTATTAAATTTAGTATTTACATTCACCTTATGCTCAGATAGGTGAAACCGTTTATTGACAATCGTGAACTTTTCGTTTAATAGGTAATGTTTGGTTTTGAACGACGGGAGAACATTGGTCGAATTTCCTTTTTTGCTCATTTGAGAGAATATATACTTCTACAATAGCAATCGCGTTCGGAAACCGTGAAAAAAATGACTTGGTTTTCAAAGGCAGACAAGCTTGGTAGTCTAGCTTGCTCGCGATCAAAGTGACTCACGCTATTCAAGGCCGCTTCTTATCGCAAAACACTTCTTCGATGCACAGTGTCTGCACCCAGCACGTTACAAGTGACCAGAGTCGAATTTTAAAGAGAATCTGAAGAATGGTAGATTTCATCAGAGGCGGCTAGGTAGGCACCAGCCCAACATGCAATAGTTTAAGTGATAATTCCTGACAAACAAAAAACCGTATTGAATAATTATTGGGATAGTAATACGTGTATCCGCTCTTTTTTAACAATGTAAGCTCGAAGACAATCTGTATTCCATTTATTTATATTGGCAACTTGGTCAACCGGAGGTTATTTTATCGCCTTCGATATTCGAATTGTCTGATCGATTATTTTTTGTTTACCCAGGAACATGCCCCATATGAGATTTCCGAGACCGGTATACGCTACTCACTCGTCGTAGCTCACCAATTTCTTCACGATGGTGGGTTGCCACCGGTCTCATACACAGGCCGAGATCCCAGAGAGTGAGCATAGGCGGACTCGAATCCATGCCGTCCTGCAGTTGGAGGTCACGGAGGAGGACTTTTCTTGTTTTACCTTTGGCTAATCGCGACGATGAGGATGAATAATGAATAGAAAAGTCAAGAAGGTGAGGCAAAATTGAAATTTTTACACATCCTTGCATCCTTGCATTGAACTCAAGTGGGAAAAGGGTAAAATTAGTATGTCCTGAATTGCCACACATATAAATAGTTATTTCATTAATATTTGTCAATGTCTTTGAAGCAGTACACAATTATCGTTAGAGTATCATTATTCATGATCTTATATATAAAAATATCCCGTTTAACGTGTGTCAATTCATTTATTTGTTTATTTTTTTTATAAATTCCATATGCAGAACAATATTGACACTAGGCTATATACTGCTATTACAAATAATGTTACCATGCTCTTGTTTAATGGAAGGGATTATTTTTTAAGGAACATCTAGTATGGAGAATCGAACGTGGGACCGCAATGCTTTCAAGAACTCTAACCAATACATTACGCCCTTTGTTTTCTTGGAGCTACTGTTCCTAATTATTCTGTCGCCTCAATATTGTAAACGTTATCTGCAAAAAAGAAGTTAAATACTCAGATATAGCTCTGTACTTCTAGAATTACTTCATGCACATGCATTTGAAATTTATCTCTGAATTTCTTTCTTCGTATTAGTATATCTAAGCTTGTGAATATATTTTGTTTGTAATTTTATAACGGTTTCATGAACATCTACGAAATAGTTCCTTATAACTTGGAATATGGTGAATAGATATGAAATGTGTTGAAATTAATTTTCGACCACTAGATTTTGGCAAGGGAATTATGTGTGATCCGTTTCCAGTCATTCTGGGATAAGTTTCTTTACTTGCTACATGTATGCGAACTACACTCCGTCCCACTTATCTCTGGAGCAGGTGAACGAAAACAAGTTTCTGAGCAGTGATGAACACGTGAGAGGAATGGGATTGCGTGGAGGGAGGAAAGCCACTGCAGTTACCAGCCTTCCCAGCAGCGTGCACTGATTCGCTCTGTCCACTCGATCCCCTCTCCCCTCTCTCCACTTCTCTTCCGCTATGCGCGGCTTTGCTCCAGAGATGCTGGGACAGGGTACAGTTAATGTTTCTCAAAAGGTATCATCTATCTCTGTATGCCACATATTTAATTCTTACTCACATGGAAAAAAATGTCAATTTGTATTCAGGGGTAGTTTCACAGTTACAAACTATTTTGGCCTTGATGAGAAGTTTAGTTTAAGTAGGCATTTTGTTTATAATTTTGAAATTGAGGTCGTCTAAGGTTGAAATCCTCATATTTAAGGCTTGAACTCGTCACCTAAGAGGTTGAAGATCGTCCTCTACTTTGTGCGTGGCCTTCTTTATTTTTCTATTCATTATTAATCCTCATCTTCGCGATTAGCCATGGATTCGAGTCCGCCTATGCTCACTCTCTGGGATCTCGGCCTGTGTATGAGACCGGTGGCAACCCACCATCGTGAAGAAATTGGTGAGCTACGAGTGAGTAGCGTATACCGGTCTCGGAAATCTCATATGGGGCATGTTCCTGGGTAAACAAAAAATAATCGATCAGACAATTCAAATATCGAAGGCGATAAAATAACCTCCGGTTGACCAAGTTGCCAATATAAATAAATGGAATACAGATTGTCTTCGAGCTTACATTGTTAAAAAAGAGCGGATACACGTATTACTATCCCAATAATTATTCAATACGGTTTTTTGTTTGTCAGGAATTATCACTTAAACTATTGCATGTTGAGCTGGTGCCTACCTAGCCGCCTCTGATGAAATCTACCATTCTTCAGATTCTCTTTAAAATTCGACTCTGGTCACTTGTAACGTGCTGGGTGCAGACACTGTGCATCGAAGAAGTGTTTTGCGATAAGAAGCGGCCTTGAATAGCGTGAGTGAGTCACTTTGATCGCGAGCAAGCTAGACTACCAAGCTTGTCTGCCTTTGAAAACCAAGTCATTTTTTTTCACGGTTTCCGAACGCGATTGCTATTGTAGAAGTATATATTCTCTCAAATGAGCAAAAAAGGAAATTCGACCAATGTTCTCCCGTCGTTCAAAACCAAATATTACCTATTAAACGAAAAGTTCACGATTGTCAATAAACGGTTTCACCTATCTGAGCATAAGGTGAATGTAAATACTAAATTTAATAGAAAGGTTCTCCAAAATTTCTCTTCCACTATCTACGTAAGGTCTGTACTCAGGGGAGGGGCCATGTGGGCCATGCTTCCCCCTCGAACCCTAAAATATTTAACTGTGAACCTATAAAAAAATAAATACGAAAATAACATCGTCGATTTTTGAAATGTGTAAAAATTTCAATTTTGCTCTTGTATAAATGAATCTGTTTCTTGCGCAAAAGTCTTCAAGCTGCAATATTGGGTGGTTTTAGTTTTATAATCATTGATGCAAGGCTACCAGACGTCCGATTCACCGATTTAGTCAGGACAGTGCGTTACTTTCAATCCCTGTCCCGACTTTTTCGAACTGCAATCGTGATGCGAAAATGTCTCATTGTTTTTTTTTTTTTTTGTTAACTCACAATTAGACATGTTCTTTATTGTATGAATAATTCTAAGTACGCAACATAGAATTATCATGACTTTTTAATGGCGTTCGCACTATTTGAACTATTTTGTAATATCTGTCTGTCTGTCTGTCTCTCTCTCTGGTCTACGTCAATGACAGAAATGCAAGCAATATTCTTATTTATTTTTAACCCAATTAAAGGAAAGTGTAAGCATTTAAAATAAATAAAAAAGATCATCACTGTTGCTCTTCCTTAGAAATTGTTGTTCTTCGAGGAAGAAAAAATAGAAGGATTTAGTCCAGCACATTAACACAGTGTGCCACGAGTCTCTCTTGACTAACACTGTCAAATGTGAAGTGATTTTATGAATAAAATTTTCCGCCTGTTTACGTATAACGTTGCACAGATTTGGTAGTTCGCAAACGGTGTAATTATTTCGTGTTATCTTACGCAAAAGCAAATACATTTCATAAGACTGTTCTGGACACAAGACTTGCATCAGTAAACAAGCATTTTGTCTGTTAGAGTATCACAGGAAAAGAACATCGTCCTGTAATATTCAAGCCTCTAGATATTTTCCATTAGTAATGCCTAATCACAATAATAAGTTGGAAGAAATAACTCGCATTTTCACAACTACCAATATTCTCGTTTTTAATTACTTCGAAAATTATTTCTCGAAGATATCGGTTATACTACAAGAAAGCAAATCAAAATTAAAGTAAAAGTTCAACTACACGTATACCAAACGACATTTACAATACTGGAGGGACAGAATACTTACAAAAAATTATTGTTTCATTCGAAGGTAAAGGCGTAGTGTAGTGGTTCTTCTACCTGGTTTAAGGAGCTAAAGGTTGTAGGGTAGTGGTTACCGTTCAGGATTGTCAATCTGATGGTCGTAGGTTCAAACCCTTCCGCTGGCAGAAAATTTTCGTAAGTTTTAGACATATCCCATTATGTTCATTGTCCACGCCGTGTGAAACGGAATGATTCAGTTTGGAATTAACGATGGGGAGAGGGGAAATATTGAATTACAAAATCTCCATTTCAACGAACCGAGAAGTGGAGAAAAATTAAATAATTCTTATAAATATTAAAAATTACGTTCATTTTTTTAGTGGTATAATCGCAGGTAAAATCAAAGATCTTACATGGAAGATTTTAATTTGCTCTGAACTCAGCCAAAAGGCATTTCGCACCGATCTACTATATTCTCCAATACATTTCAAAATGTTATTGAATGTTTCATGTCGATAATTTGACCAATGCATCCATTTTTGACGCTCAGACGGTATTTTCTGCAACTACCTCTTCTGTCCAGTTCCTTCTCCTTCTTCTCTCCCCTCTTTTCGTTCTGCTTTTATCTCATATCGCCTTCCCTACTTTTCTCGCATCTTATCTCCATCCCACTCTTCTCCACTCCTCTTATCTCCTTTCCTGTCTTAGATTTCCGACCACTGCACTATTCTCTCGTTTTTAGTTCTTCTCTTTTTCTCTCCTTTACTCTACTCTCCACTTCCTTCTTCTCGTCTCCTCCTTTCCTCTCCTCTCGTTTTCCTCCTCTTTTCTCTTCTTTGTTCTTTTTTCATCATCTCTCCTCGAATCTTTTTCCATTCTCCTCACTACATCTCATCTCCTCGTCTATCCTATCTTTCTTCTCTCCTCTACTTTTCCTCTTCTCCTTTCGCTTTCTCTTTCTCCTCTCCTTTGTGACCTTTCGTTTCCTCTCACCTCTTTTCCTTACTGTAGACTCATCAGCGATGAAATACTAGAAAACGCATTTTTTTTCAGAAAGAATTTTGTCATTTGCGATATAATAGTGTTATTTTTAAAATTTTATGCAATAATACTTGTTTATATTTCTTTCGCGTGTTTTATAAATATCTATTGTGCATGTGGCAACCCTGAAATTGAGCCTAACTTTGCACGCAACCCACCAACGGCTTGTGTAAATTGGGTTGCCTAGTTTAAAATGTCGTTGTCCTAAAACTTTTGAGAGACACTGTACCTTAAAGGCTGTGAGGGTGGAAAATTCCAGTTTATTGGTCTGTTTTTGAATCGCCTCAAACCTGGGCAAAATTGCTTCAGACGCTATTTAAACAATTTCTAGCTCAGAAATAACTTGGTAACAGCTGATAGAATCGACTCGTGGACGATTTGCAGTTGCAAACCATGCTGTAGATTCTGTTCATCATTACAGCAATAGGATATCACAATTACCTCAAGCCTCTATACCTGTACTTCCAGATAAATGTTGTTTGTCGTCTGAAAATACAACCCTGCAGAAAATGTTCCTGGGAGGTAAATTTGGGACTTACCCCAACACATATTTGTACGCCAGTGTTTACAGTGATGAAGATGATTAATAAAACTTTGTCCTCCCTTAGAAGTTGACTTTATAATTAAGAGAATTTGAAAAATAAATTTATTTTTAGGTAATTGCTATTTCCCGATTTCTAACCTCTATAAAAATATTTAATATCAAAATTAAATAAAAAGTGGTACATTTTGAAAGACTGTTTCAGTTTAAATATTGTTAAATGTAAATAAAAGCATTATATTTCTCTATAATGCGTAAATTACTTTATTTTCGCTTTTAGTATAGAAGACAGCCAGTCAGCCAAAATCTGTTTTTTGGGGTTTTCCCTTGGTCCGATTTTGTCTGATTTTGGATATGTTATTCAGCAATAATTTCTGAGCTAGAAACTCTTAAGAAACCTTCTGAAGCAATTTTTCCCAGGGCAAACTGTAAATTGCCTGGACTAAGACCTTTGGAAGGTTCTCTCGGTGCCGGTAGAGTGACTGTGCTAGTCATATGGCTAGCGGTCACGGATCAACCATTTATTTTCATCGAAATACATAGATAAGCCCACGCATTTTTTTGATTCGTTTGATGACAAGCCAACGCTTAGTTTTCGGTGGACATTTGTTATAATTCTTAGAGAAAGCCGTATCCGAGGGAATTAAGGGGCACGTTTAAATTCAAGTTTATGTCTATCCGTTGGTGACAAGCCAAGTACTTATAGTGTAAATCACCAACCCTGAGACCTTCTGTAAACAAACAATCTTACCGATTCGATGTATCACTGAGCACGGAGACCTTCCTGCACGCATAGAACTCGCCATGCTGAAAGTGGCACTACTTCCTTGCTGTTCACATGATTATTTTTAGAAAATAACCAATGTTATAAAATATCATTATGTACACAAATCTCTAAGCTCATTGAAAGTTACAATACATATTCCTACAAAATGTTCACACTTATCTTGCCTTGCCATGTCACCAAGTTATTTTACGAAGTGCACTATATTTGGCGGAACAAAAATTGTTCTTAGGATGCTTGTCAAAGTTTCCAACCGCAATAAATTTACGAACTTTCTTTGTCTTGTTTTGATCATCATCATCAATATATTTATTTGACTTACAGCATTGCATATGGCTGTTTATGTCCATTATATATTTTATTTACATAAGATACAATTTACATAAAATACCATGTTATATCATCTTGTCTAAAAAATGCAAGTAAAATATATTCAATTCGCATGCAAGAAAGAAGCCAAATTTATGGGAAATGATTACTGGTGTAAAGAGTTAACCATAAAGGTGAAGCAATAAGTACGAAAGAAAGAGCATTGGGTTTAAAGTGAGACGTCATTTGCGGCAGCGTATCCCATACTACAAATTGGCCATTGTTTTACCTTACGTAATAAATCCTGTAACAACGCTGGATTTTCGTGTGGATTATTTTACTTCTATGAGTTTGCAATGCTTTCTGAATGCACGTGGTTTTGTTTACAGAAGGTCTCAGGGTTGGTTGCGCGAAATTATTACTTTTAATTTGTAGATTCAACACTGTCAAGGTGTCCGGTTCTTATTTAATCTGGGATTAAAGGAACAGTGACAGAGTGGAAAAAGAATCTTCACAGTTTTGTTTAATTAATCTCCAGAATAGCGCATAATTAGTTGTTGTAATTTCAATCAAGTTTAGAGTCTTTTTTGAGTGCCAATTTTTCATTGCAAACAAGAAGGGGAGGGAATTAGAGAAATATGTCATGTATGCTAGTGACAAGCTAGATACATTTTTGAACTAGTACTGCTGGTCTAGGCCAGCGTACGAACTTTTCTTATATTTATAATTCAGAAAACTTTTTCAGTGTTTCAATTAAAGAGGATCTAGTCATTTTTTATGTGGGGGTTATTTCTTATGTAATTCTTTGTATATTTTTAGTCATCGAAATAAATAGCATTTTTATATATTTTTAAACTGAACGTCTGAACAAACATACAAGGATAAAAGAACTGAGTCTTTCCCTAATATCCATGGTAAAGAATATGGTAGTTATTCAATGTCTTTAATTCGATTGAACCGTATTGTTAGTTTTTTTAAGTGCTGGGGAGGAAGACAAATAACAGGTCGGGCCAAGGCAGGTAACTCTCCCCTGAAGAGCAAGTAAAGCATTACAGGTCTTCCAACAGTTTAAAGTAGAATACGCTACTTGGAAACCAATTTGAGACACTGTGGGCTGCATTTAAGGCTTTACAACTTTAAGGAGTAAACGCAGGGAAGGGTCAGACATTGTTACAAAATAATGAAAGTGGCAACAATGGATGTACCCAGGACCCTAACGTAGTGGAAGCACAAGAAAGGACATGTTAACCAGTGCAAGACTATATGAAAGCAATGCCAAAATTGGAAGAAAAACGGAGCTTCTGGCTGTGAATTCTGCACGAACAAAGAGGAACAGAGGCGGAAAATCAAGATTTTCTAGCCCTGGGCGCCATATTTCACACGTACACCCATATATAAAGCACGTGTACAATATCTTTATGGTGCCCTGCCGAGTGAGTGTCTTTCCGGTTAGCCTTGAAGATCCGGAGTTATGCGCATCAACAAACCATACCTGACGGCGCCTGCTCTTTACTTTTTTTTCGCTATGGAGGAACCTGCATCCGAGATATGTATTTAAATTCGATGCTGTACCTTGCATTTTAATGACGACCTTCTCGTAAACCTTTTCTCTATATTTATTAAAGGTTGTCGCTGGTTATTTGCGCTCTTCTCTGTGAAACTAGAAATGCAGTGTTCATAAATAATGAACATGAAAACTGAAAACTCTCATTTGTAACCGGGAACCTTGCATTCGTTGTAATTTTATAGGTGATCTCATAAACCCATAAGTTTCTGTCGCTGTGTGTTATGCAAATTACTCGCTAGGAGCGCTGTTGTCGTTGTTCAATGAAAAATGGCATTCCGAGGGAGAAGTAAAATATACGGAGTGTTTATTATAAATAAGATATATTGTTCAATATGTAACAACTTTGTCAGTATAATTTAAACTCAGTATTGGCACAATAGGTAACTATGGTGCTATGTTGAAAAGGAATTTTAAATTTACATATACTGATAACTTTATAATTATTATATTGATAAAAATGAAAAGAAAGAAGAAAAAAAAACTAGAAACAACAAAAATTACAATAGCATCAAATTATGCAATTATTTACAAGAACATTTATAACATATAAATGTTATTTATATGTAGAAAACATTTCTATATTATCTCCTTGTGAGACAGAGCAAGTTTTTCACTAAATATTTGAGTATGCGTCAGTTCTACATCTGAGCACACTCAACATGTCAGATTCCTCAATCAGGTCCACAAGATGGCTTCCTTCCATTTTCAAAACTTCACATTTGGCTTGTTCACATTCAAAATGTAGAAAATATTACACTCACTTAGTCTTATTTCTCATAAGATTTCATTTTAGATAATGCAATATTCATTTACTAGCTAGTTAATGCTGATGCCAGCCGATAATAATTTCCTGCTCTCAATTATTAAACTAGGCACTTTACACCAGTTCCAAATCTTTCCTTTTTTGTTATACAGATTATTCCATTATAAAAGCATTTTCAAGCTTCTGTTATCAACAAAATGTCTCTATATAGTTTCAACAAACTATTAAAGATTAACTTATCAAGTATAATCTCTCAAAAGATCCAGATTTTTAATTATATCAAACCTTGCCCAATAGTCACATTTTTACTTATCCACCATCCATCTTGAGATCCCTTTAAAAGTCACAGACAACTAGTATTAGAGCAACTAGTTCAAGCCAGATTTTTTAGTATGTGTTATCTTCAATTGTTTTTGTTTTTTATATTTTTGTCCATAAGTGCTTAACAGCTTGAATGTTTGTGTTGTAAATGTACATATTTGCTCTGTTACAGCTATTTTACTATGTATATCACAATATACTTATCTAATGATTACAATTACTATTTTTTGAATGTTGGTACAAAAATACCAAGTATGACATCATATTAAACATTAAACAATTTTAAAGAGTTGACCTTTGTATATAAACCTTGATGTCAATGCAAATGTACATAATTTCAATAAATTTAATTATAAATTTGAATGTAACTTATCTTGCTTGCCTGAAAGAACACATATGATTGAAGATATTTGTTTTTTCATATTGTCAGTCAAAAATAACTGTTATGAATATGAATTCAGAATATTGCACAATTTGATAATTTTGTCATGATATACAAATTGGCTTTTTTAAACATCATATTTAATGAAATTAGTTTAAATAGTAATTTCAGACACTTAATTGCATTATATGAATAAAATTTTGAGCAATCATATGACTAAATTATTATAGATATTGCACAAATGTGGAACTTTGGACTTAGCCTAACCATTTTCAAATGTAGTTATGACAATGTATTATATTTATTGTCATACTGGCGCTCAACAAGGGACGAACCCACAACCGATCTGAACCCTACTGAGACATTTAACATATAATAATTAATATAATGCCTCTATATTTACAATCTGTTTACATGTTCAGCATTATAATCAATTGAGTGTGACTGAATATTTGTTTTCCAACAATACAACAAGAACTTGTTCATCATGAACCAATACATTACAACTATGCATAATGAATTTTTAGTACATAATAATATTGAAAAAATGAAATTCAAGTTCGACATACCAACAATTAATATCTAGTGAAGTACCACATGAATCATTTTTACATAAACAATGTACCTACTTAACATTATTATTTATTGTCAACCCATGAAGCACCATTCAGAACTTCATTCTCAACCTGAGAGCATAATTTCTATATTAATCTTTATTTAGCCAAAAAAATATATTAATAATAATTTTCTACATTTAGAGTAAGTTACCTCTGATCTAAATTTCCCATTAGGAATTGATCCATTCATCTAGCAACATCGGCTAACAAGACAAAAATGTAAGTCCCTACATCGAAAGCAAACATCCTCAGATTTACGGAGTGCTGAATATCAGATTTCTTACATCGCAGATGAATTCATGCAAGAAATGTATAAATTATGATGTGCACACAAAAATTATAAATCATAAATAATTGTTGTTCCTGAACTCGCAGCGTCACGGCTCGAACTTACTATTCAGCCCTTTGTGAACACATTTTGGAGCCATAATGCATTCTAGCATTTTTAAAGGAAACAACTACTTGACTGAACCTTGGATCAACACGTGAATCACTTTGCTCTTTGTCAAGTTCATTCCGATTTGAGCCTACGATTCAATTCTTGGAATCTTTGTGCTCTAGTAAATATTTTTCAAGCCAAAGCTAAATCTTAGCATTCAAAATTATTATGCACATGCCATCACATTATATTATACATTTTTTGCACTCCAAAATACAAATAACAAAGAATATTTGTTATATTGAATTTTTCCACCGTTCAACACAACTAAGGATCAAGAAATATGAATGAGGACCGATATTGGATCATGAAGATCAACTTAAAGCAAACTCTACAGAAGAAGACTTCATATCTGAACTAATGTTTCTGACTCAAGAAAAGAAGCACGAAAAGTGAGAAAATTTTGACATTAACATCCGACAAAAGAAAAATTATGCACAAAGTACTGTGACTCACAGTACCACCTTTAACCAACATCCTAAGAAAAGAACTCAACCAACCAACTCTCATGGGTATGGTTGTGATATGAAGCAGTATCTTTTGTCCTTCAAAACAACAAAATAAACAACGTGTTAGCATAAGCAATTTCATAATGCCAAAATTAATATACGAAGAATGAAAAAGTAAAGAACTGAGGTCTTATATACCACCCTTGACACTCAGTCAATAAGAAACTCCCAACCAACCAACCCTTAACGCTTACTTAATCTTACATTTTCACTACAGAAATATCTGTTTCCTTTGAAGATCTGACAAGTATGTCATCTACCTTGCATCCTTGCAACAATCTCTTTATTAGCTCCTCATGTGACTTGTTGCAGTTTTGCAAAATTTCTAGCCATTTATACCTTTTGGCATTAGAACACTTCCACACTTTGATGTGTTCAATGGCCACTTGACCCACAGGATTACCAGTGTTGCATTCTAACAAGGTAACTGTTGAATTATCATGATTCTCAACACACAAATAAGGTCCTTCAAACAAGAAGCAGTATATCTTAATGGGATTATTTTCTAAATCTTTATGTCTGTTTCTAACAAACAACAAATCACCAACTAATATGGAAACTTTATCTTGTTGTTTTTGGTTGATTTGGTTTGTTTTCTTACTTCTGGCCTCAAAACTTTTTAGATGTGCCATGTGAATTTTATTATCCCATGACATTACTTCATCTTCAGTGATATTATTGAATATGCTCATGTTAGGTTCCATATTTAATCGCAGTTCTATAGGAGCATAACCTGTTTGAGATGAAATTGCATTATTTAAACAATGAAGGGCAACATTAACCTTTTCAGGCCATAGGGTATGACTATCCTGACACAAAACTCTCATTAAGCGGTTAAGCTCTGCATGATATCTCTCAACCATATTGGAGGACGGATGATTTGGAGGAGTGAACACTAACATGATGCCTAATTGTTTCATTTTATCTGCAAACTGATGAGATCTGAATTGAGGTCCATTATCGGCAATCAATTTTTCAGGAATACCCAAATGGACAAAATAACAATTGATAAGCTTTCTGATGACTGTATTTGCATTACTGTTGACAATAGGATAAGCCAACAAGTACCGACTTGCAGCATCCAACACTGTCAACAAAAATCTCTCCCGCTTAGAACCCATGACGAATGGACCTTGCAAATCCACAAAAAGGACTTTTCCAGGTTTACTGGTCAGGTGTATTTTAACTAAATGTTTTGCAGGATGTTTATTGGGCTTTGACCTGACACAAGTATCGCAATCAGCAACATATTGTTTTATATCTTTAAACATGTTTTTCCATCGGAAATTTCTATATATTTGTGCCATTGTCCGAGATGCACCGAAATGACCACTCTCATCATGAAACTTGATGAGCATATTACCAATTAAGGAGGCAGGTAAGCATATCCTTAACTTTTCTGGTCTGTGAAAATCCCTGACACATAATATGTTCTCCCTGAGACAATACTGTTTCCGCCAATTCCTACAGCGAGAATTATCAGTATCAACATCTCCAGAGAGATAGGAAATGATCTCATTCAATTCGATATCATTTCTCTGTGCATTCGCAAGTTCCTTACAGTCACACAAAGGTTGCAGCATTAATTCCAACTCGGAGTAGTTGACATGATAATGCATGTCCAACTGCCAAGGAAAAGATCGACTTAGCAAATCAGCGATTACATTTTCCTTGCCTTTGCAATATTGAACATCAAAAGAATACATCTGTAACTGGATGAACCAGCGAGTGAGACGAGCATTCCACGTGTGGGCAGTTTCCAACCACGTGAGGGCTTTATGATCTGTAATAATGACAAAATGCCTCCCTTTTAGTATAGAAGCAAATTTGTCTATAGTATATAGGATCGCCAACACCTCCATTTCAGTAGATGTATAAGATTTCTCATAATCTTTTAACAACCTGCTGACAAATCCAAGAGGCTTGAACCCTCCTTCTATGATCTGGAAACAATAACCCGCTACTCCAATAATCGAAGCATCAGTTTGAACAAAGAAATTATGTTCAAAATCGGGAAATGCAAGCATTACTTGTTCAGCAATTTTTTCCTTCAAAAGCTGAAATGCTTCAGATGCCTCTTTATTCCAACACCATTTTTGTTTAGCTTTGAGAAGCTCATACATGGGTTGGGCAAACATTGCATAATTTTTTATGTATTTACTAATCCAATTTAAGGAACCTAATATCTTTTGCAATTGTTTAATTGAGCTAGGTTCCGGTAACTCTATTATAGACTTGACAAAAACTGGATCTTTATGATACCCTTCTGGGGTAATGATGTGACCCAAAAACTTTATCTCCCTGCAGCAAAATTTACATTTCTCTATTTTAAGGGTCATGCCTGCTTTCAGTAGACAATTAAATACACTTTCAACATGAATCAGATGAGAATCAAAGTCTTTGGATCTTATAATGATATCATCCACATACACCACTACAAAATCCTTACAATCAGCCAAAACTCTATTCATTGCATCTACAAAGACAGCGGTGCCATTCACTGATCCAAATACAACACGTTTAAATTGATATAACATGCCTTCGAATGAAAATGCTGTGTATTTTCTACTTTGTTCATCCAAAGCAATTTGCCAAAAGGCATTACCTAAATCTATAGATGAGAAATAATTACAACCTTGAAACTGTACTAATAACTCATCTATTTTTACGGGATGAATTTGCATCAACTTTACATGCTTATTTATCCCTTTTAGATCAACACACATTCTTATCCCTCCACCTGGCTTAGGTACAACCAATAGAGGGGATAAGTATTCAGAGTTGGACAATTCAATCACGTCCCATTCCAACATGGTGTTGATCTGTTCTCTAACTTCGTCCCGGTATGCAAATGGAATAGGATAGTTTCGACCTACCACGGGTTTGTCTGTATCCAGTTCCATTGTGTGCACATAATTTTTACATAAACCTGGTTTAATGGAAAACAATTTTTTATATTTATACAATATATTTAAAAATTTCTGTTTTTCAACTACCGACAACATCTCAGTTTGATCCAACTGAGCAGAAATTTTTAATATTGTTTCATCATCCACCTTATTACCCTCAGAACTTGACACAAAAGAACATTCATAATAATGATCCACATCTACAGTATTTTCCAATGGAACGAAACGGGCAAGTACATCATATTTATCATTATCACATACAAGTGCCTTCTTAGAGAAATCTAAGGTACCTTGCAATGCATATAGAACATCTAAGCCCAAGATCATATCCACCTGCAGATTCTGAACCACTAAAAATTGTACCAACAAACTTTGCAAACCGATAACAATCATAAGCCTAGTTAAACCTAAAACTTTGTTCTTTTTAGAGCCTGTAAAATCCACTAGTCTAATGTTTTTAGTACTCAATAATCTTGGCCTACTGGTTGTAGAAGAGATATTTTTCCACACCTGATAGGAAAGCAAACTAATTTCTGCTCCACTATCACATAGAGCCAAATGTTTATGATCTAGAATATTAACCCAAATTTTTGCAGTATTCGAACCATTAGGAACATTATTGATTGGTCGGTAATTTTCTTTCATGTAATTTTGATCTTCAGATTCTAATCCTTTTTCCCAATCACCAACATTAACAACTGCTATGGCAGGGTTTATAGCATACCCTCTGTCACCTGCCTCAAGGCAAAGGGAATTGACTAGTTTTTTTGATTTTCAGGAACGTGAGATCTTCCCTGATTTAAGTGTCCAATCTTGTTGCGCTCTTTGTCACCTATCTCAGTTGCATGAACTGACACTTCAGTCTTAAAAGTATTATGCACACTTTTGACAGGCAACTGCATATTTCGGATGACACTCATACTATATAAAAATTGCAACAACTTGCACATGCCCGCACGATTCCAATGAATCATATCCAGACGATTTTGTATACGAGGACCAATGTACTGTTCATACAGAGTTTCATTTATCTTGTCATCATCATCAAAGAAAAGAGGAGCAACATTTAGCACTTTGACCTTATCCTCATCTTGAAGAGATAACAGGTGAGAATTGTACCTTTGCCATCTGACCCATTCTGGATCCCCTCTAGAATGCATAACTTTCGGAATTGGTGGTAAGGTAAGTACAATTATATTCCTTGTCTTATTTTTCATGACCTGTATCAGTCTGTTAAAGCTTTGTTTGATATCATCCTCATTTCTCCGTTTCAGTAGATCATTCGTGCCAATCATTAACATTACCTGGTCTGATAACTTATTGTAAGATTCCATTCTTTGTCTTAGCTGATCTATTGTTTGACCTGAAACACATAATCCAATGTGCCGTGTACCATCCTTTTCCACCTTCACAGGTTCACCTAAGATATTTTGTGAAAGTCTAAGCATCATGCTATCTCCTACTAATAGATTATTGTCAAGTATAGGAGTTAGAATGTCTGTTTCCATTGTGTTTCTATTATAGGCAAATCTATTCTTATTTGGAGGATTTAATACATTATTAGCACCCATGTTACCTCCCCCAACATGAGTCCTCATCAGTTTTCCGCTTGGGAAACAACACCATTAGCTACTGTGGGAATCTTATCTGTTCCACGATTGTAGCTCTTAACCCCAAGGTTTGTTTTGTCATAGTTCCTATGAAAATTAGTTCTTGTGTAATTTGATTTGCGAGAGTATGTATTCTCTTTATCTGCACTAGAAGCTTGTTCCACAGCCACTTGAGCTACTTTAGCTTTAAAGTTTCGATTTTTTACACCATATTCTGAATTGCTCATCCTAAGTGGGATGTCTCTAAGCGATTCAAAATTCTCTATGGCTTGCAATGCTCTTTGCAATGTCTCAACATTATTTACCACAAAGTGCTCTCTGATCTTAAATGGCAAAAGCGTAGCCACTTGTGCAATTAAGTGTGCTTCCTCCGCATGAGGCTGGATGGATTTGAGCAATTTATAATTCTTGTTTACAAATTTCTGTAAGTTACCATGTGCAGCTCTAGAAAATTGAGTATTCAGTATCCGAGTCAATGTGACACTCTTCCACCTAGAATTCTCATAGTGAGACAGAAAGGCCTTTTTAAAATCATGGTAAGTATTGAAGGAAGATTTATTCTGAGTGTACCAACTTTTTGCACAGTCTTTGAGTAACTTAGGTATATATTGCATGTAATCCTTTTCCTTGATATTGTAAATATCCATCATTTCCTCAACTTTCTCCAAAAATTCCGATGGCATACTGTCCATCGAGATTCCATCAAACTGTGGAAACTTGCACAATTCTTGTGGCTTTATGAAAGATTGTCGGTGCGGTAAAGAGTTGTCATATTGAGTACTAGTCGCAAAAGTTGCACTTTGAGAAGGACCATTTACATCACTCTTATTTATGTACTTATTATGATGCAAACAAGAATCACCTTTTACATAATCTTGGTGATGACCAGATGGTGTTCCTCTACGGTCATTAGTAGAATCAAATAACTTTTCTTCTGAGCCAGATAAATCAGTTTCAGTATTAGTGGCTTTATCACATACCTTAGATACATGCCTGCGCACTACATCCTCATCAACACAACTATCAGAACTATTCACTACTGTAGGAACTTTTGCACGTTTTCTCTTTGAAAGAGTTCTTCTGCCAGCTGATTCTAACCTACACTGACTAATGGGTGACAACACTTCTTTTACCAATGTTAAAACTTCTAGCTTTACACCCATTATTTGTTCCTGCAGAACCTGGTCCTGAGAGAGATCATTATTCACTAATTTGCAATCACTTGTCACAAGTCCTTGCATGGTTTGAATAAGTTCATTAGGCATATTTCCTGCTGAACCATCCTCTTCATTATGAAGCACTTTGTACTGAAATTGATCAGAATTCATCTCTTGATTAGGTTGAATTTGTGGAGAAGAAGCACCATCACACACTGAAGGTTTAGGTAAACTTGAAAGAGAGGACAAAGTATTTGCTAAATGCTGTTTAGTTTCACACCATTCCTTTTGCATGTGTCTCATATCAACATGCAGTCGCTCTGCCAAATCTGCATGTGCTTCTTGTACAGCACCAACCTGCTTACCCAAATTTTCCATCTTTTGTTCCACAACATAGGATACTGCAGAAATATCAGTATCCACTTTCATGGATAATGCTTTTATATGAGATTCCACTTTCTCTGTTCTTATCAAACACTCCTTCTTATATTGAGCAAGATCAATTCTAATTTCTTTTAATTGAGCATCAGAAGATTGCTGAAGAGTTGTCAGCCCAGATTTAAGCACCATCTGGCTAGCATTCAGCTCTATCAATTGAGCATCAGTCTTTTCCTGATTAGCTTTGAGCTCTGTTTGGCCATCCTTGATAGCGTTGAGAGCAGCCATAACATCTGCCAAGCAGAAATCACCCTTTGGATCTGACATATTTAAAGGTAAAAACACCTAACCTCAGAAACCAGAACAAGAAGCAAAACAATACAAAGATTATTATAAGCTTGAACCTTTTCAACTAATCACCTGACGTCTCATAATCTTAAATATGTAACAACTTTGTCAGTATAATTTAAACTCAGTATTGGCACAATAGGTAACTATGGTGCTATGTTGAAAAGGAAATTTAAATTTACATATACTGATAACTTTATAATTATTATATTGATAAAAATGAAAAGAAAGAAGAAAAAAAAACTAGAAACAACAAAAATTACAATAGCATCAAATTATGCAATTATTTACAAGAACATTTATAACATATAAATGTTATTTATATGTAGAAAACATTTCTATATTATCTCCTTGTGAGACAGAGCAAGTTTTTCACTAAATATTTGAGTATGCGTCAGTTCTACATCTGAGCACACTCAACATGTCAGATTCCTCAATCAGGTCCACAAGATGGCTTCCTTCCATTTTCAAAACTTCACATTTGGCTTGTTCACATTCAAAATGTAGAAAATATTACACTCACTTAGTCTTATTTCTCATAAGATTTCATTTTAGATAATGCAATATTCATTTACTAGCTAGTTAATGCTGATGCCAGCCGATAATAATTTCCTGCTCTCAATTATTAAACTAGGCACTTTACACCAGTTCCAAATCTTTCCTTTTTTGTTATACAGATTATTCCATTATAAAAGCATTTTCAAGCTTCTGTTATCAACAAAATGTCTCTATATAGTTTCAACAAACTATTAAAGATTAACTTATCAAGTATAATCTCTCAAAAGATCCAGATTTTTAATTATATCAAACCTTGCCCAATAGTCACATTTTTACTTATCCACCATCCATCTTGAGATCCCTTTAAAAGTCACAGACAACTAGTATTAGAGCAACTAGTTCAAGCCAGATTTTTTAGTATGTGTTATCTTCAATTGTTTTTGTTTTTTATATTTTTGTCCATAAGTGCTTAACAGCTTGAATGTTTGTGTTGTAAATGTACATATTTGCTCTGTTACAGCTATTTTACTATGTATATCACAATATACTTATCTAATGATTACAATTACTATTTTTTGAATGTTGGTACAAAAATACCAAGTATGACATCATATTAAACATTAAACAATTTTAAAGAGTTGACCTTTGTATATAAACCTTGATGTCAATGCAAATGTACATAATTTCAATAAATTTAATTATAAATTTGAATGTAACTTATCTTGCTTGCCTGAAAGAACACATATGATTGAAGATATTTGTTTTTTCATATTGTCAGTCAAAAATAACTGTTATGAATATGAATTCAGAATATTGCACAATTTGATAATTTTGTCATGATATACAAATTGGCTTTTTTAAACATCATATTTAATGAAATTAGTTTAAATAGTAATTTCAGACACTTAATTGCATTATATGAATAAAATTTTGAGCAATCATATGACTAAATTATTATAGATATTGCACAAATGTGGAACTTTGGACTTAGCCTAACCATTTTCAAATGTAGTTATGACAATGTATTATATTTATTGTCATAAATGAAATTAGAATATATATGATCGGCGACCTGCAGCAGAGACAAATATAAAGTTTTTTAAACCCCATTTTATGCTGAGAAAGGTTAATTGGGGCTGGAATAAAGTTTGAAGTGGGAGCCGATCCAAGCACTGATCCCCTCCCCAGGAAACCAACGCAGGTTCCCTTGATTACAATGCTACAACTTTAGGATACAGCGCCTTGAATAACGTAGTGTGGAAAACGACCCAAGATAATGGTTCCCGAGACGGATGACAACATAGATGGCAGTGCGATCAGCGCAGCTGCTAATTTTCTTATGAAAGTAATGCTGCTTAGTTAGTTTTTGGAATATATTGTGTAGATTTGTTTGTCTTGAAAGGCGGTACGTGAATTGATGGAAACAGTTATATTTGTGGAGTGGTTTGCAGTCACGAAACGGCATTAATTCGGAAAGAAAAGTAAAATAAAATTAATAAATAAATAGCATGCGTAACACAAGAAGAAACATTGCAATGTGATTCCGGACGCCAGGTGTTGGATTGTGTACTAGAGTTTATTTTTCTATGTTATTAGACTATAAATAGTATCCTGAGAGATATTTCATACCGAGGCGACAAACCACAAGTGTTGCTTGGAATCAATGCAGCCTCTCGAACTGTAGGGACGCAAGCTCTGACTGCACCGTTTTCTCAAGGAGATTTTAGATCAAAGCGACACGGATCCTTTTGTCCAAGGCAACTTTCATGCTGAAGCGACACATGTCACTTGGAAACGAGCCAATCAAGATCAACATTTCACATCGTAGCAGCATGACGGGCAGCACAGGCTAGCGTTCTGTTGTTGAAATCCTCAAGCGATAAGTGTCGCGTGCAGCTTTGGTGCGCAATCTCCCTAAATATCTCATTGCATCGCGCATGCGCGAACAACAAACCACGTCAACACGTTGCAAGCTATTGAGAGAATGGCCCAGTTTGAGCGACACACAAGCGACAAAGCGACACGTGTGGCTTATCGTGTCGCCTAGATCTGTTGTTGAAACATGCAGTTTATCGTGTCGCCTAGATCTGCTGTTCGCACTAGCAGCAAACGCTTGCTAATAGACTGAAGCCACCATGTCGCTTGTCACTTAGGTGGGAACTCCCCCTGTGGCGCGTCGCTTCGGTCTGAGCACCCTTCCTTTAAGGAGCTTTCAGACCGAAGTAACAAGTAGCACGCGAATATGGCATGTGAACGTGTCGTTTGCTGTTTGGACCCTCATGCGCAATGAATGCTATTTTGCAGTTTGGAAGTGTCTGTGTCACTAGTCACATCAGTGTGAACATCCCGTGTCGCTTGTCCCATTGGTCTCAAAGTTTCCTTACACTCACGTCGATGGCACTAAGGAAGTCTTGTGTGTTTCCCCTTGTCTAGTGTTGCCCACGGGACGAGACGGGACAGGCTTTTAAAAATTCGAGACGAGACGAGATTGACCATGTGTCATAAGACAAACGAATATTTTCGAGACGAGACAGCATTTCCACGAGACTCCACGAGACGAGACAGGTCAAAGTCTCGTCTCGTGGGCATTACTACCCTTGTCGTCTTATGCAATCATGAATCATCATTATCATCATCGCCGCGATTCGTTTAAAGCGAAAGATAAGAGACCAAAAATACAAATGCTTCAGTGTGTATATCTTTCAAACAAATTATTATGATGATGATAATGATAATAACGAACCTAATTCATACACAAAAATTTAGTTACCAAGAGCATTCAACGCGTATTTTATCTCCCGTATTATTAATGAAAGTATAACGATAACAGGACATGGTCGACTGTCTAGAATGTTCGTTAATATCTTCGCGACCACTGTACCAAATATCATAGCAATTATCACATTCACAGAAATGCTTCATGTAAAAGAATCACACGTTGCAGCGAAAACTCCATTTACTTCCATTATAAGCAGACGAATGCCATGCAGCTGTACCAACCACAGCGCCTCTAGCGGTATCATATTCGAGTGGAACCAGCCAGAGCGGGTTTCATGTGACGTCAGGATGCACACAGCCGCCATGTTTGCGGCTAATTTTATTTGTCGTTTGCAAGGAAATATCCTTTACCTAGCGTTCGTTACATTTGCACCTACTGCACGTTTGTTTTAAATCGCAATGTTAGTCTCCTGCCCGCCCACTTGAAATCCGTATGCTTACAAGAACTGGCCACAATCATGGCTGCTCGAAGCCACTATGCAACAGTTTGTGACGTAGGTGAAACACACCTATACGCCATCGAAGAGAGAAGTACAAGCAAGGTCATGATGACAAAAACTTTTGGGTTCTGCAATTACATAGAATTTTATATTTGTCAGTCTTGGATACAGTATTAATTCGAATTTAGCAGCAGCAACGTTCCTAACAGATCGTACTAAAGAAAGACAGAACAGAAACTTTGCTAGATTACGTGAAAATGAAAGAATGTAACTAAGAGATTTTACTCATTATCAATTTTATGGATCAACAAGTCACGTGATTTAAATCTTCTTTGTTTTAAGTAGAATTTCACAATAAGCTAATTAATTATATGTAAGCGGGTGTGTTTCGGACTGTTTTCAATTCACAAGAGTACAAATATAATCTTCATTTCGATGCACGTACACGAAATTGACGTGTTATATCAAAAACAATTATAAACAATTGCACTTACATTTTGCGTGCAATGTAAAACTCGTATTGTCTTTGAAGTTCTCAGTAATGAAAAAATTGAACACGAACAGAAACATGCAATTCACCACACAAAAGGAACGCATAAACAAAGTCTTTCCTATTGTATACAATCTCATACTTAGAGGCAATACCTCACATATTTGAATACAGTGGTGTAGACTATTATGTAGACACTTAAAAACAACTTTCATTTTTGGTAAGGGTGGGTCAAATGACCCCACCTTGACCCCACATGCAGACGCCCATGTTCGTATCGAGGACACCATTGTAGTACATTAGTTTTGCGAAAGTTCACCTTGCAATGCTTTGACCTTTGAACAACACTGTTTAGTTGGTATCATATTCCATTCAATCTATACAAAACATATTTCAGCGACGTTCACGAAACTTTTCACATGAGTTTTAAAACACTGTTTGCATACACACATTACATCGTACGAGAACAATATTATTATCTCTACCTCAAAACTCTGGATTCCGACATGTTTAAACCTAAATCTGTAATGGTTGGAAGCTCTGATCACTGCCAAAAATGTCATTACATTGCACATAAAAAGAATGTTCAATATATTCTTTACATTTCATTCTTACTTTATATTAATCAGTTCTCTTATGCTGTAATTAATTCTCAAAGGGCGCATAACTCGCAAATGTTTTGATTTAAATCTCAAGTACAGTATTTTCACATACACGCACTTCATTGCTGAGAATCTTACATAACAGATAGGTCGATCAGCGTAAATAATGCTCAACCACGGACGTAAGGCATGACGGAATGTGCGTCACAAACGCCCTCTTGCGCCAATAAACGAGGAGGAAGAAGAAGAAGAAAAAGCAGAGTAGCATGTGACTGCCAGAGCAAAGACCTGTTGTTGATTCACCTCGCGTCTTCGCTGCAGAAAGAGAAAGGGAAAAATAACAGTATGGACTCAGGTATCTGTCAGCAATTGACCCAATTAGTCGTACCAGTTCTGCAGAGTCCAAGTTCACTTACCATATTGAGGCAAAAAGACAATATGGAGACAATTCCAGCATTCCAGCTGTAGAAACGTAACGTGCACAACACGAAAGATAGACATTTGAAACGACATTAAAGAAGTGAACTTACTTTGGGCTTTGTTTGCAGGAAATCGCAAGGAAAGTATCTATAATCAACAATGTATGCGTGTGTGTGCAAGGGCACGTCTGATACGCCATCAATTCGTTAGGGTCGTAAAGGTTCGAATTCTTGCGCAATTTTTCGATCCTGAATTTGCTGTGGGTAGTTTCATGGCTTTCAGCTATCACAGGCTAATGCCCACGTCAGTTCTATGGTGTTTACGAAGATTTTATCGCAAGTGTTTATAACCTCACGTCATAAACATGTATTGTGTAGTGAAACTAAACGTTGGATTGCGATGCCGTTCAATTTATTTATTCTTGCTCCTGGAGGTGAAACTAAAAATTTGTTTATAATTAAGTTTCGAGTTAAAATAATATTATGGTGAATTTGTAAAAGATTTTACTTTATAATTTGTATACTGTTGTTCTTTTAAATACCCGTAAATAAAATTAGTTACATTTTACACTATAGTTAGAATTCATTATTTTCCTGTCTAATAGAAGATTGGGATAAATAAATACCCGGGCAACGCCTGGTAATCAGAGGATTAGAGAATCTGCTCTCGTCTTGGTTCGTTTGTGAGGAGTCTGTCGTTTTTGCAAATGGCTGTCTCGATTTATAAACAACAGTCTTCTTCTTGAAGGGCAAGTTCCGGAATACACACAGCATTTCACGGCCCACTTTTACAGCATATTGAAGTCTTTAAGGCAAACAACTTTTCTCAATAACGTTTCTCTGTTTGACGCCTTATTTCGACACTACAAAATTGCTCTGTGTTGTGAATGTATTGATTGATTGATTTGCTTTATTTGAATTCACTTTTTTGCCACCTTTGGCTAATTGCAAAGATGGGGATGAGTGATGATATGATGAAATTGATGAATGGGCACTCGCAAACATCCATACCCAGGCCGGGACTCGAACCTGCGACCCCTGGCGTAGTAGTGCGATGTGCTAAGCACTCCGCCACGGGGGCCGGCTTACCACGAATGGATTAACTTTACAATTTTCATGAACAAAATGTATGACTTATAGTAAATAATCTGATTAAGTCCCATAGTAAATGAATTTTGTTTTTTGTGAAAGTTTCGAACTTCCTTACAAAAGCCTCAGCGGAGAGTAAATCTCGGTCTCATACAGAAGTCTGTCTCGCTCGACAATTTTCAAAGGGTGTGAACTCGTTCACGTATCGATTTTCGATTTCAACTCTATCTCATCTCTAATATGAATTAAATTAGAGTAAATTACGATCGCACCATTTGATTCTAAAAGGTAGATCGTGATCATCCCCTTTAGAACTAAACTTAGGTGAACACCTTCGAAAACGACGTCTAAGGGAGATTTCAGACCGAGGCGACACGCTACACATGTCGCTCGCTTGGGAACGAGTTAATCAAGCGACACGTGCCGCATAGGCATTTCACGAATCGCACGCAGGCTTGTGCGGCCTGTCATACCGTTCCTGTGTGAAATATTTCTGCTGATTGGCTCGTGGCGACACGTGTCGCTTCGGTCCGAAATCTCCCGAAGAGACACCACAAGCTGCACGTGTCGCTTGCGTGTCACTCGGACCAGGCCGTTTTCTCAATACCGTCAATCTTGTTGTCTCGGTCTGTTGTTCGCGTTCGCGGCATATGTTTTGCTTTAGATTGAAGGGACTCGTGTCGCTTGCCACTTCTGTGTGAATTCTCCATATCGCTTGTGTCGTTTCGGTTCGAAAGGCTGCATAGGGCCCATTTCCAAGTGACACGTGTTGCTTGTCGCTTCGTTCTGAAATCTCCCTTAAACTAACAATAAGCATTCATTCCCGGTCTAGCTCATGTCCGTTCTCTCTACGACGAAATGATTACCTTCGAACACACCGTAAGAAATACGCAGTAGAGACCAAACCCACTTGAAATAAACGTAAAGCCAACATTTTGCCCGTGACGGCTTAATATGCAATCATCGTCCACTTCCATTGCAATTTGTATTCTGAACAGCTCTGCCTGCTTCTTTGAAAAGCACGCGAGTAACCTGCTCACACACTGTCATCCGTTACTTCTTAGCTTGCCTCAATATGAGTGACTTCTTCACTACGATTTATCTTGCATCTTGAACCTTGATTCGAAATAGAACTAAAAACATAATTCTGTGTGCAAAGACATAGCATAGAATTTCGAATTCAAGTTTACGACATGGTATCCATAAGTATTACTCAGCAAATTGTCCATGACTATTTTCGTAGGGTTTTATCTTCATCCTAAGTATTTTTAAAGACAGTATTTTTACGCATACTGGTTCAGAGGTTGTAAGCAGATTGTTTGGTGCTTTGTGTCAGTTCTTGAAGCTCTCATTGCAGAAAACAAAGGGAGTAAACGTGGTGATGGACAATTTGCTTGGTAATACTTATGTACTTTCCTTTGAAGTTAAACACTAATTGTGCTTTACTTGGCGTAATACCTGTGGCCCCTCAGTCAGGATAAAAAACGCCAACCACTGTTGCCAGCTTGTCTGGCATTATTCGAAATAAGTAGAGTGATAAATTGCAGGCTTTTAAAGCATATATATCTGAGAAGTTATGCAAAGTATGTTCGAAACCGTCAGCGCTTTTTTTCTTTTGAAAGGTTCATTCGACAAGACTAATTAAGGCAGCAAATTGAGTTAAAGAAATTTGAACTAAAAGCGAATTTGACTTTTGTCAGTGATCAAACAGTATCGATGCTGTTGGGCATGTAAGCTTAATAGAGTACAGTGGGATCCTTGAGTATTACCGTGCAAATTGTCCATGACTATTTTCATTAATTTTTCTCTTACATGCGATGCGTTTTTAAGCAATGAATTTGTATGTATGCTGGTGCAGAAGTTGTCAACAGCTTGTTTTGAGTTTTCTTTTAATTCTTAAAGCTCTTACTGGGTCAAATCACGAACATGGTGATGGACAATTTGCACGGTAATACTCATGGATCCCACTGTACCATGGTTAAAGTGACCCTTACTTACTTACATCTAGTCTCACTATAGTAAACACAGCAGAAGGCAGTGGGCAGCAGGGATATTTAATAGAAGATTGATCATTACAAATCACAGCTTCCCTTCCACTATTGCTTCTTCTACCGTGATTTCAATGTTACTTATTGCCGTATTTTGTAATTACATTCCGTAATCCGTATGCAATTTAGTGATATATTGGCCTATGTGTGGTAGCCATCTCGGACCAGCCACTGGGGGAGGGCTAAGCCCCCCCAAAAATTTGAATAAGTTGAAATTGGCTTCACCTTTAAAGGCAAAATGCAAGGCCATGTGAAGAAAAGGGGAATTGTAACAAAACAATTAATTTTTCATAAACTTAAAAAAAAAAAAATCATCCGCTCATGCATCAGTCACAGTTTCCCGCGAAAAGTATAAAACGACATCAATCATAATGTATATTTTATAATAAAATGTGTTATTTAGTAAAAGTTTTTACTGGGTTAATTGTATGTTTTTTATATTTATATCTGCTTTACGTGTGTGTATTTATTGTGTATAGATCATTCCTTACACCGACCTCCGTGGCGGAGTGGGGTCGACCTCCGTGGCGAAGTGGTTAGCAGAGCGCGCTACAACGCCAGGGGTTCTGGGTTCGAGTCCCGGGTAAGGCATGGGTATTTGTGTTCGTCCAGTTGATAAGAAACAAAGAAAATGTAAGAATTGAAAAGTGTAAAAGTGAGAAAAAGAGTGAATGGTGGGGAATACCTCCGTGTAGGGGGTATTTCCTTTAAAAAAAAAAAGAGTGGTTAGCATAGGGCGGTACATGCTAGGGGGGACCCGGGTTCGAATCCCGGCTTGGGTATGGGCATTATTTGTGAATGTCCCTTCATCACTCTCATCCTGATCGTCGCGATTAGCCAAAAGTTCCAAAAAGCGAAGTAAAATAAACCTAAACAATAACTAAATCTATCGATCGTTCATTACAAAAATGTATTTAATCAGTCACTCTAAAATGATGTAATTTTGTAATGGGTCCCACAACATGTTCCTATTAAAACAACCAGAAGTTTATTATTATTATTATTATTATTACTATTATTATAATTATTATTATTATTTGTGAGCATTTTTAATCACTAAAAATGTTATTAGAGCTTACAATACCCCTGCAATGTGCAACTTGATGGTGTCCGATTGCGGTATTTCTTGATTGATGTATTTCACAATGATTTAGCTACGTTCGTAAGCAAAATGAATAAACTTCCTATGTTGTCAACTAATCAACACACGAGGCCAAGCATCAAGATCGCCTGCAAATTCGACAGAATGATGATTTGGTTCCATTTGGTGATCAGTGCAACACTACCGTGCTCGGTGATCCCCGCTGCTTACATGTTTGTTCTGTTGTTTTCGGGTGTGTATACGCCAGTGATTAAGCTAGGTGGAATCCAATGTGATTATTGTGCCTTACATTTCCATGTAAGGTCAACAGCAAAGATACAGTAAGTAAATTGTCCTTCGTTATTTTTGTTACCTTTTTGTTATTATTCTTACACCCTTTGTTGTTTTAAGGAATGGAATTATATATCATGACTATCACATTACGCAGAACACAGTGAATGAACATTAAGATTGACAATTCGCCTAGTATTACTTTTGCTATTGTGTGTACAGGGTACACCACGACACACTCCAATCTTCATACTTTAATAAAAACGAGCTAATGAAATATCGAATTCGAGAAACCTATAGTAGCAAAACAGTCTGCAATGATTCGACAAATTTTCCGTTCACTGATATTATTTCACCAAAACCTTCAGTTTATTGACAAACACAAAGAAAAACTTGTAATTTTGCCAAGATAACGTAACAAAAAGCCATAACGACACTTACCTTGTCTTCAAAGTTGTCTCTACGACGGGAAGACCTGGCAACATTGAATTCCGCGGTGCATGTTGGAACACGATTTTCTGTCCCCATTGTGTGAATTCCTCGAGATTTCTTACTTTCTTGCTCGCTAAAAAAGATGAAGAGAATCATGAAACTTACAAAAATCGTAGTAAGTCAATGTTTTAGCAATCTAGCAAGCATGAAAAGAATACATTTCCACAACATTTAAACTGTGTTGAGTTAGGCTTGAATTTTCGAGAAGAGACACTGTGTCCATCCATCTTGAACAACCGATATTTTTCTTTCTCTTTCGATAATTTTACGTACGTCTCTCTACCTAAGATACATAAAGAATTAATAAAATGGAAGGTAGAACAAATATACCACTACCACGGTATTTGTAGATACCTGTGACGTGAGGTCAGTGGTGCTAATGTTGCATGTTAAAATCAATTGAAAGTATGTAGTTCGCATATTTTCCAAGGGCACAGATATCGTGGAACTGCTATACAATGATACAATAGGTAGAAGAATATATTATCTGCTAGGTATCCTGTAAAATCAGTATTACCAAGTATTATTCCTGGATCCAACACTCTTTGAAGTCTATGTATTAAAGAGGAAGCTTTTCAACCACGACAAAAAGCTACAAAACAATATTGTATGATTTATAACAGAGTGTACTTAAATAGTTCATGTCGCAGTGTTACGGTACGTAAGTGTGATCAATAGTAAGTTTATAAATTTTTGCTGATTAGTAATAAAATAATAATTTTAATTAAATTTAATTAATGCAAAGAAGAGTGACGAGGGCGCAAGTAAAACACAAAACTGTTTTCATTAACAGTTTATTTTCAGTGTAAAAAAACAGGCTAAAACAAGCATTGACAAATGCTTGATTATGGAAAGTGAGTATAATGATAAATCTTCTCATTCATAATAAGATAATCACATACTGTTTGATAAAAATATTTTAAAATTTATTTCATTTCGTTCATTTTAATTCATTATGTTCGAAATCAACTATATTTTGTATCTCCTTGTACAGTGGGATCCATGAGTATTACCGTGCAAATTGTCCATCACCATGTTCGTGCACTTTATTTGACCCAATAAGAGCTTTATGATTTAAAAGAAAACTCATAAAAAGGTGTTGACAACTTCTGCACCAGCATACATAAAAATCCATCGCTTAAAAATACATAGGATGCAAGAGAAAAATTAATGAAAATAGTCATGTACAATTTGCAAGGCAATACTCATGGATCCCACTGTACGTACGTACAATGGGATCCATGAGTATCATGCAGAAGTTATCAACAGCTTATCTTGAGTTTTCTTTTAATTCTTGAAGCTCTTATTGGGTCAAATAAAGTGCACGAACATGGCGATGGACAATTTGCACGGTAATACTCGTGGATCCCACTGTACATGTGAAAGTTTATAAAATTGGTTAATGTCTCGCAATTAGTTATTTCACAATTTGAATAAAGTTTCTATTTATATACTATCTTACACATTCTAAATATCATTACTGTCTTCATTGGATTGCTTCCATATAAATGTGAATTGTAGCAAACTCATATAGCCTAATCAAATACGTATCTCAAATAAAGAATTAATTCAACTTTGATATTAGATTAACGTAACGTCTCAAACTAAACATATCTTACAATGTAAAAAAATATGAACAGATAGTTGAGTTAAAAATCCATTACTAAACGAAACAAGAGATTGTATATGGTATTATTCGTTGCTTTTTAAAGTTAATCCTAATGATAAGGATGATAACCCGATGAAATACATGATGGGACAAACACAATATTACACCCATGGCTTATTTCTGACTTCGCAGCGTGCTACCCTAACCATTCCGCCACCCCACAAAGCCCGGCAAATTCTATTTAATGTTATGCAAATGTTTGTTACTAGAAAAAGGAAATAATTGAAAAGCAATTCTAGCTTGAAAAGAACCGTGCTTAGTGCCATAGTTGGTGCAGATCTTTTAAAAAAAATACATTAGATCATAGATGTTTAATCTGAAGCCAGGCCCGGTTTTATGCATGGGAAGGGCCGAGGTTAGCACTAGCGTTAGGCTCATCTGTATACAATTTCAGTTATAACTTTTAGTATAAGTTATGTCAGACGGTTAGTTATATTTGTTAACATATTTCCAATAATTCCATTTTGTGATCCTTTCAAAGCAATATTTCTCCAGTGGAGGTGTCTTGCAGATGGAGGCTAAGGAATACAGCCCCCCCCTCAAATCCGTAACTTGCCTGAAACAAATGTGGCCAACATTCTGAAAATGAATAGGTTAAAAAATAACTGAATAACCAGAAGCACCATAATAGTAATCGCAATTGATTGTTAATTGATTATTTGATTATTCTGATGCATTTCTTAGTTGCTGCCTGCATAGGTATATGAATGTAATTACACGGATGCTGGTGCAAATGTTGTCAATTGCCAAGTTGGGTGATAGGAAATCAGCCTGATATTAGGTTCTCATTTGACTGCACTAAAAACACGGAGTGAAAGTTTCGTGGCCATGATCTTCAGTGTATCTGCAGGCTACTAACAAATGATGTAGAAGAACATCAAATTAAATCAAATTTATACCTTAATTAATTAGGACATGGCTGAATGTCGGCGGCAAGGACTTCCAGTCTACATTTCGCATGCAAAATGAATCATTCGACAACGCGACGCATTCCGTAGCTATGACTTGCATGGTTCAGCGAACGGCAATGCCACCTGTTTGTTTACATCAGACCTTGACCAAGGATTATATATAAGGTAATAGATAATCTTTGCCTAAACTTGCACGAGGTGTATTAGAACACAATGAATCTGTTTATAGTTTGCATTTTGAAACAGGACTTCCCCGATGGTAAGAAATGTAGTGATAGAACAAGTAAAACTAGATGCATTAGATTTTGACTAAAGCGAGTGGTTAAAAGTAAAACGTAAGCTGTATTTTGCTATTATTACTACCACCAAGCCAGCCATTACTTCCTTAAAACGACACTCCCAACACAAAGAAATATCAACAAACTTGCAACATACAGAATTACATGTCTTCAATTGTATAGCAGCACCAGAGCGTGTGAAGAATGATTGACAAAAGATTCTGCAACAACTTCAAAAGCGTATAAAAAAAATGTGTCCTAATTAGACCAAAACGTCCAAGTTCAAAGAACAGAATAAGATATAAAGGCTAGGCCAAATGCTTCACTTGGTATAACACTTCTTTTCCCGCTCTACTAATGGTAGATATTCCTATGTCCGACAGAGGGCAGGTTGATCGTGGTCCGTGCACTGTCCTGAGATTTGACTACCTTTCATTAGCTGTAAATTTCTTCTTGCATTATGGGTACGCGTTGTGCCAATCTCTATCTACCTTGGCGTTGTGCATTTCGTGTTGGCGGAGCGTTGCAAGCGGTTGCAAGGAAGTAACGTTCGCAGCTGTCAGGATTACAACTAGCAATAAATAAATAATGACGACTACCCGTCCGTATAAAACGACTGGACAAGGAAGAGGAAGGAGATGCAACAGCAAGGTATCTGCAAATCTACAGTAGCTCCTAGTTTCTAATAAAGAATAGTGATTTATAAATCCATGGTTTGCTTACAAAAGTAGCTGTTGCAGTAGAATAATCATGTTTTAAAATAGTATTTCTGGATACATAAGATAAATTTTGATAAAGAAGTTTATGTCTTGAACTGCATCTAACATATAGGCTAGTTTTGTGCAGTTTTCCTTGTGTTCTGTGGGCAGTATACTTATATTACTACAGTTCATGCAACAAGAACACACATCTGTACGCTGATATAGTCTGCAAAACTAAATATTGTTGTTACTCAATTATTTTTCGAAAAATATGGAATCCATTTAGAAATTCAAAACTCACTCAGTATCAGAATATGTACAATTATAAGCATGGCATGCTAGTAGCCAAGATTTATTTGTAAAGGTTTAGCCATAGTCTTCAAAGCATTATTCATTGGTTGCTACAAAGACGTATTCAAGCGAATATGCCACTGTGTATGCTTTGTGTAGAACGGAAAGGTAAATAAGAATTCTAGTGTACTTTGAATTTATGAAGACAAGCAATGTAATGTTACACATTTTCGTATGATATTTTGTAATTTTTCTGTTAACGTTTGGAAATTTTTAAATGGCGTAATTTACCTAATAATAATTCAGATGGCAATTAAGTTTTTAAAATGTTTTAGGTAAAAGCAGATCCAGTAGTGTTACTTCAAATACTTGATGAACATAAGAAAAAGTGAACTTAGAGAGTCGTATAATAAGATGGGGGAGGGGAATCTCTTTCCACGGAAAAGAAAATTAATTTCAAAATGAAGAAGTTGGGAAAGAAATTAAGTATAGAAAGAAATGAATTCGTTGGCTGTCTGCTGATTGTATAAGTCGTAAGATGTGCGGTTTCTTCCGTTTTCAGAAGGAGATAGTAGGATATATCAGCTTCCATTCTGCTTTTTGAAAAATTGTTATTTCTTCGAGAAGGGTTCATGTTTTTTATGGATGAAGAAGTGTTCCCCTGTGCATAGCACCACGCCATGAAGGTGTATAGGGGGTTTGGGAGTAACGCCCCACACTTTCTTGATCCGGTCGTGAGTGGGGGTGATGTGATCAGCATCACGCCCTGACCGCCTTTACCCTACAGGGTTTCCCCCAGGTACCCATGTTATTCGACGCTGGGTGGGCGCCGGGGCCGCTTCCATCGTTTTTTATGGATACATTATGAAATATTTAGAGTGCGGAAACATAGACACTGGCAAGCCTGAGACATGTCGTGAATATCGAGGTTAAAATCTGGTAACTAAATCTCGAAGAAAATGGGGGTAGGTACACAACATGGCAGATGAGAATTTTAGTCTCGTTTCTCGTCTCCAGGTGCAAATGAAAGTATCTTTCTAATCTAAAGTCTGGTAATAATAGATACAAATAAGTAAACCAAAGTTTTTGCACATTAAACAGAAAACTTAACCTTAGATATTCAAGGCTTTGAGGTATGTTTCAAAATTAGCACAATACAGGAGTTTTGATTTATCCTAAATTATCATATAATTTGCATTCAAATTTGTAAAAGCTCGAACGAGATGAAGCTCTGGACGATAAGTATCCATTTCACATATGCCTGTCCCGCTCTCGAGTCAATCAGAAGAAAACGTGACATGAAGTATTTATCTTCTTCCGTGTATGCCATGTTAAATCACATACCTACACAGTGCAAAATGTTGAAGTCGAGGGTGGGCAGACTAAGTACAATTTCAGAACCAACAAATCTGTTCCCCGCATTATTTTTAAGGCTCATGAGCCACGTCCATGCTTGTAAATCCGGTATTGTATTTCTAATTTACAATGCATTTGTGGGTAGGACCCGTTTTCTTCATGGTACAGCGATTGAGGGTTGTTAAAGTGAACCGTATACTTACTTTATTTGGCTTTACTTTTTGTTAACAAGTAAGACTGTATTGCTGATAAACGTAAAGGCGTGGCACGACTCTTATTAGGAGAAGCCAAAGCGCTGGTGCTGCCACCCACCGTTGAGAGTGCAACAAACTGATGCAAGCACCTTGCCAACTTTTGAGCCAACTGCGGTTAGCGACCCCGTTCAACGTGTGCTGATTTATTTAACGTATTCTTAGTAGCTCACAGAAGCTCTTGAGGGAAAGAAAAAGTTACAGAGGGTGCCGAACCCTTTAACACTTGACGAAATGAACTAATATATGAGGTGTGACAATTTAAATCCCGGAATGGCCGCAGCGTGTAGCTGAGGTGTTGAGTCCGGCAAGCTCACGCATTCAAGCATTAAAACAAAAAAAAATACGTTCGGCCAGGCCCGTAGCCAGGCAGGGGCCAGGGGGGGCTGAGCGCCCCCCTACCACATTGACATTAGGTAAAACTATCTTGTGTAATTTGTTTGCAGTGAAGAGTGAAAATGTAGAGGAGATATTATTTAGCTCACAACTTTGGTGAAGGTTAAATTTAGGGAGCAAATTTTCTTCTCTAGATTTTAGAAAGTTTCTTCACAGGGGAGCTTCTTTATCTGTACCTTCGTTGCCCCTGTTACGACCTCTCATTTATACGGAAATCTGTGACTTTGATGCAGTGGCGTAGCGCAGTTCTCTGCCCCCCTGCAAGTAAAATATTTGGGCCCCCCTCAGTGGAAAAAAGAAACATCGAGATGATGCCAGAGTGGGGGCGGACGCACAATAGTTAGCAACCCCCCCCCCCCCACAGTTGTAAAACGATTAAACTTTAACCCTTCCTTCCCATTTTTTGTCATCGACTTAGGATATATATCAGTTTAGTAGTTTGTCGAAACTAAATCAGAGTGATCTGAATCTCTGATTGGATGAAGAAATTAGAAATATTTTCTCTTACTTCAATGGGGTGTCACAGCCAGGATTCTTTTTTTTAAGGAGGGTGGAGGCTTCACACAGCCAACTATTTTGTTCGTGATCCTTTGTATTTTCTGTTTGAAACGTTTTTTTCATAATAGACATATATTTAAAAAAACACTGTTTCGGGAAACTGTTTAAAGGATAGTAAACACTCCTTTCTTGGACTTGGAGGTGGATGCACCTTCAGCCCAAAAAGCCATCCTCTGTCTATGCCAGGCCATGATTCAACGTAAGAGCCACTCACATTACGCTTCTAATACTAATAGTGAGTTACATACTCAACCAAACTTATCATTTCAGTTTTGGGGGTTGAACTGGACCTCTACATTGTCAATGGTGACCTAATATGAACGGGTCAATTGCAATTTGCTGGTAAGAAATAGAGGCGGACTCAAGTCTTGAGAAGTAGAAAAGTAAGCAGCGACTGGACTTCATTCTCTGAAAATTGGTCACTCAATGAAATGCCGATTGGAGCATTGTATAGCTACGTTGTATACCCTGCGTGGCGGAATTGGGGCTACTGGACCTAAGGGCAAAGGGAAAATTGCCTCTGGGATCAATATCCTGAGTTTTTGGGCCCCTTGAAGTGGGCAATTTATCTCAGATCTTATTCCAATCTAATACGGAGGCTTTTGAAAATATTTGGGAGGAAGTTACATTTTAAATATGACTAATATTACTGGTAATAAAAAAGGTCATAAATTATCAAGTTTGTTTGTTTAGGTATTGTGTAACAATAAGGCATCGACTGGTTGAGCAACTGAACCTTTCTACTGGATTCGTAACCGTAGACGATTGGCACACTACACTACATTTCGGGTGTTGCGGGGGCGTCTGCTACGCACATGGACGTCCGCAGGTTTTTTTCCAGGGAGGGGCAAGGAAGGTATTTTTCTCCGGGGGGGGCAAACAAGGCACATTTTCCCCAAAAATAGTGTTGTTCCCTAAAAAAACATTGCTTAAATTTGAATTTATGGTGTTCATGCAATAATTAACACATATTATTGTGGCAAAAATGAAATTATATATGTGTGAAATACATAATTTTTGGTTGACTTTAATTTTCCAGGGGGGGCACGGCCCCCCCTTGTCCCCCTTCCGGGCGCCCATGGCTACGCCACTGCTTTGATGTCATTATGCAAATTCCCTCCGCATCTGCGTCAAAGGTGAACAGCTCCCAAGTTTTGGAAAGGAAGGGGAGTTTTATTGTTTCGGCCGGTGAGTGGAATCTACGCTAGGCACTATGATTGAATATTGTCCATCTTTTCTTGGTGATATAAATATCTGTATCATCAAACGTAGTATGGAGTGTGTAGTAAGGGATGATTTTAGTAGCAGACAATTAACACTTCAAGCGATATTTTAAAATATATATAAAAATGTAGTATTTGTGTGTTATTTCTAACTTTATGTAACTTAATGACCCCCTTCCCCCCACACCTAATTTACCTTCATTTAACACTGTTAAACTTTTGAAAAATGGACTTGATTTACAAAGCCACCCCTAATAACCCGTGAGCCCCCCCGGAGATCAATTCTGGCTACGGACCTGGTTCGGACATGTTCCAACTTGCGTTGATACGACCAAACGAAACGAGTCGTTTGTTCCCGACCAGCAGAGGAAGTAGTACGTGCCCGTGGTACTTCTGTACTTCTGATGGAGATAAAATTTCAGCAAAAATAAAGCCACGAATGTTGACAGTTGACCAGAAAGAACGCCGGCGTCACATTTAATCTCAGTGGTGTTTTCAATAAGACACAGCAACAAAAGGCCAGAACATGCAGAGAAAAACAGAGAATTCGCCTCGGCCGCTGAAAAGCACGTACGAGGTGTGGCTAGAAAGAAACCGGATTGGTGTTGCTGTCGACAAACGGCAAGCACGTCAAGGTCAAGCGGTGCATGAGTGTATAACCTGATATCCTGCCTATCGACTGTGTGATTGCCCAGGGTGCACGGCGCTCAGTTCCGTTGTAGCTTGTGGACGAAGTAAACCGTACGTCTGTGCTCCGTCGGAAAAAAAAGTTAAGTGTGAAAGTGGAACAGCGTATCAATATGAAATTTCTTATGAAACTCGGAAAATCCGCCACATAGACTTATGGTTTGTTGAAGGAAGTGTACGGAGATGAGTGTTTATCACGCACACAAGTGTTTCAGTGGTTTCAAAGGTTTAAAGGTGGACGAGAAGTGATCGCGGCGACTCGTGTCCTAGACGGCCTTGCACGTCAAAAACGGAATCCAATTGCAAATGTTGGTGAATTGTTTCGTATTGGGTACCCGAAGGTCAAACTGTCAAGCAACATTATTTCATTACTGTGCTGACGAGCCTTCGTGAGCGAGTTAGAAGATGAAGACCTGATTTGTGGAAAAGCAAGTCATGGATTCTTCATCAGGACAATGCTCCTGTCCACACGGCATTGTCAGTCAAGGCTTTTTTGGCCAAGTGTGGAATTCCAGTGTTAGAACATTCATCATATTCGCCGGATCATGGTCCGTGCGACTTTTTTTTTATTCCCAAAGGTCAAATCAGCAGTGAAAGGAACCAGATTTACGACCGTAGAATCTGTGAAAGTAAAAGCGACGGAGGCCATGAACATGGTTTCAGAAACACTGCTTCCAGCAATGGAAGATTCGTATGGAGCGGTGTATCGATAGTGCAGGGGAGTACTTTGAAGGGGATAATGTTCGTATTGTACAAAATAACCAATAAAAGAGTTTGTAGCAACAATCCGGTTTTTTCTAGCCACACCTCGTATATCTCGCTTGCAGATTAAAGCCATGCTTGTCTGCTCACAAGGGATAGTTCGCTAGGACAAACGGTGATTCAGCACTGTTATTTGGAAGTGCTGACAAGGGTGCGGGAATCCATTAGGAGGAAAAGAGCCGAACTGTGGCCTGACAAGTTGATTCTCCACCATGACAATGCCTCTGCGCATAAAGCGTATAATTCGCGAGTTCCTGGCTAAAAATCCATTACAAAAATGAATCATCCACCTTATTCACCTGGCTATTTCCGCATCCAGCACAAGATATTTCGAAAAACGATTTTCAAAACTGTTTGTAGCACCGTAAGTGTATAGCTTGACAAGGAAAGTATTTCAGTAACACCGACAGTAACACCGACAGAGATTCCATCACTGATCATGAATTTAAAAAAAAAGATTTGAATGGGGCGACTGCTCCCTTCGAGAAGTCTAAATCTATCAATAAGTTGCACCAGATGACCTTTGCGTATGTTTTCTGGACTGAGTGAGCTACATTGAGATCCCATTTTTATCTATTCTACAACAGGCCCTGTTGCACAGTAATTGCATTGAAACGATCGAGTTCCTGACACAACCTGTATAAGTCTTACTTGTTTCTTTATCAAATTAATGCAAATTGCTGCATCTGAAATAGAATCATATAATTTTAGTCTGACATTCATTTTCCTTCATGTTTTGAAGGCTTCCAGTCTTCTCCATTCAGCTTCAGACATTGCCATGCTTCACAGTCATACAGGCACGTAGCCAGGGAGCTGAAGCTCTTCCCGAAATCCTACAAATATCTAATTTAAATAGTGTATTGTATAATGGTAACTATGTTTACTTCCTTAGCAGGATTAAATATTAGATCGAAAAAAGTTTAGTGTATAATAGAGAAACCAGGTTATAATTTTATTCTACCATTTAATCCAAATAATAAATGGATCCACAGCTCCCAAAATGTATAGTTTTCTTTCTTAGAGGTCACACAATATAAACTTTATGAGTAAAATTTTGCCCTAACTTTTAAAGCCTTTTTTAACGGAATGTGTAAACGTTAATAACAAAATACAATAACTATGATTTTGAGTACACTAACTGTACAAAATGTAAAAAAAATATGGACAATAGTTGTGTTATTCACTCATACGGTGGATCGAGTAGCTAAGTCTCTCCATTTCATTTACATAATAATAATAATAGTAGTAGTAATAATAATAATACATTTGGATTAGAATTGGTTTATTTTTAATAAGTTATAATACTTATTTGGTGTTTTTTGAAGTCAACTTTATGCACGGTAAGGCTAATCGGGACTGGACCTACAGTTTAAAGTGTGCGAACCACTTGTGCATCCACCAGGTATCGAACCCGGGACCCTTTCATTACAAGGCGACGTCGCTAGCACTGCGTCATTATAATAGTTATTATTGTAAAATGACAATTATAACCGTGGTAATAATAATTATTGCCATTATTATTTCTACTAATCAAGTTCTATCAGTGGCTTGATCCCCTCTGCAAATATTTCTGGCGACGCCTGTGCGAATAAGGAATGAGCCCCCTCCCCGAAATAAAATCCTGGCTACGGGCCTGCAGTCATACAGTTCTGTGTTCCAGACGTATGCTTTTACAAACCCGCATTGTAGCCAAATCCATACTACTTGATGCTTGTAGTTGTAGCAGTTGTTTGTCTCGAAACGCGAACATCACTCCAACACATTTTCTGAACCAACAGGGGAGCGATTAAACGTCTTGATAACGCTTCTAGGTGTTGATGAAGACTTGAATATTTACCTTTGGCATGAATTGAGCTGCCTTAAGTGCTGTACCTTGCCAAACAGGATGGCGCACCTATTCCCGTATTCGCAAGCTTCCGTTAACATCTTTTGCACACCGCGATTTGTCCGATGCAAACAGAACCTAACCTTACACGATAATAGCACGTTGAATATGGGGCGTGGGATTACATTCTCTTCTCGCTTCGTTCTGGCAGAATGGACGATTGTTTCTTGCCAGGCCTTAGACAAGGGAAAGCCTTGTTAACAACGGCCCACCTCTTTTCTCCTCACTGTGTTTGTTAAAAGAGTAGGAGTTCTCAAATTGAAGCAGGCAAAAGGATTGTTGTCTTCTTCCTCTTCAGGCATCGCATCAATTGTTGTCACTCATTTGTAGAACAGTTAGATGACTTTGCATGTTTGTATACTATTGTGCAAGATGCACGGGCGTTGAAAGCGGAGGGGTCCAATTTGGATACCTGCCCCTTTTCCAAATATACAACGTGTATTTTAACAGAGCGGACAACCTATCAGGTTTGTTGTTAAACATTATCTGGAACACAACAACGAGGTTTGTTGTATTATAACAATGAGAAAATCTTCAAGTTTTTTCATGCGCAATACTTTTGTAAACACGGTCATTGTGGCGCTGGTGTAGTGTTAAAGAAAATGGCGACTTTCACAAGCAGAGGCGCAACCACGAATTTTTGTCTGGGGTGGGCAAGTACCAGGATAAACGTACCAATAATACAAATTTTAGTAATAAAAATAATTTTAATAATAATAATGCTAATAATAATAATTATTATTATTTTAAATCATAAATTATTATAACATTATTATTATTATTATTAGTAGTAGTAGTGTCCTCCTCCGTAGCCGAGCGGGTTAAGGCGTTCACTCGTCTTGAGATCGTTCGCTGCGGGACGGCGTAGGTTCGAATCCGGCTCTGGTCGGAATTTATTCGGCCTACGTATAGGGCCGGTGGCAACACACCATCGTGAGGAAATTGGTGAGTGAGCGGTAACCCGGTCGAGAAGACCTACAACGGCTGGGGATACGACAACCGACTATTCCAATCCTGGTTGAAGATCTCCACGCTACAATAGGTGACGGAGGAACAGTGTGGGAGGGAGACCAGCAGTCGGTAGGTAAGGCCCTCACGGGCTGTAGCGCTGCGGGTTATTATTATTACACAACCAATTCATCCATCTCACAATAAGCCAAAAGCAAGAATTACATAAATTGTCTGTCAAATGTGCACGCTCCCTTTCCTCAAAACAATTGTCAAAGCACTTAAAACAAAATCAATTAAGACAAGTCTTATTTCTCTGTCTGGTAATTTACACTGCATTACAGAGAACAATGATAAATCGCGAGCAAGAAAATTTTTGGATCCAATTTTTGTGCAGGCTGTAATCAATATTGATTTATTAGGGCGGAAATAATTTCATGGGACGCCAATACATTCTCTCTATTACAACTTTTGTGCCTCCTTGATGGTGTATTGGCAACATCGTCGCCTTGTGATCAAGGGGTCCCGGGTTCGATACCCGGTGGAGGCACAGTGGTTCGGATCTCAATTTAAACTGTAGGTCCAGTCTCGATTAGCCTTTCTATGCGTAAAGTGAACTTAAAACCACAAATCAATGAATCAACTTTACAACTTATTTTCATTTAGATCATTTGGCGCCCAGAGCCGACTCCCGCCTCCTCGTAGCTACGGTTCTGAACTTGGTAAGACTAAGAAAAGGAGGGAGAGCGAGGAAGAAAATTTTATGAAAACTATTTTCATTTGCATCAATAATGAAGTTGTGGGCGGTAATTGCCCCCCCCGCAGGTACAATTGGCGGTCATTCTTTCCCCCCTTGCCCCCCTAGATCACCATTCGGTCCAAGGTGGGGGGCAATGCCCCCCTGTGGTTGCGCCACTGTTCACAAGTCGGTACACCCCTAGACTTCTGCATTTGGGGCTTTCTTAAAGACAAATCCTATTCGACAAAGACAAAACCTATGCCATGGAATATACAAGAGCTAAAGAAGACAACAAGAAACGACCTTGCTTTGGTGGACGAGGCGTTCTTGCAAAAAGTGTGGCAAGAAGAACTCGAATTTCGATGGCATGTGTGTCGCATAACTGGTGGACGGCACATTGAACATTTATAGACATTTGTAGCCATGTAGTCATTTGTAGACATCATAGAAACTTGAAGTGTTACTGATTTATAGATAACAAATATCATTGTTGTATTTATTTATTTATTTTACTTCGCTTCTCTGCCACTTTTGGGTAATCGAAAAGATGGGGATGAGTGATGACATGATGCAATTGATGAATGGACACTCACAAACACCATGCCCAGGCCGGGATTCGAACCCAGGATCCCTGGCATCTTAGCGCACTGTGCTAACCATTCCACCACGGGGGCGGGCTCTTTGCTCTGTGGGTATTTCTAAAACGCGTATTATTATCTATTATTTAAACATACTTATTTGACATTCCTAATATACAGGGTGATTCTAAAGGTAGGGTACAAACGAAAACCACAGATACCTCCCATGAAATAGAGACGAAAGTGTCCCTTCCACTTTGCCGAGAGATGCCTCCGTGAGGAGCTAGACAACGCCGAAAACGTGTGAAAATGAACTTCACACCGCTGTACAGCCAGCACCAGTGAAGATAGAAAGGCGGAACAAAAGAAGTCAAAAGGAACACCAAAGTCGTCCATCAGAAAAACACCAGGCGGCAGCTGCGCAACGCATGCGCATGGGGTTCCACAAAGGAAATAGAAGTGTCCCGCAAGACAAGTGAAGGGAAAGGGTAGCGATCGACAACAGTAGAGACAAAAGAAGCAAGAAACACACCGAGAATGCAAGCAAAGTGGAGTGGTGGGGTCCGTACGACACTCCAGCAGCCTTTCGCCCCCTCCCACCCAGCGATGTGCCTCCGGCTTCATTTCTAAGAGGCTGATTGGGCCCCATCACGACGTTTGTAACAACGTCTGTACGAGGAACGTGGTCCTATCTGTACGTGCACCTTTCATTGGCAATAACCTCCTGTGCCCGTAGTTGCTGTGTTTGTCCTGCAGGCGCACGACCTCTGTGTGACATCCCCTCGTTGCTGCTACGGGGAATCCCTCGTCCCGCATTTGTTGTCTCCTTGGCAGGTACCATTCCCCGTCCGGTCCTCTTTCTCATTTGTTGCACCGTGCTTTGTTCTTGCTGCGGTGTCTCCCCACTGTGTTTGGGGACTCCCCAAGCGCTGCTCCGCCAGCGCCGCCATTTCTGCCCCGAACCATGTACGCGTCTGTTGCCTGTTGAGTGTCACGGACCACTTTGCTTGCATTCTCGGTGTGTTTCTTCGTCCTACGTCGTGGGGCCTCCCCATGGCGCAGTGGTAGCGTCATTGCCTTGTAATCAAGGGGTCCCGGGTTCGATACCCGGTGGAGGCACAAGTGGTTCGGATCCCACTTTAAACTGTAGGTCCAGTCACGATTAGCCTTACTGTGCATAAAGTGGACTTAAAATCGTCCTACGTCGTCCTCCCGTGGTTCTGCAACCTCGCACTACTTTTCTTGACTGCACTGCTTCGGTCATGGTGTTTTTTTTTTCCCGCTGTGCAATTGTTACATCATGCTTCATTGCTTATTTTGTCCCTACTGTTGTCGATCACTACCCTTTCCCTTCACTTGTCTTGCGGGACACTTCTATTTCCTTTGTGGAACCCCATGCGCATGCGTTGCGCAGCTGCCGCCTGGTGTTTTTCGGATGGGCGACTTTGGTGTTCCTTTTGACTTCTTTTGTTCCGCCTTTCTATCTTCACTGGTACTGGCTGTACAGCGGTGTGAAGTTCATTTTCACACGTTTTCGGCGTTGTATAGCTCCTCACGGAGGCATCTCTCGGCAAAGTGGAAGGGGCACTTTCGTCTCTATTTCATGGGAGGTATCTGTGGTTTTCGTTTGTACCCTACCTTTAGAATCACCCGGTATAATCACACAGTCGTTAAGTAATCCACACAAGAACTATTAGAAACATTAGTATTGCGAGCGAAGGGATTTAGGAAATGCTTAGACCAGTGATCGCCAAACCGTCGATCGCGAGCTACGGTAGCTCGCGGGGTTCCAGTAGCTAGTGAGGGATTTGGCTAGAATAGACTGTAGATAAAAAGCGGCAATATCTGAGTGAAACTAAGAGAAATATCTGTTTTTGCCGATAGATGGACATCTGGACAACTCGTTCCAATATCTGTAACAACTCATTCACCTAACCTAACAAATATTGTGGATGAAAGTGAGTGCCACCCTTATTAACATGATAAGAATCAATATCATAATGCGTTATTGACAAATTTTTACATTTTACTGTGTGTGTAAGAAAAGTATTTATATGTTTTGAACTCTAAGAAATGACAGCCTCTGTATTTTGCAGTTTTTGTTGTTTAGCGTCGCTTTTCTGCCACTTTTGGCTAATGACGACCATCAGGATGAGTGATGATATGATGAAATTGATGAAGGGACAGTCACATGTTCATGCCAGGATTCAAACCCAAGCCCCATCGCTTCTTAGTGCTGTAAAACAAATGATTTTTACATTTTACTTAAAGTTTTTATAAACCAACAAAAGATCGAAAAGAAATCAATTCGCACTTGGTAGCTCATCATGCATTTTCAAATGTGGAAGTAGCTCAAGTCAGTTTGGAGACCTCTGGCTTAGACCTATTGCTTTGCAAACTGATAATATTATTATGAGGGCAAAAGTAGTTTCACGGGACACCGTGACTTGATTCTTCTACTGCTGTGATAAGTTTTAGTATTGCCATGCATACTATCCAACGTTGCTCTCTGTACAGTTATAGACACAACTGGGTTGTAACGATTCCATTGAAAGTCAATGTATTCATTACAACCCGGCAGTGTCCGTGACTGTACACCCAACGGCAAAAGAATCAGTAGGCGAATTGTCCACCACCATTTTCATTCGGTCTGTATTACAGAATGTGATGACAATGAATTGAAATAATGACGTCAATAAGCAGAGATCAATGCCTGCTTCGAACCAACATAGTTTCATTCCTTAACAACACAGGTTGTAGAGCGGTGGACAATTTGCCTACCATTATCTTTGCCGTTGACTGTACAAGTAAGGTGCGCTTCAGGCTGCAGAATACAGAACTACAAACCAAGGAAACATTTTCCCTCACATATAGATCCACCAAGCTTTCTGAAACCTCGGAAAATATGCGAACTAACCGGCCTCCCCCACCCTCTTCTTTCACCCCCGGTGTTTTCTCTGGCGCTGGTCGGGCAAGGACCGTCCCACTTCCGCTGATACAGTGTTGCTAATTTTACTCTCTTCAAGAATTCGAGGAGTGTTGTTGTGTGCGTAGACGTGTTTTTGAGTAAATGTAAAATGTCAAAAGTTGTGCACAGCAGTGAACGAAATTTGCTACTACGAATCATCGAGAAGTGTGAAGATGAGAAAAGAGACGGGTGATATTATCCTCGCGATCAACCCCTAAAGAGAGCACTATATCTAACGGGACGGTCGGAGTCATTGCTTAAAAAACTGAAAAGAGAGAAAAAAGATTTACAAACCCCTGACCAGAAATTGTCAACTCCTGGTATACGGAGACGTGCTCGACAGAATAAGATTGTCATTGACGACATGGAAAAGTGTATACTGCGAAGGAAAATCCATGAAATGTACGTAGTGAAAAGAGAAGTTCCTACAATATTGAAACATTTAGCTATTGCTAAGGAAGAAATTAATTATCGGGGGAGGCGGGGAAATTAAGGAAAATTATGAAACAAATAGGCTTTAAATTTAAAAAATGTAGAAACTCTCGCTTAGCTCTGGTTGAACGAAGCAACATTGAGGTTTGGAGAGCAAGATATCTTCTTGTGATTAACAGATTCCGCAACGAAGGGAGGCCTGTTGTTTACATTGATGAAACTTGGATTCATCCTAATTACAAAGTAAAAAAATGTTGGCAGAGTTAAGATGTGTCAGGTGCAGGGGCGCCGACGTGTCAAAAAAATTGGGGGGGGGTCCTCTGAAAAAAAAATATATAGTTTACATAATTTAGAATATTAATCTTATGTGTTTAAATTGTTGATATCCTTCTGCGAGACAGCTGGCGTTTTTAACTTTAGTGTCCCCCTCCCTCCTCTCTCTTATGCTATGTTATTTGAATTACCACATCTAGAAACGAAACTTAATATTCGGCCTGCATATTTGTTTACTTGCAAACCTTTCACGGCACACGCCCACTTCTAGATTTGGCAACACAGGGGGGAAAACACGTGTTTCTGCCATCCCTTCCCTTGCCCCAGAGTTCCCGAGCTCCCCTCCTAAACGTTCGACACTAGCGCCACTTGTTTCTGGCCAGGGTTTCAAATAAGTTGGTGGATCTATATTTATGTACGGCTATTTTCTTTGAAGTTCGCTCACACTATCATGCTAAATCTTTTTCTCCTGATGTGTCAAGTTCAAACTTGCAATTTGTTGCATGCAGTGACCTCAACGAGTGTCCTACAGGTGCAAGGGCATTCAGATGCGTTGAGGTTACACCGTGAAAAGTTGCCGACTGAAAGAGGTTTTTGGTATGCATGCCACTCGTGCATGTTTTTCATTCCTTCTTTTCTTCTGGTAGCGTGGGGTGTGTTCGTTTTTCAAGTCGTTGAACATAGACTACCTGTTTTGCTGGTTGAATGATCCATTGGGACTTCGACCTCTTCTCATTGACTATCCCTTTGTTTTTCGTTTCACTCACGGGTGGTACCGAACAGGGTGCCCGCGGGAATCTTTCTGAGGGGGGGGGGGGGGGGGCAGAGTAAGATTTTACACCTTGCCCTTCAGTTATAGAAATGTATATTTTACCTTTTATTGTCGCCTTATTGTTGTCGTTAATAATAATAATAATAACAATAACATCATCATTTAAGAAATCATACAGTTCAAAATGAATTGAAAATACTTTGGCGTTGTTAATAGTTCAGTCCACTGTTTAAATACAGGGTGACCCAGAGATGTATACCCATTTTGGAATTAACATTACACAGTTAATTGTACACCAAACTTTATTATTTTTGTTGTATAATGTGTGTCATATATTGCCATTTATTTTACATTTATTTATTTATTTATTGCAGTTACCACGGAGTCGTTGTCGGTGGAACATCGCGTGTTCACGTATGATGCCTATGTGAGAAACGGCGACTCAGTGGTTGCAGCTCAGAGGCTATTCCGCCGGCACTTCCACATAAGGCGGCATGGATCAGTTCCAACTTTCAAAACAATCTTAAAATGAGTTAAGCAGTTTCGAACTACAGGCACTGTAACTTCAAAAACACCACCAGGTGCTGAACCGCAGAGCTGCAACATAGGCATCATACATGAACACGACTCCATGGTAACTGCAATAAATAAATAAATAAATAAATAAATATAAAATAAATGGCAATAGATCACACACATTATATTACAAAAATAAAATTGGTGTACAATTAACTGTGTAATGTTCATTTCAAAATGGGTATACATCTCTGGGTCACCCTGTAGAAAGTGGATGCGCTTTGCTTTCTTTCTACAAACGTCTATCACTTTGAAGAGGTTCTCTGGGGATATCAACCAGGTGATTTCCGAATAATCTTCCGAGCTTTCGAGAGCTAACGTCACTCTCATTCTCAGGGACTAACGTCACTTCAATCCCTGAAGATGAGAGTAACGTTAGCTCTCGAGAGCTCGGAAGCTTACCCGGAAATCACCTGGTTGATATCCCCAGAGAACCTTTCATCATTCACCGCTAGGAAAACGTCAAGGATTATCTATCACTTTGTTGATGAATAAATTCATAGTCTTTTTGTAATTTTTCACGATGCATAGATATCGAATGGGTAATGATTTCCTGACTTTTCGGTCTACGGGCAGCCGAGAAATTCCAAAGAATCATATTTAAAAGTGATTAATTGTTGGTGTTGTCTACACTATAAGTGTCTGAAATTTCTTAAAATCGATAGCTTCTATTTCAGAAGTGCAAAATCAACAACTTGAAGTGGAAAAGTGTGAAGAATTAGATTTTCACCGCGTCGGGAAATTTTGAAAACTTCCGATCCCAAAAATTTCCTGACGCAGAAAAAAAATTTCCATCGGGAAATGGCGAATGGGTTATAAAAATTTCCCTTCCCGATCCCGACCAAAACTTTTCTGTCCCGCGCACCCCTTACGCAGTCAACATGATTTTAATGTCTGTGGTGAAAACGTTCTTGTTGTTATCTTAATAAATTTGTAAATTTTATATTAATTACCACTATACACAGCCCCACCGAGCCGCCCTGCTGCGTGCCTGCCCGTACTCGAACCCACCACCCAGGGAGAGACTGCTATTAATTATAGTGGGGGGAAATCCCCCGGTCTTCTCATGGATTTCGCATCCTGCCCCTTCCCCCTGCGGTAAATAAAATGTAGTTTTTATTCTAAAAATAAGAGTAGGCATAACCCTTATTATCAAATTCATGGGTGCGCCAGGGCCACTGTTTCTGATAAACAATAAATGCCATCCCGTTAGATCAGGCACGTATCCAGGAATTCCTTTCGGGGGGGGGGGGGGGCTGAACACCATTTTTTAAAGGAGTATAGATAGAACCTCACAATTGTATGTTTAAGGCCAGTGGTGACAATTGGGTGCCAAAACAAGTGGGGAGGAGATGCAAGGAAAGTTTACTTTCTCTTGGTAGACATTGGACAAGGCTTAGCATTAAGAGGCCATAATGTGATAGTGTGGAGGCAAAATATGGGGAGCAACTATCCCATAAATCGTCGCCACTGTTTAAGGCTGTCATTTTATTCAGAACGTGAAATCGGAACACTTTCTACCACTCAACTCCTCTGTTTCCATGCATTAACGGAACCATCTCAGTATGTGTGCTTGTCCATTTCTTCTCATCAGACATCAAACCATCTATGTACGTACCAGAAGTATTTTTACGAAGCTGTTACACATGCACGGGATGCACAATTCACTCGACAACGCGAGATTCTAACTGTGGCCTGCGAACTGGACGCAGAAAGTTCTCGAATATTTTTCTCTGATTCGAACCTGAACACTACTAATGTGTCTTGTCCTTCCATGTTTGCAGCTCTTATAAAATTCGAAACCCACCAAAGACCAAATGGTTCATATTCAAGCCTAAGCACTCGCAATTATTCAAAATTGTCTGTTGAGTGTGTCGAACCCAGTAGGCTTTAACAAAATTTTGTTTTTTTATGTCATAAAATTATCGGACTGCATACACGAAATTTGGTCCTGGCACAACTAAATCATCACTCAAAACTTTGATATTCAGATGATCTGAGCAGCTTATTTCGTTTTTAATAAACGCTTTAATACCTGGTACTGCTGAAATATTCACTTGAGAGAGAGAGAGACCTTCGATCTCTTCGGCCCTTGACCCGAACTACTCGTAGCACTACACTGAGGCTCCAGAAGTTCCGCTGTTGTCAATGTTTTCAGCTTTGAACGTAGTAATAGACTTTGTTACTTTATGGTATTTAGTCCTTTGCATTTTCGAATCACTAGATCTTATAAAGCTACCAATGGGCACTGACTGATCACTAATCGACTGTATGAATTGTCACACTTACCTCTGAAGTCTAATTAACTGATTCTGTTGTACAGATCAACCAGGAAATTGAAACCGCGTATCCTCATTATATTCTAGAACGATTCGAAAATATTGCCAGTACTTCGACTCCTTCTCTTATTCAAGAATCTTCTACTCTCGCCTTCCAGAGATTAAAAATTACAACGAATCGCTCTACGTGTGGTGCTACCTTCGTTGTGCAGCTTCCAAATGCTGACAAGTCTCTACATAGTGCTCAAGTTCGCTGCGACAACACCGAAAGAGTAAGAAAATTTTACGTGCAATATTATCAACAACAGGATTATAGAACATTCTCCGACACATTATTAAAGAAGACAAAAACCTAATTTTATGTAGTGTAAAGTGAAAACAAATCTGGTGAAGGTGGGGGTTTGGGGGCTCGAGCCACCTGATCCTCACCTTGGATACGCGCTATTAACAACAACAGGGTTATAGAACATTCTCCGTCTTGTCTCGATAATGATTTATCTCAAATTATCATCATATTATTCAAGAAGCCAAAAACCTACGTAATTTTATCTAGTGTAAACAGAAACATTTCCTGAAGGGGGGGGGGGCTCGAGCCCCTGATGCCCACCTTGTATACCTGCTATTAATGGTTATAGGACATTCTCCGTCTTGTCTCGATAATTATTCTTCTCCTTAAACCATAGTCACATGATTCAAGAAGCCAAAAACCTAATTTTATCTAGTGAAAACTGAAAAATTTCCTGGGGGAGGGGGCTCGAGCCACCTGATCCTCACCTTGGATACACCTTATTAACAATAACAGGGTTATAGAACATTCTCCGTTTTGTCTCAATAATTATTTATCTCAAATTATCATCACATTATTCAAGAAGCCAAAAACCTACGTAATTCTATCTAGTGAAAACAGAAAAAAATCCTGAAAATGGGGGGGGCTCGAGCCCCTGATGCCCACCTTGAATACCTGCTAGTAACAATAATAGGGTTATAGAACATTCTCCGTTTTGTCTCTATAATTATTTATCTCCTTAAATCATAACGTCACATTATTTTATTTCACACCACAAGAAACAAAAAGAATCTAATTTTATCTAGTGTAAACCTAAAACTTTCGGGGGGGGCTCGATCCCCTAAAAAGACCCCCATTGGATACGTGCCTGCGTTAGATGAAGGCGTCGAGTGGTCGACTCGCTGTCCTACGTCGAGTCTCGACCTGGACTGAGTGTTCCTTGATGAGCCTTTCTTATTAATTTACATCTAATCATCATTCATCCTCACCGTCGCGAGGCCTAAAGGGGCAGAAAGGTCGTTGTAACTCGCCCCCGCCTCCAAGAGAAAGTTCTGATTGTGATTGGAGTATAATGAAGTAATACACCTGTTTGGGGAAGGAAGAATGATTTACTTTCGTATTTTCTTTAATTTTTACGTTGCTTGTCTGCCACTATGCGTTCATCGCGACGATGAGCATGGGTGGTGATTAGACGAAATTGATGAAGAGCATTAGCAAAATCGAAAGTAGACATTTATTTTCTTAAATTTTCATTAATCGAATCCGCTGGTAAATAGAATTACTGAGCAGAATTTCGTGTTGAGAAAGTTCGCATTATGGCCACCGCAAGAAGTTGTGACGCTACTTGTCCCTTTAGTATCTCTGTTTGATACTAGATGGCATACAACGTCTGCTTTATGATACGCGCTGCACGCGAACTTCCGAACAAAATTTGTCTTATGACTTATTAAAAGTGCATTATCTATTATTATTGAATGTCAAAAGATTACAATGTCAACAAATATTCATGAATACAATAATAATAATCCGTCGCGCAACAGCCCATGAAGGGCCTAGGCGTACAATAACTGACGAAATGTATTTGATTCACTTTTCTCTTTCAATTGATATCCCTTTAACCCTAAACTTATCTAAAATGTTATCATATCCCTTCTCCATGCACAGAAACATAAGATTCTGAAAGATTTGTAAAACAAATTTATAAACTAGCAAGAGAAATTCAAATTACAAATTAACATTACAGTATCTATCACATGTTCATTTTTGTGTTAAATTTATGCATTAAACATCGTTTACAACGTCGCATTACTAAACCTGAAGTAATTTATTATCAAATAGTTTTTTAGTTGTGAAATTTTCTAACTTAAAAACTTGCTATTTCCATTGAGTATGTAATTAGCTAATTTTGTTATATATAAATACGGAGAAACTAGTTAGTATTATTATTTATATCTACCTGAGTTTTTCTTTCGTTGTAACAATGGAGAAAAATTGTGTAAGTCTCATAAAAATAATATGTAGATAATGTAGTAGACGTTTTCCATACATTTTTCTGTAATGGTATATGGAAATAAATAAATTTAGGCTTAAGTTACAATGCACTGCTCATTTTAGGCCATGTTCAGTCATTAATATGTTAAACTAAAGGAACAAGTGTTCAACATTAATTCATAATTATAGTCTTGCACATACACACTGCTTTGAAATTATAATTATAGCACTACAATGTAGTGATTTAAAACTGCAGGAAGCACAGACATCACCTGAAATTTTTGTGAGGAGGGTTTCAAACCATTAATAAAACTTGAAGAGGATGAATGATGATTAGATGTTATTGATGAATCCACTCACCCTTGACCAGGCCAGAACTTGTACCTGGAACTTTTGGTGGCAAGATTTTGAGTTGAGCATTCAATGCACTTAACCACCAATGTGGTTAGGGTTAGAAAGCCTTAAGGATGTGCCAGCCCCCGTGTCAGAGCGATTAACACATTGCGCTACTACACCAGGATTCCCAGGTTCGAATCCTGGCCTGGGCATGGATGTTTGTTAGTGTCCATTCATCAATTTCATCATATCATCACTCATCCCAATCTTCTCAAATTAGCCAAAAGTGGCACAAGAAGCTAAGTAAAATCAATCAAATCAATCTTGAGGATGTATATAGATAAAACACTGTTGTAGGGAGACTTGTGATTTTCTTTGTTAATTTCTAGGGGAGTGGAACTGCTATGAATTCAACCAATAATGTACAGATATTGGAGAAATATATTGCAGAGGTACTCAATCCGAGACCAACAATGGATCCTTTAGCAACCATTTGTGAATCTGAAGATTGCAATCTCAGTGAAATAAGAGAAGTCTACTTCAACCAAAGATGCAGAAGAGGAAGGCAAAAGTACGCCAAGACTCACACCTGTTGTGGAAACTCGGTCAGAGCTAAGTCAAGTGCTACAAATGATGAGAATATCATCCCAGTGGAGATTTGTGCGAGTAGACAGAAGAGGAAAAGGAAAACAGGAAGCCATACAGAAACAACTCATACACAGAAAGAGATTGAAGTGTGTAGGTAAGCCAAGGCCCTCACGGGCTGTAGAGCTATGGGTTATTATTTATTTATTATTAGTGTAAGTTATTGTAGATTATTATTATTAGTTGTTTTGCAAAGGGGAGGATTTATGCTGCCATACTGACAATGACAAGCCATTGGCAGGCATTGTCCTAAAAGATTCACGGAGAATATTTGTTTTACAAATTAACTGTAAGCTAGAAGTTCTTTCTATTAGTTCCAATAACCAATATTAGTTTTCAGACATTCTATTCAAATTGTTTTACTGAAATTAAGAGTATTCAATTACAACCAATGGATGATTTGATTTGAAATGAAATGGAATCAATAGATGTAGTGACATAAATCACAACTAGTCTTCTTAATAAATGAAATTGAATCACTTTTTTGAAACTGATGCATAATCAGTAACAGAATAATTCAACAAATGAAGTATTTGAATATTACAACATACTAAAATTGCAATGAATTTATACTCATCAGTAGGGCTAAGATTTTTGATGACCTTAAAATTGCCAAAAAAATGACCTTTAAAAAAATGCATAATACATGCAAGAAAATGCCCTATAAACTTAGAAAAATGACCTAAAGATTCTGAAAGATTAGTAAAACAAATTTATGAACTAGCGAGAGAAATTCAAATTACAAATCAACATTACAGTATCTATCACATGTTCATTGCGTATGGTAGTACAAGTAAGAAAGTTCACTTTTTGTCATCTTTTACACTTTAAGTACTGAGCTGCAGTACACAACGAAAATCATATGCAAATTTTCAAAAGTGAATGATTGTCGGTTTTCGGACAAGAGAGCTTGTACACGGAAAAATTTCTCTCGACTTCCACCGACACAAGAGGAGCGTACTTGAAATGAACAATATCACTTGCTGTTAAGGAACTTTCAATTCCATAGAGTGCAAATTTCTTCCCTGACAAAATGTCCGATACAGAGCACAAAACTTTGTACCCATTGTTTTTTTTAACAATTATCCATCTGGCGACAATGTATTTACTGATAGAGGGGGACATCACATTGTTTGAGCTGAATTGTTACACAACAGCTTGTGTCAACAATACTGCACAGAATTTCTATGTTTCTTCAAACAGTCCTTCTGAACTGCGCTGAAGGCAATGAGAAAAGAGTCTGAACCTCTCTGCTTCAAAGGGTTACATTTGCATATAAAATGCCCCTTCTTTCACCAAAATGTAGAAAAATGCATAATATGATTTTTAAAAGGCAGAAAAATAACAAACGGTTTAAAAAGTTTAAAAAATGACCTTTACTTCAAAAAGGGTCAACAAATGCAAAAAAATGCCCTGTCAAAGGCATCCCAATTAATTCACTTACGTGTAAAACAAGTTCCTATCAACTTATGCAATGTTCCTGCCTTACCAAAAAAAATGCATTTGCATCAAAGTCCTAGTCCTACTCATCACATATACAGTAAAATCAAACATGTTCTTGTTTTACTGAAATCATTTCATTATACAATATTCTTTTGCTAGCGCATTGCTGTTTTAAATAATTCTTACCATTTGCATGAAAATATTATTTACATTGAAACCATGTCATAAAACATACAATAGCATAATACAGCTGTGGTGCAACAGTCCTTGAGAGCCAAGCAGGCCCGTAGCTAGAATTGATCTCCAGGGGGAGCTCAAGGGTTATTGGGGGGGGGGGGGGGGGTTGTAAACCAAGACCATTTTTCAAAAATTTAACAGTATTAAATGAAGGTAAATTATGGGAGCTCATTAATTTATAAATATCATATACTACACAAATACTACATTTTTCTACATCTTTTAAAACATTTCTTGAAGTGTTAATTGACTGATACTGAAATCATCTCTTACACACTCCATATTACTTTAGATTATACAGATAATTATATCACACAGAAAAAAGTGCACAATATTCAATCACAGTGCCTACAGTATGTTCCACCCCCGGCTGAAGCAATTAAACTCCCCTTCCTTCCCAAAACTTGGGAGCTGTTGACTTTTGATGGAGATGCGAAGGGAATTTGCATGATGACATCATAGTCACAGATTTCTGTCTAAACTAAACGGGAGGTCGCAACAGGGACAGTGAAGGTACAGATAAAGATTCTCCCCTATGAAAGAACTTTCTGTAGTCTAGAGAATATTCTAAATACTTGCAGCTACTTCTGCTCATAAACAAAATGAGCGAATGTAATAGACGCTGGTCTACAGTTTCACTCTTCACTGCAAACATATTATGCAAAATTGTTTACCTAATGTCAAGAGCGGCTGATGGCAGTGGCAGAGGGAGCTGACCCCTCCCCCCCCCCCTGGCCCTTGCCTGGTTACGGTGATCATCCAACCAGTTATGGGGTGACATGTGGTCAGCATGACGAACCCCCAGTTGTTATTGTACATAGGTTTCCGTGATCAGGTTACGCTACTCATTCGTAGCCCCCCAATTTCCTCATGATGGTGGGTGGTCACCGGTCCCATACTAAAAACTAAACTCTGTGGTGCAACAGCCCCTCGAAGGGCCAAGGCCTGCCATAGCGGCTTTTCATTGGGTGACACGTGGTCAGCGCATCGGATTCCATCACCAATGTTTTCTGGCTTTCGTGACCAGAGCCTGCTACTTCCTCTTTCCAAGTTGCTTCCCAATTGTCCTCACGACGCTGGGTGATTGCCAGAATTTTGGGGGCACACACCGGGAATCGAATCCAGGACCGCACGCACCAAAGACGAGAGTGCTAACCACTTGGCTACGTGGGAGCCACACCAGTTCCATACAGGGCAAAATCTCATGAGAAACATTATTACGCTTCACCTATGGAGACTCAAACCATCATGCGTCCTGTAGCCCAAGCCCAAGCCTGATGCCTTAGACCACACAGCCACAGTGCAGCACAGAAAAACATTTTTTTAAAAAAATTGAGCACACATTACACAGTTCTACCCTTTTCCTGGAACGTGTTTCCAACAGCTAGTAATTTGCAGTTTCATACAATCCTCCAATTGGAAATTGTGGTTGAAATTTCCACTTGACTTAATTCCAGCATTAAACATTTTATCACATATTCAGTTTATTACAATCAAATCCAGTAAAGTTGACTTAGCTACATACTGAGTGTCATGATGACCAATATCCAAGTTAAAAATATATATGTCATACATTCATGTGGTTTGTCACATTATCAATGCAAACTCTGTATGTTCTCCTTGTATCTGGCTGCTCATTCACATAATTTATTCAATGATGTTATATTTTGAGCTTGTACTCATCCCAGGGCTGTAGAGCCACAGGTTATTTATGTTATTACTCATATGTACATGTTTAAATGTTAATAAAATTCTCACTTTCCAAAACAGGCTCAGTGACAACACTCCACAATTTACCCAGTTAGCACCGTTTCATGCATCATCCATGATGTCCGTTCCACAAAGGATGAAAAGTTGTGATACAGGGAACAGATTCATCATTCCCCAGAAGCCTACAGTGAGTCCAGATTCTGGGATTCCTCATAGAGGTACACATTTTATTGTTACGGAATAGGATTTATTTTTAGACCTCACAGAACTTAAAATTACAAAATCCAAAACTTTTCAATCATAAAAGGTATAATGATATATGGTTATTCTTGTATTGATGAAGTTGCATCCTCTACCTTACATTCTCATTTTCTTTAACTTTCAAATGAGTCACAACAAACTTTATAGTTTCACATGGTTGGAAATTGATTCAAATTTTTGAAACCTCTTACACAAAAATTTCAATACTGAAAATGTGCCATAATATCTTAAACATGAATAATGTTTTCTAACGAAAGTACAAAGATTTTGGAAATTTAATAAAATTCCAGTTGGTGAGGTTAAATCATGTGCTTCTTTGGTGCAGAATGAACTAGATATTTCAATTTTTGATTGAAATGTATGATGAAAGATAATTTTAAAATATGTATCAGCCATCAATTTTCCCAATAGTGCAGCTAACCTTATCTGATGTAGCATTAAAAATAGGTTTGCTATCGTAATACAACAAGTTGCATTAAGTAAATTGAATTTTATCACTATTGCACAAATTTATGGAGGAATTGATATGAAATTATAGGGTATTGTATACATTTCCACAAATTCAAGGCATACAATGCAATTCTGGTTTTCCATTCCACCACAGATACATTGCTGTACTAAATATGTGTGGACATTTGTCTATTAAACTGCACCTTAACTCAGTATTAATAATTCTTCAATTAATGTACTCATACAGCACAGACATGGGCATCGTTATAAGGGGGTTAGTGGGGATGTGTTTCCCACAGTAATCTGGAACTATGTCATGTATTTGTATATGTAAGTCATTGGTGTACTACACAGCATGTACTCCCCCAATAACTCAAAGGTTTCCCTGCTTATGGGCACATATCCCCAAGGAACGTTAATTGTATATCCACAATGTACAGTTCAATTCCATGAATTTTGTTGATTTTCATTAGATATGAAGTTTTAGATACCTATTTCTGCATATGAATGAGACATTTTCAATACTGAAACAGGACATCTAAAACATGTCCAGTGCTGGATATCCAACATATGTCTACATGTTATTTAAAAATGGATATTAAAGTTCTAATATCATTCAGATGTTTCCGTGGGAATACCTTTTTTTATGCCAAACTGTTTATGTTTAGCAAATGTCCATATTAGGTCCAGTTACAGTTTGAAATACGCTGTGTGGCAATTGAATTTTATTTTGACCACTCGCCTAGTAGTGTGTTGGACCACCTGTTGCTTTTATGACAGCAGATATCCTATGTTCCATGGATTCCATAAGCTGTCTGGAGTAGTCCACAGGTATTGATAGCCATGCTGAGTCCAATGCAGCCTTCAGTGCTGGTATTGATGTGATTGATATCTCCTGGCGCCTAATGTGTTGCTCCATATAATACTAAATATGCTCTATCGGATTTAAATCAGGCAAATTCGGAGGCCATACCATATGTTGGAAGTCAGATGAGTGTTTCTCGAACCAATTCTGTACCACAAGAGCCCGATGACATGTTGCATTACCATCCTGAAGATACCAGAACCATCAGAAAAAAGCAAGATTGTGGGATGTACTGTGTCTGCTAGGAGACGACGATAGGCCTGACCAGTGCTGCGGTGCTCTACATATGTTCCATGGGTTCTAAATTCTTGCCATGTGAACATTCCCCACAACAGCCATCGCCACTAACCTGCACCATTGACATTGTGCAAGATGGAAGAACACTTTTGTGTTGCTTACACCAAATTCTCACATGACCATCCATGAAATGCACTAAAAACCAAGACTCTTCGGACCAACACATCTTCTTCTGGTCTTGCACACTCCAATTTGCATGATCTTTGCACCACATGCATTGTTTGAGCTATTGCTCTCGTATCAGGAGTGGTTAGCGATGGGGTCGTCTTCTGTTGTACTCCATATGTGACAGTGTGCAACGAATGGTTCTGGTAACTACTGTCTCTGGTTGATTTGTGTTGTATTTGGATGTTAGTTGTTGCCCTGTGGTGCGTCTGTTGACTTGGATTAGTCGCCTTTTCCTCCGCTTCCCTCTGGCATCATTCTTTTGCTGCCCCTTACAGTTCCGCTGCTGGGACATCATTGGACCCTGTTCACTGCACTCTTGGAACACTTTCACTACTGCCGATCTTGAACACCCCACCATTACAACAGTTTGTGAATTTGATGCACCAGCTATTCTGGCCCCGACGGTCTGTCCTTTTGCAAACTCTGTCAAGTCCTTCCATTTCCCCATTTCGAACCACACTACATACTGAATTCACAACACATTGGCTAGCAGCACCCTCTCACCAAACATGTCGTCAATAAATGACTTTCATCGCACATGGTGGTAGTCATAATTCAATGACCACTCGGTTTATATCAAACAAGAATGTGCATATGTCGTTCTGTTCATGTCATCAACAAGTGGCAACTTCCAAAATATGCACGTTAGCCTACTGATCCAGGAAGAATATCCTATGAATCTCCTGCATTAATATATGGATATCCAATGATGTTCACTGGATATTCCTGAATATCTGTTAGAGTTATTTTCCTGTAGTTTACGGTTATTACAAGCATAAGAAAACAGTTTTTCTTTGTGACGTTTCAGGAGAACACACGCTCCTTTCATCAGACATTTATTTTCATTGTGATTAAAGATATAGTTTTCTTATGCTTGTAATAACCGTAAACTACAGGAAAATAATTCTATAATGCAAGCAATGCGTACATACAAGAAAAACTATTATCTGTTAGAGATTGAGAACTTCTTGCATGGAAAAATACCCATACAGTACCTGATATTTTAAGCATATAATGTATGTGTGCTTTCTAAGTATACATCGCATTAATATATTCTCTCAGTCATTTGTAAGTCAACTGACTTATAGTGTGACATGTATGTATTACTTCTACATCTTTAGATACTGATACAATAACTCATTAGTTCTTGGCTGTTTATTATTGGGTGGTGATGATGCATTGTCAACATGCCAGATTATAACTATTTCCTGACATTTTAAACTGAAGTCGGACTTTTCCTTTAAAATATTACTGTAAAAATTTAATAAATGTAACTTCTTCTTCTTATGGCGCTACAGTTCACTGATGAGCCTTGGCCTCCTCCATGATTTGTCTCCATCTATCTCTACTCTGGGCCACAACTTTCCAATTTCTGTACTGGAGCTTCCGAACATCCTCATCCACCCATCTTAATTTAGATCTTCCTTGTTTTTCTGTCCACGTGGTCTATCCAGCATCACTCTCTTACCGGGGTCACACATGGAATGTCCATCTTAACCTTATCACCTTATTGCACCAATAACTGTTGGTTCTTGATATAAGTTGTAGAGTTTTTTATTAAAACGTTTTCTCCATTTTCCATTATCAGATACTGGTCCCAATATTCTTTGTGATATCTTTCTTTCAAAGGTCTCCACCAGCTGTTCATCTTACCTTGAACTGGTCCAAGTTTTCGCAGCATAGGTCAATACAGGTCTTATCAGTGTCTTGTACAATGTTAACTTAGTTTTTCTGGACAATATTGTGCTCTTAAAATGTCTCTGTAGTCCATAATAGGTTCTATTTGCCGTTATATGTCGTGCCTTTACTTCTTCCTCTGAATTGTTCTCATGTGTCACAACAGAACCCAGGTATCGAAAGAAGTCCACTCTATCAAGGTGTAATTAGCCATTGATATGGCCGGTGATGTATAATATCTGTGTGCTTTATCTGCTGCCATGTACTTAGTTCTCTTATCATTCCTTACCAGTCCCATTTTTTCCCTTCCCTTTCTATGGCCAGAAATGCTTCTTCTACTGCATGTAAAGATCTTCCTAGCATTCCTAAAAAAAATATGCCGAAAGCAGCAAAGAAAAGGATGGAAAAGTACTTCTTCCAAAACGTCAGGATATTGTGTAATTTATATATGTATTATATTCCCCTTCCCAAGGGTCAAAAGTTTGAGACCAGAGTGAGATACAGGCTCCAAAAGGGGGAGGGTATTCCCTCCTTCAGATACCACCTTGCTCATATCCCTTCCTGAAATTTGTGGGCATGGTACTGCTTGGAGCCATATTAGTTCATTGAAGCATCTGCATCAACTTGTTTCCCAAGTAATCAGAACCGTTGGGCCAACATCAGTTTTTACGTGGGAAAGATTGTCTTCACGTTGGTTGGCTAAATGACGTTGGGCCATCAGTGTTTGCCAACATTTGCCCAAGCATGGAGAAGCGAGTTAAATTCAATTTTAAAAACAACTTTCTCATGCTAAGAAAACTTTCAAGAGAATGCTGTAAATTCTAGAGTGTAAAATAAATTACATGTAACAATGTTTCTTTTTTAATATTTCAGTCACAGCACATACTGAAAATATAATATTTTTTTTAAATGAAAGTAGAAGCTATTTTTAACTTTCAGTCAGTCACCAGTCCTTTGTTAGCTGCCATGGATGAAAGATGTGCAGATAATTGCTTATTGTTTTTCTGTTTAGCTGTAGTAGAACAAGAACATTCTTACAGGTATTATTGTGAAGGTTGTTAAACAATGTTATGTGCAGACTAAATTCCATAAAAGGTGGAAAACTAAGTAACCTCTAGAAAGTTTTGTGCTATCACTTGAAGGTACGGAACCTTGAAAATAATGATACCATGTGACTGAGAAGTCCTGTATTTTTCCATTTTCATAAATAATTTGTACTAGTGTTTACATTTGGCCTCACAATAAATTATGTATATATCAGAACAAAATCCTATCCATTTTTTAGTTTTCAGTATGTTGGCCCAATGTAAAACCACATGTTGGCCCAATATAAAAACCACACATTGGCCCAATGTAAAAACCATGAGTTGGCCCAATATGAAAATCACACGTTGGGCCAATGATGGAACCATGGCCAAAATTACCATTACGCAACAGTATGTTCTTACATTTCACCAACCATTTTCAGTACGGTTCGCCCAACATTTTTGTGACTTGGGTTTGCACTTTGCTTGCTGTGACTAGTATATTACTCATAGTGTTGCCAAGTATTTTATTGCAATGTTAATTGGACATTATCCATTGTTTGGTGCTATTACTTAAACTTATTTTAACACTGTGTTTCGAGAGGGTGAACAATTTTTTTCTCCTGCCAATGGTGGGGTTTGAATCTATGACATATTTGTGATTTTACTACAAATCTGTTGTGCTAATAATCAGTTCCCTGGAATTCTCTACTACTTTATGCGTAATTTATACTACTATTTTGATTTTCTGAGTAGAGGGGACCATATTTGCTTCAATTATATGCTGGAATGACATATAGGGTTTGCAGCCATTGCTATGAAATCTGCTTCTTTGATTTTCCTCTGTTTTCAATTTGGTTTCTTGTATAGTGCTGTTATGTTGTTGCTCTGAACTGAAAATTATTCAGTCAGTGGCGTATTCTCCCACGATTCCTGGTTTTCTGCCGGTAAACCAACTTTTTCCCCCTATATATATATATAGAAATTGCCACAAAATTTGTTCGGCTTTTGCTTTTATTTTACTTCCATGCCTCCATTAGTGTTATATCTATATTGTATCTAATTAATATACAGAGTGGGTGAGAAGTAACTACTCATTGAAAATTTGCTGCAGTTTTTGTAATATTTAAGCAATCTCATTGAAATTTTCTGTACACATACATTATGGAATAGTATTACATATGTGCATACGAATTTCACAATATAATGATGTTTGGGCCATAGGCTTATATTTTCTGCATGACACCATGAATGGCAAACGCTACCTGACAAAGTAGCAAGGGTATGCTTGGTCCATCGTATCTCGCTGGGAAACATTGGTGAGCTTGTTTTCATACAAGACGGCATGCTGCCGCACTTTGCACTTACCATATGGACTTGGTTGGACCATAATTTTCTGGGATGTTGGCTGGGACAACAAGGAACTCATAGATGGCCTACTAGAAGTCCAGATCTCATGCCCTGTGACTTTTTTCTGAGGGGCTGGGCAAAGGAGGAAGTGTACAAGTCAAAACCCTGCAGTATTGAACAATTGGAGGTACGGATTTGAGATGTTATCACAAACGTCCCGAAGGAATTCTTACAGAAGACCTTCGATTCCATACCCGTTTGTTTGAGGAAGCTGGTGGATGCTGCCGCGCCGGTGTCCATATTGAAATCTGAGCTGGCACATATGTAATCCTATTCCGTACAGAAAATTTAATTGAGATTGCTTAAATATTACAACTATAGCATATTTTCAATGCTTAGTTACTTCTCACCCACCCTGTATAATAAATATGTATAATAAATAAGAATTGTTGCAGTGAACCAGGTCAAATTTTCAGAATACACCACTGGATTCATTCCACGCATATTCAGCTATTTTCGACCTATTACGCCTTTGCATGTATGCTGTTTGTGTTCATCTATCCTCTTCTCTAGAGGGCATCCTGATTTTCCTATGTAGGCTCACCTGCATTCACATGGCATGTTCTATGTACAGTTCTTGCTAGTTGTATGGGGTTTTCTGATTTGATCTTTTATAGTATGCTTCCCAGTGTCTTCTTACTGTCCTAAGCTGGAATTTTGAACCAATTTTGCTCATCTTTTCTTTAACCCAGGTGAGTGAGTCAATCTTTGTCTCTCGCTGTTTGTCTCCTTGGTTGTGGATGGCTCTCTTAGCTGTGTTTGGCAAATTCCCATTAATTCTCATTGTATCTATGATGTGTTTCTGGTCTTGTCTGAGTGATTGATTGATTTTGATATAATGAGCATATCAGCACATTGGCTACAGTGATTTATCTACATACCATAACACCACCTAACCCTCTCCCAGAATTTCTTTAACACCACTAAAATTTTTCACAAATGCTCAATTTATGGTCATTTTGGCTCGAAATTTATCCTTACACCCCCAAATGAAAAATTCTGGATAAACCCCCGATTGGCTATTTTTGCTCATCACGCAACAGTAGGATAAGCCCCATAAATAAACAAAACTGAGTCCACGTCCCTAATAAGTAAATAAAAGATGCATATGTATAGGACCAGTGGCAACCCACCATCATGAGGAAATTGGGGAGCTACGAGTGAGTAGCATAATCCAGTCTGGGAAATTTCCTTTAACAGCTAAGTGTTTGACATGCTGACCCCACGTCTCCCTATTACCATTGAAGACATATCACCTTACAGTGAAGAAATTTTAGGAGAATATCAGTGTGGTTTTAGAAAAGATAGATCAACCACAGCATATGATAGCATATGTAGAAAAGCACTTTTTAATATAATGTAAGAATTTGGTATACCACAGAAGCTAGTCAGGCTAATTAAAATGACATTAGTAAATACAATGCCATAGGAGGCGAATATACTGAAGAATATAAAGAGAAGTGAGGCAGGGAGATGTACTCTCAACCCAGCTATTCAACCTGGTCTTGGAAATAGCCATACGAGGGATAGAAATAAACAAAGGAAGAAATATTATCAACAGAATAAAACAATATCTTGCTTATGCAGATGAAGTAGTCTAACAAGTAGAACTGGGATAGGAATCAAGGAAACCTTTGTACAACTAGAGAATGAAGCAGAAAGAGTGTCTCTCGCAGTCAACAAGGAAAAAAACAAAGTATATGATAATCACGCGGGAGAAGAGCAAATATCAAAAAGTTAAAGGTATACAAATAAACAGCAGGAAATTTGAAAGAGTTGAGAAGTTCAAATATCTAGGGACAATCTTAACATATACAAAAAATATAAGTGCAGCGATGAACAACAGAATAGCTGCAGGCAATAGATGCTATTTTTCCCTCTGGACGTTATTCAGATTAAAGAGCATATCTAAACATCTCAAGATAAGGTTCTACAAGACTGCAATAAGACCCACAGTTACATATGGAGCAGAAGCATGATGTCTAACAGCACAATATGAGAAAAACCTACTCGTATGGGAATGGAAAATCCTAAGGAAAATATATGGACCAGTGAATGAAAGGGGACTCTGGCATATAAGAACAAATAGAGAACTCGAGGACCTATATCAGCAGTCAGATATTGTGAATGAAATCAAGAGGATGCGATTAAGATGGTTAGGACATGTGGAAAGGATGGAGGGAAGGAGGTGTGTGAGAAAATTGATGTATGAGAGACCAGAGGGAAGAAGAAGGGCAGGGAGATAAAGGAAGAGGTGACTGCAGGAGGCTGAGGAAGATCTACGGAAGCTGGGGGTGAGAGGATGGGGGAAGAAAGCATCTGGATTCATCTGGCAGTCCATTGAGGAGGCGACCAAGGCCCTAGAGGGGCTGTAGAGCCACAGGGTAAGATAAGGATATCCACACATCTAGGTAGGATTGTGGGAGGGAGACTGCAGTAGGGAGATAGACCAAGGTCCTTCGAGGGCTGTCGAGCATGGGTTATTATTATTATTAAAACTTCCATCCTATTTTCATAAAACTAATTCATCCATTCATTACCTAACAAGGACTAAAACTATTCTGCATCCGAAAACAAAATCTCGTTACTTATTAAAAGCTGAGGCTGTAAAGGGCACTCAGCACATACAAGGACAACACGACTCCACAGAGGATTATCCTGACCATGTATCCTGGCTAAAGAGCCTCCTTGTCCTGCAAGAAGCAGTTACCAGGGTGTACTTTGGGTGCCTTCAGAAGGTCATCCCTTACACCCCGTTCGTGTCTAATTTGAACCGATTCTTCTGGCCCTTGAGCTCAGGCAGTGGATTATGGCGTTCTTTGTACTCCTTGTATCTCTCAGTGTGTGTTGGCTTTCAATACACAGGTGTTGATATTTGATTTCCAAATATACACACTAGGATATCTTAGAATGACGGGCATTTGTTTTGTTCCTTTTCCATAGTAAATCTAATTGAAAACGAACAAAACCACTTTACTATACATAATGGATACTGAACCAATACCATACCTTATATTTTATGCATTTTATGGGGAATGCACCCCTCCCCCCCCCCGTTCCACCCTCTTGTGACACCTGTGGATTCTATTTACTAGGCACTGCCAAATCTAGTCTAATATGCACAGAGATATCCAACTTAACAGCTATAGATATCCAACTTAACAGCTATGAATGTTACTCACAACAAATACATAAGAGTGGACCCAAATGCGAAACTTGTAATTTGACCTATATTGTAAGATCTGAGTTATCTTAATTAGCAAATCATTGGGCAAAGAGGTATACAAAGAAAGAACCTAGCCAGCTATGATATTTTATTTCATTTCCATAGATCCTTGACCGAACAATATTGAAAACATAAAAAATTAATTACATGACTGGTTATCTGAACTTTTATTGTGCTGGAGATTGCAGAGTTCACCACAGACGTGTTGTTTGGGAAAGTCAATGGGCCGATAATAATACAACCACAGGTTGCTCTATCACCTAGATGGAATAGGTTAGGTTTCAATGCAATTTGGAATGACATGCTGCTAATATTTTAATAGACACCAACCCACCATCGTGTAGAAATTAAGGAGCTACGAGTGAGTAGCGTAATCCAGTCTGGGAAATCTCCTATAACGGCTGGTGGTTTGACATGCTTACCCGACGTCACCCCATTCCGTTGAAGATCTCCACACCTCTAGGTAGGATTGTGGGAGGGAGACTGGCAGTCGAGAGATAGGCAAACACCCATCCAGGACTGTAGAGTTATGTTATGTTATGGATGAGGTTCAACTTGTAGCATCCAAGAAAGGTACAATTTTATTACTTATATTGTAATTGTTACTATTTATTATTAGTAAACAAATTAATAAGATTATCTAACCAAACAATTTGCATGTAAATATTGACTTGATGTACATTAATTATTGAATATTAATAATAATAAAATTATTTTTTACTTTAAAATTTGTTAGAATTAGGCTTGCATTTTTAAAACAGCTACTTGTGTTTCTGTGTCTGTGATATTAATATAACTTTCAAAACCTCTTCAACCAATCTAGTGTTTTAATCAATTTCGAGATGTTGTTTATTTGACTATGAAATTAGTTCCCCATGTTATGAAACTAAAGGGATATGCTGGGATTCATGGTGGGGTTTTGTAACAATTATCCCATGAAATTTCAATTCTAAATAGGTACCAAAGTTTTCTATATTCAATGAAGATGAAATGCACTTGAATGGCATATAGCTTCAAAATTTCAGTGTTGACCCATTTTATGATAAATGAGGAGCTACTTGAAAGCAAAAGAAGGTAACTCTGGTCCTGAAAGCCAGAGAACAGTGACTTCGGGAGTCAACATGCTGACCTTACATTATTAATTGAAAAGCTAATTGGTCCTCAAAGGGATATTATGCTACAGAGTAGTATTGTTTAGTTTTAGATGCAGTTGACTGTGAAAGAGGACTTCATACTGGAAGCACGAAAAACAGGGGTTAGAGAGAGTTTTCATGCTGACTATGCATCTATGACAAAATCACCTGGTACAAGTTGTGTTTTCCTATGACTGTCACCAAACACAGGTGACTGTGGCTACGTACTGTGTCGAATGGCCTTGACACATCTCCTATTTTTCTAGCTGCATATTTTTCACTCAATGCAACGACCATTTCATTCAGTGAAAAAGATGCAGCTAGGAGAACACATGTAACTGAAACAATAAGAGATGTGTCGAAGCAATTTGACATGGTGCGAGGCCACAGTTACCTGCATCGGGCAACAGTTTTAGGAAAACATACCTTTAAGCATTTGTCATGCAATCAATACTCATTTTCTTAATATATAAGTTACGACCCTTTCCAATAATTCATTAGCTATGGTTCAGTGCACATAAATTCAAATAAAATACTTGAATTGAATTTACATTACTTCTTCTTCCACTTTCAGTTTTACAGGACACAACCAATTTGATAAAATTTCCTATTATAGTAAGAATAAGTAGTGACCAAATTTGTTCAAAGGAAAAGAAGAAAGTGTGGACCATTGTGCCCAAGGAACGTGTTCAAATATGTGTCAAAAATGAAACACCAGTGAAAAACTTAAGTGCTCAAGTCAAGGTATGTATGAGATTTAGTGTATAGAATTACAAGTGGATAAAAATGCCATGTTCTGTATGGGTTATTTTTAATAACTTAGCAGCACGTAAAGTTTCTATGAGAAAGGACATGACAATAGAATATAGAGGTGCAAAACCTATGAGGAGTTTGATGTTAATAAATAATACGTGGCTAGACAGCCATGGAAGAGCCTTGGCCTATCTCTCGACTGCCCGTCTCTTTAATACTATTACTAATAAAAAACACCACCAATTATATTTAGTAACAAACATAACAGCTCTTTGTTGGATTATTATTATTATCAAATAGAGCTTTATAATACTGTAAGTCATCATTAGTTTGAGTTAAATTATGTTTTGATTAAGATACATAAGTTTGCAGGTTTGATTTTGCACTTGTTATGATTAATACATACATAATATGAAATACCTACACATATAAAATAGTGCAATATTAAGGTTTTTCTGTTTTCTTGAATGGAATAGTGTTCGCAAGTGAACAACTGACTGCACTGTGTTGGAATGGAAACTTCTACATTTTAAACCTTCTCAGGGAGTAAGAATGATAACTCAAAAAGTCCACTAGCTATCATGCTAAGCAAGAGGAAAGTAATTTCATTTTACCCTGCAAGTAATGGAGAAAGTGTCATCACACACTTTAAGTTTTTCAAATCAGTAAGCGTGTCTGGTAAAAGTTTCCTGTCCCACAGGGATGGCAAAAAGAGTAGGAATTAAATCATTTTTTTTTGTAAAAATATAAAAACATGCTTAAATGTGCTTGCATGGTTTTTGGCAGCATGCACATAGATATATGTTTTTTTATAGAAAAACTTTTTCTAGTGAATGGCCCTGTAAAATATTTGAACAGTTTGATTAAAGCAAATAAAAAATATACGTAAACATGCATTTTTCTGTTTCTGATAAATGTTTGTTGAGTTTGATAATGAAACTAATAATAATTTCAGTAACTTTTCTTCCAGTGAAAGTAAAACATTCTGGATGTACTCTATAATTGTAACTTAAAATATTAACTTAAATATTTTTATAGTCTTCGTACCTGAATTTTGGAGATTTTTTTTAATGACAGTTCGAACAATGTCAACTGGCATGTTTATTTACAGTTTAATATTGACGCTATTTATGGTTTAACATGATTAGTATTTTGTATATTTTTCTACACAAAATGTTTGCTATTATTGCCCATAAAATTTTGAATTTTAAATCAAGAGAAATCCTGTGTTTACAATTCATATCGTATGAGCTTCACACCTATTTTCCTACCTGAGAACCTAATAATCACCATTAAATGATTACGAGAGTAATGTACTTTCACCAAAAGTGTTTCTGGTATCTACAAAATCCTTATGTACATTATTCTATAAATTATTTATTTAGTGATTTAAGTCAGCCATTTTTTTCAACCTGATTTAAATCAATCCACCCTGGCTGTGGCCCACCTTCTGGCCCACCCTGTCAAAAAAAAATAGGCAAATTTTGCGATAAAATAAAATGCATATCTACTAATGATGATGCATATGATTGAAGCCTTTCTTGTATTGGTCACCTAATAACAATATAAATATCAAAATATTTTATTTGAAGATGTAGGCCACTTAGATCTTTAACAGCCATCCAGTTACCTACCCACACCAGAAAGTCTACAACTGCCACTGCCGTCCCACTATCTATTTTGGAAAATCTTTTTCCCGTATTCAGGATTCTGAACAATTGATTGATTGAATGAATTAAGTTATTCAACATCGTTTTCCTGTCACTTTTGGCTAATAGAATGAGGAATGAGCGATGACATGAAATTGGTGAAGGCCACTCACACAGAATACCCTCATACCAAGATTCGACCTAGGGACTCTTGGCATCAGGGATTCCAAACAAGTTGAAAAATTTCAAATGTGCTTAAGTGTTGGAAAGTTCTTTGAAATGACAGTTCTCATTCCAGAACTGCAAATACAATCACTTCAGAGAGACAATTTTCAATGCTGAAATAATAATAATAATAATAACAGACCTACATTTCAGCAATTTTCAGTTCTCAAGGAGAAGAAATTATTAAGACATCTTGCTGTGAGTGTAAGATATAAACACTTTATACTTCTTGAAAATGCAAAAATTGTTGAAATATAGATCCATTTCCAGTATGTTGCAGAGATACGTTTGTGTCACATTTCATCATCATCATCATCCTTTGCCATTTCCTGCCTCTTGGCTGGTTGGCTGGGTCGGCATAGAAGTCAAGCCTCTCCATTATTTTCTGGTCTTCCACCACTCCTCTCTTTCCACAGTGTTCCAATCTTGTCCTCTTCTCCTAACACTCTCCACTATCTGCTCTTTCCACTGACATCTTTGGCCTCACTCCCACTTCTTGTGCATTGTAAGCTCTTACTGGTAGTCTTTCTGTATCCATCCTCTTCATGTGTCCAAACCATCTCATCTGTGCCTGATGTATTCTGTCCTGAAGCTTTACTACCACCACTGTCTGTCATATCTCCTCATTCCTTATTCTATCCCTTCTAGTCTTCCCCAATATACTTCTTAAAAATTTCATCTCGACTGCCTGCATCTTTCTTATGTCTGTCTGTCATTGTCAAGTCCTTGCTCCATACTTAATTATTGGCACATAGTATGTGTTGTATATTACCTGCATTTCATAGGTACATCCCTGTTCCATATTAATCTTCGAACACTTTGATATAGTCCACCACCAATTTGTCCTCTTCTGTTTACCTCCTCATCTATTCTTCCACTTCTCTCAATTACGTTTCCTACATATTTGAAACTCTCCACTACCCTCAACTCTGTGTCCACCTTTATTCTCTGTTTCTTTTCTGCTCACTCTTTTCTGCACTGAATATGATTCCTGCTCTTCTAATTTCCTCATTCCAACTATCAAGCTGTCTCTGAATTTCTTCTTCCCTGTTATTTATCACATGTAAATCACAAACAGGGAGATATTTGTTACTTCTAAGCAGGAATCTCTTTAATTTAAAATGCAGAATTCCAATACAGAAACGAACACTCACCACACAAAGCAGATATGCAGTGTGCCATAATGTTTCCATGGTCTATACTAGCAGTTTATCTCCTTCAAGGGCTATTTCACCATATAATTTTTAAGCTCATTTTTGCTGCTCTAAACAATAGTCCATTTTTAATATATCTTCAATGAGTCTCACCATAAGCAATTTCTAAAAGCAATGTTGCTTTGAATAAATTATAAATATGATTGAAATCACTGAAATTAACCTTCAGCTGGAATTGAACTTTACCTTAAACAGTATTTTAACCAACAGACAGTCAAAAACTTCTGATTTTGTGGTATGATAATCACATCCCTTGCCACTCACAAGAGAATTTAGGAATGAGGGTGATGACACCCACTTTCTGTATAAAACTTATAATAAATCTTCAGTTAACATAAAGTGTTATCAACCCTTTTTAATGTCTAGCTGATCATCCCCCTATCTTGATGTTTAACACCAACAATAAATCTTCAATTAGCATAATGAGTGAGTGGCACATAGATAAAGAGGTTAATCTGGCCCCTTTCAAGAAAGGAGAAGTTGTTAATATGTCATTGTACGCACCCATGAAAAAACTTTATGGACCTATTTGCATTAATTGAAACCCTCCCATTCCAAACCTGATCTAAAGAGACAAGTGGAATGGCAATGCTGAAAATAACCTACCCAATCGATCGGTACCATTTCAGTGAACTTGGCTTTCATGATGAATTATTCTAGGGTTAGGATGAGTTATGGAGAAAATTCTGAGCTTTTGAAAGCTAATGGCTTTATCATCTTCAGCTTAAGATTCCAAACTCTAAAGGACCCATAAAACTCATCTTTAGTCCCAGAGAAGATTCTATGCTTTAGAGAGCTATTATCACTTCACAACATACAAAGTCTCAAACCTTTTGATATTTAATGTGCCTCACCTTCAATTTGCACAGAGAGGTAATGTTACTCTTATCTTCAGTACTAAGATTCTGAGCTTTTGAGAGTAAAGCTGATTTCTATGATGGAGTGGTTAGCACAGCACACTAAGATGCCAGATGTCCTGGGTTCAAATCCCAGCCTGAGCATGGGTATTGTGAGTGTCCCTTCACCAATTTCATCATATCATCACTCATCCTCATCATTGCAATTAGCCAAAAGTGGCAGCAAGGGAAAGTAAAATAAACAAAATCAATCAATCAATCAATCTAGAGAGTTAACATTACCCTCAGCTTCATTTCAAAGATACAGAGCTTTCAAGAGCTAGATATTCTCATCCTCAGGGGTCTATCCAAGAACTCACCTGATCAATATCCTGAGCAAAAGTTCTTCATAATTATTTATCACAAAACATTCTCTACATGTTGAAAATTGGTGACATAATTACAGGGTGCAGCAACTGAACCTGATGGTTTGTAAATACAAATAAAAACAAAATTCTTTCATACAACTAAGTCAGTTGAATACATGTTGCACTACATCTCAAAGCATTTTAGGAAAATAGCATGAGTCGCAGTTTCTTGAAAAGGACAGTTCACTTTTTGAATGACAACCTTACGGTGTCCACCAGGTATTCTTTTCATTTCTGATGCAGTTTCCTTGAAGTTCCATATCCACAGTAAATTGATATTCCGACTGGGAACATGCAGATTACAGTGAATGTTAAAGTGTCGACGAAAGGCACGCTGCATTGCCACGACACATTCATTATGAAAAATGTCTCAACAACAAAAGCACTTGTTGTGCTGACCACTGCTCCATGCTGTCTGGCATGCTTTGAGATAACGAATAGCTGAATATTGTTACTTCCATTCAGTATTGATTTATAAACCATCAGATTCAGTTGCTGCACCTCACAGGTGTGCTATTCAAAAAATGAACTGTCCTTGTCAAGAAACTGCATGAAACTGCCACTCGTGCTATTTTCCTAAAATGCTTTGCAGTACAACATGTATTAAATTGACTTCATTGCACGAAGAGTTTTGTTTTTATTTGTAATTAAAAACCATCAGCTTCAGTTGGTGCACCCTGTTTAAAAATTTTAAAGAATAATTATGATCATGCTCATCAGCATTTTCTTACTTTTTAGCCTAGGGTGCCAGAAGCAACAGTGACGTCAAAATCTTTACCACCATCTGGATCGTCACTTCTGAACACCACAAAGAAAACCACACCACCTGATGCACCAAAGATTACTAATGTGGAGAAGGCACCAATCAAAAGTGATGATGTTAACAATTCAGCTTCATTCGACAGGAGTGACATATTTTCTGGCAACTATTTCAAGGGAGAACGTTGCCTTGGTTACGACAGTTCCCATTTCTCATGCTTGCTCGATGAGATAGATTATGTTCATTCATTATATTTAGAAGACAGTCTTCAAGATCTTCAACAGTGTGATTACATTGGTGAAGAAGAATGCGACAAAACCGTCAATGTGAATGTACCTGAATACAATCCTGAATGCTTGGAGCTAAAAGACATGACCATTCCACTAAATCAAGAATTGGTGTATGCAAACATAGAAGGTGAAGAGGGTGAAGAAACTGTTCAGTTGGCACCATATTTCAATTTCGATTATTGCCAAGTTGAAGTTGATACTGCAACAGTTGAAGAGAAGCCTGTAAATATCCCAATGGAAGCATCTGTACCGTGGGACATGGATATTGACAACTATGCATTGCACTGTGTCGATCACGACCTGGTCACACTGCCAGTCCTTGATAGCAACATTGTGCAGGAACAAGTACCAGCTGAGCTGCATTTATTTGGAACTGGAAAGAGAATGCTGGAAGAAGATGAAGATAATGATGATGCTGAAATACTGATGCCGCTTGTAAATCCTATGCAGCTAATGCCACTTCTGGCAAGCAGATATGCAAGTACGAGGAAAAGGCGATCATATAGAAGGACCAAAGGACGGAAAGTAAGTATTCACAACATGCAAAATTTCAGCATTCACTGTCAGGGTTGCCAGGCATCCTGGATTTTATTCCTTTAATTACAATTTTCCCCAGCTCTATCCAGGTTTCAAAATGCCTAGGTCTTCAACTTTTCTTTAACTGGTGGTGACATATGCGTCTCCCTTATTGCACAAAGCGAGGAAAACCTTGTGATCTGACATCACAGGGGAATTCTTTCATTATTAGGCTAAATGCCTAAGTTGTTAGATTAGGCTTATTAGGTTTAGTTCTCTTAGCATAAATAATACATTTACAGTGTATTTATGCTAAGAAAACCAAACCTAACAGACCTATCCTAACAACGTATGCATTCCTCATCTAAAGCAAAGGTTGTTCTCACGATGTGCGATAAGGGAAACTCATGATGCATTGTGGGACAGATATTAATTTTAGTTCCGCTTCCCCACATGTTTGTGACTGCTACTTCCCATGCACTCTTTCTACTTTCTTTCCTGTGAAAGTGGGACATGAGTGCTATTGTAAGGTCTGTTCAATGTGCTTCAAGGGTAAATGATGCAAACAAGATGAAATGATTGCGTCAAGGACGTATTTAGGGGGGTCCAGGGGGTCCCACCCGAAAGACTTATCAAGTACTAAAATTAAATAATGAAATATGTATTCGTTTAGACTTTGTTGTATAATTTCCTCTGAACTTATTGGAAAACAAGGATTATATTGGGATCACACTGCTTTGAAGGACAGAAAGGACGTATTTATGAGGGGTCCAGCCCCCTGAAAGACTGGCCAAATACTAAAATTAAGTAATGAAAATATTAGCAATTGTTGAATAATCGATGGTTATTAATTTACGCTGAACTTTTTAGAAGGCAAGGAATATATTGGAATCATACAGCTTTGAATGACATTACAAAGAAGATTTATGTTCACTACTACTCAAAATAATATGAATAAAATATTAATCAGAAACTTACTTTTCTCCAACTACATGTAACATCATATTTGTTATTCAATAAATATTCAATTATTCATATATTTGACATTAATTGCATTGCCAGGGCACTTGCTTTTATGTAAATTATTCCTATCTTAACTACAGGTAAGCTACGTAATGCATATGCGCTGTTATATCTCTATTCTTATACAGTATTTTTACCTATTTGTGTAATAATGATATAATATTAATTTATGTATTGGAATTAGTATTAATTAGATTTAATATAATTATTTTAATGTAAACATTATTATTATTACTATTATTATTATTCCTGAAACACTTGGTTCGGACCCCCCCCCCAAACATATTTCTAGATACGTGCCTGGCCTGGATTGTGTATATTTTGCAAGTCATGGTTGGTTGAAGATTAGTGTTAATGAACATAAAGCAGATAACAAATACTGCAACAAATAGTTTTAAATGACACACCAATGCAATGAAGCATTCTCGAGGATTGGAGTACAAGAATAACAAGGTATCTTTAAATAAATATGGAGAAACTAATACTCACTTTATCCGCGAAACTGTTTTTTATGTTCTTTGTTCTATTAATTTCAGTGGCCACTGCCACCATCCTCATTGGAACTTGTTGTTCTCCGGCTGCCGCTAGGTGCATCCGTGTTGTCTGCTATTTCCTGGCACTAACTGTTGTAGATGGGGAATCCATGTGTGGTGTGCCTGTCTGCTATCGATGTTTAGCTCATATTGGAAGTTCATTATGGCATGTGTTTCCTTGATTTTAGTGTATACGAGTGTGTGGCGGGTGTGCTTGACTTGTACCTTTCTGTATTTGATGTGTTTAGCAAGCGGCGGCTGAAGAACTAAGAACAATGGAAGCACGCCAAGCAACAGTACAACAAGTTGCAACGAAGATGGTGGCAGTGGCCACTGAAATTAATAGAACAAAGTAGAAAAAACCAGTTTTGCGGATAAGTTAGTACTAGTTTCTCCGTATTTATCTACTACCGTGTCTCTCTTCTCTTAATTACGAATGGTATCTTTATTATTTACAGTATCTGTTAGTAGTTTTTACATAAGAAGGAATTGTTCTGAAGATGAAAAAAGCGAGTAGAAATATTTACTAACGCTAACTAATGTGCTTTTGCAATTTCGTCCCTTATTTTGAACTTGTCCTTGCAATTCTTTCCCATATTTTCATCTTGACAGCCTGGCAACCTTGTTCACTGTAATAAGTAATGTGAGACTTGCATGCTACTACTTCTGAGGAAACATTACTTTTTCAGTACAATTATTTCTTAGACCTTAAGATGCTTGATTTATACTCGTGTTCACATAGCAAGTGATGTATCCATGTACACCAAATATTCCTTAACACTTTCCCACTTTCGTAACAACAAAAAACATGAACATTTACTTCCTTCATAAACTAGTTTACATTTATAAAATATTTGTGTTACAGATGTGACTCTTATGCTGTTATGAAGAGGGGAGGGAGGGGGCTAAAATCATCCCTGGCAGGGGTGAAAATTTATCTTTTGTACTGGAGGTGCTTGCAGGAAGGGGAGTCATGGCTCCCTGAAAATGAATGTCAACCTAAAAGTATATATTTCACACATATATTTTCATTTCAGTCACAGTAATTTATGCTAATTATTATAAAGGTGTTGCAGAACCTTAATCTCAAACTGAAGGAGTGTATTTTGAAGGGCAATGCTATTAGAGAAGGAAATATGCTTTGTTTGCCTCTCTGGAAAAGCTGCCTCACTTGCCCCTCCTTGGAAAAAAATCCTGCAGACATGCTTGGGTATAGTGGGGGAAATCATTTTCATTCTACTCCTTCAATTTTTACACTTACACTGGTTAAGGTATGTGTATTGTTGTGTTTGTTACATCATGCATGTCAATCTTCATTTTTATTATTGTAAATAGAAAGAAGAAAATACAGTTTTTAGAATCAACAGAACAGAGAATGTTCAGAAAAAGTCATAAGAGTTGTTGTATATGCTATTATTAAAAGTAGCTTGTGTGTTTGTTTGTTCTATGGAAACAATTAAGCATATGAGTCCATCAAGGGTTGGCATCCTTTCCCCATCAAAAGATTCATCTGTGCACTACTATGTGCATGTACAGAGTGATCACAAAGTCCCATTACTCTCTATCACGTGTCCACATCGTCATAGATGGTCGCATTGTATTAATGTGAGATCATGGCAGAGGACAACTCTGAGGTAGTGTGACTATTTGTTATGATTAGGATCCATCCATGAGTGTCTGTGTATACCATCGTTTTCATAACAGAGTTTGATTCTCTGCCATGTACAATGGCGATCATCATGATCATCATCATCAGCCATAATTTAGATGTAGATCCTGCAACAATAAGAAACAACAATTCATTAACATCTATGTAATACATAGGGGCTAATGGGACTTTGTGCTCACTCTGTACATTCACTTTAAGAGGTTAATTTCTGTCCATCTATAGAAATAAAAATTACAAATGTTGTCTGGAACTGCATTTAACAATAATTGTGACATGCACTGTAACTACAAAACATCATAAATTACTTCTGTTGTCCCAGGTAACCAAAAGTGATTGGCCCACCTATCCGTATTAAAAATGGTTGGCCAAAGGTAAGGACATGCCATTGGGCAACGTTGGCCGTGGTTCCAACGTTGTCCCAACATGTCGTTAATACTTTGGGCCAACATACTGATAACTAACGTATAGATAGGTTTGTTTTGTGATATACGAGTATGTAATTTATTGTGAGGCCAAATATAAACTCTAGTACAAATTATGAGTGTAAAATACGCTTTCTAATTCATATGGTATCATTGTTTTCCAGGTACCTTCAAGTGGTAGCACAAAACATTTTCTAGACCTTATATTTAGTTTTTCATCTTTCAGCTGACAAAGGACTGGTGATTGACTACAATTTACGAATAGCTTCTACTTTCATGAACAAAATATTATATTTCCAGTCTGTGTTGTGCCTGAAATATTCAAAAAGAAACACTGTTCCATATATTCATTTTACACTAGAATTTACAGCAAACCCTTGAAAGTTGTCTTAAGAGGAGAAAGTGGTTCTAAAACTGATTTTGACTCACTTTTCCATGGTTGGCCAAGTGTTGGCAACTCTTGGCCCAATGTAAGACCAACTTCAATTTGCCAACCAACCTTTCCCACATAAAAACTAGTTGTCCCAATGGTTCTGGTTACTTGTGGTGTCTCAAGATGCACCAGCATAACTTTATAATGTTTCACAAATTCTCTTAGATGAACGACTGCTACAATTGATGCAGTTAAGTTCATTTCATTGTTAGTTTCAAGAGCAGGTAAAATTTCATGTATTCTTGAAATAATAAATGCAGAGGAAATGCTGCTAATGATGGAATTCAATTTATATTTCACATTGTTGTTTCTTTCAGGATAATACAAAGACAACATTTATCTAAAACAGAAGAGGAAAGAGTAAGTTAAGGTCGATTTTAAAGAGTTCAGTTTTGTTTTTCTGTTCTTTCTTTCGCCCCAGTGGAAGTATAAGACAAAAGAAGAAAGGAAGGAATTTTAGACGTGATGAATGCAGCTTATCAAGAGTAAGTTCCATTGCTTCCATGTGTAAGAAGGTAACAGAAAACCAGTTTCATTGTGTGTGGCATCTGCTGAATTGGTGCTGTGTAATACTTTATTTATTTGCTTTTGTTTGTAGTGTTGTGCACTGTCTTGTTTGTGTTTGTGCTCCTTGACTGAAAAAGTTAAGAAAAACATTTCTTTATCATAATATATATAAGCAAATAAAAATGACATACCTGTGTTTGATTCATATTTCATACTGCTAGTTGAATTCATTTGCACAGATTCAGTAGATCTGTAACAAAAAAATATAATTTACCCAATGCAATACATATCAGAGATTTTGTTAGTAGCTAATGTTGCTCTTTAATTATTTATTAGTCTACTTAAGTTTCAACATTGCAAATATGTTTTACATTATGCATTTGATATTGTAAACAAAAAAATAAAACCAATGTTGTAAATTTCAGATAGTATATTGGTTTTAATTAGCAACATGTAAATACCAGCTAGGCAAGTTGAATGACATAGACAATGTGTAACAAAATAAATTTGTTTCCTATTAACAGACTAAGTATTGAGGTTGCATGAAATAAGGAAACTTAATCTAAATAATATGAACATGTAAATTACAACAGCATAAAAATAAATAAAAATGGTGTACTGAAAATTTCATATGAATCTATTGCTTCTGGACAAAGTGCTTATTAAGGGAAGGGAAGAAGTTGTATATCTACACTTTCCCCATTTTCTTGTTCCTTCTCTACTGACTAACAATTATATTGTGCTGTACTAAAAGCAAATTGCAATTAAAAATAATAAAAGTCCACTAACATGTTCCACGTACATATTTTACTTTGTATTAATTTCATTACATTCTTTATTAAATCTTTGTGTGTAGCTTTGTGACAGGATGTTGCAAAACATGTATTGGTGAATTATTTAAGTTAAAAAGGTCAATATACTGACTTTATAAAGTTCAAATTAAACCAGAAAATAATACTTAAAATATTTATTTAGGAAAACTGTGTATTCTATTATTATTATTATTGAATCTATTATTATTATTATTATTATTATTATTATTATTATTATTATTAACAGCTTAGTGATACAAATGCAGTTAATACACAAAGATGAGAAGGTTTACGCATATCTACAATACATTGATTAAATTTGATAAATTGTACTTGGAACAGGTTTTCGTTGTGGATTCAAATTTTTAAATTAGTATCTATCAACACAATACAACTATGGGTGCGTTCCGAAAGTCTTAACGAAACGAACGCATTCAACGAAAATAACTGGGCTCGTGAATCTGGTGAAACCAGTTATTTTACGGACTTATGGGACACACTAGGCGAAAGCGCAGGCGCAGCGTTTTGTTTAGAGCATAGAAAAGTTAGTTAACTCCTCTATGTTTGGAGAAAGTTTCCGCATGGCGTCAGCGGAAGGAATGTCCTTATGGCAAAAATAAACTCTATTATGGCCACTGTTACTCATTTTAATCACATCCTAAGAACGGTCAAGGCATACTTATCTTGTGCATGTTGCTTCATATCGCTATCTGTTAAAATTATAATACATTTTCCGAACTAGTGCAGTTTGAATCCATCAGCACGTGCTTTGTCTGCAAGGAGCAGACGATTTTCACGGAACAAACCAGCATCCTGGCCCGTGCGTTTGGTGAATCTCGTTCTTGCACGAAACGCACGGAATGCGACTTTTGGGACAGCATAATGAAACTCACGAAACGCACGGAAGCACTTATGGAACGGTCAGTTACCATAACTCGTTTAACGCGTTAAACTCGTGCGACTTTCGGAACGGGCCCAATGTAAGGGCTTTAGTGCCTGCAATTTTACTTGTGATAGAGAATTCTCTGTTTGTTCAAGTTAATAATAGTGGATTGTTGAAGAACAAATAGAAGATATTGGTTGCATTTACAAGCACACAAACACAACCCCCTTGCTGTAAATGGTTTGCAAGTTATCTTGTTTTGATATCTTAAATTTGTTAACTACTCAATTATTTCAATTCATTTTTTTTATTTACTTTTATAAAGATATTACATTTAAAGACACAATTAGCAAAAAGTGGCAGAAAACGGTCATAGATAAGAAAATAACTAAATAAACAATGCATCTTCATTGCCATGATTAGAAAAAGTTACAGAAAAGGGACGCAAAAATAGGAAAAATACATAAATTCGAAAACTGTGTATTTTTAACAAAAAAATGTCATTTCTGCAGGAAAGTCAATAACTTGTACGTTTTTTTACAATATGATAAAATATATTGAGGAAACTGATGTGTAAACCTGAGTGTTCTAAACATTTTTTTTTTTTTAAATAATTTCTTGCCGGTGTGATCCTATACACTGACAATGATCAATGCTGTTAACGTACTGAACCATTGATTGCTGGCACTATTGCTTTGTCAGATTAGTAGAAAATGGATCGCCCGTTTTTACACTCTAAGTTGTGTTTTACACAGTAATTATCGATATTTTGCTGTCTGTTACGCCATCGAAACAAAAATTACAGAATTTGTTCCAGGGGTGGCACAAACGGGGCATTTTTTCCTGGTGGTGTAGCAAATGCGGCATGATTCTCCCCAAAATAGCGAAGCAGCTAAAATAAATGGCTATTAGGCGGAATATATTCATATATGCCAGTTAGCTATCTGGATATTAGAATTATTCAGATGCTAATGAAATAAATTACGCAGATATTTATAATCTGCGATATAAAGATATTTATAATCTAGATTATCTGTATTTGCATGTAATGGACTTTGTCTTCTTGAGTCTCTTGCAAAAGTAAGCAATATTGTCATTTATTTTTGAAGCCGTTGCCACATTCAAAAATTACATCAAAATGCTGAGAAAAATGTAGCTGTAGCGAAATTTTCGCTACAACTACAGGATTTTGTAGCTTCGCTACCGCTACAACTACATTTTAAAAAATGTAGTGCCGCTACAGCTACCGCTACAAATTTTGTAGCTAGCTACAGTAGCGCGCTACTTCCGACCACTGACGAGGGTGAATAACATCATGCTACTGGCATGAGATTCGATGACCTACAGGAGGTTAAAACAGCTCTAAACGGTGGTGCAGGGAGTGTTCTGTGGAATTTTTCCAAATTGGTTTTGAGGGCTGGATAAAATGCTGGCAGAAATGCATCGAACCTGATTGGAACTATGTGGAAAGGTAACTCTGAGTAGAGGATACTACAGGCAAACTATATGTATGTTCATTGTTTCATTCTTTCCTTTATTAAACAAATTATATATCAACAGGCATTTCTTTTTGATACCCCTCGTAGATTAGCTTTAGCATAGTGCGGGGGCAAAAGTGACAAAAAGTGGGGGGGGGGGGCAACTGCCCCCTCGCAACCTTAATCTCCGCCACTGGTTGCCGACATCTATGGGCAGAGAACAGTAGGTGCATAAATAATCAGGTTATTTGTCCATGGTCATGTTTATTCTACAGGGCAAGGCAAAAGTCGAGTTACATAGGAAAGCAAATGCGTGCATACCATACACATGGTTGCAATTCAGGCGCGGATCCACGAGGGGGGGCGATAGGGGGGATCGCCCCTCCCAATTGAAATGTTTTGGATATATTATTATGCCTAATAATATTCAAGACTCATTCGTTCTGTATTTTTATCACCACGTTCAACAGGCTCGAAAAATCCACTGTATGCTTTCTCATGATAGGCTAATCGAAACTGGACCTACAGTTTAAATTTGGGTCAGAACGAGTCTACAAGGTGCCTTAAAAGGGAATCGGACCTGAGACCACTGCAGAGAATGCGTGTTCATTAGTTTGTTTATTATTTTTACTCTTCATGTCTGACCTTCAGTTTACCGTGACAATGGGAGGAATTATAACAACAGAGGCGTAGCAAAGGGGCCTCGCAACCCATGGGCTTATTATTTTCTTTTTTAAAAGAAATTTAATAAATGGAGGCGAGAAAAATAGATGGAAACGGCTAATTTTTGTGGGCGATAAAACTACAACATTATGTTTTTAACCAGTTATACATTCTAGTGAAACATTACAATTTGAATGAATATGTCAACTATTTAGTATTTTAAATAAACTGCTTGGTAGCCGTCTGATTTTAAAATATTTAGAAAGCCAAACAACAACAATGAAACGTCCCCTTACAAAGGTTGATAAGCATAACCACAATTTTTGACTTCTCATAATTTAGCGGTTCGAGAACATCTAGAAACATTATACACAGCAGAAACTACAGAAAATTAAGGAAACTTCACGTATTTGGTGAAATTTCTTTCGAAATATGACCAATTACCACAAGAACATTTCAGACGTACGCAATAAAATGAGATTCACAATATCTACGTTCTGAAATTCAAAATGATACAGGTAAAGAGCAACGATGTCAAAATGACTAGGAAAAAAAAATAGCCAAGTCCAGAGATTTACTAACTTCACATTCAGGTTCAATATTTACTTTCTTTAAGTTCGAAATTTCTTCTTTTACATTCTAGATTATTTTGTAAGCGAACTTGACTAACTAACTAACTAACTCTCTAGCCTTCTTAAACCCGAAGGTTCATGGCTGCAGCAACACAGGCCTTCCATCTGTCCCTATCTTGAGCAAGATCTATATACTCTTTTCCATCCCTACCGATTTCCTTTAGGTCCATCTCAACGTTGTCCCTCCATCTTCGTCTTGGCCTTCCTACAGGTCTCTTACCATCAGGTTTCCCAACAAGAATCCTGTAAACTCCTCTTTCCTCTCCCATTCGTGCCACATGGCCTGCCCAACTAAGTCTTCTTGATTTAATGATTCTAATAATATCTGGACATGAATACAAATTATGTAGTTCTAAATTATGTAACCTTCTCCACTCACCTGTATCCTCATCCCTTTTAGGTCCAAAGATTTTCCTAAGGATCTTATTTTCAAATACTCTCAAATTATGTTCCTCTTTCAATGTAAGGGACCAAGTTTCACACCCATATAATACTACAGGCAAAATTACTGTTTTGTATATTTTAACTTTTAGTTTCTTAGATATTAAACGAGAAGACAAAAGTTTATGAAGAGAGAAGTAACATGCATTTCCTGAATTAAACCTACTTTTTATTTCCTCTTTAATATAATTTTCATTTGTTAATATTACTCCTAAGTATTTGAATTTGGAAACTGGTTCAAACGAGTTGTTATCATTAATTAGATTTTGATTATTACCTAACACTTGGTTTCGGCCTGTAAGCATATATTTAGTTTTCTCTTTGTTAACTTCCAAACCTATCTCTTTAGCAGTTTTGAAAAATATTTTAGCATTATTCTTAATTGTATTCACATCATCCCCCAGTAAGTCTACATCATCTGCATATGCTAACAACTGAGTCACACCATTTAATTTTAGTCCTTCGTTAGTTTCTTTTACATTCCTAACAGCATATTCTAAGGCAAAATTAAAGAGCAATGGAGATAATGCATCTCCTTGTTTTAACCCATCATGAATTGTAAATTTGTCAGACATATTAATACCCACACGAATTTTACTTTCTGTTTCACTGGTGCATATTTTTATCATACTAACAAGCTTCTTAGGTATTCCACGCTCGACTAATATATTATATAATTTATCTCTTTTGACCGAATCATATGCTTTTTTGAAATCAATGATGGACATTTTGATTATATTCCCACTTTTTTTCAAGTGTTTGTCTGATGTGAAAAATTTGATCTGTAGTTGATCTGTTACGTTTAAATCCACATTGATGATCACCTATAATTTCATTAGCATATGGGGTTAGTCTTGTTAAAATAATATTAGATAATATTTTATATGTTGTTGAGAGTAGAGAAATTCCACGGTAATTATTGCAGTTCATTTTATCACCTTTTTTAAACACAGGAACAATTATGGATTCTTTCCACTGTTGAGGTATTTCTTCTTTATTCCATATTAAACAAATTAATTTATGAATTTGACATATTAACGAATTTCCACCATATTTAATTAACTCAGCTGGTATTAAATCAATGCCAGGTGCTTTGTTATGGAACTTGACCTAACACAAAACAGCACAACAATATTTAACACCCAACAGTTATTGTTCATTGTTGAAGCTCGTTACAGTAGCTATGAAACTACTTCCAAAAACTGACGACCAGACACGCATAAGAATAATATTGTACTAAACCTTCACTTCAAAAGTGGACATATGAATCCCTACGCACCTGTAGGATAGTACGTAAGTTTTTTGAATTTTATTATTTTCAGTAGTTTTTCTGTAATTTCTGCTAATAGCGACGATGCGTAAATTAAAGAAAGGACACTTTCAAGGACACCAATACCCAGATCGAGATTTAAACACGGGAACTCCTGTGGCAAGATCGAAAGTCGGCCACTTAACACACTCGGTCAACGAACCGACGGTGTTATTAATGCTACATTGATTTGGCTTATTTTACTTAGCTCTTCTGCCACTTTTGGCTACTCGCGAAGATGAAGATGATGGGACAGTCACCAAGAACACCCATTCCCAGGCCGGCATTCGAACCAGGGACCCTTATTAATGCTATATATATGTTCAAAGGTGTTTGTCTGCAAAATAGATAAACCCTGTGGGCAACAGGTCTTAGAGTGCGAAAGACTGTCAACCAGATTTCAGTTACATGGCGCCTAGTGAACTCATAGAATCCCATCGCCGCTGCTGGAAACAGCTTGATAGAATGCTAGTTATTCTCCATATCTGCTATTTTATCTACTAGTTATATCCTGTGTGTTATATTTTGTGCTAACAAAATATAACACACAGGATTTTCCTGAAGTAACTTGGATTCTTGCTGTAAACACGATTATGCCTTGTTTCCATATTAAACACACTATAGCTGGTAACCAAGGCAGCTTTTTAAAATTAAAAGCACTATGCACGTTACGTTTCCATGGATTCCTGTTATTCGGATGGCAAGAAAAACTGTACGACCTCTCCCGATAAGGTTTTTCCCTACCGTTTGGTAGGAGACCTCGTGGAAGTTCCACCTAGGACAATGGGCCTGCCTGTGCGTTGGTGGCCCTATACTATGGTGTGATAGTACATGAGGTTTTCCGAGCTAGTACGAGTTTGTCTGCTCTGGAATGTTGCTGGGTCGGGAAGGTCCTACGTTTGCTCAGCATCCGCTGTTGTTATGCTGGGGTGAACTTGGCCAGCTTGCCACAGCACAATTACAGTAATAACAGTAATCCCTGAGATTTTTACATGTCACTTCAGGAAATGTAGGTGTGTAATGAAGTAAGTCTTGGTAGTCAGTGCGTAGGTATGCCGATAGTAGGTATGTATGTAATGTAAGACCACTAACGGTTCTTCCTTTTGGGTCAGAGAAGTAATTCCTTAAGCTTGTAGGTTAGGTTGAGTGATAGGTGATAGGTATTTCAGGTGTTTTGTGCAATTTTTATTACCTTAGATTTGAACATGTCAGTAATTGCAGACTCAAAAGGAAGAATGGTGTATTATAAGAGATCGCTATGGACATGAAAGCGAGATCTTGTTATACACAGATGCAATCGACATTTATATCGAGTGTATTTGCAAGCGATATATCGAGTCGATTGCAGTTGGTTCTCCGGCGCAAGGCTGTAAGGTACAAATGGCATTGCGTCCCTCTCCCAACTGAAAAAAAGAGGCCCTCACAGATGGTAGAGACGTTGACGGCGTTGTGAGGCTTTAAACAAACACCTACCTGTACCGACGCTAGTTGGCCCAATCTTTTCAGGACCTTGAGAGACATAGATTGCCCACGAACCATGTCAGATGGAAAGCACATCAGACGTATAACTTCACGGCCTCAAAATCAACAACGCAAGGATCCATTCTAGATCCCGAGTTGTGGAATCTAAACTTGGAGTCATCTATCAAAAAATTAGGAAATATTTCGGAGATCAAAAGCACAATAGACTTTGCAGATCACGTAATAATAAGGAAGGTTTTTTACGAACAGAGTTGGAAAGATAGACCAGTATTGCGATAAACTCTCTCGAGGACTTGCGTGATACGGCGAAATGGATGATTGTCTCCCAGAGGACTGACTTTATAATCCTAAAGGGTAAGCTGAATGGGAACAAACACCCACAGATAAAACTGGGGGAAAAAATCTTGGAAGAGTAAAGGAAGCTATATACTGTATATATCGAGGCGAGAAATTACGAGAAATGCAACGATGAAATTGATTACGTAACCTCAAAAGCTGAACCTGTAATAAATAAATTGGTAGCAATAGGTTCGAACACATTCAGACTCCTTATGTCGCTTACAAACCCATACATATTCATAATCTACAACGCTATAGTTTCTTTCGACGGGCCAATCTGAGAAGACTACCTAAAATATACAACATATGTAATAAAAATAACATCAGTACAAATGAAGAACAAATAATCAAACACAGAGCCGCCGTATGCTGGTGCAAGAAAGGCCAAGAAGAGAGAATTTACAAAGTAATTGGCAAATATGCCCCTACCATTGCATATTAACTCCCAGATCCAGTGGCGGCTGACAGCTAGTATGATGGGTAGTGCCAACGTGATCAAAAAATCGAAAAATTTTTGCTAGCATATGTCATAGAAATCTAATGAAAGAGGTAATTTTAATGGAACGTTGTTTACTAAAATTGCAGACAAAAATTCAGAGTTCCTAAGATTGGTTTATTTTACTTCGCATTTGCACTACTTTTGGCTAATCGCGAAGATAAGGATGAGTGAACACTCACAAAGAACACCGATGCCCAGGTCGAGATTCGAACCCGCAATCCCTGCCGTCGAAGCATGCTGTGCGGAGGTCGGCCAGAGTTTCTAAGAAATAAATGCGACTATTAAAATTTCGACGCCTGTCACCTTTACAATTTTTTTGATATTTTTAAATAGAATTGATGTTTAAATCTGGCGTGGGACAGCCAAGTTGTTTAACTTTTAATTTAATATCGTATAGTTCCTTGGAAAACTGTGTATGTAATAGTGCTCTAATCTGACTCATCTTTACTAACTACCCTTCCTTTCACACGCCATCGGACACTTTCACTTCACTAAAAAGAAAAACACTGAACAATTAGAGACACAGAGTCGATCGGTATTCTCGCGCCTTGCTTTGTTTATAATTTGCAACCCCAGCACGGCAGACGGTACATCAACGATCAGTGTTACTAACAACTGAAATATTAATATCTGCTAAATTAACTGTAGATCTACAATTTTTAGAATTCAATGCAAGAAATTGAATTATATCTCCAAGTGAAATTCTTATACTGATAGATTTTCCGTGTGATTTTTTACGAATATTAAAGTAAAAAATCCCCTGGTGATGCGAATTCCCTTTGATATTTAGGCAATTCTTTTGTACTTACAGTAAAAGTCTTCAATGTTGTCAACGTCAGTTGCAACACATGAGTGTCTGTGTGCGTGAGAGCAAGGGATATATCTTTTCTTAAGGAAAAAATCGATAACAAAAAGTCTGGATGGCTCTTCAGACGCATCTGTCTAAATGGTTATATAAATTTGGGGAAGATATTACGTTCGTTCTTGCCAAGTATGCAGGAAAGTATCTTTCTCGCGAATTACTTCTCCAACGAGTATTACAAATCGGTCAGGATTAGTCACTTCTCTGTGAAGTTTGCAACAATGTCAACACAATGCGAAAACTCTCGCGTCGTGCCACGACGCGACCTGGCACGGCTGATTGTCTTATGCTGCCATTGGGCTACAACCCCACCTCCTCGCTCGTTGACTGAGGAGATTTTTTCATGCCTCCGCGCATGCCTCTGCGCTTAGGCCAGACTATGCTGGCCCAGAGCAAGTGAGAGAACAGCTGGGGATGCGGCGAAGGAATTGAGGCGGCCGTAAGCTGGAACGCTTACGAGATTCGAATCTCCTCGTTCGTAAATGTATTAATTTAACTATAATTTGGCAAAGCAAGAGCTATTTCTTTTTCTGAGGGTAGAGCCATGGCACGGCGGCTCTCCCCTTGGAGCCGCCGCTGCCCAGATCATCCAGGAGTGGAAGGAAGAATGGACGAACAACCTCCACGGCAGGAGACTGTACCACTTCTTCCCACGTACAAGATAGAGGCTGATGACGACAGATTGCTGTCGTTTACGTCTCCAACGAAGAACGGACACTTCCCTTACGGTAAATGGTCGACCGGATTCACAGTTTCCAAATTCCTCAGCACACAAAATAACTTCATGTTCACATGTGCTGCATGAGTGATGCTTATGTCTCGCCATTTTTAATGTCCGTTTGATGTGCACTTTGCAAAAGCTGACTCACTGACCACCAATTTACAGGAACACCAGCATAAGAACAAATCACAGAGCTCTCTACTAAAAATAGTATGACTCTTCGTTGTGAAATGTTGATGTTCTAGCACAACAGATTTAAAGGTGGCTCAACCGGTAACACCATGATAAGCTATGCAATAATTCTAATACGAGTATATGGCCGACTCTACCAAATCGCCACAGATTTTAAAATTCGGCTACCAACAGTGAAAAAATATAATAGCAAGTTTATTATTATGATGTAATGTTACACGTGATACAGAAAAAACACAAACATTAAAAAAACATATACTGTGCTCGTTATTTAAAAGAAAAAAGCAATGGAAATTTCCATAAGCGAACTAATTTTTTTAAAAAAGAAAAAACATCTTTTAGCACTGAATTTGAAAATTTTCAGGCGTCCTGTATTTTTCTACCCTGTCTATGCATACATACTCTGATCAATACGCCATCGAATCCAAGGTTCACCTAAATTTTCAAGGTCAAGGACCCGAGAAAACTGTGCGCCTGGAATTCGAAGAAATACGGTTTTTAAATGTCATAATACCTTTGCTGACGTATGACTGAATATTTTGTATCTATGCACTTTGAGATGTAAATTTTCAAGAACGGGTCGGAGCATTGCATTCTAATCTCGCCCAGGCCCCGCAATATGGATAACAATGTACAATAATTGCTACATCTTAACTTAAGGTAAGGCTCCACGTTATGGGCGCCACTATGCTACGACCCTGGGGGTACGTATTTAAATGTTATTTACCACGGCTATAGAAATATCTTAATCTCAGGGGATAGGTTCCTTATTCGAGAATTCCAAATAAGAAAGCGTTTTATAGCCAAGAGGATATAGTTAAATGCGGATCTATATTCTGAAAACTGTACAAAATACAGAGAAAATATATAGCGAAGCTTGTATATACATTGAATATATATATATATATATATATATATATATATATATATATATATATATATATATATATATATATATATATATATATATATATGCTGATTCCAAATTTACGTCAGTTATATTCTTCTTATAAATATATGTATAATTGAAAGGAAATCTTTTTCTTCTTTTCTTCCTTCTATTTTGGTAAAAGGCTTCTTCTTCCTTCCTGTCTTTGATTTGGGAAAAGGCTTCTTCTTCCTTTCTATCGTTGATTAGTGAAAAGGCTTCTTCTTCTTTTCTTCCTTCTATTTTGGTAAAAGGCTTCTTCTTCTTTTCTATCTTTGATTAGGGAAAAGGCTTCTTCTTTTCTATCGTTGATTAGTGAAAAGGCTTTTTCTTCTTTTCTTCCTTCTATTTTGGTAAAAAGCTTCTTCTTCTTTTCTATCTTTGATTAGGGAAAAGGCTTCTTCTTCCTTTCTTCTTTCTATTTTTGGAAAAGGCTTATTCTTCTTTTCTTTCTTCTAATTTATTGTCCTCGCCTTTAAAGCGTAATCTTATTTATTACATGTATGCGCTCGTTTTCCCCGCTTCTTTGGCATTATACAAACGACACAAGCTATACTTATAGAAAGATTAGGGGCGACTAAACTGACAGTAGCGCCACCTCCTATGTAACGACCAAAAGAGGAATAGCCCAGGATCGCTAACAGCAAGCGCTGCCTATGGCCCAGTGCGTCTAATAAGGAGCGCAACCGTAAGTGCTTCGGG